>NC_071474.1:9026614-9631999 GCF_028500815.1 Rissa tridactyla
TTGGCAGCAGGAAGAGATGCCGCAGGCAGAGAAGACAGGAGGCTGGAGAATTGGGGATGCCTGGAAAGCCGGAGGGTGGGAGGCAAAGAGGCCCAGTCACAGGCAGGAAAGCCAGGCCTGGGTTGGAAGCTGGGAAGCTCAGCTGCAGGCAGGAAGATCGGCATCTGTGTTGGAGGCCCAGAGGTTGGGGATGCGGGAAGAGAGGCCGGGGATGCAGGAAGGGAGGCCGGGACCAGAGGGCGGGGATGCAGGCAGGGAGGACCAGAGGGCGGGGATGCAGGCAGGGAGGACCAGAGGCTGAGGATGCAGGCAGGGAGGCCAAGGATGCAGGCAGGGAGGCCAGGAGCAGAGGCTGGGGATGCAGGCAGGGAGGAGCAGAGGGCGGGGATGCAGGCAGGGAGGCCAGGAGCAGAGGGCGGGGATGCAGGCAGGGAGGCCGGGGATGCAGGCAGGGAGGCCGGGAGCAGAGGGCGGGGATGCAGGCAGGGAGGCCAGGGATGCAGGCAGGGAGGCCAGGAGCAGAGGCTGGGGATGCAGGCAGGGAGGCCAGGGATGCAGGCAGGGAGGCCAGGAGCAGAGGGCGGGGATGCAGGCAGGGAGGCCAGGGATGCAGGCAGGGAGGCCAGGAGCAGAGGGCGGGGATGCAGGCAGGGAGGCCGGGGATGCAGGCAGGGAGGCCAGGAGCAGAGGGCGGGGATGCAGGCAGGGAGGCCGGGGATGCAGGCAGGGAGGCCAGGGATGCAGGCAGGGAGGCCAGGAGCAGAGGCTGGGGATGCAGGCAGGGAGGAGCAGAGGCTGCCGGCCCTGTCCGTGGTGCTGCAGCGCGGCCCCGCGGCGAGCACACCGCTGGCCACGGCCCCACCCCACGGGACAGCCGTGGGCACCGGCAGAGCTGGCCGGGGAGCAGTCCCGGGAAAGACCACGCATGACCTCACAGCGTGCTGGAGGGCAGCAGGTGTGAAACACACTCATCCTCAGTCACTAGCAAGTCTACAGACACATTTACCCACACCTCCTGGGGAAGACAAACCTTGAGCTCTTATGGCAGCCTTGTAAATATCCCACGGTCTCTTGCATCCAACATGATTCACAGTTCATCCCTTCACAAATACAAATGAGGGGAAGGGGTTGGTGGGAAACTCCATCCCCCCGCCAGTTTTCTAATAAAATTTTATAATTCCAATAAAACCCATGACTGCCTAATTTACGATATTTAAATTATTGCCTAGTCACACACCATCATGAATTAATGTCCCATCATTCATGCCCTGTCGTATCTTATTGCTCAAATAACATATGATTTTAATGTTTCTATTTTTCTGCCCTGGTGCTTATTGCCTGTACATCAAAAGGTGAAAATCAGCCCTGAAATCATTCTGTTAGTAAACCAGTATTATGAAAAGAAAAATCCTGGGTGAGATAACTTGTGCTGTCACTTAACTTGCTAACTTGCACTCATCCTGCCATAATTGTTCACTCTTTCTCCCACCAGCTTTCAAGGAGGTTTCCGTATCCTCAGGTCCCTCTTGGTCCTCCTCCCTGTGCAGCACCTCTCACACTGGCACAGGCAGGTAAGACATGCCTTACACCACATCTAATTAACTGAGCCACAGGGTTTGGGGAGGAAGCAAAAGGGACAGCCAGAGGCTGTTTCTGGAGTACCTCCATGACACAGTGACCACAGAAGCCTAGGAAAAAGATCTGGTCCTTGTCATGCCCATATCTCCAGAAATCGGCTCATTCTGTGCTGCTGGTGATCTCGGAGATGTGGTGAGGTTTAACCAAGACACAAGTACACCTCATCTTCAGCATCATACCTGAGAGGAATGTTTGGCTTCTCTTTGGAGGGAAGCTCACAACAAGACATCCCCCAGGTCACTGTTGCAGGGAATGTATCACAGAGGATGATCCCCCAAAAACCTCAACTTGTCTAAAGTTCACATTTTACTCCAATCCTGAAAAAAGGCTTGTAGAAAGACAAAAACGCACATTCACGTAGGAACAGCCTCATTCAAAATGTCCCCAAGATTGTCTACAGCCTTTTTTAAAGAGGGGATGGGGAAAACCAGAACCTTTGCGAAACCACAGTTGTCCATTTCACATGTCTGCCAAAAGACAATTGATCAAACTTCAGAAACGGAAATAAGCCTCATAGGCACACAAAGCAGCTGGAAAGAACATCTCAACATTTCAAAGGAAGGAAGCAGAGACAAAGCCACAGTAAAATCCTGAAAGCCCAGGTGCCAGCGTGATAGGCATAACGTAAGAATCCGAGCAACCAAAAAATATTTGTGATAGCATTATTATAACTCATCTTACATTGCAACACCATCCCACAGTTCAAGGCCAGATTTCGCTAGAAACAATACAAGGTGTTATGCTGCAAATAGATCAAATAAAAGCAGAGAAAACAAATGTTATTATTCCGGGTTTTTAGATGGGGAACCAAAGCAAAACAAGTCTTGCTGCAAGGTGCACAGTGCTTAAATCGGAAACTTTCTCAGGTCCCACTAGAGCACATCAGTCACAAACTCACTGCTCTACCTCCTATTACAATACAATAAACCATCTTCACAGCTGAGCGAAGCAGCCTGCAGTCAGGAATTAGTTACCCAGGCCTTTGAATGCAGGTCAAATGATTTCGACTCAGCCTGAAGGAAAGCCACGGTCCTGCAGGGAATTGGTCTCTCCTCTGGCCTCGTGCACAATGGCTGGTAAAACACAGGACCTACCTCTGCTGCTGCAGAAAAAGGAATAGCTGCAGTTAACTGCTTATCAGTCACCTGCGGAAACTGGGAATAAACATGCCATCAAATCACTGCTGCTGATTAGCATATCAGCAAGGACCTGCGCTACATTGGCATCCAGGGGACAAAGCAGATGGGGGGTAGAACAGCAAAGTTTATGGAAGCAGAAGAGATGTTACTACTGTTTATTTTAGTGATTGCGCTATAAGCATGCCCAGCATTTTATAGAAGAACTAGAGGCACGTGGGGGAAAACACTTCCCTGAATAAATAGCAGCACAGAGGTTTGCTCCTAGAAGGGGCTGGAGTAGGAGCATCATAGAGTACAAATGGGAATCAAAGAGTACTGAAGCTGCCTGCCTGATCAGGGATAGTAAAGAAGCATTCACTTAAGAGAAATTAAAGGCTGTTTAAATCTTTTTTTACACTTCTTATTTTGCCTATGTTCATAGAGCAATTCAGTTCCTATTTAGTCGTTTGCAAATCCAAAATAAAACACATTAAACTATCAAGGAGGGGGGTTAGGTAAAAGCATATTACTTCACCCTCCCAGTGAGCGAAGAGATTACATATAGTCATTTCCCGTGCCCCGGCTGATACACACGGACCTGTTAGGCTGCACTGACTTGAGAGTATGGACGGGAAATCAAAAGCAATTAACACATGACAGTTTGGGTTAGGAGGAGACAGCCAGGATGGGTATGACAGCAATGCAGTGATGAAAGGACAAAGCAGGGAGAAATAATCAGGAAGGAGGAGGAGGAAGGGTAACAGGACATCCAGAATCAAGCAGAGTGTTGCAGGCAGTCACAGGGCCTGGAGCGGGTTACAGAAAGAGAACAAAAGAGTTTAACCCTGCTTCATATGTAAGAATGGCTCTTTTAGAACAAGACAATAAACCATTAACCACAAAGCAGGGGAAAATGACCCTCAAGCCATGACCGAGAGGGAACAGTGCTACACTTGCAATAATTCAGAGTCTAATATTTTATTTCTTTATGTAGTGTAAGATCTCAATCAAGCTCCCACACACAGAGATAAAGTGAACCTTGCCAGCAGCCCTTTGAAAGCATGCAGGCCTCAGTGCTGGAGGGCTTCAAGCGCTGTCCTCAAACAGCATTGAAGAGGGCAGAGAGCAACTCGCCAACCTTGTCCTGCCTTTTCAGTCACCGCAATTTTCAAGGGATGCAGCCCAGTTTCTTTCCTATCGAAGCCTAAAACCAACTCTGGAAATTCCCACGTTAAAGCTACAAACTACATCCAATACCAGGGTATCAAATGACACTGCACAACTGCCATGAACCCAACCAGGACACTGAATTCAACCCCGTCCTCAGAAAACAACACAACCTACAGAGGGGGTTCTGGGAGGCTCTGGATTAATCACAGCTTGGGTTTGTATATGAAAACAAGCTCATAGACCAGCCAGCTCCATCTTTCACCAGGCAAAGCAGGTCCCTGTGCATTCCTGCCACCACCTTCCAGATCTTACCCAATCCTCATCTTTGGGAGAAGGCACCTGACAGGATCACACAGATAAAAATGCCTGTGGAGAAGGTGGTGAACTGTCCATACCATGCTCAAAAAACAGTTACACTGAGCACAAAGCACTCCAGGGTCTCCATCTTTAAGACCCTTGGGTGAAGACTGGAAGAGAAAGCTTGATCCTCAACCCCATCCTTCCTCTGGCAGGCAGCTCTGAGAGTGAGCTCTTTGACAGGAGCTGCGTCTTGGCTAGCCCACAAGCCAATTTAGAGCATGTATAAACCTTCAGAAGACAGTTTAAGAAGAGCCTCTGAATGCAGACAGAAATGGCAATTATTAATTTTCTAAATAGAAATCTGACTACTTAAGCCTTATTTAAAAGTGTGCCTGTCTCTATAATTACACAGTCTTAATTTGTTTTCTTTACGACACAATAAATAAGGTGTGCACAATTACCCTCTGCAAATACAAGACATTGCCTCCTGACTGGCTGGCTGAGTACGCAGCCGCCCAGGAAAGCATTTAGAAGGAATCACAGTCTCTTAAGTACCTGCTTCCCAGTAAATGAGGATTCAGGCACTGCGAACATCAATTTATCTAGCTCTAGGCACAACCTGCTGGGAGCCTTCTCTCCTACATGCACAGCTCGACTGTCCCACAGCCAGAGAAGGCTGGACGCTTTGGCCAGCAGCAAACAGGTCCTGTCCTCTCCTGCGCACTGATTCCTGGTGCACTGTTAAGCTGAGCTCCCCTGTGGACTTCCCAGTGCCTAATGAGGAATGCGATAATGTTGTAGTGCCTTGTGGGGAAGAATACAACCACCTCTCTTTAGTATTCCTCTGCCTGTTTTCATGATACATGTAGGAACTTGATAGCCTCATGACTTGTAATCCTCTTTCCAGTTCAAATAAATTGGCCAAAGCATTCCAGTGTTATTAGGAGAAGGACAGAGAGAGTGAGAGCAAGACTTTTTCCTTAATAAGCCGTGCTAAAGACAGTGACATAGTAAATATGCATTCAGGTGGTTTATATATCTCGAATCTGGGAACCGTATCATCCTAAAGTTTTCTTGTACAGCCTCAAGCCAAAGACTGAGGTTTTCTGTCAACACCAAACATTTCCTACATTCACCGGCATCACCTCCTAACATGAACTTCCACAAATCTTGGCTACTAGGGCTCAGTTTTCCACAGCCTAGACCTGCTAGGCTAGAACACCTCGCATCCAGTGTGTGGTGTTCTCCAGGACCATCCCCGTTTTAGCTGCACGGGAATGGGACAAGAAACACACAGGTGCAACTTTTCCTAGTGAGCAGACCTCCAGCGAGGTCTGGTCACAGAAGGACACTTGTTGATATCCAGTTTAGATCAGACCCACATCCTTCCACCTTCAACATCCAGCCAGTACTTGTTCTGGAAGGAGCTGCCAGCAGAAACGGTAGATCCACATTGCAAAACCCACTGTTACATTTTGGATTAATTGCCTCTGTAGCAGTGATGGGCTTTCTCAGCACCAACAACCAAACAAGCCATGGAGCCTTAACTCTCCTCATTCAAGGAGAGGGATCCAAAGCTATTTCTAGGTCCGCACCTCTGGCTCCCAGTCACCCACCGCTCCTCCGCTGATTAGGCTGGCCTCAAGCCCCTTCCACTTGTACAGCTAATTTCAGACTTTAAAGGACAAGCATGACTCCGCCAGGCTGCACTTGGGAGCATTTTGGGGTCTACCGCTCAGGCAGCTGAATGCTGAAAATCCCCTTCATGGCTTTCTCGCTTTTCCTCCCTGACTCTATGCTGGGAAAGCGGGGGGCAAACACCAAGCCAAACCTTATCCAGAACCATTATCTTTCAACAAACCCCCACAAACCTGATCTCCTGCAATTAGAGCTGGGATAAGTGATCTGCTTGTGATTGCACAGCTGGGGTCTGAAGACAAGTGCGTGCACAGAGGACGGGCCAGAAATAGAAGTTGCTGGGAGAAGGCAGAGCTATCTATCTGGCCCATCTGAGAAGAGGAAACCTTGATGAGACGCACTGGGGAAAAAACTTACTTCAGCAGGAAACTGGGGTTTAACCCAGGATGGGGGGGGGGGCAAAAAACCCCAGCATTTGAGTCCTCACAATTTGTACATGAGCTTTCATGTGGAAAAATGCCTGCTGCTGCTCAGACCCAGCTTGTAGCACCCCGCAAAGGTCCAGCCCAGGGTGCCCACTACCCTGTGCCAGCCCTCTCTGGCTGTGAAACCTCTCTGTCATTTATTAGTCACATTTGCCACCTTATTGACTCAACTCCACCTGCAACCATCCAAACAGCCAGCAAAGGAGAAGGAAAACCAGGGCGGCGGTGATAACACGTAGCAGTAACTCAACAAGCCTTAAGCACACCATCCCATGGTCCCCAGCCCTGCACCCGTCCAGCTGCAGCCAGCCCCGCCACAAGGGGATTGGGACAGTATCCCTCACTCCTGTCAGCTACTGTACCTGGTTACAGCAGCCCAAGACTTACAGCAGAGTGACATTTCCATTAATCCTTTTATCCCTGGCTCCTACGTGCAGCAGCTGCTGAAAATGTCAGGCCTTCGGCGAGCTGAGCTCCCCAGGAGGCAGCAGCTGTGGAGGCCAAGGAGACACCGCAACACGCTTGTGTGGTGCCATGGCCGTGGAGGGGATCCTGGCTGGAACCAGGTGCCTGCCAGGCTGCGAAAAGACTCAGGAGCCACCTCGCTCCACATGTCAGGGAGAAAGAGCCCCAGAAAAAGCAGCCTGGCTGCAAGGGAGCAGCAGCACCATGGCCTGAGAGCCTCTGGGGAGCAGGAAGGAGCCACCATCCCGGCAAGCACCAGGTCTCCATCCCCAGGTGCCCGGCATCTGCCATGGAGGACATCCACCTTGCAAACATCCACGCTGCCAGGTCCCAGGAACAGCATCAAAACCCAACGGCAAACACTAAACAAATAATATACTTAACTTGCCTCGAGCTTCAAAAGGCAAGGAAAGAAAGATGTTAAGAACATGATCAATCTTACACGGCCCGAGCAGTAAACAAACACATATTTCATCACCACATACCAACCTTAACTCTTGACACAAGATGGATGTGGGGTTTTTTTCCAATCGCAAAAGTAATCTCAAAAGACAAAACCAAACACTTTTGGAAAAAGCAGCAACAATCGCATGTGTACACATTAACGACACATTCAGCCTCAAACCGAGCGCACGTGGCCTTCTAAACTCCTGCGACATCCAAACTAATTTCACCAGGAATCAAGTGTTGTTCATTTTATCTGCTAGATACATAAACAGCAACTGCACAATTGACTAACGACCCCCTCCACCCCCAAATCAATTGGGAGAGGTATTCAGAGACAACAGTTCCCAGGAACAAAGAACTACACAAAACAAAACAAACACTACAAATCAAAATAACAAAGCGCAGAAATCGGGAAAATCCCAGTGGTCAGCATTAAGGAGGGTTTATGTTGACAAAATAAGTACTTCTTCAAACTCAAAAAGGCGCTGTGCCTGTTCATAATGCCCTTAACTATTCATGCCCTTTGGTACTGCAGATCTCCTATTTAGCAAGTACTTTACTGTCACTTAGCAACTGTAACTGGTTTTCCATAAAGGAAGCTTTTGGGGTTTTTCAGTTCACATCATCTCCAAGCAGACATCAAAAGACAAATCTATCCTGCTCTGCAGGTCACATCTATCTCCCTCCTCCAGGAACATGTCCATATCGATGGCCGCACGCATCCACAAGCTCAAACAGATGCGTGCTCCTGTCGTTTTTCATGGAAGAAGCCACTAGCACTGGTTTCTAAAACGCAGGGAGACACACACTCTCCATCCAGCCCATCAGCTCGTGCCCAAGGCCAGGGACCTCTCACCTTTTATATCTATACCAGAGATGAGAGGGGGTTGATCTCGGACACAGTCACTTTGACGAGATAATTCAAGCCCATGGAGCACCTTGCACACTGGCCTGAAATTCAGGCTTTCCATTATCACCTTGGGAAAAGTAAATATGTATCCATAAAAGAAATCAGTGCCCTTGGCCTCAAGGATGCAGAAATTCCCTGGGACGCCATAACTTCTGGCTAATGATGCCCCAGCAGCTGGACAACTGTGTAATGTCCCATGATAACAGGACTCCAGCCTCTCCAGCACAAAACGTCCCTACCCCAGGCCTGCTGCAAACGCCAGTTTAAGAAGTCAATAATTAGGAGCAGAGCTGGCAGCCCCACACCCCAGGATTTGTGCCAGAAAAGTGCCCTTTGGCTAACAGCTAAGGGGCGGGCCAGGCTCCAGCCGCGTGCTGGGTCACGCCGCTGCCCGCAAACTCTGCGGAAAGGGAAGTGTGTACCAGCCACTGCAAGGCTGCTAATGAAGCAAGCGCTCGTTAGAGCAGCGATCAAAGCTGGGCCAGTTATTAGACATCGAAACCCATCAGTTGCCCAGCAGGAGCTCACCCCATCCTGCATCAGGACCCACTGCACTTCATTGCACCTTCACTTTTCCTTCTCCTCCCCTTTACCACCTTTCCCTCCCTTTCCCCATCATCATCCATCCCCCTTCCCTCCTGCTGCTCTCCCCAACAGATACTTTGGGGATCTGCTTTGCGCGTTGCCTTTCCACAGGGAGCAGAGGGAAAAGACGGCAGGAGCCGCCAGCACTCACATGTAGCGCAGGTGAGGGTTCTTGGCAAAGGCGCGTGGCTGGATGTTTCGTAGTCCTGAGTTCCTGATTGTCCTGCAAAGAGATGCAGAAGGGCAGCGATGGAGTCAAGGCGGACAACTGCTCTAACCCCCTGCGCTCAGCACTCAAGGCGCACTAGGAGTCCTGGATTCCCGACCCCAGGAGGCACATCTCTTCCCAGACAGCCTCTATGAGTTACAAGCAAAGAGGAAATTGGGCTTTTCAGCTTCATCTGATAGGGTGACAGCACAGGCTCAGCACAGAGCAGCTGCTGGGCAAAACTCTCCCCCAACATCCGCCAAGGCTTGCTGGGGTGGCCTGGAGCATCTTGGGCTCCTCTCCCTCCATCTTCACAAGTGGCACTGCCTGCTGCCACAGCAAACCTAACCCCCAGCACCACCATCTCCCCCTCCCTCAAACCTAAGAGAAAACCCTTCTGCGTGCAGCTCTGATAAGGAGGGGTGAGTATTTTGTGTAGGGAGTTACAGACATTGAAGGGGGAAATCCTCTTCCCATCCTGTCTTAGAGAAGCTGTTATCAGCGGTATGACCAGGGTTTATCAATATCTGCTGCAGACAAAAGTATGCCTGACTTCCATTCTCGCTTTCTGAGGTGAGATGAGAACAACAGTCAGCCTGCTTACAAAGGGGGCATGTGTTAAAAGTACAGCTTGCTGGGGTTTGGTTATCAAGTGCTCAGCACTGGAGACCTGTCCTCCAGCCAACAGGCAAGCTGTACCTAATGTAAAGCTCCCAGTGAAACACATTAGCGGCGTCTCCACTTAACCCCGAGCAACACTGTGCATCTCACAGAAGCAGCACTCAGGGCTCTCCCAGCCCCAGGAGGATGCAGGAGAGGGAATTAAAAGATTAAGTGGTATCCTCACTTGGCCAGGCTTCCCAAGCACCTGGCAAGTCCCTTCAATCTCATGGACCTCAGTTTCTCCTCCATGACACACATAGTTGATGTCTCCCGGTGCATAGAGGCTTGTGCAGGGAAGATGCCATTCCCTTATCACGCAGTACCACCATGATGGCAACTGCACTAAATGAGGACCAACAGCCCGGCAATGAAGGATCAGTGGAGACAGCTGGAATTTTGCATTGTGGGGCTGAAATGAGTCAGAACAATGCACAAACCCAGAACCGGAAGAGTGTGGGAGAAGAGAGGTCAGGGCTGATGTGTGTTGACAGAGCTGTCATGAGCTAACAATCTTCCTTCTCGCAGACCCAGCAAGGACCAAAAAGCACTTCATCCCCATTTTGCCGAGTCTCATGGCAAAATACGGCAGAACCAGTAGCTTAAACAGGCTCTGAACACGGCAGCGTGGGGACTGCAGACGGAAGGAAGCCACAGCTCTTTGCTGGAAGGAAGGGGGTGCCCAGTGCTCTTCTCCTCCCCGACATGCAGGACATACTCACAGCCTCTGGAGTCCCGTGTACAGCTCCATGTCAACGGCATTCAGCGTCTGCAAGTTCTTCCAGTTCTCTATGTGTCTGTGGAGAAGAAGGAAAGGCTCAGCTGTGGCACAACCAGATGGTCGCTCTGCCCAGGGACTGCACACAGCAAGAGCATATCATGCCCACCCAGCCCCACGCCTCTTCCCACCTTCCTTTCAGCCAAAACCTTCTTGCAACACGTCTGTGGATTGGACCTGCTCAGGCTTCAGCATCCACATCCTCAGACACATACGGCAAGGCATCCCGTAGCCAAAACAAGAGGTTTCTCATGCTGCTTTTTATTCTGTCTTCCCAGTGCTTTGGGAAAGCCAAATAACATGGTTTTAACAACAGTTTCAAGTGCGGAATGTGCAACTGATCCATTGAACATCCTCGCCCAAGTCATTGCCCCTCTCTGCACCTTGCAGCGCGCATCAGTGAAACAAAGACGTGATCGAGACAGCTCACGCAAAAGGAGTGAATGCAAATATAACCTCTCAACAAAAACTTGGGGCCTAAATAGAAAAAAAAAAAAGTCATATATTTATCCAGTCTCTCACTGGGGTGGACAAACAGGGTCCTAGCCTTTGCTGGCTGGAAGTGCTGCTGGGAGCAGCGCATCAAACTTAGTTTGGAAACCGTGCCTTTATTATAAATTCCTCAGTCGCCCGGGGCGCTCTGGCAGGTATGTTATAGAGAACAAAACCAGAAATAGATCTGTCACTACGGGATCGTTATTCAGTAAATATTAGAGCTGGGTGAAGGTGACAGATCGACAGCCCCAGAGAACGGGGTCCCCTGTTATCGGCAGCCAGGAGCGATGCTGGCAGCAGCATGGCCAGCTGGCTGTATCCATGGGCCTCTGCTAACAAGATGCAACGCTGCATGGTGGGGAAGGAGTTCAGTCCTCATCCTCCAGGCAGCCCTTGGTTAGTTCAGGCTTTCTCCCACATTAAACCCAGACACCCTTCCACCAGAAAGCATGTACGTTTTCAAGAGGGACTTTGCGGCAGAGCAGGTGGAGGCGGTCCTCTCTCAAAGTGAGCTGAGAGAGGGGAAAAACATCTGGCTGGCCCCCTTATGTGAAAGAAGCCCAACCTCAAAGTTTATGAACGCGTGCACCCAAGCTCACATCTGCCTTGATGCAATAATTGGCTTTGGACTTGGCCCTGGAGAGGGGAAACATTTCCAAGTGATGCAGGGTTGGGGTGATAAGCCAACACTGAGAACCACCCCCTGATTCTAGGCAAGAAGGTTGCAGGACCCCACATGGTGGTCCAGAGGGTGAGTAAGCCAAAGAGAGACCTTTGACCACTTCCAGAGCAGTCACAGGGGCCACAAGTTTCTCCTCCAGCACTCGCTAGGCCTTGTACTTGCATAAGAACAGATGAATTAGAATGACAAAAATATACAGACCTATTTGAGCTATATCCCAAATAACATCCAGCTCAAGAAAGAAAAATACAAAGCCTGGACTAAACCTAAATGTACTTCTCTGCTCTCGCCATGCAGATCCAAGAAAAGCAGAGACCCGCAAGAGTCACCTCTGCTTTCCACATGTTCCATAATTGTCTGCATACCCCGAGGGGTTAGCGTAAGGACACAGCATAAGCTCCCAACCGGCTGCTGCATGACAGCGTAAGTTACGGTTCATCCTCAATGACCTGCTCGTCAGCTTGGATCGCCTGTGTCCCAGACAGAATGAGAAACAGGACATTATTACAGCCATTTCGTATTCCCTGTGAACACTTGCAGAACAAAACACAGACTGGGAGGCGTCAGTCAGGAGATCCGACGGCTCGCTTGAAACCCTTCCGAGACAGGGAAGGACTGTGAGATGAGGTCCTAGGCCACAAGATTCCAGGACTGAGCAAGGCTAGAAATACAAGTTGAAGGCATTTCCCAACTGCAGCTCCTACAACCCAAATGAGAGGGTCCTCCAAGAGAAAGAACGAACATGGGAAGAAACCGGAATGGGATGATATGAGTTTACCACCAGGGCATGCTGAAGCTACAGCATCCAAGCAATGACCTTCAGGGAGGGATGGAGCAGCCCCGAGCCAGGAGCTATGGAGCAACCACAGCTGGGAAGGAGGCGGCGGCCAGATTGGCTCTTGTTTTATTGATTGTGTTTGCTAAAAAAAGTCAAGGTTATTTTTGACCTGACACTCAAAGCCATGTGGGCAGCATTGTAGAAGAGGCAGAAAAAGACCCAGTCTTGTTTCCAGCAACACGCACAGACATCACTTTCTGTCAACTCAGCAATGGGATACGGGGGGGGCCCATCATGGCCAAGTTCCCCAGAAGTGACATTACACTAGACCGTAAATAAAACTCCACAACCTGTGTTCCAGCCTCCCAAACAAAGCCCATGATCTTCCTGAGCCAGATATGCTTTGGTATGTTATTTAAGGTGGACACACCACACCCATAAAGGGAGAGACAAGACAAGCAACAGCGGAAATAAATACATACATACACACACCCCGCTACGTACAGGGTAATCCTCCAACCCAGCAGCTGCTTTACATAGAGTGCAACACAGGGAAATAGCATCATCTTGAATTAGGTGCACAGATCAGCAAGGGACTTTGAGTCCTTTAAGCTACACAGACGCTTCCCTTCTCAGGGACTCCCAGAAATGGCTCTTCCCCTTTTCTCCCCCTAATTTTTCAGCTCCGCATCTGATTTTTCAGCTTAGCAGGAGTTGCACCCATGCTCCTAGAAGTGGCAAATCAGTCTTGGTTCACCCTGAAGATACACCAGGAAAATAATTTTCTTTGGTTCTCTGTTGCTTTGGAAAGAATAGCGTAACTTTGTGCTGGCTGGATTCACCTGAACCCACTTTAAAAACAAAACAGAAACACATCTTATTCTGAAAACTCAAGGAGTCAAGCTGTGATTGCAAAATTGGCAGTGGCTGCACAGGAAAGCAAACCAACCAAGCAAAGAAATTCCACCCCTAGAACTTCAGTCCCTCTTCACATCCTTCAGTATCTCAACTACATCCCCCTCTTTTCCTTCCAGGGTTTTGCTTGCTTTAGAAATCTTATATCCTCCCAATTGCTGCCAAAGACCGAGACCTTCCCTTCTCCTTTGCCTCGGTTCATTAACCTGGCAGGAACACGGGTGCTGGGTTCAGCCAAACACAGATGTGACAACTCCCAGCCCTGCCCTGGTCTCTGCGATCAGGCTGTGAGGTATGAATTACAGTCAGTGGGTTACTCCCTCCTCCCTGCAAACATCTCTGAATATATACAACTGTGGCATTCCTCAGTTATTACTAAGGTAAGCCGCTCTTCTGCAAGATGCAATAGCTTCAAGAGCAATACCATACTTCACAAACCCTGAAGTGCTCACCATCATCCACCTAGACTCATTTCCAACTTCTAATCAAGACCATATGAGATGCATCGCTAACGCAGATGAGATTACTCACTTTTGGGCTTTTTTTGGAGGGTGAGTTGGAGGGAAGGGGGTGTTTGCTTAAACACTCACTTCTTTCTCATGCTTCTTGTCTGTTTGGAGGGTCCTGCTGGTCCAGGTCTCCTTGCATGGCAGAGGTGCCTTTATATCATGCCTTTTGCAGACCGGTCAAAGTCCACCTTAGGAGTAGCTGTGGCTTTACCTTCCCAACTTGTACTGAACTCCCCTGCTCTTCTCATTTCTTTACCCACAAGTATTTTACATCCATTTTCTCTTGTGTCAAAACCATCTTTGCTTAAGCAGCTCTTTTCCTTTCCTGGCATTTCCTCTTCCCTCCTTTACAAGCAAGAGCCAAACCCACCCAACTATCATTTGTTACACAAGGCCAGCTCTTCTAAGGCAGCGCGTCTGTACCAAGCAGTGAAGTGCAAGGCAAATTGTCTCAAGTGCCTTGAAGAGATACTAACTCAAGTCCCAGAAGTGATGCAGATGTATCGCTCAGGCAGAGACCTGGTGAAGAGGTTATTTTGCTTCTGGTTTCAGACCCAGCACAACTGGCACTCGCGCTTGGTGACCTATGCAAGAAGGACCACTGCGATAGACACTGGAATAGAAAAGTGCTCCCTGTTTTATTCATCAGCCTATTTAAGCCTCTTTTTCTTGAATAAGAGCTACCAAAAACATAGAACAGTCTCCAGGAGGTTTCACTTGTATCACAGCACAAGCAACTCCCCAGTTAACACTGGAAACACCTTGACTTGTAGCCTGAGATCACACCGGCCTTTCTCACAGCCCCGTCAGCCTGGTGGCTTGTTTTAACCCCATAATCGAGCACTGCCGCTGGCACTTCTATCAACCAGGTCATTTCCAACTGACATAATTTCCTAGCTGGCAGCAAATGTCCCTTTTACACCCACATTCACATTCATCCCACTTTACATTTTGGTTTTGCTACTGCAGCTCCTCCCCTTGGCCATCTTCATCCCGGTCTATGCTCCCACAGCCCCAGCACTGTGCCAGCAGTGAAACCCACAAACATGCTCCTGCCTTTTGTGCCAGCGTCCTCAACGAAAGCAGGAGTCAACATCACCTCCAAAGAATCTCAGCGGTTATCTCCTCTTTCAACACCTCCCACCACCACTATTCCTTTACCCACCTCTTCACCTACAATGGCTGGACTACACTGTGTCTTTTCCAGAGAAACAAACCACTTATGATTTAATGCAGCATTATATTAACCTCTCACCGTGAAGTCATCTCTTTGCCGAGGAAATCAGTTACCTTTCCAGAGGAAGACATGGGGCAAGACAACTTTAGGACAACCCTGCATCGTACCTCAGCCATGGAGGCTGTACCTGCAGCCATGCTTTTAAAACTTGTTGAAAGCCTTGTAGACTACTGAAGTCAGACCAATGGTCAATCCACAGCACGGGCGCTGTGTCCCAGTTAACAGTGAACTTACGAAGCATGGAGTCCTGTTTGTCAGCTCTGGAGCTCACAGGCATCATGTCTCACCCCCAGATCATCGAGTGAAGTAAGGGGGCAGATGTCTTTGCCCCCACATCATACAGAGGTAGATCAGCAATCTTGACTGTATGGTCACCAAGTCACAGGGTGTATGTTTCAGCTGGTCTCCAGAAGTGCCAGGATCTTGACTCACTTGCTGGAAGGGGACCGGTAGCCACCAACCCAGTGGGAACGGGCATTTCCTTTCATTCCCAAGACACCATGCAAGGAGGTGTTTGACAACACAGGCCAGTGTCACCTCCTTGAGATCTCGCAGCAAGTCTGCACAGGTCCACATGCTCCCTTCCCAGTCCAGGGCCAATGCGGCAAGGGAGATGAGAATATCCACTGGGATTTAACCACAGACAGGTGCGTTTTGTCCCACATGCCTGAGGCAGAGGTGAAAAACAGCCTCTTATGCCAATTTACATTGAGGCTACTTAATGTGTCTGGCCTTCCTTCACCCTCCTCATACAACAAGGATAATATTTATCTAATCTCTCTCAGCTTTTCAAGCGCTGTGGTCAATAACTAAAAAAGGCACTTGATAAGAGCCAAGTATTACATAGCATGTGTACACACGTGCTACCCAAATTTATATCTAGCCCAGATCGGAGGGGAATGATTTTTCATCAGGATGCCATCAGCTCCATTCACCACCAGAGCAGATGACACGTCTCCGTTAGAGTCATGCCACGCAAGTGCCACCACTGGTGTTTGGATGCTGGGCAGCAAATAAATTGCGCTCCAGCAAGCGGGCAGCACCCCGACACACACATTTTTGTATATATACAGGAAAGGCAAACAGAGCATTTGAATCCTCTCTCTTGTAGGGCAACAGGAAAATTGATTTGTCATCCAGGCATATAATACCTCGCGATCCAGACAGAAGAATTAGCTTACAATTACCTGATACGTTTAGCATTATAAACAAATCTCCTGGCATGCCAGCTCCAGACCATGCAAATATGAATTTGATTGCAGGGGGGAAAATAGAGGGAAAATAAGATGTCTCTTAAAACCCTTGACCAGTAAGACCTGCCTCCTCCAAGCAGAGGTGCTGCAGATGTCGATGGGAAGCCCTGGATGCTGGGAAACCCATGGCACTGGGGGCAGGTCCCACACCCCAGGGCAAAGCACAGCCACGGTGTGGACCGACGGCTCCTTTTATCCATCCCTCGCACCCCACGCAGGGCTGAGGAAGCCATAAAGGAACCAGCCATCTTTCACAGTATTATAAGGCACTTATCGCATACATTTAATAACCAGAGGCACAAAGGACTTGATTCCCTCAATATGGAAGCTGTAAAAGTGAATTGGTAACTAAACATTAAAGGCAAGTGAAGCTGAATAAAGACTTATGAGGGCAATATTTTCCCCACTTAAAGCGCGGGCTTCCCCTTCTCAAAAGCGCATGGAAAAGTCACCCCAGCGGCAGATAACTTTGCATCGTTAAGGATAATTTGAGGTCAGTAACAGAAAGCCGGGGCGGGGGGGGAGGTGGGGGGCGCAAGTAAATCCAGCTTTGTAGAAACAATTATGAGCATAACCCCACAGTATAATTGTGATTCGTCAAGGTAACGATCATAAAACACACCACTGTGACACAGCTCCCTCTGCAAAAGCAGATCTGCTCCTCTCGCTGAGGCCACGTAGGGATATGTGGGTGCTGTGGAGGGTGCAAGGGGGACGTACCCAGTCCCCATCCCATGGGCCCAGCCACATCCAACCCAATGATCCAAACCAGGCCCTTCCAGAAAGGCCGGGCACAGGAAAAAGTCCCAATCCCTTGCTGTCTGGGGAGGGTGTTGGAACGATACAGCCACCACAGTGTGATATCTCAATGGTCTTCCTGGAGGAACCCAACTGCTACACACGAGCAACTCATGGAGCATAAGGCATCCAGAGGAGAGGACTCCACTGCAGGACATCTTTCGGATGAGCCTGGACAAGCTTCCCGGTCACCCCAACATCATCTGCCTGAAACCAGGCTGGCTAGGAGCAACTGCTAGGTGCAGAAATGCTGCTACAGCGGCACTAACAAGATTGCCACATAAAGACGCCCTACCGTGGACGATACCCTGAGAAACAGCTTTAAGCTCTGCTGAAACACATGGTTTTTCCAGGCACTGCAAGTAAGCGATGCTGCCTGGCACCCATAAGGATGCCAGGAGCACAGGAGCTGCACCTAAAGGAGCGAGGGAAAGTGCCTGCATTTGGAAAAACAGACAGCAGCGCCAACATGACCAGGATCTCACCCTTTGCTTTTGTCCCCAGGGACATGAGGCCCTCTCAGGCACAGGGTGCCACGGTTCCCATTGTGCCCACTGGTTGTGGATTCACTCATTTTCCTTTTACGATCTCCACAAGCCTCCAGCTCACCCCAGGGCAGCCGCCACATCCCACACCCGCTTTGGCTGGTGACTTACAGAGCAGAGAGCTTCCCTTCCAGGGACAATGTGTCAGGATTACTAGAGGACAGCGGGCTGCCTGGACCCAGCCTGGACAGATTGCTGCAGCGCACGGAAAGCAGTATGTTCCCGTTATCACACACTACATCCAAGGTTTTTCAGCGCAGGAAAAGTTATGCCCAGTCACTCGCTTTCAGAAATGAAGAAATAGGCACAAGTGGGGCGGCAGAGCTGAAGAAGTGCTGTGGGCAGCTGTGCAACTGCCATCATAACAAATACCCTCCTCAACATCCCATCACTATTACTCAGCTAGTGGTGGGAGAAAGCAGCTCTGGGGTCCCAGGCAAGAACTAGGTGTCCAAAATCATCCCAGTGCTGAAGAAACCTCATTTATCAGAGACAAGCAAAGGTGCAAAAGTTTCAGGAGGAAACTCTAAAGGGCTGCAGCATCTCCTGCATGGGGAGCAGGGTTGGAGGGACGGTGCCCCTGAACCCCGCTGCGTATGGGCTGGGCTACTGGCTCAGCCCCAGCTCCCTGCCCACCACCTTGGCACCTCCCAGCTGCTGCAGGCTCTCTCACACCGCTTTGTTATTTATTGCCTATCACTACCTGGGCCCTGCACTGTCTCTCGGACACCACCAGAAGTCAGAGAGCACGAGATGGGATGAGCAGTTTTAGTCCCGCAGATGTGGACATAAATACACAAGCGCGACCACCTTGGGGTGAAGCATCAGCAAGAGCAAGAGCTCACACCCCATCTACAGCATCAGCCATAGCTCGCTCCCCTTTTCCTCTGGGTGGCAGACTCAAAAATGATGGTATTTCCCCAAAAGGGCATTTCTTTCTTTACTTTTCAGCAGCAGAGCCTGCAAGGCCAGTCCTCTGTGCCCAGAGAGGTGCTTCCCACGGTTAAAGGTGGATCTGGGGTACGTGGAGCAGAGGGTCCTGCTCGGGGCCACTAACACGAACCTGCACATGTCTAATTGTCTAATCACAGTGCATCTCTGAGGCAGCTGTGCAGCCCACTGGGCAATCCAAGGGCAGAAAAAACAATTCCCCTGGGAGTTTTACACCAAACGCGAACCTCAAGGCGAGGCAGCACCCTTTGCTTTACGGGCCGCGGGAGACCCAAAGAGCTCCCCTTTTTAGGAAGCTCCCCAGGCACCTGCCATGCCAAAGGAAAAGATGCTTTTATCCACAGGATTTTATACACAGCGAGAGCCAGCAATGTGCAGCGTTTTGTGGTCTTTAAAGATCAAACGGCATTTTATAGAGGAAGCAGCATCCTGGTCAAAATCAGCTTCAGTAATCATATTCTGCCTTATTAAACCCTCCCTGCAACTTCAAACTGGAGGTCAGATTCCCTCACACTCCCATCTGCAAACAGGTCCAGGGCTTTTCAGAAATTAAAATATAAATATAATATAAATTCATGCAGGCAGACAAAGCTGCCAAGTTCTGCTCCAAAGGCAGCTGTGCTTCTCTCCTGGAGAGCACGGTGCGCGCACACATTAGCAAGACAAGGAGACGTACTAAAGGTACGGGATCACTAAAGTTCAGCTTGGCAGGAATAACTCTCGGTAGAGAGTAGTGCCAAAGCGCGTGCGATGGAAAGGAGCCCCCCCAAAAAAGGCACAGGGCTTTGAAGATGGGCAAGACAATGTCCTGATAGACCGTATTAGCTCAGCTAGGACCCAAAGGGGAACGCTGCCAGCCACATGCATGCATTGCACTTCATGCTGTGCTTGAAGACAGGAAAATGGATGGAGGAGGAAAAGCAGAAAATAAAATCTCCCACAAGCTGGCTGTTACTGTGATATACGGCGCCGGGAACGAGGAGGCAGGAGCAAGAGTCCAGCAAGAGCTGGGGATGAGGCAGCACAAGCGCCGCGGTGGGAGGGGACTGTGGTCCTTAATCCGGACGCGCCGCCACGCACCCACACAAACCCACAAGCAGACTTTCTAAAACCACAGCCTCCACAGGAGTCTAAATTCGGAAGCTTTTTAAATCCACATCAGCTTTATCCCAAACCCTGTTTCAACGTAGCTGCAAATTTTCGGGCAGATCCTTCCCGCTGCTCCCGCGCCTGGATCCCAAAAAGGGGCACAAAACCCAGAGCTCAGAGCTGCAAACTGCAGGTGTCAAAAGGTCCTTCTGCGTGGTTATGGCTATATAGTGGCCGAATCCAGCGCCCTCCCTCGGTCCCCCATCCCACTTTATCCTCCTCTTCTCCCCCGCAGCTCCACCACCCCCACAGCACAGCTCATCCCTTTTCCATCTTTCCCACACACCCTGAACACCAGGAAAGCCGCTGCCCGAGCAAGGGGAGAGCCAATCTTTCTTGGACTCAGACCCCGCTCCCACGAAGCATTTGTTTTCCCAAACGGCTCCCAAGGAGCCTGAACTTTGATCCTCCAGCATTTTGGCTCCTCAGATGTTTATGAAGCTCAAACAAGCGGGCAGCAATGCCCAGCTGGGCTGGCCGCGGGCCAGGCTCCCAGCCGCTCCGCTCGGGACAGCCACAGGCAGAGAGGCTCTGACCTGCAAGGAGACTTGCCAGGGTCCCCATTACCTTCACAGCCCCTCCGATCTGCCTTCCCCAGCCCCTCCAGCCGTTCCCCATAAAGCCAAAGGACCTGGGGCAAGCTCTCCACAGAATTTATTTTCCTCCAACTGCCACGGCCTCCCCCCAGGCTCGTATCTGCACTGGGAAGAAATCACAGCCAGCTCTGCCCACCCTCCCCAGCAGCGATGGAGGGGCTCCTCCATCCCTCACAAGAAGGGCTCATACCCCTTCTCCCCAGCCAGGAAAAAAAAATCCCCTTTCCCCCCCCCGCCCCAAGCTTTTCCTACACGCTGCCTTGCTCGTATTGCAGAGGTGTAAGAACAGAAGCACCACTCAGGAGCAGGGGATGCAAACATTAAGACGTGGTGACTCGGAGCTCCAGGCTTCCCTGGATAGCAGATATTTTGTGGGTCTGAAAAGGAAAAGCTAACCAGCACGCCTATAAACATGTCACAGGCAGGAGGAGGCACGGAAGGGAAGAAAGGAGAGCAGGGAGGGAAGAGACACTTTAAAAGCTCCTCTCCCAGCGCTCTACTTTGTTCATCTGAATGTGAAATAAAGCACCTTGCAAAAAACGTTGTGGGACAAGACATTGACAGCCAGAGACGCGGCTAACCGGGCTGTTGTGTTTGAGCTGCTCCAGCTACGCAAACAGCAAATCTGGGGACAGTTTCTATCTCATATCGCAGCTCAGTCTGCCATTCCTCTAGATAAAGGCATAAGTGAGTTATGGAGAAGCCTCTGCCCCCCCAGCACCTCAACAGATTGGGGCGCTCACAGCCAGGGCTTGCCAGCGCTCCGGAATTTGCCACCCCAGCCAAGCCCCTGCCCTTCGCTCCGCATGGGCACCTCCTTCACCAGGACCAAAGGTGGGGTGAAACCCTTGAGCTCTCTCTATCCAAGCACATTGCTGTTGGGCTGTGCTGGCTGTTAAGCAAATACGTTTTGCTTTACACCAAGAGCAAGGCAGGAGCACACAACCCGAGTTACTGCAGCTTGGCCAACACATGGCAACTCCTTAACCCAAGCACTGACATCCCCCCACCCTTCGTTCTCCTTCACAATGTTTGAAGATGTTCTTCATCACCGGGTTTGGGTGTTTGCACAGAGGTTTAAGGCCACAGCAGTGAGAAGGAATGGCATCCGGTCCCAGATGGTCCATGGCAACCCATGCGTGCCCCTCTCCGCAGCCCAAGGCCACATCCCCTTGTACCAGACATGATGAGCCTGATAGCTTGGTGCTCCTGAAAACAAGCCTCCTATTTCTGAAACAGTCCCAGGAGGTTGCCATTAAACTGACAGGTATAAAATCTCACAGGAGCATTTGAGGAATCCAAAGGTCCTGCTCAGCTGTAGTTGCAGAGAGGCAGCGAGTGAGGAAGCCAGGCTGCACCTCCTGATGGCACCTACTCTTTCACAACTTGGGTTGAAGATGTATTTAACAGGACACAGTCTTTTTGGCACTGCTTAGGGTCACAGAGCAATTTCAAACCCAGAAAGCAGATCACCAGACAAAGTCCTTCCAGGGAGATTTTGTTGTTTGATTTTTTTTTTTTAATTTTTTTTTTTTCCAAAGAATCACTCAAACTTTGTTTCTGCTTCTGGGCAGCTGGAGAGCCAGTAGGCTCCCAGCACCAGCCCAACCTCAGAGCAAACTACGTGAGCCCAGAAGGTTATCAGCGAAGAGGAACTCGTTCTGCACAAAGAATACGCACATTGTCTACTGCCGGCCCTGGGCAGCCGTCCGGGGAGCGGGCTGGCTCGCTCGCAGCCTGCAGCAGCTGGGACCCAAGACCTCGTGCCATGTGCCAGGCTGGGGCTTACTGGGGACAGCAGCTGGGGGGAACAGGCCTCCTGCACGCCAGCTCCTTTCCCTTCTGTGCATATTGCAATGGGATGGAAAAGAGCTGCCGTAGTGCTCCCTCCTCCTCTGCAGCAGGAGGGCTGGGACCAGGTGCCACCAACCTACAAGGTTGGTATCAAACCACCAATATGCCCTCACCCACAGCCTCCTCGCACCAGCCTTGCACTGAGCTTGCAGGGTGCCCACGAGCCCCTGAGCCACCTTTGGGCTCTCCAGACAGCCAGGAGACCTGTCCAGAGCCCCACTGTCAGCCTCCAACCGCAAGCCACCATCAGATCACAGATATCCCCCAACAGCACTGGGTCAAGCCACTCTCCAGTCTCTCCTGCTGCAATGCCAAGGCTTGGATTCAGCCTGTGGGACAGCACATACAGGGTCACTGTGCCAGGCTTGTGTCTGTCATTCCCAAAGCTTTCTGCTCCAGAAGCATAATTTATAGCCCTTCTAGCTGTTTCCCTGGCTCCCAGCAAGGGCAGGAGGCAGAGAAGGAAGCAGGTTGAAGCCAGAGGGGAGGGCAGAGCTCAGAGCCAAAGCAGCACCAGGATGCTCAAGAGCAGAAACTGCAGCTCCCACCCCTGGGGCTCCGGGCCCTTGGGGAAAGCAGGGAAAGGTGAATGGCACCCCTGACTCCCACCTGAGCTGACACAGCGCCTAGCACCACTGGATTCACCTTGCCAGCAATGAGCACAGTAATGCCACCAGCTTGGGAAATCATCCTGTGCATCGGCAGCTGCAGCACCCTCCACGTCTCCCCTGAGAGCCACAGCACACGCTGCCTCCAGGCAGCACAGCCCCACATGCTCCTGCCCCACGGAGGCAGGATGGGGAACATCCCAAAGCCCCAGCAAGGCTGCCCCACAAGGGCATCCCTGCCCTCCTGGGCAGCGCGATGCAAGCACCAGCTCTGCTTTCCATATTTTGGATGGTGAGAGCATCAGGGCTGCCTGTACGCTACCCGGCCATGAGGTCCCACACAAATACACCAAACCAGGGAACCTCTCCTGGGTGAGAGGCAATACACTGTCCCCCGGACCCTCCACACACTGACCAACAGCTTGCGGCCAAGACTGTTTTCAGCTGGGTTGTTTTCAGTTTTTCACATTTTTCCCATATCTCCCCTTTGAAAATGCCTGTAGTTGCTATGGAAATAGTCTCATCAGTATGGGTGGAGCGTAGCAATGCCAGCCAAAACTCCCCGTGGCTCCCAGTTGACACCAGTGCCTAGGAACTGGCAGCGCTGGAGGTTATCGCAAGCTGCACAGAGAATACCCCGAGCTTAAAGCAGCGCTTGGCGCACACGGGTGAGACAGACCCATCTGGGATTCAAGAGCAGGGACCTGCAATTCACCCAGGGATAAACCAAGAAAAAAAAATAATAATTGAGTCATCGTCACACTGGCTAAGGGATGAAAGGGTTATAAACAGCAAAAAGACGCGGTATCCCCCAGAGGTACCTTCACCCTGAGCAGGAGGTAGCCACAGACAAGGGTAGCAGGAGCAGAGCTGAGCTTTGTCACTGGCCCTGCCATCGGTTCGATGTACCCCTCCAGGGAGGCTTCTGCCTCCCCTCTGTACACCCACCTCTGATAGGAAGCTAATAAGCAAGCAAGGTGCAAACGACAACCGTCAACTGCTGTGAAAAAAGTTAGAGAGCAGAATAAGAGTCTTTCCCATCCAGCAAAGAAACCAGCATGTTGCGCTATTGCTATGTGCCCCAACAGACCCCATCTCATGCACTGAGTCACCCTCTCCCATCCAAGAGCCGTGGCTGCAGACCATTCAGATTCTACACCATGAGCTGATTCCTTGCTGAAAACACTGGCAGGGTCTTTGCAGCTGAAGGCTATCTCCCTAGAGCTTGGAGCGATGTCCCCAGGCACCTGAGACCAGCCGGGCTGGAAATGCAATTTCTCCATTGGAGAGGACAGCAGGCCAGCAGCGCCCAGTACGCACGGAGGTGCTGCTGCCATGCTGGCAGAGGGAGCACCTCTGTCATTAACCCTGGATTTAGGGTAAGTGCTAGGGATTCTCATCTCAATCACCCCACCTGGCTGGGAGAGAGGGAGGGTGTGATGCCCTGCCGACGGTATGGATGCCTCCTGCCATGCTGAGTAGCTGTATTCAAGCTGCTAGTGTCCATCACCTCGTCACCAGCTGCAGCCCATGACAAACAGCAGCTCCCCTAGCAATGGCAGCAGGAGGCTCTCCCAGCTGCAGGATGCAAACACAGGTCTCCACCGCTACCAAGGGCTGTCCCCAGCCATCCCCAACGTGAGATCACTTCGCAAACGGCAGGTTTAACCCTGATGCATCCTGGTGCCGCAGCAATGAGCTTCTGAGCTGCGTGGTGGACAGTTGCATCACCGCTCATCGCGGACCACCACGTGTGAAACTCCTTTCACAGCATCACTGCATGCTTGGCAGTGAACAGGCTACAGATGTTGCCCCAGGGATCTGTCTCCTGGAGCAGGGTTTTTCCTACATTCAATGCTGATGCCACCAAGCTTTGCCATCCTCCCCCACCAGCCCTACACAAAGCCACTGGGGCTGTCACACAGCACATCCCACCCTCTGCTCTCTGTCCTGCCTGCAAAGGGGGAAGCACATGGGCAGCACCACCACAGCACTGTGAAACACTATGGCATATCCAATATGGATATTGCGATAGGACAAGGGGTAATGCTTTTAAACGGCAAAAGGGAAGATTTAGACTAGATATAAGGAAGACATTTTTTACAATAAGGGTGATGAAACACTGGCACAGGTTGCCCAGAGAAGTGGTAGCTGCCCCATCCCTGGAAAATTCAAGGTCAGGTTGGATGGGGCTCTGAGCAACCTGATCTAGTTGAAGATGTCCCTGCTCACTGCAGGCGGTTGGACTAGATGACCTTTAAAGGTCCCTTCCAACCCAAACTGTTCTAGGATTCTATGATCCATTGGGCTGACCCATTACTGGTGCCAGTATGGATCTAAGCACAGCACAAAACATTGCTGGACCCCGCCAGTCCTTACAGGTGCACAAGCCTAAGTAAAGGCCTAAATAACAATTTGCATCATCAAACTGCAAGGGGCACATCTACCTTGGGAGCCATCCACATGTTCAGTCTGGCCAGAACCTGTATGCTTTCCCAAAAGGATGGGCTTGAACTGTTACCGAGCCATCCAGGCTTGGTCAGAGATGCTGCAAACAGGAGCCCACGCTCCAGCAACTGTCCTTTCAGATTTAACAAATTCAAGACCTAAAGCACAGAGTAGCAACCAAAACGCTTCCCACTCCCATCGTTTTCTCTCATACCCAGGGAACGCACAGTCTCTTTTGCTCCCTGCTGGCAGAAATCTCATTGCGCCAGCCCACAACATTTCGCTCCACCGTTTTGGGGAGCTGCTTTTGAAAGAACCTGCGTGCAAAGCTGCCTGCAAAGCGAAGGGTCTCTCCACAAAAGCAGCAGAGATGCCTGAATTGGTCCTGCTCATACCAGAGACAGCAAACCCAAGCTTGAGCCAGGGGTGCCTCCAGCCACCTGTGACACTGCCACCTCCATCTCACAACGCTATGCCAGTGAGCAATCACCATCCCTCATGCAACATCCCCAAAGGCCTGGGTGAAGGCTGTGCAGTCCACACTTCTGCAGTCCCTTTTACCTCTCCTCTTACCAAAAGGCAACCTCAGCTACAGAGCAGGGACCATCCCATACCGCAAAAAAACAAAGCACAGACTGAGAAAACAGCTTATCCCTCATCAACAGCACACCTTTCAGGGTGCCTTAAGATGCAAATGTCGCAACATCCATCTTTTCACTGTTTTAAACCTCAACCGCAGCGGTCCCCATCAAAACCTCAGCAGCAAGGATGCTTTGGTGAGGCTGGGTCAACCCTGGGGATGTCGCTACGATGCAGGTGTTGCTACCAGGCAGGAGAGCAGCGTTTTGGGGGTGGATCCTGGGGAGGGCACCCAAGTGGCTGCCTGGTACACCCGGGCTGCACCCCTCAGCACCCCGAGATGCCCAGAGAGAACCACCAGCTGTGCCCAACGCCTGCGTCGCAGCACAGCGCCTCAAATAAGAACTCCCCACAGCCAACACAGCGAATAAGATTACAACGAATATAAACTAATGATACAGCTGTCAAGACAGATTAGACTGCACAGTGTAAAAAATTGCAGGGCTGTTTAGTCACAACAATATAGGATTAATTTATCAATACAGCTTATGTGGCACTGGAGAGATAGCAAATTGAATAAGTGAATCTTTTCTACACCTTGCACAAGGAGGGAATCTCAGACCTGATGGGTGCACAGGTCTGGATGCCAGTGAGGATCCACAGGCTGGGATCAACCCAATGGAGCTGGTTTGATACAGCCCAGGGGGGTCTGCATCCCCATCGCAGGTCTTGGGGACGGGCACACGTGCCACCCACATGCATGGCTCTGCACCCACACGCTCCAAAAGCTCCATCCTTCTGCAGTACCCGGCTGGAGAGGGGGATGCTGCTAAATCAAGATATCCAGAAGCTGCTGCTGTAGGCAGGACCTTCCCAGACCGCTTTCCGCAAGCTCCTCCGAGTCCAACGTCACAGGACTCGAGCCGTTTCGTGTTGTCTCACCTTTAAGCTCCGTCCCAGTTACAGCGTGTGCGTGTTTCGGCCCACACAGCGATCAGAGGCAGCGATCCACCATGCTAACACATCCAAAAATATGCGCAGCCACCTCCACCCTTTGGGGGCTAAGCCCTGGCAGGCACGGGCAAGCCCGCAGACCTGAGAACATCTCTCAAAAGGTGCCCAAAAAGCAAGAAACCAACCGGCAGGTCCTTGGGAGATGCTTCCCTATTCATCCCACAGCTTCTGCCCAAAGACTACAACATCCCCGGCGGGCCCATATCATTTCAGATCTCTCATACGTTGCCATCTGTGGGTTAAAAATGTGCAAGTAAATAAATAGCTGCAGGGATAATGAGCCAAGGTTTCGATCTGTGAAGGTGAGAGCGCAGCGGCAGCCGCCGATACGAAGGAAGCGCCCGTTTCTATAAATATTGAAATCCGGTAATTATCATCATTAGAACTAGTTGTGATTTAGCCATAGCTCAATCCCAATAAGTAAGAATGGCATTTATTTGCCACAATTAGAACAGCTAAAAATACTTCCTGAGCCTTGCCTGGTTCAGCCCCGTCCCGCCGACCCCCGGCAGGCTCAGCCTTGGGCAGGGAGCGATGCAAAAGGAGGGGGCACTTGAAGGATCATGGAGGGGGTGAAGAAACCCTGTGCTCCCCTAGGGAAACCAGGACGCCAACACAAGGCCACCCCATCTTGCAGAAGTCCTTCTCAGCTCTGCCCCACGGCTTTCTCCCTAACTCTGGTTCAGCCCAACTCATTCCTGCCCCGCCACACTGGCTCACAAGGCCACAAAGCATCATCCCCTGCCTTTCCTGTAGTGAAAGTTTCTTGCATTGTATCAAAAGGCGCAGAATAGCTTTAAAAGGCAAACGGAAAGGCCTGGCTCATCCAAGCCATCCCACTCGCAGCGGGGGGGCGATGGCAGTGGTAGCACCCAACTGATCCAAAAGATTGCTGACGAACACACGCGTTTCCTCACCACGTGGGAACATTACAGTTATGCAAAGAGCATCCACGCACTCAGCATCTCTTCCAGGCCCCAAACAAGTGCTAAGGGACTCCAAGAGCTCAGCATGCCAGACAGACAGACACCTTCGTGACTGAACTTGCTGGAAGACCTCATCCTTCCTGACCTCTACGGACAGGGACCAACCCCTCATATAAAATCCTGTGAGGGGCATCGAGCTATCCTGTCCTACCTCTGCAAGGTGACCAGGGTGCCACCACCTCTTCACAACCCCTCTAGATGTGAAGGACTCAGCCATCCTCCCTTGGGGACACATCCGCACGCCAGCTGCCACCACCCGTTTCGCAGCCTTTTCCCTGATGATAAATAAATACCTGTGGGATGCAGAGAGATATTGCAGGAGGCAGCACCTCAAGGCAGACACAACCACTTCTTGACTTCCCACCCAAGCCCACAACCCAGAAAAATCCCCATCCACTGACCCAAATTGCCCAGGGCCATCTCCTTGTGCTTGCTCCAAGACTCAAAGATTTTCCCCGAGGAAACGTGCCCAGCTCCCCCAGTCAGGGATGTTCTTTCTGACAGTCACGGTGAATATTTTCCCCTGCTTATTCGATAATATCTGGAAAGGGCCGTGAAACGGGCGGCTTAGCGATTCTCCACTGCGTCAGGGCAAAGGCGCTGAGGTGCTCGCTGCCAGGTCCCAACAACAGCCCGAATATTCATCCTGGTCCCCACGGGCCACCACCTGCTCCTCCCCGAAACGCCTCTGAAAAGCCCTGGGACTTCCTCAGCCCCCACCTCCCTCCAAGGGTAATCTGACCCCTCTGAGGGCTTTCTTTCCCCCGCCTTGTTTGCCTCCGAACTCTCCCCAGTTTGTCAATATTCCTGTAACAAGGTGCCTTAAAGTGAGACCATGGTCCTGGGGTTTTTTTAATTATTATGATTATTTTGGGGGATTTCTGTCATTTTGGGGTGTTTTTTTTTAAATAAGAAAAGCCAGTTCGTAGCTCTGCTCCCGCAGCTCCCCCTCTCCCCAAACACAGACCATCGCTGTTTGCTTAGGGCCCTAAGCCAGTTTTCAGTCCATTTGGCAGCGTCATATCCAAGGCAAACTGAACTAATTTTAAGAGTAAGATTTGGCGAGACACTATATCAAATGCTTTGCTAAATCCAAATATATTAGGATTTCCACGTTCTGCTCAGCCACTAATTTTGCGATTCCATCAAAAAGAAAAAGCAATCAGGTTTGTCTGGCAAGATTTATTCTTTCTAAATCCCTGCTGTTATTGCTCATGCTTTCCTTATCCTCTAGTGCTTCACTTTCTTAATACTGCAGGACTGGAAGCGTTTGCTGGAAATTTATTTTTGCTATTTATATGGATTTCGAAAAATCTGCCTCTGCTCTCCTCCACTGCCCCCTGCCTTCCCCGCTGCCCTTAGCATCCCGGTGCTGCCACCGTACACATCTCCTCCTCCATCCTCCTCCCAAAGTCTGAGCACAGCGGTATCTTAAACCCAGTGCAAATACACAACTGGGCTCCGACACAAGATACAGAAGAAAAACTAATCCAAAAAAAAAAAGAAAAAAAAAAAAAAAGAGAGAAAAGGGTGTTTGGCAGCAGGAGAAAGGTGTAAAGGAAACGCCCAGCTGGGTGAAGCCCAGGTGCGCCGCCGAGCACCGCCAGCAGAGTGAGCAGTTAATATTAACGCCCAAATCGGCCATCCCGGAGCGTCAACTCACTTTTCTTGCAAGTCTTCTGACAAACACCTTCCAGGCAGCCACACGGATTTAAGCCACAGACGACACCAGTCGGTGCCTTTGCAGAGGAGGTGGCGGGTCAGGGCCAGCACGCACAAACCCCAAACCACTGTGGCCGTAGAGGATCTCCTCCAAGCTTGAAGAGAGAGGTCAGGAAGGGCTGTTCTCCCCTGCCTTAGGCTGGTACCTGGCACCCCAGCTTCCCACTCACACCCTGGGGATTCGGGACACCCAGAAAGTCACATCACAAGGAGTTCAGATCTCCTGCAGCGTCTTCCTCCATGGGGAGCAAAGCAGAAATCTCTAAACCCTATGCACATGCAGCAGCTTTGCAGACAGCACCATCCCAAAGCTCTCTGGTGACCCCATCCTGGCTCTGACTGTGTGTCTTCTGCTGTGTGCTCCACTGACCTCTGCGGGAGCGGGGTAGAGATGGTCACAGATCTCAGGGTAAAGCTTGCTCCTGCTCACGAGGAGGAAGAAGGCAACTCTGAGTATAATTGGTTTCTGCTCACCAAGTCCACGGATATAACAAGGTTTAGTATTTTGCACACCGAATACCACCCAGCATCCAAGCCTCTGGTCTGGTGCCCGGTGCGTGTGCATCCTTGGGAGACCCCATCCACGGCAAAGCAGCAGCAATACCAGCCCTGGATCGAACCGAGTCATCCACACAGGCCAAGTCATTAGCTCTAACCACAGCCTTTCCCATGAAGACACAAACCCCTCCTGCCCACCATGCCCGGGCTGAGCAGTGAGGCCAGGATTACGGACAACACAGCTCACAGCACTGAGCTGATGCCCCCAAGCTTGGCTTCCTACCCCTCCCTTGGGCCAGGTCTCTGCCAGACCCCCTTCGTCAGCTCCTACATGCTGTCCCAGCATAGTCATAAGGGGAAAAACACAGCATGGTCATCCCAGCAGCTCAGGGCTCGGAAACCAGGCACCAGCATCCAACAGAAGCTCAGGTGATGGTTCTCCATTACCACAAGGGACCTCTGCTTCCCACAGCTCCTTCAGTGCTCGCTGAAGGCAACTCAGAGAGGGACACAGAGAGGCTATGGGGGGGCTATGGCATGACCCCAAGCACTCGAAGGATAAATGGAGATTTTCTCTTTGCTCTAGCTATATTTTACATCTCAGAAACGTGTGCTGGGGGAGCAGCCCTCTCCAGGAGCCCTCCCAAGGGCTGAGATGCCTGCAGTCCAGCAACTCCCTCCAGTTTGCACCCAGCTGGCTGCAGCCCAGGGGCTGAAGATGACAGCCCAGCCCTGTCCTGCTTCCAGCACAAGGATGACCTTCCCCGCAGGCAGCCGGGCAGAACGTCCTCCACCAGCTCCTGGTGGCAAACAAATCCCGGGGGAGCTGTCGGGAGGGATTAACCCGCCCCAGAGCAGCTGCCCTCCGTCACCCACCACTGCACCTTCCCTCCCTGCGTCCCCCCCCAGTCTCACTGGGGCTCAAGATTTACAGCGCAGGCAGAGGAAGGGGGTTGGCAGCAGAAAACTGATGGGGACAGAGGATTTAGAGGGAAGGGCCAGTTCCAGGGGAGATGGAGCAAAGCAGGGGGTGATTTATGGGGTCAGCAGCAATTTACACAGCAGGTAGCACCGAGGAGGCAAGGATTTACAGGGGCCAGGGAGAAGTACTTTTTATGGGTATTTATTAGGAAATGAGTGTCTCCTTCCCCTGACCGCTGTGACCCAGGGAGGGGCGCGGGAGCAGATGGATTCGCAACAAGCCACCCCCTCGCTCTGGAGGTCATGGACAGGCCAGCATCGGGGACCCTCCCTGTCCCAGTGTGGCTGCACGTGGATTCTGCTTGGCCATGGCACTCTCAGGGTCATTTCAGTGCGTCCCTGTCCTGCCACCACCCCGAGGCAGCACTCCAAGGCCAGGCTTGGGGCTCAGTCCCTTCAGAGAGGCTACAAATAGCAAATCCTCGGACATCTCCTTGGGCTGGAGGCCCTTCTTCCTGGCAAGCGCCACAGCCCCTCCCTGCCAGGGTCTGATCCAGCCCATCTGCTGGCAATGAGGCAGCATTTCTCCCGCTGCCAAGGCTCCTCGCCGCCGCCGGGATGGGGCTGCCAGGCTGGCGACGGGCAGGGGTCACTGTCTGCCATCCCTCCATCCTGCAGTGGGGCAGGCGAGCCAGCCCCAGGGCCACCAGCACAGACACACACGAGTCACATCACCCAGTCTCCAGTCCCATTTTCCTGCCTCTTCTGGCACCCAGAAGGAGCCAGGGGCTGGGATCAGCCCCATGCATGCAATCCTGGGCACTTTGGTTTGGGAGAGCAGATCCTTCCCCTCTCCCACCACACTTTCCTCCCACTCCTAAACTGCAGCAGGGCTGGCAGGGGATGCACACCTCGAGCACAGGGTGCAAACACAAGGGGTGGCGGCATGTTTGGGTCCCCAGCTGTCATAAACCTCCCAGCCCAGGCTCAGACTAGCAGCATCCCTGAGCTGGCAAGTGCCAGGCTGAGCACGGAGACATGCAGGTGACACCTGACCTTGCTCATGCTGCCAGGGGTTAACCTCAGGGGTTGCATATGGAGTAAAAAAAAGTAAAGAAATATATAGGAGAAGTTGTCCCAGCACTGAGACTCTGGTTGCCACTCCGCCACATTGAGACATCTTCCCATCGGCTCACACTACGCTGTGCGGGGCACTCAGGGAAGTGTGACAGGCACCACGCCGGCCTCTGCCACCCCAGGAGGTGCCAGGACCTGCTCCACTTAGTGTTCGGGAGTGAGCCAGGAAGCCCTGCCGCTCCCAGCCCTTCCCTGCCGCTGCTCCCCATCGGTGGGACAAGCCAAGGGCTGCCTATGCAGAACTGATGTTCACAACATATCACAACCTGGGGACCAACAATTAAACCGTGACAACAGGAGGGTACCCCTAGATGACATGCCAACCCATGTGTTACATGCCTCTACAGTTACTCCCCAAAAAGACGCTAGGTCTGTTTTGCAACACAAAAAATGGAGAGGTTGGTCCTGGAAGAGCCCAAGGAGGAATTCACACGGACATTTCATCTCAGCCTCATTCTCCAGACACTCCCCAGACACCCTATTTTGCACCAGTTACAGGAGACCACATGCTTAACAAGTGCGATCCCTGCCGGGGACACCCAATTTCTCGCAGCGTTGGGTTGCTCAGCACAGGGGAGCAATAGGACCAGGTGCCACCAGCAGAGGGAAGGAGGGGAAGGGCTTCAAGCATTGACCACAGACACCCACAAAAGCACCAAACACTGCCCAGCCCCAACACATGGCACAAACATGATGAAAACAAAGTTGTGAGCAGCCTGCGCAAGGCAAGAGAAGAAGTTTCTCTCTTTCAGCCTGGAGAGACACCAGCTTTGCAGGGCAGATGGGTTATGAGTCACACTGAGCAATATCCCAATACGTAAGAGCCCAGGTAACGTCCCATCGCTCGCAGGCGAGGGCTCTCTCCCAGCACAGCCCGGCTGATCCCACAGCTCCTCGGGAGCATCTCCCCAGCAGAGAAACACAGGCACACACCAGCACAAGGGCAGCAGCCCAAGCGACCTGGTTCTCTTCTCCGCGTAAAACTTCCAGAGAGGCATGACAGCACCATCCAGCCCTCAAAATGTCCCTGAACAAAACCCCGTGCATCCTCACCCAAACCACAGGCAGCGGCAACACCATTTGCCCCCACCCCTCTAACCCAAAGTTTGACTAAAGCTCAGGAGTATCTTTGCTTTTATAAATCTCTGCCTTTTAATGATGGCTTCAAGGCTCAGAGAAAAAAAGGCCCATTAAACTCACTGAATAAGTTAATGGGGCAGAGAGAATCCATTTCAAAGCCACCCCAGGCTATTTTCCTCTGGAGCTAAAGCCTGAATAAGCAAAAAGGAAAAATTAAAACTGTACAGTGCTTTGCCAATAAATAACCCCCAGTGTAATCCGCTATGAGGCAGGCCTCCATTTGCAGAGATAATAGGATGCAGATCGGTTGCAAACCACCTCCCCTTGCAGGGACCACCACCTTTTGATTGCAATTAGCTGTGCCATGGCAGGAACCTCCATCTCCCGCCTGTCCCCTTCCACCTGCCTGGGCAGGAGGGCGATGGCACATCCTGCAGAGAATTACCCTAAATCCAGCACTTGGCTCTGCAGTGCCCCAACACCCATGCTCTGAGCACACAGCCCTGCTTCTCTGCCTCCTTTTTCCCCAGTCCTCCTGCCCGTTCATGCCCCTTCGCCCATGTCTTCTCCCCCTCCCTCACCAACAGCGCTGTGGGTCCATCGCTCGCCCAGCCACCAGAGCCAACACACAGCCGCTCCTCCCCAAACATTTAAAAAACAAGTGCATGTCCCGGGGGTGGGGGGGGGGAAAGAAAGATTAAATCCCTGTTTGTAAATGTTGATCCCGCTAGATGCAGTTTGTTTACTATTTAATATTTAAAGATGCTAATTAAGCCTCTGAATAAATAAATCTATGTTACCCATGCCTTTTGGAAGGCAGGGATCCTTCCCCCAGGGCCAGGGCAGCCCGGAGCACTCCGGGTGCTGGGCAGCCTGCCCAGGGCTGGGGACAAGCCTAGGGGATCCCACCACCATCCTCCTGGAAGGGAGAGCTTACCTGCAACACAACAAAACAGGAGGCACAGCTCAGACTGGGGACGTCGGGGACTTTGGCCATTAAGAGCCGGGGGAGAACGCAGGCAGGGCAAGGCAGGGAGAGGAGGATTTCCAGGCAGGGTTGCCCAAAGCGGTGCCTCTTGGCTCCGAGAGGGGATCTCAGATACAACCAAGGAGCCTCTCAGGGGCTTGTGCTCCCGAGGGCCCGAGTACCAACCCACAAAGTGCTGGGGGGACACAAAGACAGGCACCAACACACATCACCGCAGCCGAACTCCCAGCAGGCAGCCAGGGCTGCTCTGGGGACCAGCTACAGGCACAGACTCCCCCCTCCCTCCCAGCTGCCCCCCTGCCCGGAGCCAGGGCAGGCAACCCACACAGCTTCCTACCTGAGAGCATCCCAGCTTCAGCTCCTCTTCCCAAAACCGCTGCTGCAGCATCTTGCAAAGAGCACTGCAACTGCACGCCTTCCTCACCCACCAACCCTAACATCCCTCAATGCCCACACCTCAGCTCTCCCACCTGACACCTCTTCAGCCTCATTAGGCTCTGCCTCTCCCAGATCCACTCCAGCTGTACCATGCACCTTGCCGTTAACCCCTCGGGTGCCAGGGCCCACAGAGCTCCCTGTTGTGCAGACTCCCTCCCTGCCCAACCAGCATCCCTGCGCCACGTCGGAGCCCTGCATGCACTCCCGAGCTCAGATTTGCTCCCATGGACACCATCCAGCATCTTCCCCGACCTGAAGCGAGGGGCACAAGACTTGCCGAGGGAGCACCAGGCTGCTGCCCTGATGGTGACCCAGCTCTGTGCTACTCTGCCCTCCCCACTGCACAGCCTGGGACAGTACAGGTATGTACAGAGCCCATGTGAGGTTCAAGCTAGGAAAGAGACCCCAGTAAGACACAGCTTCTCTGAACTGGCACGAGAGCCCCAGGAGGACAAGGATGCTCTCCGCAGGCTGGGGAGCCAGGAATACACAGCATCCCTCACCCTGTGTCCTACTGAACTTTGCTTGCTCCCCAGGCTGCTCAGTAGCACCCACCAAATGACTTGATGGCTTGCAGCTCACTTCTCCTGGGATCTATTTTGGCTGGGAGAGCACAGGCAAAGCAGGAGACAGCCAAAACGAGGACCCACATCATCATCCCAGGAGCACCCAGCCACATCCTCGTGGCAAAAGTCTGGGGAACAAGAGATATCTTTCCAGCCACACAAGTCATGGATTTCCCCAGGGACAATCCCATCTGTGCTGGGATGGACACAAGGGATGCCCAAGCTGGTCTTGCTTATCTGGGTTAGAAGCAGGCAGGAGGGCAGCTGTGGTCTAGGACAAGGGCAGGCAGCCCAGGACAAGAGCATTTGCGCAGCTGGATCACAAACCAGAGAGCCAGGACTCCTGGTTCCCAGCCCAGGTCACTGCACAGCCTTTCCATGGAGAGCATGGGATGGGGGATGAGGCCAGACCTGCTCCAGAAGCAGAGGAAGGTCAGCAGCTGGAGGCACCCGGGCTCTCCCCCATGTGGCTTAACATCCTGGCAGGGTCAGGAGTTAGATCCTGGCATCACTGCAGCTCAGCTGAGCACTCACGTTCCTAATTTATCCTGGCAAAACCCTGAGCATGCAGGGTCCTCAGCAGCACTCAGATTCCCAGCATCTGTTTGAGCATTTCCACGTTAATATTTCCTAGTGGGAACTGCCTGGGGAGAGCTCAGGGACAGCTAGTTAAGGGACAGCCTTGCACAACCCAGGAGCGTGGGGACTTCACCATGCTAACATCTGCTGTCACCCACTTCTCAGTCCCCCAGGGACAGTATGGAGTAGCCAGCAAAGACACCGGTGCCCTCCCCAGCACAGAGCCATAGGAGGGCTGCACGGAAGGGGCTGCATGGGGGATGGCACCTGGTCCCAGCATCTCCCTGCATCCTTCCCTCGAGCCCTGGGATCCCAAAGCCATTTATTTGTACTGCCACAAGCACCAAGGTCAAGGAGAAGCAACCCATCTGTGCTGTCACACCATCACACTCCCTTGGGAATCCTTCCTGGCCTCTCTGCTCCACTGCTGGGACTTTCATTAAAAAAGCAGTTTTCCTTCCCGTTTAGGCAGAGCAAAGCTGGGAGAAGGGAAAGGTGTGGGAGATGGCACATGCTGGAGGGGAGTACAGGACAGGGACAGTCACTAACAGGCTCCATTATTTCCTACACCGGAGCGTTGGGTGTCAGCTGGAGGAAAGCTGGCTGCACACATGGTTCTGGCTTCTCCTTTGACTCTTCAACTGCTACATCATGTGAAAACAAGCTAAAAATACAGCACGTGTTTTCCTCGTGCTCCTCTTCCAGGCAAGAAGGGGACAGGTCTTACACGGTGGGGGGACAGGGCAGGACCCCCAGCCCCACGGGGTCTGGAAACAGGGTGGTACATAGATGATGGAGATAAACAAGGCCACATGCAGAAGGGCTGGTGGAGGAGCCCTGCTAGCTGGGCACTGACCAGTGCAGCCTTCCAAGGGGAATCCAGAGGGAGTTTAATCTCCTTGTCTTCAAATGAAGTGAAGCCCGGGCTCTGAGCAATATCATAGCTCTAACCCATGTCCATCACTGACACCCCAACACACATCCCACCCAATCGTCGCCCCTACCATGATGCTGGGGACCCATTTACTGTTGCGTTGCGGGACCACTGGGTGTCACAGCCCTTTCACCATGCTGGCAGTGCATGGCAACAGCCAGCAGGGAAATAACCAGTCCATCTTGGGCCCAGCTGCCAGGGAGAATGAAATATCCCTCAGGAGCTGCACACAGAGGATGCTGCAGGGTCAAAACCAGCTTCCTACCACCAGCAGCACTTTCCCATCTCGCACCAGGCTCTTCTCAGCCTTTCCCCCTTGGGGAAGGGCATGTGGCCTCTTTAGCCCTCCAACCTCCATCCAACGCCTGCAGCAAAGGGTTAATTAGAGAAGCAAAGAGCATCGAAGGCACCCTGGAGGCATCCAGAGACAGCTCTCAGCCTGTTCCCTCTTGCCTCTACATCCAGGATTTCTCTGGGGGCACTTCCCATGGATGTTGACTACAACGGAACCGATATAACAGCCTTGTTTATCCACCCTCCATGCCTGGCCTCTCCTTAAACCCTGTTCAGTGCTGGACTGAAGGGTCTCTATCCCCACCCTGCTGCTTGCGGGCCAGTTGCGCTGCTGCTCCATGCCTCAGTTTCCCCATCGGTAAAATGGGCAGAGCTGTTAGGGGCTTCCTTGCTGATCGCACACAGCAGCACACGACCGAGATCAGGCACCTCTTCCCAGCACTTCAAACAGCCCAGAAACACCTTCCCACAGCACCCGCTCTGGTTTGGTCAACACCTCCCAAAAAGCCACAAATCACCTCAATTCACAGATGGGCGGGGGCTGCATCACTTGCGGCACTAGTGTAAGAGCTCCCGGTACATTTCGGCGCACTGACTGCATCCTCCCACAGCGGCACAGGGGAGAAAGCCGTGACCCAGCACCCAGCCAGATCCCAGGGGACCGTGTGACACTGCGGGGTGCCCACCTGGGGACCACTATGCCCAGCTGGGAGCCCAAGGGGTGTACGGCAGCACGGGCACCCCAGAGCAAAGCCTCCTCTCCCGCACTCCTCCATCAGCGTGACAGAAAGCAAGCGGCGACTTGACACCCCACACCCCCCCCCCAGCCCCAGTAGCCCCCGGCTGCTCCCGCACCCCGCGCTGGCTTATGGCTCCGTCCTCGTACTCGCCCGCGCAGCCCGGAGCCGGGCTGTCTCACGCTGCCGCTTGCCCTCTAGCGGCACAGCCACCCTCAAACGCGGGGAGCCGAGGAGAGGAGAGGATGGATGAACGGCGGCTGGGGCGGGCAGAGGGTACCCGGGGCTGAGCCGGGCTCCGGCTGCTCTGGGGCGGGGGCACAGGGCAGGGGCTGGGCTGGGGCTTATGGCACATCCACGGAGCTGCTCATGCACAAGCGGCCTCTGTCCGGAGCAGCCTCACGATGCTGGGAGATGAAAATGGGGACTAGGCGGTTGCAGCCGCCGTCCCGGTGCCCTGTGCAGGGTCCTGAGGGACCTGGAGCATCGCGTGGGGCAACCGGGGCTGCTGCTCCCCATCGCTTCATGTGGGGCACAAGGTGCCTGCAGTATCCAACCGCCATACACAAACCACAGCCTCTGAACGAGAAACTCACCCCACAGCATCGCCTTGGTGGGGGTTTTGCTGTGCACCCCTCGGTGCAGAGGGGAGAGCAAGAGAATTTGGAGGAGACTAGAGCCCACAGGCTGCTGTCGAAGCCACCTGCTTAGAAAGCACCCACACAAACCACAAAAAAACCCCTACTGCAGGAAACCCAAAGCTCAAATTTACTGCTATTGCACAGTGCCTGGTAAATAATACACAGAGTTACAAGCATTTTTAATACTCACTTTTGAAAACCTGGCAGGCTCAGGGGTTGGTTCACTCCCTGTTTGACTGCAGACCCCCTTGAATGGGATGCAACAAATCCAGCCATAAATTCTTGGGCAACATTTAGCATGGGCACTGCATTGAGCAGGACAAGCCTGTGTGCCACTGGGCAGCATCACTGAGCATGACCCACCCCATCTCTTCTTCTCCCCACCGTGTCCTAGACCTGAAGCATCCCCATCTCACCTCCCCAAACCCAGGGAGATAAGTCAGCTGGCAGAGCTGACCTAGACCTGCCCAAACCCTGCAGGAGATGAGGGCTGGGGAGATGTCGCATAGACCCTGAAACCACATGGGTCACCAGCTCCTCCTGTCCAGGCAGCAGCTCAGGCCCTGTTCAGCTCAGAAAAACCCTGGGACACCCTGGCAGGCACCAGAATTGTCTCCTCCCCGGAGAAATACCTGATATGGGCCATCAGCAGAGCCAGGCAATGCAGACATGGCTGGGGAACACCTGGGGACCCCAGTGGGATCAGGCAGCAGTCGTGCGGGCAGGCACCATCAGACTATCACATGAAAAGGCAGGTGACTCAACCCAGCAGGAATCCAGTGTCCCAGACAAACCAGGGCTGTAACCCTCAGGTGCCTGCTCCATGTTAGCTAAGCCACTGCTGGGAAATCAGAGCTGAGACCTGGCCCTGACAGGCAACTCTCCAAAAACCACCTTTTATAGTGCATCTACCTCAGATCCTTCCACTTTGCCCCCACACATCGTCTGGAGGTCTGCAAAAGTACTGGAGGTGTCAGACATCACTCATGCCAGTAAAGTTCCTCCCTCCAGGGCTGGTCAGCAAGCGGGGAGAAAGGCTGTTAAGAGGAGAGCAAGGAGCCAGCAGCCAGCCCTGGGTGCCCCTAGTGCAAGTTTAGCTACTCTGGGGCACTGGGCAGCACCCACCATGGACCTGATCCCCTGATGCAAGGGGGATGATACAGGCACAGTCAGGACCAGTGCTCCCAGCTGAAGGCACCTCTAGAGCTTCAAGACAATATCTCAGCCCACCTCCTTCTCCCAGACGTCTCCATACCCTCTTCTGTCCTTACAGCCTCATGCTGCACCCGCCTTCCCCATCCTAAAATCCTTCAGGACAGCCGCTCCGCATAAACAAGAGCCCTGCGAAACAAAGCTGGATTGAATTAGGGAACTTTTGAATGGTCTCTGCAGCAGCCAAAGCCTCCAGGATCAGGAGATGGGAGGAACAGCGTGGTGGGAGGCTTTGGGAATGCAGAGCCCTTCGTCTCCGGAGATCAGCAGCGCTGGGCACGCTGTGGCTGATTCGCAGAGGGGAGAAAAGTTGGTGCCCTATTGTCTGAAGCAGAGCAAGCACCAACTTGAGCATCACAGGAGCCCCTTTCCTGGCTGTTTGGGCCACCAAAGCAAGTTCTGCTCCCCCCAGCCCTTCCAGGAAGATGTTTTGCCCTTTCTTTCTTCCCTCCTTCCTGGATGCAGGCATGCATGAGCATCACCGGTGTCTTGCCTCTCCCAGCTCCGGCAGCAAAGGGGTGCTGCTGCTCCCTGCACCCCCTCACTCTCCCCCACGCCACGTGCTCCCAGCTCCCGCGCAGCAAGTGGGGGCTGCGCTGCCGCTCGCCCCCCACAGCACCCGGCTCTGACGTGGCTCTCCCACCCCCGGCCAGGCCCACGGGATGGAACGGATGCTGCCGTGGGCCGGTGGGACAGCCCAGCAGGAAAGGATGGGGCTCTTCTTATCCACGCGAGGGAAAGATGCTTCCCCTTGGCCCCACGAGAGCCCAAAATCCTGCATCCCATGGCCCTCCACAACGACCCGCCTCCTCTTGGGTTGCTCTGAATTCATCTCACCTAGTTGAAGACAGTTACACGCCGCACAAATAAACCCTGCAGACCCACCTGTTGGGGTATTTTATGGTAAGAAACCCCGTTCTCCCCTGGTGAGGTCGGGTAAGGGAGCGAGGCTTTATATACCAGGGACATCTCGCTACCTCGAGGGAGCCCAGGGGTGACAAACGCAGGCCACCGCCGCCTGCCTGGCAGCATCTCTGCAGTGCCATAGCAACAGCTGAGAAGTAGGGAGGCCCAGATGGCAAACTCCTCCGTCCGTCCTTCCCCACGCACCGTGCCGGTGCACGCAAGCGCTGCCCACGCTGCCAGAAGGGTAACTCCCCGGCCCGCCCCCGGCACACAGTGCCCGCCGTTACCCTGACACGCGGCGGCACAGGTGAACCCCACCACCCCATGTGCCAGCCAGACCCCCACAGTGCCATGGATGGTGACCCAACGTGGCAAACACCCTGGCTGCTCAGGGCAGAAGAGGTTTTGTGCCACAGGACCCCCAGGACTGAAGTTCTCCCTGTGCATCTGGTCTTTTTTGGGAGGTCTTGCAAAGGATGGAGCTCCACACCACAGGGGTGAGACTGGGTTAGGGGAAGCCTGAGCATCCCCACAAGTCACACCTGGCTGGGGACACAGCAAAGGCCACCCAGCTGCACAAGTAAAAGGGGTGGCATGAACATATCCCAGCCCCATGGTCATCCTCTCCCCGAATCAGGAGGGGAAGTCCAGCAGCATGACTCCAAACTGGAGCCATCTCAGCCGGAGTCCAAGCCGGTCCCTCAGCTAAACAGGACCCTTGGCAGCTCTCGTGGGGATCTTGGTGTGCAGAGCCACATCCCCAGGGATGCGATCTGAAATTGGATATGTTTCTGGGCGGGCTGGGGAAGGGCAGAGGGACAACAGCCAACCCAACCTCCTCCTCCACCTCTGGGCAAGAGCCTCCTGCCCTTTCCCAGCTTCACCATTGACCTGGCACCACCTGAATTTGCATGCATGTTTGTGTGCCACTGTCCCCCAAGTGCAGCTGGGGCAGGAGCCACCCAGCCCTGGCTGTGGCTGCTCTGCTCTCCATGAAAGGGAGGAGGATGGATGGATGGGAAACCAGAAGCAGCAGCAATTGGAGCAAAGGCCATTCATTTGAGGGGTGCAACAGAAGGCTCGATGATGGGTTACCACACTGCAGGCACCCACAGGGCTAGCCCACCCTGCCAGCCTCCATGGGCAGTGTATAGGCTGGGTGTCTCCTGTCCTCCTTCTGTCGTGGGGGGGTCTCTTCAGCCACTGAGGCGTGAAATAACCCCAAGTTCCTGATGGCTTGGCCCACAATGCTGTGGAGACCTGCCTGGGTGGGGTGGGCTGGCATAGAAGGGCCTCTGCCCTGGCTCGGGATGGGGTAAGATGGACAAGCCCACCGAGCCAACTCACACAGCTTTCCTCCCCCAGCCCTCCCAACGGGCCCTGGCAGCATTTCGTCTGCACCACCCAGGCTGAGCTTGTCTTTCAGACGGGAATAAGGCCCCGCTTGGCCGCAGGGTGGTTTCACTGCCCCATAGCCCATCACCTTTTCACCAGCAGCAGGATGGAGCAGAGACCACCACCTCCCCCAGGGCCTGCAGGGAGGACACGGCTGGAGCATTGCATCCCCCGGCCATGGGGACAGGGCTAAGCCCCACCTATTCACCCCCAGCCCAGTGGGCAAAGGTGCCTTTGCCCACGCGCTGCCCACAAGCGAAGCTGCCACAAACTCGCTGCCTAAAGAAGCCAAGCCCCTGATGAGAGTGGCAAGCAGGGGAAGCGCCGTTCGGTGCCCAGCTGAATCAGACCCACGTGCCAGGAGTGATTCAGCGATGACCAGGCTGGGCTTCGACGCACCCCTCGCCCCAGCACCCAAGATGGGGGGGGGGGGAGGCGGTGCTGGCAAGGAGAGGCCTGAGATGGAACCAGGAGGGCGCAGGACCCAACACCTCCCACGCAAGAGCATGAACACGGGTTCACCCCTGGCTCCCAGCAGTGACTCCTTTGCTAGGAATCATCCCCGCCATCCAAAACATCCCCCTGCTCCCATAAGCAACCTCTGTGAACCGCTGCCACCTCCCCAGGAAGCACAGGCCCCTGGGGAAAGTTTGCACTCCTACTCAAGTCTCAGCCCCTCACAGCATTTTGGGGTTCCCCCCAGTCCTGCGCCTTGGCCCCCAAGCCCAGGGAGGGAGGTGTGGAGCCGGCAGCGATGCCAGGGGAACGTGCTTTGCTCAGTGTGGAGCACACAACATCCAGCAAAAACTGGCAGCTTCTCCTCCTTCCCCAACTTAAGAGAAGATCCTCTCCCAAAAAAATAAAAAATACCCAACATCTCTGTTTCTGGAGTCGAATCTTCCCCCCACCACCACCATCCCTTCCTTGTTAAGGACTGCTTATCAGCATTTTTCAATTTCAAAGCAGTAAAGACATTTTCTGGTCACAAAGGACCCACGTAATACTACCTCTCGCAGCAGTTCAGATGCATGTGTGCGTCTGACAACGCACACTCCGCTTACGCTGGTGGCTTCCAAACCCCTTCGCAGCCTTCCCTGCTGCTCCCCGCCCCTCCAAGGGTTAAAACCAAACCACAACAAACAGCAAGCACAGGGGAAAAAAAAAAAAAAAAACAACACGAGTTTCTCTGACTTCCCCAGCATCACCCACCATCGCCGAGAAAACACTCCAGCACTGCAACGCAGGATAAATATGGGGCAACTGGAAGAGGAGTGTTGCATTAGTTTCCCCCTTTACTTTTCCCATTCCTGCGGGGTTTGCAGCGGTTTGTTGGCAAGGGGAAGGGAGGGCTGGGGGTTCAGGGTCAGCGGCACATGCTGAAAACCTGCTTAGGCATCGCATGAACATGTAAGCGAGCGGGGAAAGCGGCTCCCTCATCTTTACCCAGCGAAGGTGACAAGCAGAGCTGCAAAAGAGGCGCTGCGATTACTCCATGGCTCTGCTGCAATCGCACAGTGACCAAATAAAACAGCCTCGGGAAGAGACCCAGCAAAGCCCCTCTCCTTCCATGCAACTGTGCCATCGAGGTGGGGAAATAAATAAATAAATAACCCTCCATTACTCATTTCAAACCTTGCTGCATTTAACTGCCAGAATAAAGGATTCCACCTCTTCTCTGCTCAACTCCCACTGGCAACTTGCTCTGGGGGCTACATTTCCCTAAATGCTCACATTTCAATTAGCATTAGAATAATGAAATGGCTCAGAGTTCATCTCACCCAAAAATGTACTGGAAAATAAAGAGCAGAGATTGGAAGAGATGAGGAATTTTTTTTTTATTTTTTTTTTCCGTGCACACACACACAGCGTGATGGATTCAGGAGAAGGAAATATATTCCTTTCTCGACTCCACGCTGATGAGATTAACATGGGCTTTGCTAACTGCCTCTCCAAACAAGGATAATGCAACTTCGAGTTGATTTTCCAGATAAACAAGCATGCAAACAAACGCAAAGTGCTCAACTAAAAATATCTCCCTGCTCCGATGCTTCTCCCCACCGCCACCACCCCGAGACGAAAACAGGCAAATCCTATCGCAGCACCACGGCGAGTTGCAAAATTATAACAATGCGAGTTAAATAAGCTACTTAAGGGACATCTCACTGTCCTATTTATTTTTTATTTCTCCCCTCCCCTTAAAAAGGCGAAACCGCAGATCCCCAGACAGACTCAGCCAGGGCAGGGATGGGAGCATTTTCTGTTGTGGGGATGAAAAAAAATGACATTCTAATCGGATCCAAAGTCTCGAAAAAGAACAAGCAGCTCAGAACTTGCCTTTCTTGCCCAATTTGGATATATATGTGGCTGTGGCGTTGCCCCCCGCCCCCCCCCCCCCCGGCAACCCTCCCCCCCCTTGCAGAAGCAAACAGTTAAAGTAAGCAGCAGCTTTAGCATCTTTGCCTGCTACTCTCTCTCCTGCTAAGGAATCAAATCCTATTTACTTTATACCTCTTAAACCTTGGCCAAACTGTTGCTGGGTTGGTGTTTGGGTTTGGTTTGGGTTTTTTTTTGGATGGGGTAAGGGGAAAGCGGGATCTGCGTCCTCTGCCCGGGAAGCAGGGCTGAGCTGTGCCAGGCAGCGCAGCAATGCCGAGGGCACCTGAGCCCTGCACAGGCAGCCCAGCCCCGCACCCTGCGCCGGGAGAGCCCCCCACTTACATGGAAGTGATATTCCTTGAGATGTCCGTGATATTGATGCTCGTGTTGCCATTGCTGCTGCCTGAATCCTGCCCTTCCAAGAGAGGGAAGAGGTTCCCATCATCCGGTTTCTTGCAATTGATGTCTGTCTTGCTGCAAAGACAATTAGCAGGGCAAGCCAGCACCGAAAGCAGATAGTCTCCCCAAATGCTCCAGAGCAAAAATACCCTCCAGAAAGTGCACTTGGTAGGGCAAAGAGAGACATCCATCTCCGATTGCTGCTTCTAAAAAAGAGGAGGAGGAGGAAAGGGGGGGATAAAGGGAGGGGAAGGGGGGGAAAGGGGGAAGGAAACAAAGACAGAGGGAGGAAAAAAAAAAAAAGCACAAAAAAAAAAAAGGCAAAAACCCCAAAAAAACAACAAAACCTCAAGCGATCAGATGCAAAAATCCTCCAGCAGATGAAATCATGCTGGCAGCTGGCTCGGAGAGGCTGTAATTCCCGCTAGGGTAGCGGCAGCGGCAGCGGGCGGGGATGCATGCTGGCCCGGCCGCCCGCCGCTCCCCGCCAGCCGCTCCGGAGGATTGCAACGGGGAGGCTGGGGAGGCAGCCCCGGGAAATAAATAAATAACAAAAAAAAAAACCCCGGTGCGAAAGTCACCAAGTCCCACCTACTGGGCAGAATTAAAATTGACACACCTGCAAAAAAAACACACAGAGGGAGAGGAGGGGGCGACCTCCCCCCTTTCCCATCGCTTCCCTCCCCCCGGCCTGGCCAGCCCTGCTGCGGCGGGCACAAAAAGCAAGGGAGGAGGAGGAGGAGGAGGAGGAGGAGGAGGAAGGCTTGCAAAGCGAGCCGGGCTTTGCAATAAAAAGGATTCCCCACCCTCCCCCCCCCCGCTAAAAGCAGTCTAGGGGAGGGGGGAGAGAGGGGAAAAAAAACCACCCCAGCACCGCTGGAGCCCCAACTCAGCCCCGCCAGCGGAAGAAAAGTTGCAGCTGGGGTTAAATTTGTTGTGGGGGGAAAAGCAGAGAGGCTCTGGCTCGGCTCCTGCTTTCTCAGACTCTTTCGTCTTTTGGAGGAGGACGATGCTGCCTTTCGCTTGGTTGTCGGGTGGGTTCACACACACACACACCCCCCCCCCAAATCCGGACAGAGGGGTGGAGAGGAAAGAAAGATTAAACTGAACTGGAAGAGAATAAAAGCCAGTGTGGATTACAGAAATTTAATTTTTTTTTTTTTTCTTTAGAGGATCCTAGCGAGAGGCAGATCAGACCGCTGGGTGGAAAAAAAAAAAAAAGCAACTGGAGAGCACCCAGGAAGGACTTTCTAGAAAAGACACACACGCACACACACCCCCCTCGAAAATGCAACGGGGACTCAGCGGCTGCCGGGAAGCACAGGCAGGAGCACCCAGGCTCGGGGCTCCCGTCCTCCCTCCCCTGGCTTCCCCCTTCCCTCCTGCAGCAGATTCTGCAATCAGACATGCAAAAAAAAAAAAAAAAAAAAAAAAATCCCTGAAAGAGGAAGACTGAAGTGTTGAAAAGGCTGAGCTCAGAGCGCCGAAATGGCATCAGGAGAGCAGTGAGTGCGAGCTGAACAGCAGAGCGAATTAAGATGCATGGTGCATTTTTGGCAAGCACAAACCCAAGCAGATCAGAGCTCTGCTTAATTTGCTCTGCTTTTCTACAGCGCTCTCCTGCATGCCCCTTTTTTTTTTTTTCTCCCCCCAATAGTTTCGTGTCTCTGCTCCTTTGCACAGAGACACAGTGATAAAGGGACAGTGCTGCAGGAAGGACCACGGGTGTAAGGAGGAATTACAGGTGTAGGACTCCAAATATTTCAAGGGTCTGCTTCTGCCAGGCACAGGGCTTTGCACAGGGAGGAGAGACAGAGGCACGGGCTGAACCGACACCTCCAGGATCTACTATGCACCCCAAATCATCCAAGTCCAGGAGAGGCAACAGGATTATGGAGTAAAAAAAAAAAAAGGGAAAAAAAAAAAAAAAAGAAAAAGCAGCTGCAGGGAGGATTTGCAAGCGCAATTCTTGCACCCATACACCTCAGTGAGGAGCAGGCTGCCCACATCCATGCTCATGGGGAGCCCATCCCAGCAGGGAACGGGCAGGGCTGACCCCTGGGTAATTCCTCACCCATCGCTGCACAGCTGCATCGCGCACCCTGGGAGCAGCAGTGGCGTGCAAGGGGCTGCACATACCAGGGCATCAGTTCTGCTCCCACGGGAGCTTCTAGGGTGCCAGGCAGCTTTGGCAGGGCTCTCTGGGAAAGGTGGGTGTGCTCATGTAGTGAATAAATACTGAGGTGGGAGGGCTGGTTTCTCCCTGAGCCCCACCTGCTTGCAAATTACTGAAGTGAAACACCTGGATGCAGAGAGGTCACTGAGATGCCTGGCACTGCAAGGGAGAGGAGCATAGAGGGGTGCTGGTGGGTCCCCAACCCCATGAGAAGCAGCTGTTATGTAGAGAAACTGTAACTGGAAAAGCGCCAGAGGGGAAAACACACGGGCAATTTTTGCTCCGTGCCTCAGTTTCCCCACCCATGTCAGAGACATGCCATTCTTGTGTCTCAGCACCGTGACCAGACCGGAGGAGACACCGAAAGAGGGCACCATGTCATGTGCTCCAGCTTGTGGGGAACAGCAGGCACCCCGCGATGCCCAGCCAACACATGGGTTCATCCCTCAGCAGCACAGGGGACAGGAATGTCACACTATCCACAAAACCAGTGCCCAGGGCAAAGCCAGGGCTTCCTTTATACTGGAGCCGGTGCAAGGTCACAGGCTCCTTGTGACACTCGACATCAATCACACCATCGCATTTGAAACCAGTGTGAGGCCATCAGCCTACCCTGGCATGTCACCAGAGGGCTGGTCACAGGGTGGGGACACATTCAGGGGGCACGCACCCACCTTGGGGACCCATTGCAGCCCCACAGCATGGCGAGGCTCTCCTCTGGGCAGATCAGCGCCGGGACCTGGGGGAAGCCATTGTCACCTGGAGGTGCCATGGTGGCACTGCTTAGCTGCGTGCACAAGCACCCTGCACCCTCTTTGCCCACCTGGGTGGCAGTCTGCCCTGTGTCCCCCCATCCCCCAATGTGTGGGGTCACCCCCTGGCCTGGAGCAGTGCACAACCGCTAACGAGGCACAAACCCACCGGGAGAAGCTTTTTGGGTCCTCCTCTGCAACTCGAGGCAGTTACGTGCTTTGCGCTCTCCTTGCAAAGATGAGGTTTAACCCACAGAAAGTTGGGGAGGTCCCAGGTCGGCTGTCCCAGGTGGGAGGACGCAGGAGCCCATCCGCCCCCACGACCCGCACATCCCGCTCTGCCAGCCGGTGCCAGGCGGGCCCCGCGTCGGCAGCTGATGAGGAGGTTTTGTGCCAAGCCACGGCTTCCTCTGCCGCTAATAGATAAAGCCGCCGCTCGCAGAGGAAACGTGGCCGGGCAAGGCAGGGGAATGGGAGGAGCGGGAACATCCAGCTGGGTGCCCAGAGGGCAGGCGGAAGGTAGGCAGGAAAAGAAAGAAACTGGGGGGCTGTTCATCCTCCCCATTGCAGGCTGCCGGGGGCGGATTGGCGAGTTCGCTGGCAGAAGAGACTGCGGCAACCGCAAAGTCCCTGCCACAGAGAGCTGACAGGCCACCAGCCTTCACCCAGCACCAGAGCCGGGCGGCCCCTGGTCCTGCCTCCTCCCCTTGAACCCACCACCCCTCACTGGTCCACGGGCAGATGGAAGGTGATGCTCAGCAAGGGCAGCACTACCTCTTGCACACCCAGACCCAAAAGGGGACAGGAGTATTTGGGAGCTGCCAGTGGTGGGAACGCGCCATCCCTGCCTCTATGCCTGCTTCCATCCCTGCCTCCATCCCTGCTTCCATCCCTGCCTCTATCCCTCACTCCTGTCCCCGTGGAAGAGGGAGGCAGGAGCAGGGCATGAGTGATGGGGCTGTCAGAGTGCAGAGATGGTATCTCGAGCAGAGGCCTTGCCGTTATTGCTCTGAAGGATGCTGGCAAATTGCTCTTTCAAGAAGCATCTCCACAAAGGATGAAATCAGTGCCTCCTGCAAGAGCTCTGCCCCACAGGGGCTCAGGGGCTGGGTTCCCTCTGGCCTTTGAGAGCCTCCAGAAATTCCATGGGATGCACTCGGATGAGACTAAACCCCAGTTCCTCTGCAGAGACATCCCCATCTCTCCCATCCCAGCTGCCCTCTGCATGGGGACACGAGCTGCTACCAAAACACCCAGCCCAGAAGAAGAAGTGGGGCTGGGAGGTACCTGGGGGCTACAGGTAGCGGTGGAGGCATCTGCTTTGTTTGCACTTCTGCTCTTTCCATGCTACATGGTTGCCTTTAGCATCGTGCTCTCGGGCTGGCTGCCCTTGGGGACAATCTTTCCTCCTGCCACTTTGCTTCCCAGGTAAAGGCTCCCCAACACACCACTTGCCTCCTGGGCAAACACCACGGCCCTTCGGGCCATGATCAGAAAGAGATCCATGGTCCAATATCTGCTCAGTCATCATAAGCTCCGACGTCCACTCCTGCCTCTGATCTCCGTATCGATCCGGCATGCACCGCCCCGCTCCCTATTACCAGAACAGCACTCGCCGCTCGCTGAAAATGATGAGCTGACATTTTTCTAGCCCCCCTCTCGTCCAGAAGGATCCGCGAGTCTGCCTGCAGCAGGACCACTTTGCACACCTCTGAAACGCAGCCAGCGCCGGGGCGGGCAGAGCTGCTGTTTGGCAGCACGCAGCGATGCCGGGCAGCCGCACGGGGTGCGAGCTCCGATGGGAGAGGCAGGGAGAAGGGTTTCATCCCCTGCGGTGGGAATTTGGCTGCAGCTTCACGCCCCCCCTTCGCAGAAAACCCCCCCGGAATTTTAGAAGTGTCATTTTTGGAGAGGGTCCAGTTTGCAGGGTAAATGCCCGGGAGGTGCTGTCAGTTCTCAGGGAGGGGGTCAGGGCTGGTTTGAGGGGGACAAGCATCCCCCGCGGCATCACTGGCACGGGCTGCAGGAGGAGAACATCAGCCCCTGCAGAGCCAAGAGGTGTTTGCTTCTCTCCTGAGCCATGCAGGCACACGAGCATCAAAAGCATTGCTGCCTGAAGCAGAGCTCCTTGTTCCCACCACCTTGGGAAGAGCTTGGAAGCAGCTTTTGATCTGATGTCCGTATCACTTCTCAAGCGCTTGGCAGGAGCCCCTGTGCGGCAGGGAAGGTCTCATCCTGCACACGGGTCAGCCTGGCCCCTGGAACCTGCAGGGAGAGGCGCAGGGGGAGGCACACGGGGCCATCACATTTGGGCAGCAACAGCCGTGTGATGAAAGGTGAAGGTCTCAGCCAGGAGAGGTGGCTGGAGGGCAGCCGGTGGTAGGAGGCTCCAACCTTGTGTTGTCCTCGCTGATGCTGTGGGCGTGTGGGGACTAGGGCAGGGCGAAGCCACTCCAGCCAATGCCCTGCTCATAAACTCTCCGAGGCTGTTAAGAAAGTTTAGGGAAAAGCACCTAACCAGGAACCATAAACAGGAACAAAAATTTCAGGAGAAAACATATTCAACTGAGGTCTAGAGAAACAGCCCTGTCACAAAGATAACAAATATTGCTGTGCTTGCATTCATCGCTAGAACCTGAACCCGTCTCCCACCTAGGCAGCTCCTGAATTAATGTGTCTAGCCAGGGAAAAGGTCTGGTCATGGCTGTAATGTCCAAGAGATGGTCCAGGGAGCATGTCTGCAATGGTCAAAAAAAAAAAAAAAAAAAAGACTGAAACAAAGGTTTTGGAAAGCCCAAGGAATAGGAAGGAGAATAATGCAGAGCAGATTATAGCCACAGTCAAGAATTCAAGGCAGCGCTTTCATCTGCCAGCAATGCTCTGCGCGGAGCCGGTCCGTCTCTCACGGAGAGGAAAGAGGAGCGATTCTAAGCACCGGTGGGGAAGCTCTAACAGGGCCTGAGGGCGGCTGCTGGGAGAGGAGCTGGGGAGGGGGCTGCAAAGGAGTCCCAGGACACACTCCAGACGGCCCTGCTGCAGGCAGATAACGGGAATTACAGTCCTGCCATTGTTCCTCTGATGCCCTGCCATCTGCACGTCTCTCGGGGCGTTTTACGTGCTCAGAGCCACTCGGCTGTGGGCATAAGTCAGGAAATTCCCAATGTGAGCAGTCAGACCGTGCAGTCACGGACACAACCCTTGCCAGGACAAAGGAGCAGAGGTCTCCGTCGTGTTCCCAAATGGTTTTCCCCAAACCGAGCCTGTGCTTTCAAAAAGCCCACGTTCCTAATTTGGTCTTTAGATGTATAAGTGGGGCATGTAGGACTGCAAGGGGGTCAGAGAGAGCCTGGGATATCCCACAGTGCAGGGCCTTGAGGTAAGGAAAATTGTTTCAGATTTTAAAAACAATCAAAATGAACCAAAAAAAGCCCAAAACTTTCAGCTTATTTTCAATCATGCTTTTAAGAACAAAAGGAAGAGCTACATCCACGCCAAGCCCTGTTTTCTTGCATTGCGGTCCATCGTCCGAGTGTCCCCATCCTCCCGCCGGGCACCCGCACCAGCGGCAGCATCCCTCCCGCGCCGCCGCGTGGTCCACGGAAACTCAAGCTGCCGCTGAGATGCTGGGAAGGAAATTGTGCAAAAGGAACAGCGGCCGTGACACACGCCTCATCAGAGAGCTAACAACGCTAGTCTCGGGCCCCTACCAAGCCTCCAGGTTGAATCACAGCTCACTGGAGAATCAATTCCTCCTCGCCCCGAGCTCTTCCCTGCACGTGGGCACAGAAACATGCTCCGCAAACCCCCGCCACCCTTGCGAGGAAATCAAATTGCTTTAGAGAAAGCTCCCCAGCTTGTTGTGCCTCCAAATCTTTCCCTGATCTTCCTTCCAGGGGAGTTCCATTGACTTTGCGGAGAGGTGCTGGAGTGGGGTGAAGCAGGAAAGAAACTAATACAACAAACTCTTCGTAAAATTATTTACCAAATTCTTTTTGTAGGGTGCTGCTTGCCCAAATAAATCTGGTGAAGTTGCTATTACCTACAGCAGGGTAGGGAAGGCAGGTTTTAACCTGGGTGTTGGGACTCCGGCATAGAAAGGACATACAGCTCCATCTCAGCATCACGTGCATCTAATGAGCTTCCCAAGTGTCAGGGGAATGAGGGACTCGCAGTCCCCACAGCTGACTGGGGAGATGGCTGTGGCCCCAGAAGGGCATAATTTCAAAAATCTCTGCTACGTCCCTCATCCCAAGGATGAGTTGAGGCAACATCTGCTTGAAATGGTGTCCTGGTCCATCAGGGGAATCATGAAACCCTGTATTACTTAAGACATCCTCCCCGTCCCATGATGGGTGGGTGGAAGTGAGACAGCTGATCCCACTCTCAGCCCTCCATGCAGGGAAAAGCGACTGTGACAAACCCAAAGGGACCACGATCCACAAAGCCTGGCTTAGCCTGGAGCCCTGGGCTGAGAAAGCAGGACCCCAAAGCTCTCTGCCTCAGCCACCTCACCCCGCTCTGGAGGAAAGCAAGCAAAAGCGGGATGCTCCCCCTTGGTGGCTGGTGGCATCTGTGTTTTCCTACTTTGACGCCTCCCGGGCATTACCTGAAAGCTGGAGTTCCCAGAGCATAAGGTGATGGGCTGACAGTGGCCCCGGTAGCAGGGCTGTGCTTCTGAGCCCTCCCCTCTGGGCGCTGCCACGCTTGTTTCTCGACGTGGGTTTCACAGAGTCGTTAACAATCCCGCTAATGCACAGCATCTAATCTCTCCCTGCCCAGGGATGACAGCAGCTGGGGCTCAATGGTGTAATTGTGTTTTGATCCCTTGTGCCAGACTTCCTAGACACACGCTGGGAGTTGATACCACCTTACAGGAGGGGGCCTTGCTGTAGGAAACAGCTACCACGAGCTCTGCTCACCTGGGGAGCAAGGGGGGGCTTGGAGGGGAGCTCAGGTTTTGGCTCTGCAGGAAAGCCCTTCACCAGTCCCACAGGGCTGGGCTAACAGGGGTTAACCTGGGAGACCCTGGAGGACACGGGTGGGCTGGTGGGGATGGAGGGATGATGCCCACCCCTCTAACACTGCCCTCAGCCCCCATGAGCTGCAAGGGGAACCGAAGGCAGGAGCCTGGTGTGTGAGCTGTGGCAAATGTCCTGCCAAAGTGTCTGCAATAAACAAATCAATAATTAAGGGAGGATGTACATTAGCCTTTGAACACACTCCAGGTAGAGCTTATTTTAGCCATTCCAAGGAAAGCGTGTGGGGTGAGCAAAGGTTGGGGGGGCTGCTGCAGAGGGCCAAGGGGCTGCAGGAGGATGAGATCTGGGTTAGGGATGAAGATGGAGGATCAGGAAGAGAAGGGTGAGATTTATCAGGCAGGAAAGTTGCAGCATTAGGGACGTGTCTGGGAAGCAGTCAGCTGAGGTAACCTTTGGGGAGCAAAGGAGAAGAGGGATGCGGGCATTTGCAGGGGCTGGAGGTGATGTGCATGAGCATGCCTGCAGGCGTGATGGGCACAAAACCCACGTTCTGGAGCTGGGAACTGGGGAAGTGCTGTGAGAGACCATCAAGGATGAGCTGTGTGGAGAGAGCACATCACCAACACCTCAGTCCCCTAGCCCTCCCCATGCGTGCTGGGTGAAATGCCACTGCAAGGTCTTCTGCTCCTTCCAACAACGGTGGTGCTCGGGGCCTGCTCCAGCTCCTGATGGATTGGCTAGTGGCCTCTGGCTGGGGGCTCAGTGTTAGATGCAAGAAGTGTTCATCTCAACCTCAGCCCTTACACACCAACTCAGGATCACCAAAGTGAGATTGTGCATCATAGCTCCATTCAACCGTGGCTGTTGATGATCCACAAATCCACCCCATCAGGTAAACAAAAGGTCTAGATGCCTGCACATACAACAGCTGGGAGGTTTTCTTCTCCTTGAGCATGCAGCAGTTTTGCTTGCCTACTCCTGCCTGGCTCCTTCTCCAGCCATGTCCCTTGCTAAAGACCACTGCCTTCCCAAAAGCAGCCCTACCAACCTCACACTTGCCTGTCCAGAGCTCAAGATGCCAAATAACTTGCAAACCTCCACCAACTCCAGACCTACAGTCCAAGAAAACATCCTACAATGGGAAATGATCTCTCAGGTCATTTTGGTTGGTGTCAGGTGCCAGTGGGTCAAGCTCCCAGGTCCCCATGTTCATCTGGGGGACACCACCAGAGTAGGAAGGCAGAGGAGGACACCAGCAAGCGCTGAAGATCTCCAGGCAGCAGTGCCATATTGTTCTCCACATCGGTGCCCGTATCATCCCTGCTCTGCCACTTTTAATAAGGAGCCCAAATAAAACAGTAAAAGCCAAAGCCCAAGATCTCGCAGTGCAGTTAAATCTTTGTTCTGCTAAAAGGGGTCAGTCCCCCACATCTTTTAGCTCTTTGCTGAGAAACTCTCAGCGCTGAGCAATTCCCCCTGTCACGCCACCAGTCTGAAAAGAAGCTCTCCCCACCCTTACAGAGAAAGATCTGGCTGACGTGATTTATGCCTGCTGCATATCCGAGCTGGCTTGCCACAAGCCTCTGCATTTGGGCTAGTGCTGGAAACCACACAGGAGCATCAGCTAATGTGAAACACAACCCACCTTCTCAGCGGGATGGGGTCCCCAGAGCCCATCTTCCCATTCCCCCCCTCACCAGGCTCAGCTTCTGCTCCCCCCACCAGGCAAGGCTGTGGTTTGTGATAGCCAAACGCATCAACGGCTGACAGCACAGCAGCGATAACCAGAGCCCTGCCAGCCCTGCTCCTCCCGGGGAGCTGGGGGTGCTCTGGGAGGGCCCTGGGGAGGGATGGAGACAGACTTCTGCCAGCCAGAGGTGCTCAGCCACCTGCTGCAGAGCTTCCAGGGGAGCCTGAGTTGGCCCAAAATCTCAAACACGGGAGAGTTGTAACCCAGCAAAGAGCTTCCGCCATGAAAAGCTATCAGTGAAACACTTGTGATGCAGTTCAGCTGAGTAAAATAAATAAAAGTGACTAATGACTCTGATTAAATATTAAAGGATCGCTTTATTTTTGCAAATACACAGAACATTGCACACAGCTGAAATCTGAGATGGCCCCTACAGCTGAAATGACCAAGGATAGCTAAAATGACACCAAGTTTTCCCTTGTGCTGTAACAAGGAGCATCTGGAGAAAGACCTCCACTTCCCACCAAGACAGAGCAACCATCTCCATCGGCTGCTCGCGTGCAGATTATCCAAACGGAGTTTCTACAACCAAGACAGACAAGCTGAGCCTCCAGACCTTGCTGTGCCAGTCTGACTTGTCTGTGTGTACAGACACTGCTGCACTGAGCAGGAAGAGTCAGTAGCAGTTGCTTCATCATGCTACAGGGCTCCCCTCGCTCCCTCGCCTCCCTCAGTGATATGCCAGAGCCATCAGATGAAGTTAGGGTAAATATTTCCTCCTGCTGCCTATTAATGCTGGCTAGAGGGGCATTCCTTCTCTCACCAGTCCCACCGCAAGCCCGCACCATTTCACTGGCCCCAGCAGCCCATCCCCATTCATTCCTCTTGGGACGCTTCTCCCCATATCCTCCTGGAGGTCCCCCAGGCGCTCTTGATGCTATTTGTTTCCCCACCTGCAGCACAAAGGGTTGCTGTGGTTTTGGTGGGTGAGAAGATCTGCTGGAGAGGTCATAGCACGCTGTGGTGGAGGCCCAGCAGTTCTGGGTACCCTGGACCCGGATCCAATGCTCCAAACCTACAGGGCGAGCAGGTGAAACACACCAAGATGTACCAACTGGAGCAGCCTTGCTGCAGGACCCAGGGCGATGCAGTGCTAAGCCAGAGGAAGACAAGGGATTGTATGGTCCAACATCCAAGTCCCATGGCTCAGACATCGGAGCCCCAGGCTGAGCAGCCAGCACACGTCCGTACGGCGGATACATGTGAAGAGCATGTAGTCGCTTCACAGGCAGTTTGTACTAGGAAGAAGAGACACGTTTTGTTATGAAATAATTCCCTCGGCACCATCTGGTTGTTTGTTCCATCCCCAAAAGCCCACCGGAGAGGTCCATCCTGACCAGAAACACAACTTCCTTCGGAGTTATTGCAACTGAGTGAGAACATTTGTCTCGGTGCTAACTTTATTTTTTTTTTGATAAGTCCAACAGGCACTGCAGCACCATATGTGCACCAGCCCCATCTCTGGAGAACCCCAAGAAAACTCCTGCCCTGCGCCCGTCCCTTCCCCTGCCATCTCCGGCTGGCCACAGCCACTGCCCAAGCACGGAGAGGGACGCTGCTCGGTTAAAATCCCAGTTATTAGGAACTCAAAGGGAAAAGAATGAACGAGTGCCAAATGGCAAAGGATAAAATCAATATGGGGAGAGCTGTTATTTAAGCTTCTGAGCTCCGGGGTATTACAAACGTTGGAGAGCAATGAAATAAAAATGATACATAAAGTGACAACATCATCATGTCTGTATAACTGACGCCCTTAGCAGCTGTTTGGTCTGAACAACAGAAGTAAATCCAAATCTGTGCCTGCTGCCCAGGGCTGTCTGGCACTCCTAAGGGGGCACTTTGTGATCAGAGAGAGAGGAAATTGCAGGGTATTTTTGCCAACCGGATCATTTTTAACCTCCTTTGGTCACCGTGCCCTGGAAGCCCAGAGGATCGCACTGTCAGCAACCCACTCCATGGACTGGCACAATAGCTCTTCTAGAAGAGTTTGGGTCTTTGCTTCAGCTTAGCCAGTGGAGGAGACCCCATGAGGGACCCCAGCAAGCTCGAGGTGGCAGCAAGACTCCCTGGGCACAGCAGCCAACCTGCTGCCACGGCCAGGATCTGCCCCTCGCAGGACACTGGTCCCTCTGCCAGCTGGGACCCAAACCGCACTGCATGGGCGATGCCAGAGGCAGATCCTGCAAACCAGGAGTGAAAACACTAGGCTGGCCTGCAAAGTGTCCTTTCCTTGCCTCCAAGGCTTTCTGGCACCCTCTTATCACCCTTTAAAGCTTCCCCACACCAACACAAAGCAATAACATTTTTATTTCTCTCTATTGGTGGAAAATTGAGATTTATTTTTTTTTTCCCAGCTTTCTCTACTTCTCCATCGTCTCTCCTCCTATTGACCAGACCCCGGCAGCTTTTCAGCCCTCCCAGCTCTGCCTGCAACCTGCCCCTCACTGCCAGACCCCCAGCGCATCATCCTGCCTGGGCCTGTGTGGGTACCACCGTTGTCACCAGCGGTGGTCGGTGTTGCGGTGCCCTGGGACCCCAGCAGCTGCTCGGGGCCAGGCTGGGCTGCCGGACAGCACGGATGGGGACCGAGCAACAAAACACAGCGCTGGATGCTTTGGGAGGCAGAGGGACACCTTGGAGGATGCAGAGCTTAAATACTGGGTTGCAGGAGGATGCTGCAGCGAGGGGATTCGTACTGCCACCTTAGGGAAAGCAAAAGAAATGCTTAACCTGAGAGCGGGAAGCGATGTCGCTCTCGCCTTGGGTTGAAGACCAGCTCCTGCGAGGCCAAGGCAGGAGTTTAACCTCCCCAGCAGCATGGGGATCTGGGGGAAAGCGAGCGTGTTAACCCCGCTTATGGCTGTGCTCTGCAGCTGCCGCTGCATTAACCCAGCTCCGGGAAAGCGCCCGGCCCCGCTCCAGTGCGGGCAGGCAGAGGCTTTTAGCGCAGCCCAGCCATTACAGCACCGCGTGTTATGGGTTTGCTGGAGGGAGAGGAGCAGCCTCCAGCTCCCAGAGCACCGTTTAACCTCCCGGAGATGCTCAGGGATGTGCCGGCGGGACGTGCTGGCAGAGAGCGAAGCAGCACCAGAGCTGAACAAGGCAGCATAGCCGTGACCACTGGCACCGGGGCAATGGGGACGAACCCAGTGATGGGCTGGGGCTGGGGTGGCCAGACTGAATGGAGACAGGGAGAGGACAGATGATCTCTTCTCCTTGCTTGCTTTGGCATGCTGCTTCTGAGCCTGGGGAAATCTGGCATGGCCTCCAGCCCTTCTCTGCCCAAATTGCCTTCCCTGGGCTTGTTCCTTGGGCTTTCCCCACGTTCTCCCACCCCTGCAGCCCATCCTGCAGCCCCAGCATGAGCTCACAGCTGCTCAGATCCACCCCACAACAGGGCTATGATTTTCTCCTACACTCCTGCCTGCACCCAGCTTCCAAGCAGCAGAAGAAATAGGGAAGGAAAAGGAGATTTTTTGGACTGTGAGCTTTCTGAAGGAGAACTGGGATCAGTGCTGCTTTGAGAGAGGAGATGGGACAGCAGGGACAAAGCAGCATTGTAGGGATGCAGGATGCGGGGTGCTGACAGCACCGTATCAGATGGGATGGGTTCAGGTGTTTCAGAGCAGGACAGAGAGCTGCACTCTGTCTGGAGAGATACAGTACCTGGGAAGGGTCAGATACAGCAGCTTGGCAGGGCAAGGAGCTGCGGACAGCCATGTCCAGAACGTAAATGTGGACCAGTGGAAGAGAAAGTGTCCAGAGAGACCTGAGAACATTGCCTGCTCTCTGCTCACCCTGACACTTTCAGTCTTTCCTCCTTTAGGGGAGAGGTAGAAGGTCTTGGTCGCAGCCACAGACATTGCCTAACCCACAGGTTTCTCCCAGCCTCTCTAGCATTCCTGGATTTTCATTCTTCCCACCTCCTCCCAAACCCTCATCCGCGTCTCTCCCAGTGTTGCTCAGCTCCCGCACATGACCCCAGTCAGAGATGCAGCACAGAGCATCTTACACTGCACTTTACCCACTGCAAATGCTGGGAGTAAGGAAGAAGAAGAAGAAGGAAGGAAAAAGAAATAGAAGCAGAAATACAGCCTCCGGGTTCCGCCTCCGTTTTTGTGAAACTGCAACTAAGTGGCAACAAAACTGGGGAAATCAGGGCTTTTCCCGTTCTGCTCTACACAGGCTCAATTCCCAGAGCAGGGGGAGCACAAGAGGCTGGGAGTGCAAGAACAAGGCAGGCGCGTCTCCCCTTATAGATCTCCCAAAATCTTAACCCAGGAGCACTGAGGAAAGCCGAGAGAAACTTGCCGAATAGAAGCCTCCCTGTAAGCAGCAGGTTTAAGGCAGGTTTCCTTGGATACAGGGAGCACTCCAGCTGTTTAGCAAATGGCCAAGAGAAGACTCCAGCCTTGCTTTACAAAAGAGGCAGGGATTGATGCCACCCTCTTCTGGCTGCCGGGGAGCTGGGAAGGGGATGCTCCAGGACCAGCGGTGGAGCCTAGTGCTGATCGAAGACCAAGGGGACACCAGCTCTGGGGAGGGTGCTGATGCCCACTGGGCTGGGCTGGGATGCAGGTAACACGGGGTTGAGCTCTTGTCCTGCATTGATTTTCAGGCTGGTCCTTTGCAAAGTCCTCATCTCTAATGAGTGGATGGTCTAATGGAAGTTGTCCCTGACCATGACAGGGGTGTTGGAACTAGATGATCTTCAAGGTCCTATCCAACTCTAACCATTCTATGATTCTATGAGGAAGGTCTGGCTTTAGTCCAGTGGATAATCCATCTGTGCTGATAAGCAAGGTTCCTTATGTGTAATTTAATGCCAAGGAGGATGAACCTGAATGTCCTGAGGGATGCTCTTGTGTCCGCATTCGCATCCCAAGCTGTGTCCCATGAGCAGGCATGCAGCATCTCATAGACTACCTATCTGCCCAGCCAGGACCTGTGATGGGCAGCAGTGTGCAAAAGAGACTCACCAGAATGTGTCTGCCCAGAGAGGTGGAAGGGTTTTTCCAAGTAATTAAGCAAGCAACATGGGTTGGGAGAAGCCTTGTGAGGAGACATGACATGCAGCTCTGTTATTGCTGAAAATGTGGCTTGCAAACAGCTCCCATAGGAAACACAAGATGGAAGAAACTCACTCATGCATAAGAGAAGGGAGCAGGTCTTCTGTCCTTCAAACTCACCCTACAAGCCTGGCCTCCAAATTCAGAAGATGTCAAGAGACACAAGCCCAATGGGGAGGTGTTGAGACAGTGGTGGCAATCCTGGGGTAGGTTCCTCATATCCCTGTGTGTCCGTGGCAGCACAGCAGACCAAAGGGAGCTGGCTGGAAAAAGGAGAATGAAGTGCAAGGAGTGTCCTGTTTATTTGGTATGGCACTTTCTTCTGGCTTTAGCTGATTATTTTTTTTTGGAGGGGGCTAAGCTGAGGCAAAGACAGTCTGCATGGGATATGAGAATGCCACCAGGAAAACTGTCCTAGAAAACAGTGGCGTGAAATTGGGCTGGCGTTCAAAACAAAGCCAATGTGGCTACTGTAATTGGAGGGGGAAAGAGTACTGCTGTGTATGTCTCTACTAGATGCTCAGTTAACGCAGTCCAGCAATTCCCAGGATGATAACAGAGAGCCCTGGTTGGGCTCACCCAGCCATTTTTCAATTCTGCTGCATCTTTCCCTTCGCTTCGTCAAGTCATCGTTAGGCAAACGCTCGAAGATGACACCAGCAGCAACACAGGGGAAAGCAAAGCTTCCACGTCAATGCACATGGCTTGACAATGCAAATAGCTTGTGATACACAGTGCATAAGTATATATTATTAAGCAGCAATAAATGAATGAATTTCCCGTACTCGCCTGGAGGGAGGATTCAGGAAAGACCCGAGAAACTGACAGCCTGCATCGCTCCCTTCTCAGCTTGTCTCTATCGAGTGGCTAATTTGCCCTTGGTGTTTGAAATTGATTCAATTAAGATTCTTCGTGCACTCAGGTATAATAATATAGGGACAATTAAACCAAATAAAACTCAGGTAGTTGTGTCCTACCCTCCTTATGCCTTCTTGTTCCTCTTACAGCCTCCCATGAGAGGCCAGGGCATGCCTGACGGATTCAAATGGGGCAGGATGAGGGGTCAGCCAACACAGCCCTACTCTGGCTAGTCCCAGATGTCCAAAACCTCAAAGAGAAGAAGAGACAGACAACAAACTCCCATTCCTGCATTAGCCCAGGGATCAGCCCAGGTGCAGAGGTGGCCTGGGATGAATGGGCTGGGGCAGCTGGAAGACTAATAATAGGAAGCATGGGGAAAATATTAAATTGCGATCTCCCCAGTTACAGATGGGCCCAAGCTGAACAGATGAAGCTAGATGGAAAGAAAACATTTGGCTGCATTGAAGAAACCTGTGAGCTCACCATGCCTCTGAGGACCTGGTGACACAGAGAAATCCCATAGTGTCCTCTTGAAGACTGGCCCTGATGTAAGTTGGCAATAAAGTGCTGCCAGTACTGTTACTAGAGAAGTGGGAGCGGCAAATATACTCAACAGGCACTGCCATAGAGAGACCCAATAAAGCTCTGGGTCCGGTTCCATGGGTGCATGTCCAGGCTTCTGGGAGCTGCAGTGTTGGGAGGAAAGAACAGGTCCTTGGACAATCTCGCAGCCTCCAGCCACTGCCTTGGACCATCTCTCACCCACAGGGTCTCTTGTGCACACAGCGAAGGGATGAAGGCCATGTCACATTGAAGGCAGGGCTTACAACCTGAGAAGTTTGATGGAGAGCGCTGCATTTCTTCCCCAGAACTGGATAAAGAGTGTGTGGTTATGAGCATGGCCATCAATGAACCACAAAGCCTTTTAGCATCCATTATTTGCAACTGCTGCTGAGCAAACAAATGCAACCACATCAGTCACTGGGCCCATCCCCACATGAAAGCTGTTCACATCAGCCGATGCCTCCCCCCCAGGAAAGAACAGCTGACCCTGAGGGAGCATGGTACAAACCCATCCCCCTTCCCCTTTCATAGGCTTGTCCGGAAGAGACAAAATGGGGTATCTCATTTCTCCCTTCCTCTATCATGCCTCCTTCAAAGGGGTCATCATGGTCCTAGAATGATCGCTGTATGCCACATCTTCTTCCCATATCAGCTGAGTTAAGCCCCACTCACGGGCAAGTTTAGGAGATGTGTGCGTGTCCCCACCAGACTCCCATTTGCAGCCAGAACCACAGAACAATTGGGACACCCAAGGTGGACACCAACACTTAGAGGTCAGATCCATATGAAGGCCTTCCTTCAGCCCCGCATCACCCGCCCTGAGGTAGAAGATGTCCAAGGCTGGGTGTCAGCCCAATGGGGGTCAAAAAGAGAAGGCTCTCCTGGGCAGCCAGGGGGATTTGGCTGGCATCCTAAGGACTGGTTTCACTGAGCAGATGCCGGACTCCCTTGGCAGAGTGGACAGCCTCTTCCCAACCGCAGACCTGCCCTGGCTTCGGAGCGAAGGCTCGTGCTTCGCCAGCACAGTGGGGCCCCTGTGCCCCTCCGCCTGCTTGCTTGTTTATCCTCAGGCTGCCAGCTTAACAGGATGGGTTATTTATTTATTTTATTGGTCTTTCTTTCTTTTTTTCTTTTCTCCCCCTTCTATCATTCTCTCTTTTCCCTTTTGTCTTCTTTTTTTTTTTTTTATGAGTTGTGCCACACTTCTTGGTAAAGCACTTTAATCCATTTTAATGCCCCAGTTCTGCTCCTCAGTGACAGCCTGGTGGTTAGTCTAATGCGTCCCACTCACCTCGGGGTTACTAATGAGGTCACGGCGAAGGCAATCTCCAAACTGAATAATTCACTAATCAGATGCTGCAGACTCCAGTGGTAAAATTTATTTCTGACACCTAAACAGCAAATGGGTTTTTGGACACACACGCGCGCACATGCCTGCACGCACACTTCTCTTTTTCTTTCTTCAGAGCTTTTTTTTGTGAATTGGTGCTGTGCCATACGTTTAACGATGGGTCTCACCACAAGAAAGACTTGTTCCTCCCGAGCTCAGGGCAAGGAGGAGCCAGTGTGATGGGCAGGTGCATTGGGCAGCTCCGTGGCATGGCTGATTGAGTGTGATGGGACAAAGATTAGGGGACAAAGGCACTCTTGTGCCATGTACAGAGACTATCTGCTGCCAGTTCTCTCCTGGCCTTAGCCTTGGGGGAACTGCCTGGCCAACCACCTGGAGGGACTCACCGTTGATTCAGATACAAGGAACTAAGGAGTCTTGGGACTAAGGACTAATTTTAGTCTTTTATTTCTTTACAGCTGGAAAACAGCAAAAACACACATTGAACTGAAGCATCCAGCCTGTGGAGGGTTCCGTGCTGGCTTTGCTAATTTCATACTCTGTCCCCTCTAGGACAAGTCTCCCAGATCTCTGCTCACCTCGGCCACTTTGTATTATCCAAATAACATCACGTGAGTTCCCTCTTGTCCCTTTTCTGTATTGAAGGCAAAGTCCATTACTTCTATGTGCCACCCCCAAGCACCTCCAAGAGAGGAAATAGTAATAATCCAATTAATTAGTATTGCTAATAATAAAAGTCACAGGGAGTCATTAATAATAATTAACACTCCATGTTCCTGGAGGAGGCAGCAGTCTGAGAAATTTCACTTCTCAGTTGCTAAGCCAGAAAACAGGTGGCTGTTGTTGCTACGTGCTTGGTGGGTCCTCAGCATGGGGTGCATGTTGGCAAAACCTCCCCCTTGCCTTGGACCCAAACCAATACTGCCTCAGCAAGCAGACCGAGCTGGAAAGCCCTGGGAGGCTCCATCAGTGCCACCCGTATCTGTCCCCTGCCACACAGGGGCTGTGTTTCTCCTGGAATTGCCAGTCTTCCTCCTAATAGTTCTTCTGCAAGAGAGGGAAGGAAGGTCTGCAGCTGGTTGGGTGGCAAATGGCTCTGTGGATGGGAAGTGCATGGGCTGGAGGTGGCTAAGCTCTGCCTGAGGAGGATCTCATCCGGCACGGGAAGGCTGTAACACCTCCTCCAGATGGATTTGGGCTGTGCTGGGGGGGAAGAGAGGGCACAGAGCTCTTTCAGAAAAGGGCAGATGCCTGTCAAAAGTATAAGCTGAAGCTGCTCTGAAAAGGGGTGGTGAGGACACGGCGATGGAGCTGGACACATGCAGGGGCCCATCCAGGAGTCTGGCAGAAGGAGGAATAACTGTTGGACCTGGCTGCAACATCGCTGAAAGCTTTGTCCCAGCCAAAATGTTTCTTGGAAACAAGCTGGTTTCCACAGCCAGGAAAGGTGAGAGGACACAAGGGAGTGGGTCTGCAGATGGAGCGTTAGGGATATGGGACGCTAAAGCGTCCAGGAGGGAAAATAATTCAAGCAGAGAAAGGATTTGAATCTGTGCTCCCCAGCCCTGAGCCAGTGCCCTGCACACCCGCCCAGCCCTCATCCCTCAGTCCCTGAAGGTTTGGTTTTCCTCAGAAAAGCAGCAAACAACAAAGTCTGAGAACAGTGACAAAGAAGTCAGCTTCCTCGTCCTGTGGCCAGCTCTAGTAATTACACAGCTAAGTGCTCATCTGTGATGGGGCCTGTACAAATTAGCTATATGGTTTGGCACATCACCGCTTTCCTGGAGATCCAGAAGATGGTGTTAATCTCAAAGCTGACGCACATGGGCCGCAGAGGCAAGGTGCAGGAGAGGTGGCTGGGTGGGCACCCAGGTCCCATGGCCTGGCACTGAAACTCCGCCTGCAAACTTTTTGGATAACCCATCCCCGGTGTGAGATGCTGCCGGGCTGAACGGTGCTGAGCGCCATGCTAGCAGCACCGGGGATTCGTGGCTCCGAAGAGAAGCGTAGGTCTCCCTCTGATTTAAAGGCTCAAGAGGAGGAGGAGCAGACCGTGATGGAGCCAGAGCAGCTGCGGCCTGTGGGGTTCCCTGCCCCAGACGCTCGCAGCCCCGGCCAGGGAAGAGCTGCCGGGTGGTCACGGAGCTCCCACCCCCTCACCCAGCAGGAAGGGTCGAGCAGGGGCGAATGAGCTCATCCTCGCCAGAAGTCACCCTTTGATGTCCGGCTGTTCCCCTGGGGTGCGGATCGCATATGGCCCAAACGCGGCGCAAACCCTAAGATGCAACATGAGCAGGGAGCGAAATTCCCTTGCTGCTTCCTTTTGGTAACGCTTTCACGCTGACCCCTTTTTGCAGTGGCGTTTCAGCAATGCCTCTTTTTATGGCTGGGGATGAGGAAGCAGTAAATCCAGGTTCCAGGCGAGCGGCTAACACAGCGTGGAGCCAAAACGGCCCGGTGATGAGATGTCTCAGCACAAGCAACGACCTGACAAGATGCCATCTTTGCTGAAAAAAGGTCCACAGCGAAGCAACGTAAGCCCAGGTCTGGATCTGGGGAGGAGGGAAGCATGCAGGGGACAACAGTGAAAGCAAAACGAGGCGGGTAACACAAACACAACAAGATGGTGAAAGGGAAACCTCAAGCTCCAGAGAATCCAGGAGAAACAACCCTCACCAACTGGAGCAGGGTACCAGGGGCCAAGAGAGGAGAGCCTCCTGTAAGTGCCAGGCGCTGCCAGGCTCCCCGCCCAACTGCTGAGCAAGATTATGTGATAAATGATTGCATTAGTCCGGACAGCTTCTCATTTTCCTCCAATCTGGCCTGTCTGCCCTCTTAGCACGGGGCTCCTGATAGCATTTCTCCCTTCACTGACTTCATTTTTCCTGTTAGGTTGTCAAGCTGTCAGGGGGAAGAAAGGAGAAGCACGGACAAGGCTGTTACTGTCTGTGCTCCGAGAACAACCTGTGCCTCTGCCATCCCTGCCCTCCCTGGCCCATCCTGGGCTGGTGCCTTCCCACTCTCCGCTCATCTTCCTTGGAGACCTCCCTGGGCGTTGTACTTATCCCCATTTCAGCTCAGGAGACAGTGGTTGCCTCAGACCCCGATCATGCCAAAGATGAAGTGGGGTTTAGTAGAAATTAAGGTTAGAAGGGGTTTTGCAGACATTCTCTGGCTGAAGAGTTATGCATTAGTAACAGTCTGGGGGGGAAAGGCTCATGGCTGCTGTGTTGGGGTGCACAGATGATGCTTATGAGCCCTTCTGAGTGAAGCAGATGCTCCTGTCCTGGTTGATTGTTGATGGAGGGAACCAAACTGACGGTGGGAACCAAGCCAAGCTTGTTCTGGTATGGTTTTCTTCTTTGCTGTACAGCCTGTTTGACGTTTCTGCTGTGAAGACAAAACGGGGAGGTGGGGGGAAAATTAGTTTTCATCACGTTCAGCTTGGCATTCAGGCAGCCATCCCTCCTGGCACCGAGTAGCAATGTGGAGTGGAGGTGGTGGCTCCGACAAGGTTGCAGCTCGAGGGCCCTCTGGTCTAGACCAGGGACATGGTTAGGGTGAAACAGCCCCCTCACCCTGCACATCTTCAGCTCCTCCTTAAGCTTAGGGGAATGCTGGAGGAGGAGGTGGGTGGGCTTGAGGCTTGGCCTGATTTGGGGGAGAGACGCAGCCAGACTTGAGCACTTGGATCTCTCCTGGGTTCTTCAGGCTAAAAAAGTAATGGTCCAGACAGTATTTTAGCTACCCTGCTCCCACACATGGATGTTTTTGAAAAATCCAAGTCTTGAGCTTGATTTCCAGAGAGAACATTGTGCCTCTACGGCAGCATTATCGGTCAATAGGTGCTTCCTAAACACCAATGTCTTCAAGTCCAAGTATCCTCTAGCTGGAGATCACAACAGCATGCAGAATAGGACTTTTCCCTCCTAACCCCAACTCTGTGAGAGATGTTCAACAGTTCCCCTGTGCTCTGCATCCCCGTTTCTCCATTGGCTAAAATGACATGATAATATTTGTACCTCCCCCACATACCCAAGACAGGTGACATGCTGTGAAATCCTTGGGCGGAAGAAGTCCCACAGCTGAAATCCTCTCATCTGAGTGAGAGCAGCACTGGGAGCAATGGCGCTGGTACCTGCAGCATTTCTAGGATGTTTCCCTTCTTCAAAGCCCTTTGCAAACATAAATTAACTCTCTCAACCCCCTGCGAGGGATCTGGGGAAGCCTAATTATTCCTAGTAGCAGAGCACCCCTCGTTTTCATTTAGCACAGAGCAAGGAGGGAATTTCATGCCTCATTCCCCTCCACAACCCCTAGATAGCATTCCTTCATGTTGATACGAGGGTTAACAGCCATTTGTAATCGCGTTAGAGAAGCGGTTTAATTCCAAGGAGGCCCGTTCCCTGGACTCGCTCCCCTCCACTGCATTGCAATGAGCAGATCAAACAGTACCAGCTACAACGTGGAGATCGATCCGGGACGAGGAGAGCACATCCGTGGGCTAGGAGCGTGGTGGAGACCGCGGCCGGCGTCCTGCTCTGCCAGTGGAAATCTTTGCAAACGTCATTAAGGAAGGGCTGAATTAGGATATTGGGTACCAGGGAGCAGGGGATGGCTGTGGGAAGGGCCACGCAGCCAAGTGATGGGGGAGTCCGGTGACCGGGGACCTTATCATTTGCTGCTGCTCTTTGGAAAGTGCTGAGCTCAGTAAACATGGGGGATTTTGGCTTTTCAACACCAAGGAGAAAGCCATCTTCCCCACATGGGGCGGGATCAGATGCTGGGAAGGGCTGAGGCAGGGTAACAATTCCGTGTGCCCGTATTTCAGGATTGTTTCACGTGCTTGATAAGAGGCCAGCATGTAGCAATTGGTAAAAAAAATGCTGATTTTCTCTTCAAATACCTTCCCTGCACCCCCTCATTAGGCAGCCTGTTTAGCTCTTTACCTGCTAGATGGGTCTTTTTACTGAACTTGTCAATATTTGCATTTGCACCCTTTGAAGCGGGTGAAGCTTGGATAAAGTGGCAGAAATCAGGTGGATCTGCAGAATTTCCACACACCTCATCTCTTCAGATTCGACAGATGAAATATAACTCAGGAGGAGAAAAATCTTAGCTGGAGTGAGGGGTCAGCTCAGAAGGAAGATACAGAGACATGGAAGATGTCTGGGAGATTAATTGCTAGACGCGGGCTTTCCGAGGAACGGTGCTTCAGCGAGGCTCTGGCAGGAGATGGAGAGGCAGTTGTGGGGTGCCCTGCTCTTGCCACAAAGGGGTGGGACCCCCAAGGTAGAGCTTATAGACCCTGATGCAACCACGAGAAGGTGCAACTCGAGAGGCTGCAAAGCCTCACAGCTCCTCTAAACTGAATTTCTGTCCTCCTAGCTGTCACCATTGCCTTGCTCCGACCACGCTGGTCCTTGTGCTGACCCTATGGGGACTGCTTTTGGGGTTTGGTGCCCACAGAAAGCACCAGGTTGGTGGCTGGGGAGGCTGGACCACAACGAAGGGGTCCTCTAGTCACCTACCGAGGGGTCCCCGCTCAAGCGTGCTGCTGGGAGGGGAGAGGACTCCTCTGCAGAGACAAGATCTCGTCGTTCCTTGTATAGGGTTATTTTCAGATAATTAATCTCTCAGAAGAAGGAGATATCAGTCACTGCAGGCACTGACGAGGTGTCAGCCTGCTGTTCGCTGACAGTAATTTCTTCTTCTCTCCCCCTTGCTGGAGGGAAACTGAGGCTTCCCCGTTGCTGCCAGTCCCTGCCCCAAACAGTCTCTGGGGCCAGCATGGGAGGGCCAGGGCTGGGCAGGGAGCAGGGAAGGTTCCCCAGCCTCCCTCGCTACCTCCTGGCAAAGCTGGGCTGCCTTTCCATGGGACACGCTCCTCCTCACTGCAGTTCTGCGACATGCCCTGCCCAGCCCCTATAGAGCCATGGTCCTGGAAGGGACCTTGTGGGTCATGAAGACCAGCTCTGCTACTGATGAACTGCATCAGCCCCTAATCCTTACCAGCCTCCTCTCTTAATTCTTTCAGGCTCAAAAGTTCCAGTGCTTTCCCCAGTTTTGCCTCCCTTTCTGGCTGGAGAGGCAGGGACCAGGTAGGGGAGGGACCCCAGCACTGGGGTCCGTGGTCTGCAGCAGCCATACTAGGTCAGAGGAATCAGCAGATTTAGGAAGGACACAACTAGTTCTCTGCAGCAATAATTTGTTCTCCAGAGCTTGCCAGTTCAAAGGCTGGTGATTCCCCTTGTCCATCCACATTGTCTCCATCCTTCTTCCAACAGTTTCTCCACCCTGGAGACCCACAGGACTCAGTACCACTGAGACTTGCAGCCCCCTGGGCACATGTGAGCTCCTTGGTGGCTTGTGAGTCCATCCCAAAGGCTTTCAAACAGGGGTGAATCCCAGCCAGCCACTTGAAGAACCCACTTGATTTCCCACAACATGCCCCCGTAGTCTTTCTGGGACCCCTTGGAGTCTGTGTTTAAGGAGAGAGAAGCGACGATTAATGAAAAAAAGGCTCACATCCATTTTCTTTTAGTGCTCTGTCTGGAAATAGGGTTCAGCTATCCCGCAGGGAATGGCTGATCTGCATTTTGACAGGGACACAGGGCCCAGTAGACCATGTAAGTATCAATTTTCCAGAGTGGGCAGATCGTGTGTAATTATAGACCATGCCAGGGTTTATGGCCGTGGAGAATCTCTCCGGCTGACACTAAAATGCTTATGAAGTTGTTTTGAACTTTTTCCAGGAGGAAGGGATCCAGCGTGGGTCATCCAGCCCTCCCAGCCCCTCTTTCTGCTCCTCCAAATACCAGGTCACCCCATGCTCAGGGCTACATCTTGGGGGAAAAATAACCAAGCATTAAAGGGCTATAAATGCCAGAAAAGCAGTGTAGAACTTTGCCTCCCTTGTCCAAAACAATGTGGAAAGAGCCAGAGGCTGGGCTGAGACTCTCAACAGCTCTAAGAGAAGGCTGCAGCTGAGAGGTTGCTTTGGGCTGGACCATACCTATCAATCCCTCGATATAAGCAGATTATCAAACATCTCCAGGATCCTGGATTGGATGGAGATGAACCCTAGGGTCTCCTCTGTTATTTCTCCTATCTTCTCAGCACCAATATTTTGCCAGGACCGTCCCAAAAAGCAACCAGGCAAGTGCTCGTACAGGTTTGCTCCATGAGACATGGCGGAGGAGATGCAGGTCCTGGCACTGGTTGCTACTGGGAGACTTGACTGCAGGTCCCCTGACGTAAGCTGAGTCAGCCTCCGCTGAGCCTGGTGCAAGCAGCATGGAGAAAGTCAGAGTTGTCTCCAGGAGCTCAAAGCCAGTCCAACGCTTTGGCACTGAACCTGGTGAAATGGTCCCCCACTTCGGGCACAGCTTCCTCCTCTCAGAAGTCCTCGTCTTTCATAAAAAGAACTTATCTGCAAATTACGGGGAACGAGCCACATGAGACACCAGGCAGTCTCCTGAGAAACGTTTAGACTAAATCTAGGCTCTCCAGTGAGTCAATAGCAAAGTAGGTGAGAAGAAAAAAATGCTTTTAGAAAAAAAGTGAGACACTCTGAGAGAAGGAAAAAAAGTCCTTAGATCAGACAGTTAGTATCATAGTCATAAAACAGTCGAATAAAAAAAACCAACATGAAATAACAGGATTGTTGTAATCTTTTCTTATTTCTGAATCACCACCTCTTCTAGGGCCTTTAAGGGTGCACTGGGGGAGTCCACCCGAGTCCACCTCACCTGGGTAACCAGTCAGATACATCCACGCTGCTATCTCCTTCCCCAGCCCTCCTCCAAACACCCCCTGGAGCATCTCACCTACAAACAGTGGGACTTCTCCAAGGCCAGGGGATGCTGGTTGGTGGAGCAGCAATGGTTTCACATGACCCATTCGTGCCATTCCCAAATAGCTGCCTCCGTGTAGACACTCTTTGTGGGAGAAGAGAGATTTCCCTTCCAGAATAATTACTCCGCTTGGAAGCACACTAATTAGCCTGGAACAAAGTGGCTTGAGTGTCCGCATGGGGAGCTATTGTGGAATAGCTTATTCTGTCAGAGCTATTCTGGGCAATTTCCTCTCACAAACAGGCCATGAGATTTAATTTTCCTTCTTTCTACAAACAGATGAAAGATCTGTGCTTACCAACCCCACATCATCCCAGCCTTCCCTGCCAGGAGCAAGCAATGGGTGCAAATTGTCCTGAATTCTCCTCTCTTTGGGACTCCCTAAATTCCCCTTTTTTTTTTTTTTTTTTTTTTTTTTTTTTGGTTGGGGGGAGACATAAATCAGGAAGATTTACACCACCAGGACTCTGGATCCTTTCCAAAGGCTGAGGTCTAACCCAGCATAAATTAACCCGAACAATGGCAAGTGAGGACAATGTTCTGAGCATCCCATGAACACGCCGAGGGCTTACGCAATACATGTTTACCAGACAAAGGAAAAGACAGAAAGGAAAAAAAAATAAAAAAACAACGCCAAGTGGTTCTGTAAACAGAAGTACCCTCTCTTAACTCAGATTGCAGTTTTTCAAGAAATGCATTATGCGTTTCATTAGCCTGTAATTAAATTCACCTTTCCCCAGCATGTGAGACGGCAATGAAAAAGGGCAGGAAGATACTGGGGCAGAAGAGAAGAAAAGCCCACGGTGCTCATGGGGTTGGGGGGGCTTGGGAGGATGCAGGGTGGGAAGGCACCGGGGGCTTTAACACCCAGGTGCCCCAGTGATGGGCAAACTGGTGAACATCTAGACCCACCTCTAGCACCTTCTCACCTGGCTCTTTTGGCATCTTCTTGGCCCGATTCATTTTCTTCACACGCAGCGGGTCCCGCAGATATGGGGAGGGGAAGCAGGCTAGAAACACCAGGCTGAAAACACAGGAGCAGCTTCGCAGCAAAACAAGAGAGACGTGGGAAGGACCGAGACCAGCTGCTCTGGGAGACGAAGCAGAGGGTGGCTTCAGCTGTGGGTCCGAAAGGGCTCAGAGAGGGCATTGCCAGCCTGGGATGGCTGGGGACACCTGGGACACAGCACATCAGGGCACTGCGGGGACAGCGGGGGACAGCCACGGAGCCAAAGGGCTTTGGAGAGCAGTGGACAAACCATCCACTTCCCGCTTGGTAAAAGCACCACCACTTTGGTTTCACTTGTATCTGATCTTCTCAACATCTGTCCCACTTTACGACAGCTCTCTTATTTAAAAATAAATCCTTGTAAAAAAAAAAAAAAAAAAAGGAGGAGAAGAAAAAAACAACTCTGCAATTTGTTCCTCCAAGCTGGGCTGCCTTTCTGGCCCTGATTTTATCAGGGTGGAGACAGGCTGTCCTTGCAGAATGATTTTACCATCTTGAAAATGATTACAGAGCTGCACAGTGCCTTCAGCTCACCATGTAACGATATTTTTATACGCTGTCTCGTTAGATCGCCGCCCGGGTTGAGGATGTTTTCAAACATTGTCTCTTCATGGTCGGCGTACCGCAGTACCAGGAATAGAGTGACGAATTGGAGGGAGTTCAGAGGGCAGTGGCAATAATCAGAAATCTGATTTACAATGAAATGTTAAGAAAGCTGAATCCATTTCGCTTGGCTAGAGCAGCGAACCGAGCATCCACCCACAAAGATCTGGAAGGGCAAGAGGCAGGCACTGGGGAAGGTGGTGTAGAACTAGAGGAAAAATTAATAAACAAAAAACCACAGGTGCTTTCTCCAAAATATCTTGTTTTCAGCAGATCTGGTATAGATTTGCGGAAGGATCGCTGCAGGAAAACTCAACTGGAAACATTAGGAAAAAATGACCCGCTGGGGAATAGTTCCGCTTTGGTAGAGACGTAGATTACGAGACTCACCAGGTCTGCTTCTCCTCCAGCCTCCTGCTTCCTAAACCACTGCTGACCAGCAGCGACAGCCAGCCATTAGTGACCTGAGCTGCTGCCCAACCTGTGCTCAGAAGGTGAGGAGCTCCAGAGCTCACTGTCACCCCTTGGAGTCACCTGAACTCCCTGTTCCCCGGCCCTGGGTAGGTCACACCGTGTGCCTGAATGAACTGACATTATCCCTGCAAACAGAGTTCATGGCGTGTTGCGCATTTGCGGTTTTTTCCCCTTTATAAATACAAGTGCTATAGCATGGTTGCACTCTGTGAACCAAGGGTGTGAACAGCCTGTGATTAGAGGAGAACGAAACGCTGATTATGGGTTAATTAGCTAGGCTAATAAACTGCCTGTAGCTTCGTTTAGGAGAAAAACTGCATTTCATCGGGCAGAAAACAGTGAAGAACATGGAGGGGAAGAGTGTTTTTCTTAGAAAGGTTGAAACTCGGCCTCTGGGAAGGAAGGAGGGAGGGGAAGGGATGCCCTGCACGGATGCAGAGGGACACTGGCGGAAAACAGCAGGTGGAGGGTCTGAGTTCATCCCTGCTCCTGCCCTACGGCCAGGCGGGAGGAGCAAACCGAGGCTGCTGGAGGGGCTGGGGGAGCCGCAAGGGGAGGAAAGCCACAATCACACTGATGCGAAACGTTATCTCCAGCTGTGGTCCCCAGCCACAGCCAAAGGTGGGTTGGGACCTGGCAGGGAGAGCATCTGCAGGAGATGGGGTTGGGGGCAGCCCCAGCAGGAGCCGGGCTGAGGGGCAGGAGCTGGGGGCAGAGCACTCCTGGGGCTGGAGAATTGAAAGGGGCTCAGCCAAATTTAGCTGGGGCGGCAGCATGTGTGTGAGACCACAGGAAAATCCTGCCTGGGGGAAGGATTAAATGACCTACAGTGCTTACACAAAACAGTTGTTTCCATTGCTCATTTCTCTCTGAATCAGATGTCTAGAGGTTTATCTGAAGTGGCTTTTCTTTCTTTCCGTCTTTCTTTCTTTTATTCGTGGAGGAGATGGAAACCCCAGCATCAGCCCTTGCCTTCCTTGTGGCAATTCTGCTCCCAGATCTCTCCGCGACAACCAGGTGCCCTGGAAAAAGCCAATCTGGCTTCAACCAGGCTCTTCCCGCGGACCTGGCACCCAACCAGCCTGGCACCGCATCGGCCACAGCCCCATGGGGGTTAGTTATCTCCATCTCAGCATCTTGGTCCACAGCTCATCTGTGGGCAATGCCACTTTCCCCTTTCACCTTGTCATGATGGGAGCATACGTACAAGGCTCTGGCATAAAAATACATCCCCTCCCATCCTGTTCCAATGTATTAATAAAGACACTTAATAACGTCTGCTTAATAGCCTCCTTATTTGTGTGGGAATCTGTGACACACAGAGGACTGGACCTGCTTTCTCAGCACACGCAGCGTGGTTGCCCCATATGTCGTGCAACTTGCAAAAAAAAAGGAGAGGGACAAACAAACGGCACTCTGGGAAAAAATAATGCAGATTTTAATTGAATTCCATGGTGTTGATAAAAATAGGGCTGGCAGCTCTGGAGATCAGGGTCTTGTCGTTCTACAGTGGATATAAGCACCAGTCTCTCGTGGGTATGGCCAAATCTTGCCCCGGAGGGTTTGAGAGGGCTTCTCTTAGTGTGCTTTGCATCCTCATCCCTCAGCCACTGTAGGTACCAGGAACAGGCCAGGGTTACCCGAGGATGCTCAGGTCTCGAGGGCTGTGCTTCAGCCATGCCCAAGCCACGCCAGTGGTTTGCTCCGCGTACGGACAACAAATCTAATCGTGAGGGCACTCAAAGTACATCCCTGAAGGGACAGCCTGAACATACCGTGTGAGTCTAACGAGTCCATTAACAAGCTGGATGGCCACCAAAGAACGCCCTGTGATTAGGATCCCGCAGAGGGGAGGGAAGTCTGTGGACAGCCCCAGAGGGGTTTCTCTTTACAAGGATGGAAGACCTCAAGGTGTCCCTAGAGGAGCACCTGTGGGCCGCTGGGAGGGGATGTCTCTGCCAGGTGCCCAAGCTGGGTGAAGAGGGGTCTCCTGCGAGGATCTCAGGTGGAGACGGTGTGGGGTGAAGCTGCTGGGGAGGTCCCCCCACGTTGGGTTTCACCTCTCCAAGATCTCCCCCATTTGCAGCCTTGCTCCTCTCCGCTGAATTTCCAGCATGGGTTATATTTCTGGCTCTGCTCCCTGAGTAATTAAAAACACTCATTTAAAAAACTGCAAAAACAAACAAACTAGAAATCAGTCAAACCTCATCAATCAAGACTGCTCTGAAGTAACCAGCAGCTACAACCACAGAAAGGCTTTGATTCCCAGCCCATCACCCTAGGTTTATCATGAGACAAAATCATCTTCCCCACATAGAAGAGGCCGCTATTCCAATTTTTTGCAGCCAAAACCCTTTCCTGGGCAGAGCTGCACAAATCCCAGAGCACCTTTCCTTGTGAGGAAGGACACACAACCCAAGGTGGCTCCCAGGGTCTGGAGGAAGGTCACCCCTCCAAACCATGCTGCTGTTCTCCACCCAGCCCTAATGGCCCTGGGGAGAATTTTTTCACTTAAACTCCACACGTGGGGTTTCAACCACTTAAATCTCCTTCCTGTACCATAAGTAGGCAAGGCTAGAAATAATGGCGATGGAAATGGTGGTGGTGGGGAGAGAGGTTCGGACATGGTGATTCAAAGGTCTTCCTACAAAATCTTTCTAATTGGGCATTTACCTAAGCTGCATTCCCTGGCACACAAAGCTGTTGCTTAAAGCAGTGCATACAGCAAGGCAATTGCCTTTTTATTTTGCTGGTTATTATTCCTCGCTGCAAAAGAAGAGGGGAAAAAAAAAAGCTATCGCTCTGGATTTTTTATCAGGTTTCAGCCACTCTGCCTGATGTTCAATAAAAGAAAACCTATCTCTGTTAGAGATGAGTAGCCCTTTACAGAACAGTCATTGCCTGCAAAGTAACCTCTAAGCACCTGGCTGTCTCTTAAGTTAATGCAGGTAGAGGATGGAGAGGAAGTTACAGTCACTTCAGTATGTTTGAAAAATGCAGCTATTTCTCTTAAAATTCAGCAGCCAGCCACGCATGCTTTGATTGGTTCCGTTGATGTTGTTGTTTTCAGTTTTCCTGAAATCACTATCCGTCACCTTCCCCCTGTCCAGCTCAGCCACCCGAGTCCCCACACAGGCAGGAGGAGGGAAGCGGAGACAGCCCACGCTTCAGGGACAAACATCGTGTCTCCTTCCCACCACTGACGCTCGGAGCAGGATGCCCCTACACCTTCCCTTTCCCCTTCTCTTCTCCCTACAGGAGAGTGCAGAAGGAGCTGGCAGGTCCCAAGCAAGGGTCTGGGCAGCAAAGCTGAGGGGCTGTTAGAAAGGCTGGTGTGGCACCCCAAGCCCTTGGTGTGCCCGTCCTCACCATCACGGCAGCTCGTGCTGGGACATCCATGCACCTGATGTGCTCGTTCTGCAGATCTCTGCATGTGACTGCGGCAGCCAGGAGTGGCCTCAGGGGGACAAACCATCCCCTGGTGCAACACATGCCACCAGGCAGGCAATCCCGTCCCACCAGGAGATTGGGATCTCTGTGTGCCTGAGCCTGCAGATGCATCACACACTTCTCCCAGGGCTTGCCATGACCATAAGCTCTCCCACTACAACCACACCAGCAAGGTAAGTTTGCAGCCAGGCTGCTAACCTGGGCAGGGCTTTACTGAGTCTTTATGACAGAGCCATGTTAGAGCCTTTGGAGGCCTTTGGCGTGGCAGCCTAAGATGCTCCAACCTTGCACGACAAAGACCAACCCCTTTGCAACAGAGATGGTCCCAGCAGTGCTTTCAGGGACCACCGCCAGGCTCAAGAAAGGCAGCCCTCAGGGTGCGGGGCTGCAGGATGGCCAAGCAAGAAGGACACACGTGGGTCACCCCCTGCTTCCCTCCACGGACATCCATCCCCATATTCTCTGAGCCACATCAGCAGGGAAGAAGCCCCCATGGCTTTGCCCCCTGGCTTTGCTGGTCTGGCTCTACAGAGAGGGGTGGCAGAGCCCGGCCAGAGAGTACACACGTGCCGGAGGAAACCCGAGCCCTCCCCATGCGACCCATGCCATGGCTGCATCCCTCGTTAGGACCTTCAGGATTTAGGGTACCCCCGGCACCTACTGCATAAGTGACAAGCAGCTGTCAGCAGCTTACGGGGGTCTCCTGCTGCCTGCAAATTTCCGCATTAAAGCTGTAAGCTCTCATGCCTCACTTGGGACCAATAAAACAGGATAGGGTAGAGGCTGTCGTGATAAATGGGGCATAAATCACACCTCCCCCTCCTCCTTCTCCTTCCTTGGGGGGACGTGATGCTGCCAGAGCCTTCACGAGCCCTGCTTCAACATGCTCAGACAGGTCCTCTTCTGCCTGTGCAGTCAATTAGAACTTCATCAGAAATCAATTTGTGAGGCCCAGCTGAGATGTACCTATAGATCAGGCAATGCCAAGTGATTATTACACTAATGGAATATTCCATTGATTAATTGAATATTTAAGTCCTGAAATGTAAGCCCCACTGTCTTATCCATGGCTTGTTACGGAGCTAAGCAGCAGAGACGTTGCACCAGCGCAAGAAGTTAACCTTGAGTCTCACTCTTTTTGGGGGAAAGGCAGAGGTCCTGGTCACGTGTGAAACATTTTTACCTCTTTAGTAGACTCCTCAGCCACCCTGAGACACCCCTCTTTCCTCTGACAGCAAAAATAAAGTCCTACCTTTTCTACTCGGGCAGGCTTGAACACTTGTCCTGACTTGGATGTTATGCAGAAACTGTGCATTCTGGGTGATGGGTGAGGAAATCCATACGAAATAACAAATGCACCTGCAAAAAGCACATACAATAGCTAATGAAATGGAGAAGATGCTGCTGGGTCCGTTGCCTGGACTCCTTCCCAAGGTTCTCCAGCTGCTCTCTGTGGCCGGGCAGCACCCATCACACCCACCTCCTCCTCCCACGCAAAGCTCTGAAAAGCTCAGCCTTTCTCTGCCCGTTGCGCAGCACCAGCTTGGATGGCCCAGCCCCTTCCTGGGGACAGCACTGCTCCTGTTCCCCAAGCCCAGGGAGGAAATCCTTGGTGATTTATTTTCTTTTTTACACACAAGCAGATGTTAGGACTGCAGATCATAGGCAGCAGGTCAGGAGGGCCATCTGAGGGTTTTCCGAGCTCCTCTACCCACAGCCCGAGAGCTTCTCCATGCCGTGAAAGCCACAGGTGTCCAGAGGGCAAAGGTGGCCAGATGCCTTCTGTGTTGAGCTTCCGGATTCGCCGCATGGAGAGGGCCAGGTTACTCGTTTGGTGAAACACCTGGTTAAGTGCTTTGTTGGACGAAGGCCATAATGACCAAGAGAGAGAGAAACAAGACAGAGATGGGGGAGAAGAGAGGAACGGGAGCGGCAAATGGAAGAGAGGTGGGCTGCAGCTGGAGTAATCATCACCACAGGGCCCAGTGGTGGGTTAAGAAATATTATCCCCAAATGGTATTACGTGATTAACTCAGCAGAGAGCCATTAACTAGATGAGCAAGAGAGAGGACTCCAGTCCTCTGCACAGAGCTCCTGCTCCCCCACCAGACAATGAAATCTCCTTCCCCGACTTGAAGAGCACCGGCTGCCCGTGCCCAAACCTGGTGGGCTGGCTGCTGGAAGAGGGAACCACCTGTTCCAAAAAGGTGACCTCTATGGCAGATGTCCAAAGGACTGGAGAGCCATTTGCTTCCCTCCCAGCAAGGCAACAAGAATCCCCTCAAAGACTTCTTCCAAGGAGGTGGTAGAGGCTACAACAGTGGTCACTATTTTTAGAGAAATCATTGCAAGGATGAAATTGGATCCTTGTTCCCACCTGTTGCCTATCTGTGATGGCTGTCATAAAACCATAGATGGCAAGATGCACATAGGCTCCCCATTGTTCCCACCTTCCCTACTGCCTGTGCACAATATCTGCCTTTCCTCCTGCCCTGGGCATTAGAAAGACCCCTGGGGCCAGCTGGGATGAAGGGAACACATGGAGACCAAGCATCAAGCCTTGCTTCTGGCTAGGGAACATCAGGTGTCCCCTCTGCACCTCGACTTCCCACCCGTCTTTGCACTGGGGTCATCACTGTGGACTTCTGGTCTCCCCTATTGACCCCAATGTGTACCGTGGTCTTTGGCCTGAGCTCTGGCAGAAGAAGTTCCTTAGCTGCTGTCATGGGAAGCAGGATTTTTTTCCTCTCTTTGTGTATGTTTTTCTGAACAGGAAGGTAAAAGTAAATGGAGAGGAAAAACAAGTATTGATGAAACAGCTAGAAGGGAGAAGAGAGCTTTTTGTCTCACTGAGAGACCTGACCTTTCAGTGGTAGCTTGAAGAAACCTCAAGCAAATGTGCTTTGCTGGCATTCGCTGCAGGTGAATCGTTGGGAGTTTTCATCCCCGCTCCCAGGAGATAACGTCTAGACGTTTATTAACTTGCAGGCTCTGGGTGTGTTGGAGACCTGAGGAGCCTAGAAATCCCTGTCTGAAAAGACTCCTGAAGTCATGGCCCTCAGTCTTTTCTCAAGCAGCAGATCCCTATGAAACCCAGCATTTCTCCTGCTCAGCGGACTCTCTTGCCCTCCTGCATGGACCTGCCAACAAGGCTGCAGTGGGACATGGTTCTGCAGTGGCCTCATGCACTACTCATGGTCTTCAAACTACGCTTTAGTTGCAAAACACAATAGACTCATAAAAGCAGCACGGAAAGATGAGCCAGAAATGAAACACATTCCAATGAGTTTGGGTTTGCACTTGCAAAAGGGAAGAGGAAAGTTCATCTGTGCTGGCGTAAAACCACACGGCCCCTCCTCTCCCATAGCAATGAGGAGCAAAGTGTCCAAGCTGCCATCCTCATAGGAGAGGGCTGGCAGTCCCAGGCACACTGGTGACATGAGGACCTGAGGGGGAAACTGGAGATCAGGCAGCGAATGGGGTTGTGCTGTTGATCAAGGAGAAATGAGATGCAGAATTACGGAGAACCCATCTTACCCATCTGGTCTTCAGTTCCATTAGCCTCTCCTCAGCCAGAGGGATGCAGGAAGCCCACGGCAAAGGTATTACAGCAGCAGGGTCTGGACACATGCTGGGGGAGGCATGCAGTCCGTCCAGATGCGGGCCTCCATCTCCCACTGTGAATGGAGCAGGAATCTCTTTGTCAAGCCCTGGAACACGGCCCCTGGGGCGGAGGGCAGCAGAGGCAGCCTGGGACCTGGCAGTGCAGCAGGATGGCTAGTGCAGGGAACCATAGCCGGTTCAAACAGCGGTCGCTGCGGGCATGGGGAGAAGAGATAACATCACCTGAGTGGGGTTAGCTGCCCTCCAGGCAGTGCACAGAGGTCAAATGCTGTCCCCATGGCCCCTGCCTCCCCTCCAGCCTCCTGCCACGGGGATGCTACAGTCGCTGAGTGCCCATAAACACACGCACCATCTTTCTTCCCCTCTGCAAAGAGCGCAAATGTCATTGATTTTAGAAGTATCCACAGGCCTGCCTGCAGAGGTGTTTTGCACAAAGGGAGGAAGCCTGGGGTGGTTTTTCCATCCTGGTAGCCCTGCAAGCAGGGCAGGCAGCCGGCTCTCCCCCCTCTGCCCTCCCCAGGCTGCTCAACCTCCCCGAGGGCTGATCCTCAAGCTGGAGGGAGCCGATCCCCCCGGGGTCACGGCAACCCCCTCCATCCCAGCCTTGCTCCACGAGAGAAAGCAGGGGGAGAGGAGGCAGAGACGCAGTCCTGCCCTCTGCAGCCCCACAGCTGAGAGCCAGAGACCCTCCGTCTGCCCAGGGAACCTCAGCTGCAAACCCAGAAGATGGGGAGAAAAAATGGAGGTATCAAAACCACAGCATGAATCGCAGGGAGATTTCAGACTGATAAATATTTCAGACTGACAACTATTCCTGTCCTTGAAAGTTCATTCATCAAACTCTCAGCAAGGCCTCCACATCCCAGGACCATAAATACTAAGACTTATTTTAACAACTGCTTTCAGTGAGGCCAATACCAAAAGTATGGAAAACCTGTTACAGCTCAACCTATATCCTTGCGTATTGCGGTGTAATTTATTGCACCTATAAAAGCTATATTCAAATATACTTCTGTTGTAATTACAGTCCCTGACTGTGTGGGATCCATTTGTGAGCTGATTGTACCTTGTTTAGATACGACCCCACACAGCGACAAAGATTTAGAAACAATGGCAGGCATTACAGAATCACAGAATCACAGCATGGCAGGGGTTGGAAGGGACCTCTGGAGATCATCTAGTCCAACCCCCTGCCAGAGCAGGGTCACCCAGAGCAGGTCACACAGGAACATGTCCAGGGGGGTTCTGAATGTCTCCAGAGACGGAGACTCCACCACCTCTCTGGGCAGCCTGTGCCAGGGCTCTGCCACCCTCAAAGGAAAGAAGTTCCTCCTCATGTTTAGGTGGAACTTCCTATGGTCAAGTTTGTGCCCGTTACCTCTTGTCCTGTCGCTGGGCACCACTGAAAAGAGCCTGGCCCCATCCTCCTGACACCCGCCCTTTCAGTATTTATAAGTGTTGATAAGATCCCCCCTCAGTCTTCTTTTTTCCAGACTAAAAAGACCCAAGTCCCTCAGCCTTTCTTCATAAGAGAGGTGTTCCAGTCCCCTAATCGTCTCGGTAGCCCTTTGCTGTCCCCTCTCCAGCAGTTCCCTGTCCTTCTTGAACCGGGGAGCCCAGAACTGGACACAGTGCTCCAGATGCGGCCTCACCAGGGCAGAGCAGAGCGGGAGGATGACCTCCCTCGACCTATTACTATCGCAGCAACACAGCCTCGGTCCTACACACAGAGAGAGTTTTACTGTCTGTCTGTGGAGGGAAAATTTGATCCACAAGCTGGAAAACCTGCAGGAGAATGCAAACATTGGAAACTGGGAGCTGTGATTGTCTCTCCCTCTCGGCGCTGATGTAGTTTCTGAGCGATGCTACGCCGGCTCGTCCATGCTCCCTGCAATGGGCATCACAAACTCCAGCAGGCAGGCACGGGTCCTGCTCCCATTTCTCTGCAAGCCTCAGACCCCGGAAGGACTTGAGGGATTGGGTTTTGTGGGGTATTTGATAGTTTTCTCCTTAAATTAGACCTGATTTCTTGGGTTGCCCAGATGGTCCCCACATGATGGAGCAGAACCGGGAGCCTCTTGCTAAATGCCACAGTAGGAGGGAACAACAGAGCCTTCATTGCACCGCATCCCCATTATCAATGGCCTACGATGATAAAGGGGAAATTTTCTCTGCTCCTTTCTGTCCAGCAAATAAATTTCATCCCCAGATCCTTAAACCAGCCCCAAACTGCGACATCCCAGTGCTGAGCAGCTGCCGGGCTGCTTGGTTCCCACCTCCAGGCACCATCTTGGCTATGAGCTCTTTAAGCAGAGCCTTTGCCTACCGGGCGCACTTAAGCACATTTCATTCATGAATTAAGTCCCTGACAGCCCATATCTCTATGATCAATATGTTTGTTTATTAGCAGCAGCTGCTGTGTTTTAGCAAAACTGGAGGGCTCCAGCAGGAGCAGCGTGCTCTAACCGCAGAGCAGGGCATGGGACGGGGAGGAGAAGGACCTCCTACTGGCAAATGGGAGCTGGGCTGGATAAGATTTCACGCTAATGACCCTTTAATTGAAATCACTGCTCGGGACAGATTGCTCAGCTCGGGGATATCTGCACTGATGGCTCCCGGTTTGGCCACTCCTGCAATGAGTCCATTAACTCAGCAGTGGGGAACAAAAGCAAGCAAGGGGGACAGCGAGGGGTCGCCCATCCCCAGCAGAGCTGATCTGCACATCCAAGGAAGCCCAAGTCAGCAGCTGCTGTAAATGGAGACCTGCACAAAGGGAGGAGAGGGTGTGCGACTTGCCGGACCTCATGCTTCTGCTTCGCTGTGTTTGCTGACAAGGCTGGATGTGGCCCCTCCTGCCTCATTCTCTGGGCAGGATGGGCCCCATGTGCTGGTCTTTAGCGTCCAGGAAGTGGAATCGGGACACCATGGGACACCTGAGTCTCATCCCCGGCTCATGGTGTGACCTTAGCCTTCACTGTGCATTCACTCCACCTTCCTCTCTCTCTATCTCACTGTGTGGATGTTAGAAGGCAGTAACACCTGTCCACCCTAACACATGCTAGGAAGGAAGATGGACACAGCAGACAAGACCAGGAACTGGAGAGAAGGGAAAATCCTAGTTTTGTGTCTTCTTGTGCGTGTGGAAAAGCAAATTTCTTCCCTGAGGTCCCTTTTCGCTTTGCCTTCCCTTGCTGTAGCAGCAAGGGCAGCATCGCACAGGCAGGTCCTGGCTGGACAGGCAGCACAAGCCAGCAGCTCGGGACGAGGGTGAGCCGTACCCACGTTCACCCCACCCATCAGAGCAGGGCATGTGTGGGGGTCTCTGCCCCGTAAAACTGGAGACCCTTCCCTGCCGGGCAGGCTCCAGGAGAAGGGCAGGACATGGCTTTCCGCCCCGTGGAGGCTGGCAGCTGCGATATGAAACTCGGGATTGGCACAAAGTCCTCGACAGCCGCAGAGATGCTCCAAAGGACGGTTCCTGCTCTGTGCATCCGCCTCATTCTCAGCCAAGAGGGAACCTCCCCGTCCCCGGGGACTCTTTGTATCACAAGGTTTATTATGGGCCGGAGAGTGCTAATGAAACCCGGGCTTGTTAGACGTAGGCAGCTCTTTTGGGCCTGTTTTGTAAGTGGAAACGTTGATGTGTGTCTCTTGCGATGCAAAGAGATGTCTGAGTGCACAGAAAGGAGGGTTACGAACCTGCTTTGAATGCATTTATTATTCCCATTAATTACTATGCCTGCTAAAGAGGACCAGCTGTTCTAGGAGGCTGTGGTACCAATTTATCAGGAGAAGATTCCAACAGAAGTCGCAGAGAGTTTTCCTCTGAACTTGGAAGGATGGAAGATGGAGGTTTTTTAATTAGAACTTGTTATTAATGGGAACGTAGCAAATTAAAAATAGTCTCCCTCCCCCCCTCCCTATTATATGAAGCTCTGATCTCAATTAGAAAGATCAGGGACTAACCATTGAATGGGAATTACTGAGATGAAAACTGATTGAAAGACAAAAAAAAACAAAGACAGAGGCATCACAGGGAGAGAATGGAGATGGGGAGCAGCAGGACCAGGAAACAATGAGCAGAGGCTGGCGGAGGCTGCCTGCAGCTGCCGGGTGTCGGAGGCACATATGAGAGCTGGTGGCTTTCTGCTTTCCACTGCGGCGAGGACACCCTTTCGGGGCTGCTGATAGCAGGGGCTGTCCAGTCGAGAGCCGTGGCAGCTCATGTCTGTTTGGACTGGGGCTCGAATCATGCTGCTGAGCATCGTTTGTAGCCCTGCTTTGCAGTTTCAGCAGAATGGGACTATAGGGTCTGGCCTATGTGGGCATTTCTATAGGAAGGGCAGGTCCCTGTTCTCAGGCTCGAGGCCACCTGGGGTGTTTCTGTGTGAGCCTGTTAGGGGTACAGGCTCCTGTCTGCTTGTCACTGCATCTGCAAAAGTGTCCTTAGCACCCATCTTGTCTCACCTCCGTTCCTCAATCCTCCTCCCATCTCACCCCACTGTCATTCTATGACACCAGCCCAAGGGTCCTCTCCCTGGGCTCTGCCCTCGTGCAGGCTGTGAACAAGGTTACACAGAACCATAGAACGGTTTGGGTTGGAAGGGACCTTAAAGGTCATCTAGTTCCAACCCCCCTGCCATGGGCAGGGACACCTCCCACTAGACAGGCTGCTCAAAGCCCCATCCAGCCTGGCCTTGAACACCTCCAGGGATGCGGCATCCACAACCTCCCTGGGCAACCTGTTCCAGTGCCTCACCACCCTCACAGTAAAGAATTTCTTCAACCCCTCTGGTCCTTGTTCTGCTGGTTCCCCAAATCCGGCAGCATTGAGCATGCCCTGAAGCTGCCGAGTTCTCAGCAATAAATGATCAAGTTGGTCCCCAACCCCTCTGCCCCAGGAGCTGTAGCCCCACCACCCAGGCGTGGAGCAGAGGCTGGTTGCTGTATCAGTCCCTTCCACATCTGGGAAGGCAAGAAGGGGGTAAAACAACCCAGTATGGGTTGGGATGGGGCTTTGTGTTCCGTTTGGGTTTTGCCAATCTGAGTCATGCCAGGCTGGGGAATGGGCAGTCAGGAGTCAGACCTGGGGCGATGCGAAGGGGCGGCTGGGTCTGACCAGACCCATCTTCTTCATCCCGCTGCTTGAAAAACTTGGTTAATGACTTCTTAATGAGAATCTCATCTGCTCCTTTCTCTGGTCACCTGTGGATCAGAGCCCCTGTCTTCCTTCCAGCAGATAATCCATGCCACATTCTAGGGCAGGCAGGGACCTTAGGCTGAAATTACAGCCTTGCTTACTAATTGCTGCATGTTCTCTCTCCGTAGGTATATCATTGCCAGCAATTAGCGCAAAATCCTTTCCCACTCTTGTTAAGTTCCTGTGCTGCAGTTAAATACTCCCAGATCCCATTTAAATGATTTCAAATGCAATTCATTCTGGCTCGTTAAATAATTCCACAGCACTGTTTGTCGTCTTCTCTCTCTGTTTTCCAACAGCCACTTTCTCCCAGAAAGAATATGATGACTGAAGGACAGAGAAGAAGGGGGAAGGGGAAGTGATAGGAAAACTGAGAAATTTGGGGTCCATCCTCCACACCCATATTTTCACTTCTTTTTTTCCCTTCTTCTCAGGCTGAGACTTCTGATTGACAGCTGGATTTTGAGATCTTACGGCCTAGGGAGAACAGGTTGTGCCAGGGCTCTGCCCGTGGCATGCTGCACCTCGTAACCAACCACAGGGAGCTCCTTGTGCTTCCTGCTGTGTTTTCCTCAATCCAGAGCCGCGGATGGGCAGGGTTGAGGGTCAGTGGGACAGAAAGTGGCTGCTTAGGTCCAACTCAGGTTGCCCTGGGGACAACCTACCTGTTCCACGTGTGTTTCTCCCACTTCCAAGCCTTACCCCTCCTTCCTCCATCTTCTCCTCTTTTCCTTCCTGAACCAGCCACCTTCCGTCCCCGTGTCCCCGTGCTGCTGGCCCAGTGCCCCACGGCATTGACCACCTCTCCTAGAAAACATGATCTTTACCTTGACTCACGGGTGAGGTGCAGAGGTAGTGGAGGAGGGAGGCCAGGATGGGCTGAGCCTGGTGCCTGCCCATCATCACCATCTTACACGGCATCCCACAGCATTCGCTGGTCATAAAGTCACAGGACACGGTCACAATCACAGAGTCCTGCCCTTTGACCAGGGTCGTGTATGCCCCCAAATACAATCCTCGTGTTGTCCTTCCTGACACAGCCATATTACATCATCTTTTGGTTTCAGCTCCCGGTGGCGCTGCCAAGTCTCACGCGTATGCTGCACACTTCCCAATTCTGGATATTTTCCTTAAAGCCCCAGTTCCTGGAGACAAGTGATTCAGTGAGACTCTCAGCTTTCGGTTTATACTGGGGGGGCGGGGGGGGAGGAGAAAAGAAAAAAAAAAAGGGAAAAGTTTTAGTTCTTGTGGCTGGAGGAAACATCAATAAAAGCTGTGAGTGTTATTTGAGTGCAACCTATTGGTTCCAGAGCCAGAAGGCAAGTGGAAAGAAAACAGCATTTAATATCTTTGTTTGAATTTGGAGACCAGACCGGCGAGATCTGAGTGTCTGGGGTCAGCAGTAGGGCATCTGTTGTGCCTCTGCGCTGGAGAGGAGGCGAAGGAGCCAGGCTCATCTCCTTGGGCACATCTTTGTGGCTCCACAGCCAGGGCTCTGCTCACCACAAGGAGGGACGTTGTGGCAGGGAAGAGCTTCCCATCTCCATCAGGAATATCCGAATTCCCACTGCAATTTCAGTAGCTTCTTATTCCCTCCTGTATCCACACGAAAGACTGCACTTGCTAAATTTGATGGCTAACCCATTCCTACCCAGAGACATTACCTGAAGTGATCTCCATATGCAGCTTGATAAGTCGGTGGCTTTCAATCCGCAGTCCTTGAAGCCTGGGGGTCCATCGACTACTTGCAGGGAGTCGTGAAAAGGTTGCCAAGAAAAGCAATTTCCTTTCTGCCATTCAACAGTCCGCGGCTGTGTTACTGTCGGGAAATTTGTAGTGGTCCTTGAGTCGACGAAGCTGAAAGCCACTGTGCTAAATGCATTAAAGATCCTGTGGGTTGAAGAACAAGAGAGAGCGCTGTCAACAGGAGGGCAGCTGCCAAACTGCCTGTCGGGGAAGGAGGAGAAGGACACGTGGGTGGAGGGATTCACGGGGTTCTCGACAGGACTTTGTGTTTATTGCTGCGGGCGTTTGTTTGTTTAAGCCAGAATGAGTTTCAAGTGAGGTGCTTGGATGAACTCCTCAAGGCACTTTGTTTCCAGGGTGGGAGCGGGCGACATCAAGTGCTCACAGCTAATGGTCCTCCTGCAAGGCTTGGAGGAGAAACGTGAGTTTGGTCAGAAGGGAATTCGCACTGAAAGGGGTGAAAGCAAACCAGGAATGTCACAACAGTGTTTGCGCAGTAAAGTTTCCTACTGAAAATCAACTTGGCTAGCCACAAACCTCAGACTGGGATGCCGTCTTATTCCCTGGCAGCCATGGCATTGCAAGGATGGTCCTGAAAAACATCCTCTAAAATAAATGGGGCAATGTAAGGGAAATCTCTGCTTGAAAAATGTGTGCCCCCATCTGTTAAACAGTATTCAGGTGCTCCTGCATTTACGCTTCCTCCAGATTTATGCAGCGATGGCTTTCGAAGGCAGATTGTCTACGAGAAGAACAGATGGAGGGAACAATCCTCCCATCTAAGCTTTGCACCAGAACTGAAGAAGTTTGTAATCTGGTTCTTGTTTACAGAGCCAAGGTTTCAAATTAAGCCCCCTCTGGTCTGACTCGCCGGGTAGCTCAGGAACCTGCCACAGAGCTGAAATACTCCTTGGTTTTACTTATTCTTTTATGCTGGTTTCCCATCGAGGGCTATTCTGTGAATGCAACAACGGTGTCAGGGATGTTTTCTGCCTGGGCACCCACTGGGGTCAACAGGGGCCAAACATATGGCGCAGCCGAATCCAAATATCTTCCTTCCCCATATATAGGGGAGAGAATTTTTTCAGGCGTCTAAGTCTGCTTCCCAAGCTTCATGATCAACTGGTGAGAAAAGTCTCTCCACTACTCTAAACCTTTCATCAGCACAAAATTTGCTGTAAAATGGAAAAAGTCATTTTGTGAAGGCAAAATAATACTCAGTCATATTGGCATCTTAGCTCCAATCTCTGTTTTCTGCATCTCTGTCGATGTTCAAAGGAAAACAATGTGATTGTTAATTACAAACTGTTTTGAATGCATGAAAGAAACCGTTTCAGAGCCAGAGCCAGCCGGAGGCAGGAAAGCTGAGAATACGACGTGTGCCATACTGCTTTAAAGGGCAGAAAGTCCTGTTGTAATGAAGGCTGATGCAATCATTGTAACCGACACAAGGTGGAAACGTTACCTTGCTTAGCTTCCCACTTGTCTCTTCCCTGCCTATTGGGTTTCGCTTTGGACTAGGTGGAAAATGCTGAAATATCAAGGGAGTGCTTTGCATTTCAAAGAAGTTAATGCATAAGTGATGGTGTGATTCACTAGTCGTCTATTGATGCATGGGTATTCCAGGGTCCACGGATAAATCGGCCGGTGGCTCCCCTATGCTCATCTTCTGCTGGCACGTCGGAGGCACACAGGAAGGAAGAGACCAGCTGAAGTCTGGCAACTCAGCCTTGGTGGGAAATAAAACGGAGCTGGAGCTTGGTGCGACAGTTAATGCTCAAAACACAGTTGCTTTCCCTCTCTCTAGACGATCTTTTTAATCCCTTAATGATCCATCCCACCACGGGGAAAGCAATCACAACAACCTGATGATGGATGCGATGAAAGAGAAGCACACACAGCTGTAAACAGAGGAGGAGTCTGGATGCAGTACATGTAGAAGGTAAAATATAGGTATGGAGTGAGGGGTGCGCAGTATCCCCATGACCCAGAACAGGCTCAGATGCAGACACACAAATGTGCATCACACACGTATGGAGATAACACACTCCCAGAGGAGGTCTAGGCATGGACAGCTGTGAAACAGCAGCTCACAGTGGAGGGATGCTCAGAAGGTCCTGGGACCAACCCTGGGCACGGTGTGTTCCTGGCTTGTACACTCATAGCTCACTTCCTAGCAGAAGGACCACCCTTCTCCAAGCCCGGCTGGAGAAGTTGTGGAGGGTGGCATTTCACAGCAGAACATCTGTGGAGCAGGAGAGGGGGGACGGTGGCTGGAGCACGTGTTGGAGAGCAGGGAGGAGAGAAAAAAAAGGATGTCAAAGGCTGGATTAGACACCCAAACCCAAGGAGACCTTTAGACAGAGCCATGTGGAGGGGCTGTGGAAAGGTCCAAGGAGCCCAGGACGGCTTGCAGCACCAGTTCACGGTGACCTGCTCATCATCAGAGAGGGACTGCAGAGTCCAGTGTGCTTGTACCTGCCCAGCCAAGGACAGCCATGACACTGCCGCTGCCACCTCTGACTGCCCTGGCCTCTTCTCTGCCAGCACCATCACCAGAAACCACCAGCACCCCCTGGCCAGAGCTTTATGCCTGCTGGCTTGCACTTCCACCCGCCTTGAAAATAGGGCAGCTGCCTGCTTTGCAGTTCAAAGGCAGCCTGCTTTCACCTACCAGCCGGGCCGAGGCTAATTCGTAGGGAAGGAGATAGTGCAAGTAAGCGTTTGTGGTTACTCTCTCCTCCAATCTGCTGCCCACGTGCTCTGCGGGACTTGGAAGCTGCAGGTGGAAGGGGTTGGCAGGCTGGGCTCCTCTCCCAGCTGAGCCGTCGCTCCACACTTCTCGGCTAAGTGTGCTGCTGTTGGGACCCCCTCTTCAGGACAGCCAGCCAGGCTGTCTTCTCATTGTCACCTCCTGGAAACTACCAAAGGGGAAGTCCCTTTGCTCAACCCTGCTCTGATCCCCTTGGAGCCCCCTAAAATGCTCTTAGCCTCCCCACGACTGACTTTCTCTGTCCCTGCTCTGGTTTCTTGCCCACACAGGTAAGACAAACCGCCTGGGGTGCTTTGCTCTCCCCTCTCCAGCTCTATCCCCCTGCCCTCACACTCCTTCGCACCCACCTCCTCCTCCCCAAAAAGGGATGCTCAGAAACGTGTCAGCTCCCTCACAGGCAAACGGTCGCATGGCTCTTTCCCTCTCTCGACCTACTCCCAGCCACATGTCCCCACACCAGTGGCTCCATGCGTGGCCCAGTCCCTTCTCTCTGGGGGAGCTGCAGTGCTCCCAGGGTGGTTTATCATCTCCGTGGTTGTCGTACTGACATCGGTGTCCCCCAACAACCTGCTCACAGCCCCCATCCAGGAGGCTGCCTGTCCCCAACCCAGCCATGCAATTATTTTGTCCCCCCCTCCAGCTCCAACTGCAAGGAGCAGGACGGTCAGCGGTGACACCGCGCCACAGCCAGTGGCTGTCACTAGGGCTGTGGTCTTGCTCCGCGTGGTGGCTCCGTTCCTCCTCCTCCTCTACTCGCAACCTTCCTCCTACGGGAACGGGTGACTAATGCTGATGGCACACGCTCCTCTCTGGCGTGCATCATCCCAGCACGCGTGGGTGTGCGAGGGTGAGCGAGCGAGCACGCGGAGGAGTGGGGGGAGCGCGCTTGCGAGAGTGTCAGACGGGCTGCAGGAGCCTGCGTGTGACGGTGGGAGGGGGGGACAGCCCGGGGACCAGGAGGGCAGCTGGGCTCCCTGGCTGGGCGCAGCAAGAGTTGGGGATCCGAAGGAACGTCCAGGTGGCACTTTCTAGCGGGACATTGCTCCCAGGGTCTTGTTCACCCAGAGCAAGCAGGGGCACAGACTTCAAGGAGCTGGGAGCACTGGGAAGACTGGGACTCCTGGGTTTCTCTTACATGAGAAACAGAGCAGAAAGCCAGGCAGAATGGCTGAGACCCTTAGGGCAAGCCATGCCCCAGCCCCCTGCCTCAGTTTCCCCCGAGCAACACTTAATATTGCCACAGCCATTATTTTTAAGTGGTCTTCCAGGCTGCCATTCTCTCTGGCATGGTGCAGCTCCAGGACTCGATACAACACAGCTCATGATGCACCGAGCCATCAGCAGCGACCTTGAAGGTTGATGCGTGGGAATAAGGAGACAATGAGGTGGCCCAGCATTGCCCTTTCGTGGGCTGCTCCATCACCCACAGCGTGTCAGACCCTCAAGAAAAGGAGCTGCTCTGGATCAGACACTTAGGGGACCCTTCCCTCCCCCCACAGTCCCACCAGTCTCCATTTAGCCCCATTCCCCACACAGGGCACTGGTTGGTGGCTCCTGAGGGACACGGGGTCCTGAGGGATGCAGGGGGGTAAAGGAAGCAGCCTCATGAGGCCAGATCCATGCAAAATCTCAACCCAGTCACAGAAAAGCACATTGCACTGACGTCTCTTCTCACCTGCTGGGTCCCGGCCAGCCTTGGGTGCCCACCTGCAACTTATCTGTGCATGGCTGCTCTCATGGAAACCTTGGATGCTCCTCCCAAAGGCTGCAGGACTCCAGCCAGGGCTGCCCTTGCCCTGTAGGAGGACACAGCTGGTGTTTGTGGCTGGGATGCTGCTGGGGTCTCAGGCTTTGGCTGCAGGATAAGTCCCAGCATCCTGGCCACCAGGTACCGTAAAACCCCATCTCTAGGGTCCACTGTCCCCTCAGGCCAGTATGTTACACCATTTATGGCAGCCACAAACTGGTTTTGGGGGCTCATGCCACATCTGCCCACCTTCCATCACCCCACCACGCACCTGCCACCCATGCATGGCTGGGACAGCTGGGAGCGAGGTCCTTTGCCCTTGTCACCCCCGGTGCCAGCGCCTCGTCACCGCGCTGCGGGGAGGCTGTCCCGTGGGAGGACAGGCAGTGCTCTTAAACAAGGCAGTTAACCATGCCTCTGGTTTCCAGGCACACGGGCGTGTGTTTTGTTTTTTTACAAGGACACTTAAGAGCGGAGGAAGGGGCGAGGTGCCGGCTGCCGTGCCGGCGTCCCAGCGGGCTCCGGCGCCCCGTGCTGCCAACCGCAGCCCGGCGAGCCTGGCGTAATGGCCTAAAAAGCGGCGGAGAAAGCCAGAGCAGCCTGCTAATGCGAGCAGAGCAGACAGCCCTGCCCGCGGGCTCCTCGCCCCCCTCCTCTTCCTCCTCCCTTCCCCAGACAGGGAGCCCGGGGAGCCGGGTTTCCTCTCTCCCTCGAGGAGACCCCGTGCCCTGAGACCCCCGATGGGGCTGGATGGGGAGACGGGACAGGGCTGAGGCTGGGGGAAGCCTCTCCTCCCACCCTGCATCCCCCCAGGGAGTGCTCTGACACGGCTGCTCGCTCCCTGCCCTTGCCCTGCCGGCTCCATCCGAGCCAGGCTGAGGGACACCATGCCCTGGAGCAGCGAGAAGGGCAGCAGGATCAGGCCTCCACAGCCAGTTTGGAGGCTGGGAGCCATCTAATTGACTAAGGGTCTTAATTACCTGTCTGCTGGATAGAGCCCATGGGGAAACGAGTGATGGGCAGGCAGCTGGACCAGTGGTTAGAAAACAGGGAAGGTCATCGCTGAAGGTTTGGGTAACAATATTATGGAGCGAGTGTCACTGAAACGACATCCGACAGCCGCCATTCTGCACACTGCGTGTCCATGGGCAGGTACGAGCCATCGAGTGGTAACCCTCTTGCACTTTCCTTCTGCAAAGGTCCCCGGACAGACCCTACATGGGGCTGGAAACGCCACATCATCCCGGCAGATATTCTGTCTTTGAAGACTGGATGGGGATGCTGGAAGGAGCAGCTCACTGACAGGTGACCAGGGCTGGAGAAGAAACCATTTCTGCTTGTTTGGAAGGAAACAGAGAGGCAGCTGTTAGCATCTGAGGGCAGGTTAGACCAAGTCCCTGTTACTGGGCAGGAAGGAGATTCAATGTTCACAGCCTTGGCCCTCCCATTTATCAGAAGAGTGTTGTCTTCAAGGGAGACAGGATGGATCCAGAGCACAGAGGGCAGAGGTGGAGATCCTGCCCAGATTTCACCAGAGACACGCTATGGGACAACAAGGACAGATTTAGGGATGCTGAAGGTGTTCAAGCTTTTGTTTGCAAAGTTTCAAGGCACAACAGTCAGCGAATGTCAAGGCAGTAGGTCAGCATCAGCATTGACTTAGAGGATTTCTCAAGACCTAAAGAATCCCCACAAAAGCCCTCAGACCTCAAACCCCATCATCAACCCCATGACCACCGATGGCAGGTTTCACTACCTAGCAGCAGCAGTGATTTGTGACATAAACCTTGTCTTTTAGCAGAAGGATGGAGCCCCAACCAAGAGGTTTCATAGTGGGTCCTGAGGAGTTTTTGACACCTCCTGTTTGGATCAGACACACAGTCCTCAACAGGCACCTCCAACCATAAAAATGGACGGGAGAAGCAACAAGTACTCCTCAGTCTTTGTCATAAAAGAACTCATAAAGGAGGAAGAATAGCACTTCAGCGCATGTGGCAAGGACACACCATCTGCCAGCCCAGCCCCACATCCCCAGAGTCCTCCAGTGCAGGTCCTCATGCCCTCAGGCTCACCACAACCTGTCCCCTTGGCATAGAATCATAGAATCATAGAACCATTGAATGGTTTGGGTTGGAAGGGACCTTGAAGATCATCTAGTTCCAACCCCCCTGCCATGGGCAGGGACACCTCCCACTAGACCAGGCTGCTCAAAGCCCCATCCAGCCTGGCCTTGAACGCTTCCAGGGATGGGGCATCCACAACCTCCCTGGGCAACCTGTGCCAGTGTCTCACCACCCTCACAGTAAAGAATTTCTTCCTAATATCTAATCTAAATCTACCGTCTTTCAGTTTGAAATCATTACCCCTTGTCCTATCACTACACTCCCTGACAAAGAGTCCCTCGCCATCCTTCCTGTGTCCCCCTTTAGGTACTGGAAGGGTCTATAAGGTCTCCCTGGAGCCTTCTCTTCTCCAGGCTGAACAACCCCAACTCTCTCAGCCTGTCCTCATAGCAGAGGTGCTCCAGCCTCTGATCATCTTCATGGCCCTCTGCTGGACCCATTCCAACAGGTCTATGTCCTTCTTGTGCTGAGGACTCCAGAGCTGCATGCAGTACTCCAATCTGCATGTCCCACCCTCAGCTGCCCCACAACATCCATCCATAGCACCGGGGACACATTTCCCAGTCAGCCCTCATCCGGAAGGACCTCAAAGCTTTTGGCAGCTGCTGCACCACAAAGCATTTTCCCGGCTTCTACGTGAACATCTCCATTCCAGGAGAGCCCATAAACACCCGGCAGTGGTTTTGGCATCAGGGTAGACGCGGGATGGAAGACGCTGCCTGCCAAATCAGCAGTGCTGCGTACGAACGCCTCGGAGGGGTCTGTTGCAAGCAGAAAGCTGTCCAAATCCCGCTTATCAGATGGGATCTACCAATATCCCTGCTCACAGAGGTATGACTGCAGGTTTTTTTGTCAGCCGATGATATGAGGCTGAAATGAAGATAAATGAGAGCAGAAAAAAAAAGAGAAATCCCTCATCAAAACACATTTCAACTCGGGATAAAAAGCAACTCGGCGACAAGGATGTCTTTTTTTCTTCTCCCCGAACTTTGGGAACTCAGATGTGGGTGTGAATATCACTTTAAGGATTTATAAAATGACACATGGCCTCACCTGTCAGCATGCCAAAATCTGAATGTCGGTTTTAATTACACCGAATATTTTACTTTCTTATGCAGAGGCATAATCAATTATCTTATTTAAAGGCATTACGATAATGTGTGTGTAAAATGGAGCCATTCCCTGTATTGCATTAGATTCTCTAATTATAGGAGAATGTTTGGAGCTGAAATGTCAGCCTGTCATCTGGCGGGTGTGTAATTCATGATCTGCATTCGCCGGCGCGGATGGAGCTGACAAAAATTGTATTCATTCCCTTCCACTGCTTTGGCCTCAAATTTCCCTGGTCTGCAGGTGACAAATCCCACCCCATCTTCCTTCCTGGAGCAGAGTGAGTCCGTCCCATCCTGTCCCGGGTGGATGATGCTGGGGGGAAGCTGAGTTTGACAAAGCGCTTTCTGTTGGTGGGTGTTTCTTAGATAAACCTCGGCGTGCCTGGAGATCAAATGTGGGGACATACATCAAGCTCTGGGCCGGTGTGGAGCTGTTAGGATGTGGTCGTGAGCTCTGCAAACGGCTTCCTCGGGGTCCCACCCAGTGGGAGGAGGACCCAGGCACGAGCAGAGCCGGAGGCAGAAGACAAAACCCACCAGGGACTTTTCAAAACACCCTCATGTGAATTACGAATAATGAAAGCCCTCCAACTCTCAGTTATTAAGGCAGAGGGATTAGATAAAAATAGTGTGCTTGTTCCTTGGGAGCTTAGTCCTTTCTTTAAGCTTTACCCAAGTGAAAGCAGCCTGGATGACTTCACTGCCTGTATTTTGCAGGACAGTTCATGATTGCATCTGTGTTGTCACTTCTAGGTGAGCAACCACAGAGCGGCGGGAGGAGAGAAACCCCTTTGGTTTGGGGCAGGGGGAAGGAGGAGCTTGTGTTTCTTGGAAGTTCAGAAACTTTTTCAGTAAGTGAGAAACACTGTCGGGGGTGGGGGGGGTGAATGCTGTGACAGCACCAAAACGGTGACCGCCATCCCTGCAGGGCAAGGGGTGGTGAGAAGCATCGCCCTGGAGGTGACACTTCAGCAACACCATGGCGAAGGGGATGCTCCTGAGGAGGGAAAGGCAGCTGATGGCTTTGCCATTGACCAAAGGGACAAATCTCACAGGGGACTGCCATCGCTTTGTCCAGCTCTGGGTGATGCCGCTCCCTGGGCAGTATCTACCCAGTCACCCCAAAACCAGGCACTGTAGGACCAAACACGCCACACCGTGCAATGCCACCGGCTGTGGGCAGTGCAATCTCCCGGCCTGCCCCCATTCCTGTGTCCCGGCTCTCAGACCAGGTCACCTTCTTGATTTTCTGCAGTGACCTGGATCCGTGCAGCAGAGCAGGACCTGGGTACCCCTTTCTGCTTCCTGCATCACCCCTGCCTCCCCAGCCCCCCAGTTCCCAGCACTGCCCTCCCCGCACACGGGTATCCCAATGCAGGCATCATCCCAAAGCTGCTGAGGATCCACACGATGCCATTAAGCGGCTTATTAAAAAGTGATGCTCCAATTTAACACCTATTAGCCAGCACGTTGCCCTTTAGCGGTGCGGGGGAACCTGCAAATGGAAGCCCCGGCTCCCAGCAGAACCCTAAGTGGCTGAGTTTAACTTTATGGCTCCAATTAGAGGAACACTAAAGCAGCACCGGCGCTGCAGATTTATTAACACTCATCCCATCCCCAGGCCGCTGCTGGCCAATGCTAGCAGCAGGCACAAGCGGGTGCTTTGCCGGCCATGCCCGTGCCACGGCAATGCTCCATCCACCCCAAAGGAAGGTTTTGGGGAGCTTCTAGGGAAAGGATGGCATCAAAAAAAGGGGTATCAGGGGGAGCAGAGGCTGAACCCATCCCTGGCGGCTGCTGCGATTTGAGTTTCCTATTTTGGGGGGATGTCACCCTGGCAGGATGCTAAGGCAAAGCAGGGAAAAGTCTCTCTGGGTCCCAGCTCTTCACAGAATGGCAGGGGTTGGAAGGGACCTCTGGAGATCATCTAGTCCAACCCCCTGCCAGAGCAGGGTCACCCAGAGCAGGTCACACAGGAACACGTCCAGGGGGGTTCTGAATGTCTCCAGAGACGGAGACTCCACCACCTCTCTGGGCAGCCTGTGCCAGGGCTCTGCCACCCTCAAAGGAAAGAAGTTCCTCCTCATGTTTAGGTGGAACCTTCCTATGGTCAAGTTCGTGCCCGTTACCTCTTGTCCTGTCGCTGGGCACCACTGAAAAGAGCCTGGCCCCATCCTCCTGACACCTGCCCTTTAAGTATTTATAAGTGTTGATAAGATCCCCCCCTCAGTCTTCTTTTTTCCAGACTAAAAAGACCCAAATCCCTCAGCCTTTCTTATGAAAAGCCCTCTCTTATGAAGAGAGAGATGTTCCAGTCCCCTAATCATCTCGGTAGCCCTTTGCTGTACCCTCTCCAGCAGTTCCCTGTCCCTCTTGAACCGGGGAGCCCAGAACTGGACACAGTGCTCCAGGTGCGGCCTCACCAAGGCAGAGCAGAGGGGGAGGATGACCTCCTTCGACCTGCTGGCCACACTCTTCTGGATGCCCCCCAGGATGCCACTGGCCTTCTTGGCCACAAGGGCACATTGCTGGCTCATGGTCATCCTGTTGTCCCCCAGGGCTCCCAGGTCTCTTTCCACAGAGCTGCCCTCCAGCAGGTCAGCCCCCAACCTGTCCTGGTGCAGGGGGTTATTCCTCCCCAGGTGCAGCACCCTACACTTGCCCTTATTGAATTTCATAAGGTTCCTCTTTGCCCAACTCTCCAGCCTGTCCAGGTCTCTCTGTATGGCGGCGCAGCCCTCTGCTGTGTCAGCCACCCCTCCCAGCTTTGTGTCATCAGCAAACTTGCTGAGGGTGCACTCTACCCCCTCATCCAGGTCATTGATGGATATATTGAAGAGGACTGGACCCTATAAATATCCCTTCCTTTGGTGTGGACGAGCAGGGCGAGGTGCGCTGGGAGAGCGGGAGGGAGAGCAGCCGCCTTCACCCGCAATCTGGAGTTACTTAAAAAGCCTGTTTGTTCCAGGAGGTTTATGGGCTGCCTTCGCCCAATAAAGTGATTTTTTAGCATGTCACATCACCCTAATTACTTGTCACAATAACGAGAGACAGCTCTCGCGTGTTGTGCTCCCTGGCCCGGACGGGGGCAGGCACAGCTGGCAGGACAGACAGCAGGACGCACAAGTCTGCGGGGAGGACGGAGAAGCCATCATGCATTCCCACCCCTCCGCCCCAGCGTTAGAGGTCATTTCCCCACGCAGCTGCTGTTTCCCATTCCCCCATCACAGCTCCCCAAAGCAACAGCCCAAAGACCTCGCGAGGGGCCCGGGTTGCGTTGCCGGTGAGAACCTTTGCCAGCTGTGAGGATGAGAGCAGCATTTTGGCACCGTGCTGCTGCTCCAGGGTTGTAAAAGTCCCCACCCTGGGACAGAGGGATGTCCCCAGCCCTGAGCCACTAACGCTTGTTAAGGAGAGCTGGAGGGAGGCAGCACAGCAGGACCAAGCAGGTCGTATTCTGGACCCTCCATCAGCGCACCGTCCCCCGTGCAAACCTCCCATGGGGCTGCGGTCACCCCATGGCGCTGCTGCCCCAAAGGCTCACCCCCCCACCAGCCCTACCTGCCCCAGGGAGCAGCCACTGCCCACACCGCTGCCTGCACCGGCAAAGCAGGCAGGGCAGCTCCCACCTCGCCATCTCTCCCACCTCGCCATCTCTCCCACCCTTCTCCGGCTGCTGTGAAAGCCCAGGAAAGATTTTCATCGCTGCAATTTTCTCCCCATCCCCACTGCTGGCTCGTGACCCGGCATGCTCCCACCATCATTTCCTCGCCGCGAACAACATCTAGCAGCTCTTTTTCCCCCCTCTTCATTCAAACAAACAAACCAACCAACCATTCCAGGCCTTCATAACCAGAGGAAAATTAGTAGCAGGTGAAAGCAGATGTTAATGAGACCAAACTGTTCCTAATGTAGCCCAGGAACAGAGTTTTGTTCCCCTCCTTTTTGCTGTTCTGCAGTTCGAGTGGGTAAAAAGCAAATTAGCATAGGGAACGCTTAAGCTTTTCCTGAGCAAAGTACAGGTCTAATGGCAAGCTTGTCCTGGGCACCTGTGTCTCCACTTGCTCTCCATCATCCATCCTCTGGGGGCGAATCCAGCCCTTATTCATATGCAAAGCTCCACAAAGTGGGAACTTTTCAGGCTGAAGGGATAGAGAAAACCAAAAAATCTCATCCCAGTTCAACACAAAATGTTTTGTCTCATTCTTGTATTACTTCACTTGCTTTTTTTAAGCCTTTAGAAGAAAAAAGATCAACTGCAAACCCCAAACCTCCAACATTTGGGAACAAAAAGTCTCAAGTTTGGAGAGGGTAATGGACCGCCTGGATGTGGTCACATGCTTCCCAAGAAACGCTGCATCTTTGAGCCAAACCAGGGTGTTTGACTTGAATTCATTAGTACCTTTTGTTCCTCCCGCCACTATTTTCTCTGCATTTGTTTACAAGAAGAAAATCCCCCCCCTCCCCGTTCCCCAGCTCTCCTCACACACTAGAGGAACATTATAGAATATTTATAGCTCAGCTGAGCTTGCTAAATGCCTTCTTCTAGGAAAATAGTTCATCAAACTGTCTATCTTGACTCTTTGTTTAATCTCTCTTGCTCATCTGTTCCCGCTGCTGGAAGCTGGGCACCGCCTGAGCCCGGACCGGCACCGCTGGGCACGGATGCGCGGCTCAGTTTGGGGATGTCACCTGGGTCTAGCGAGGAGCAGCGAGTGTGAACACCAGCCCTGCTGCTGGCTTTGTGGCCATCCCTTTGGTGTCATCGCACCCCTGCAGCCGGGCTGGGCACAGCAGGGAGCTAAAGTAGCCCCTGGCTAAGCCGGGGCGAGCCGAGTGCCCCATTGCTGGGGCTTTGAGTGGCCACGGGGCAGCTCAGACGGGAATAAAGGGACTCACAGAGAGGTTTGCCTCACTCCAAGGGAAATCCCAGTCCCTTGGAGCAGTTCTGGCCAGAGGAGAGACGATGCACTACATCTGCAGGAGAGGAGAGCAACTTTTTAGCTGGCTGCACCCGTTTATCGCACGCTGGGCAATGCAGAAATGGAGCCCCCCCGGCACATAAAGCAACATGCCACCTCCCACCCGGCCAGGAAAAAACAGCCCCCCGGCCCAGGACGCTTCGCTGCACAGCGCCACTTTCATTGAAAGCCTGGCAAACTTGACAAACTTTGAAGAAAAATCCTTGTGCTCGCAGGCTGCGGGCGCCAGCTGTAACATTTGCAAAGCGGGGAGGGGGACGCCTCCAAGAATCCCACAGCGCCACAGGAGGAACAGCTCGATGGGGGAAGCCTCGGCTTTTTTTTCCCCACCAGAGATTATTCGGATAATTTCAGAAAGGTGGCAGCCTCCTCCCTGTCCCTTTGCTAGCTCTGAAGCCACATCTGTACCACCACATCTGGCTGGTGCCCCTCAGTGCAAAAGCTCTGCTCACTGCCCAAGGACACAGCTCTGAGACACGCCGCTAATCCCCCCCCATCCCCACCTACGACCACCTGGACAAAAGCTCCTCCACTCCCCTTTCCCTTTATATATAGGAGGGAAACATCTGAGATCACTGCGGTTTTATTGTCAGATTTGGCAGCCTTTTCATATTTGCTTGGATTGAGATATAAATTGAATTTGGTTTTCTCCCGCTGACTCAGTTATTTGTTATAAGAATAAGCATGTGGTAATGGATTAGGCAGGGGAAAGAGATTTCTCTTTCAGCCACGTGCACGAGGTGGGGTTGGCCATGCCCTGTCCCGTGTTTTCCTGGTGTGGCTTTGCATCACCGACGACTTTGCAAGCTCTTTCCCCTCATTGTCCAGACACAGCTGGACATACGGGTTTGGCTTTTTTCTACGTGGAAGACTTGTGCTTCTTTCCTCAAGTTCTGCAATGTTTTAGCGCGGAGGAAATTTCACCAACAGTGAAATCATTTTCTAAATCTGGTCCCCACCCATATCCTTCCCCCTCCCTCGGTCCCCATCAGTCACTTTGCTAGAAACAGCGCAGAGCATTTCTGGGGCTCTTCAGCGGTGCCTGCAGTGATCTCCCTGCCCAAGGGGCTGCCAAGCTCCCTTCGCTTTTCCATCTTCCATTTGTGCAGACCCAGAGCGGCACATGATGCTCTCTGCATCCCAGCAGCATCCTTCCCCTCTCCCTGCTTGCATCGGGGCCACACCGCACCACCACCGGCAGAGGAGGGCAGTATGTGCAGCTTCAACCCCTGGATCTGACCACCAGCTCCGGCATTTCTACACTCCTAGTCCCAGTATTGCAGCTCCATCCAAGGCCCAACACCCCTGAGCTTCCACCAGTTCCCCTGGCTACAGGCAGAGCCCCCCAAATCCCTAAGAATGCTGCAGGCAGCAGAGCCCAGCTCCGGCTCCCCGGCATCCCTCCTCCGTGACACCTGCGGGGAGTTTTCATGGAAAACCCATAAAATCCTCCTGTCCCCGGCACTTGACGGGGCTGCGGGTGCTCGCAGCATCCCTGAAGCCACAGCACACTCTGCAGGCGCTCGCAACCGCAGCACCGACCCCAAACCCTCCGCCGGGTCCATCCATCCCCACAAGCAGCACAGCCCGGAGCCCCAGCCACCCCCTGCGCCCCCGGGGACGGCAGCACTGGGCTACAGAGGCGTCCGTGCCCAAAACCGGCCCTGTTCAACAGGCAGTGGGGCCACGCAGAGGCCGCGTCTGCCGACGCCAGGGGGGCAAGCAAAGGCGTCAAATAGAGCCCACCACATCACCCTCCCCCCTGACCCCACGGCTCTGCCTCCCCACTGCACCCCCATTGGCAAACCGCCGGGCACTCACTGCCTGTGGCTGCCCCACAGCAGGGCTTGGCAGCTGCCACAGGGCTTTGCCCTTTCCGATGCTGACCCCAGCCGCAGGGCCCCGGCACAGCACAGCCACGGCTCCGCTAATTGCATCAGCATAAACATGGTTTATAGCGCTGCCGCTGCTGCGTGTCAGCTTTTCTAAATCACCCCGCGCAGTGGTCTCCATCCCTTGCCAGAGCACCAGCCCCTCTCCCAACCCTTTGCTGAGGGTAAAGGTGCTGGGAGATCCCCCGCAGCAGCAAACGGCATTAGAGGAAAGCCTGCAAAGGGCTGTCTGGCAGGGATGGGGCAGGTCGGAGGCACCAAGAGCAGCCTCCAGCAAGGAAACCTCCAAACCAGCCAGAGAGCAGGTCAGCCCCTCCGCACCCTTAGACCACGTCATGCAGGAGGTCATTACTTAGGGAAGCAAAAAAAAAAAAAAAAGGGAAAAACAAAACAGCAACAAAAGCTCTAATAGAAAAAGAAAGGAAGGGCAACACAATTCCAGCCAGAGAAGAAAAATAAAACAAACACAACTCAAATCCCCTTCCCAACACAGCTGCTGATACCAATACCACCGCCCGAGGTTTTTATACTTTGCCCAGCTCTCCCAGGACATGCCCAGTGCCTGCTCCCAGCTCCTAAGGGCAAACACCCCATTTAACGAGCCCACATCAAGTGGGATACAAAGCAGCTGTGGCTTCTGATCCCCTCACCACACCCAAAAAGTCCTCACATCAGTGGTTTCACCTGCAGAAACCATCTGGCCCCAGCTCCTGGGCATCTCCCCGTCCCAGTGCCACATGCCCTAGCGTAGGGAAGAAGGCCAGTGCTTTCCAGAAAGCAGCAGCGTTTCTGAGCAGAGCTCTTGCAAAATCCCCATCCTTTCCCGCACAATGCGCAGCAGAAGCAGCCGCAACATTCCCACCTCGGAGGAAAGGAGCTGCGAGGCAGACGGAGTCTCTGGGCAACGAAGCACTGCGGTGCGGGCTGCCAGGAGCTGGCCAGGATCCTCCTAAAGAGCATCCGGCAAACCTCGACAAGGCAAATGTGCTGCTGAAGCCCCATGAGGAGGCAAAGCCCTTGGCTGCAGTTCCTACTGGGGAGGCTGATGGCCAAGTGAGCCAATGTGGGGTGTCCCAGGGATGGACCAGTCCTATTGATGGCTGCTGCGGGGTCACTCTTGATGTCTGAGGAGGCTCCCCCAAAAGAAGTGTGAGGGTGGTCCCTGGAGACAACGAGGATGATGGGGGCCCTGGGGAGTGGGGCATTGGGGAAATCTGGCTCCAGCACGTCCCCACGCCGCCAAGGGGGACATGTGGGATGCCAGCTCGCTGCCTGCAGGGCCCGAGCCTTCAGAGATGCGCGCGTGGGGGGTTAAAACCCGCGGCTCAGTTTGCACTCGCTGTCGGAGGCGGTGGGGTCCCCTGGGCTGCTGCATCCTCCCCACCGGAGACGCGCACCGCACCGGGAAGGGAGCTTAGCATCCCTCCCCAGGGGTACCCCCGCGCTGCCCCCCCCATGGCGGCCCTCGTGGCTGGCATCGCCAGGGCACCACACTCCAAATTGGTCCTAGACGTGGAAAACTAAAGAGCTAAAGCAGCATGTTTCAGCACCTTGGGGACTTTTGTTGCCAAAGCTGCGGCTGCAGCGGGGCCTCTCGGCTGGCCCCGGCCACCACTCCTGTCTCCGTTGGGCTGAGCCTCCGTTCAAGCACATATGCCGCTCACGGGTATTTAAAAATAGAAATAATAACAACCTCTTCTCTCTTTCCTGCCTGGTTGGAGAAATAGCTTAATTAGTTAATAAGGGGTTTAATTTGTTGTGTAGCTGTGTGAAGAACTTGCAGAGGGTGAGCTAAGTCAATAAGTCAAAGCAATGAGCCTTAGAGGCAGGCTGGGGAGGGGAGGGGAGGGCGTCCCCACCGTGACCAGCCGTGTCCTGCAGGGAGACCTGGCGCTGCCTCCAGCCTCAGAGAGGATCTCCAGGCCAGGCCTGATGAGCTTCTCTTGGTGATGAAATGACTGTGTCCCAGCAGAAAAGTTGGGGCAAATCCACTTTTCCTGTTTTGCCGAGCAATTTCTGCCCGCTTTAGCAGGGCAGCTGGATCTCAAGCAAGATGCTGCTGGCCCCAGACATGGGGGATCTCCCCCTCTCTGTACTGAGATGTGGGACCCCCAGTGACTCCCCAGCACTGGGGAAAGGCAGGGAGATGACCAGAGGATGGCTCTTTGTTCCCAAACACTCAAACCCCATGACAACGAAGATGCTGACTCTTGAATATGGATTTCAAAGTCTTTATCTCCAAGTGCACTGGGCTCGTACACCTGGGGAAACTGCCTGCATCTCCTGTGCCCCTGTCCCACCTGTAGCGGCAGGACCTGGTCCTTCAACACCTAGACCCTTTGGCCAGCGAGCAACTGGCCAGGGCATGCACTGTCTCAGCAAGCTCCTGCCTCATCCAAACCAGCCTGGCAATTAGTGTTTATCCATAGCAACATTTTAAAAGGCGTAAAATGGGTCTTTATGTGGAGTCACTGCCACACCACAGAAGAGGTTTCAGCAATCCTCATCCCCAAGACTGGGGCAGGGGACAAGGACCCTGCGACAGCAGCCAGGATGCTCACCAGCGGTTATAGCTCTCAGAGATGTCCTTACCCCCCTGGTTTCTGCTGGACCTCGTTAAGGGTGAGCTTTTGGACGGAGATGAGCAAGGTGAAGAAAGACGGAGGCCTGATCTAGCCTTTGGCACAGCTTTTTTCAGACTGTTAAAGCTCAAAAGTGCTGATGGAAAAAGCTGCACACGCACATATGTGCACACAGACCACGCCGGCAGATCCTCACCCCCTTCTCCACCTGTCTTCCCCATGAGGCACGGTCGTGCAACCCTGTTGATTGATGGCTCTGGACCGTATCGCACAGCACCGCTCAATTTAACACATGGCTCTATCAAGCCCACGGTGTCTGGGCTGGGCTTCCCAGATGTGCTTCCTTGACCCCACGGAGCACCGGCTGATTTCCCAGCAAGTGTAAGGGTCGGTGCTGGGATGCTGATGGAGCCAGAGCCGGGGAGAGCTTCTGAGGTCCACCAAGAGCCACACCAGGAGTTGGTGTTGTTCAGCCTGGAAAAGAGAAGGCTCCGAGGAGACCTTAGAGCAGCCTTCCAGTACCTGAAGGTGGCTACAGGAAGGATGGAGAGGGACTCTTTATCAGGGAGCGTAGTGATAGGACGAGGGGTAACGGTTTCAAACTGAAAGAGGGGAGATTTAGGTTGGATCCAATTTAGACTGGATATTGGAAATAGACGCAGAAGAAATTCTTTACTGTGAGGGTGGTGAGACACTGGCACAGGTTGCCCAGGGAGGTTGTGGATGCCCCATCCCTGGAGGTGTTCAAGGCCAGGCTGGATGGGGCTTTGAGCAGCCTGGGCCAGTGGGGGCTGTCCCTGCCCAGGGCAGGGGGGTTGGAACTTGATGGTCTTTAAGGTCCCTTCCAACCCGACCCATTCTATGATTCTATGCCGGAGGAGCCGAAGGTTTCTCCCAAGCCATGGCAAACTTGTATTTCTTCCCACATGGCAGCTCTCCGCATCCCGTTTGGGTGTCATTATAGGTAATTCCCTGCTTGACGTCTCATAAGAGGTTGGGAAGGGGGGCACCATTTCAAGAAAAGACAAAAGGGTTCTTTCTTCATCAGCATTAACCTCAGGCAGCTCTCGAGAAAAATTCTGGGCAATTAGTGGAGCATAAGAAGATTTATAATTGAAATCCAGTTTGTAGCGCTACAGGCGGCTCCCTCGAAAGACATTTCTCAGAGAAAAAAAAAGGGGGGGGGGAGAGAAAAGAATAGAGGGAGACAGAAGGGGGAGAGGGAACTAGTTAAAGAGTTTTAAAATCTCGCTGAAAACTCCATTTAGTTTAACATTGCATGATAGCTTTCATAATTCAGAACAAAGTGCAAAGCTCTTTAATGAGGCCATTAATGACCCTTTAATTTACTCCACCAGGGCTGAATTCATAAAACATTTATGTTCCATTTACACAGGATTTTCCTGAGACTCTTCGGGGCAAGTCACCATCACAGAGCAGGTGGGATGAAACAGAGGGCTCTTCTCTTCTGTTCCCTCTCTTCTTCACCCTGGCGCTGAAGCTCCGCGTGTGTCTTTTAATTCTGCTGGAGAAGCTGCAGGGACCCGGGAGGGAGAAGAGCCATTTTTGACCCCTCTGCATGGTAAATAGATGCAGAGCGCTCTCTTGTATTTCTGCTCTAGGAAAAATGAAAGCCTTTTTAAGAACTAGCTGGGGCATCGACAGCCAGCCTTAAAAAACATATTTTTAAAAAAATCATTACAGCACAACTCCAGTTCATTACTCTCCTGCCCGCTGGGAGAGGTCTCGCTTGCGAGATCAGATTTGCTCTTGGGGTAGTGCTGTTGATCTCGGAGCACCTGGGGGAGATATGTCCCACCAACTTTCCAGGCTGCTTCCCACTGCTTTGGCTGGTGATGGAGGAAAGGACGGGGAAGGCTTAAAGGATGCAGGTACGTAGGTGGGTGCTGAGGCTGCCGATGACTGCTCTGTGTGCTGGGGAGGAAGGGCTGGGAGCTGCTGCCAGGCTGAGCAGAGGCATGCACTGGGCTGCTGGTAGAGGTAGAAGCTGAGATCGCCCCTTGGCATCTCAACATCTCCTGTCCCTGGAGCTGTGGGAAGGTCGGAGCACTGCCAAGGCGCCCATAGGGCAGCACCCTGCCGTGAGAACAGGGCTGGTTCCTCACCCCTATTTGGTGCTCCGTGAAAGCCACACCTGGGCTGCAGGTGATGGTCCAGTCTGGTTGTCCCTTAACCCAAACTACATTATTTGTCTCCAACATTTTTCCTGCTGTTACAAATGGCAAACAAGCAGAGACACCCAGGAATGTGTAATTGCTTGTAATGTCTGAAACAGCTTTTTTTTTAAAAAAAAAAAAAGAAAACAAAACCAAACAAAAAAAAACCCCACACAGCACCTCTTCCTAGTTTATTCCAAAGACCTCACTCTCATTACTTCAGAAAACGTCAGTTTCTAAGCATCTTCAGATAAAGAGAGCCATAAATCATCATAACTGGGGTTCACAGCGTCTTAAGTTTGCTTTTATCAGCCTTCTCATCTGCTTTCTCAGCTTCAGGACTGTTAAGCACTTCTGGGCTGCTTGTGACCTAAGGAGGGTTTCTTGCACCAGCGGACGTAATATTCATGGCAAATTCAGGAGGACAGAGGTACCAGCCCACAATAATCAGTCCTTCAAAAGGCTCTGCAGAGAGAGGAGGGGAAGATGCTCTCAGGCTGTCAGCAGAGGAAGAAGTTAGAGCCTGTTGGAGAGCGTTGTCAAAAATGAATGTTTCCAATATCCGTAAGTGACAGGAACAGTCCATGCCTGAAGGTCTGCAGAGCTGGGTCTCCCTGCAGCATGTGTCTGGTAAGGAGTGGGGACACAGGCTCAGGCGGAGTTTTATTTTCCGTATCACTTGCCATCTCCCCCTCAAATTCAGGTTGGGTTGTCAATCTCATTTCCTTCTTCACCCCTGATTTTGCTGACGCAGGTTAGAAACCTGATGGACCATCGAGGTACTGACACCACCTGCGTCGGTATGGTTCATGAGTCATCCTCCTCGTTTCACAGCTAAAAGGACGGCTGACGCTGATGCCCTCAGAAAGGACACATCAGCAGGAGCATTTGAAACCATGTCAACGCTAATCAGCAGCAGGCTGCATGCACGCTGGTTTGTTATTGTAGGGTGTCTTGCATGCACGGGGTTCTACGCACCGGGTTTGTGATTGTAGGGTCACTCTTTACTTCAGGGGAAGGAACCAGAGAGGAAGATTGCTTGACCTACCTGGTTCATTCGTGCAGAACTGCTTTGCAGCGTAGGGTCAAGTTTGTCAGAACACTTACATCACAAAAAGAAATTATGTCCAAAAGAAATTTTAAACATGGACAAGTAAGAAATAACAAAAAACCACACAGATATACACTCCAATGGAGAGGAAAAAAAATAGACACCATTTTTCAAATATTCCAAGTGATTTTGGAATCTCACACTCAAAAGTGATCTAAGCACTAAAAGCAGTGGGACCCTGACAGGGTAACTGGTCCCAGTTCAAGTCCAAAGTGCCCAGTGTCAGCAACGCAAGTGGTGTTGCAGGAGATCGGTGAATGGGCGCTGGGGAGGGAACCTGTGGCAAGAAGGACGAGGCAAAATGGAAGTGGCTGCCCAAGGGACCGGCACATTCTGGCAACAGAAGGTTGCCCACTGCCTGCCATAGAGGGATGCTCTCCGTCCCGGTGCGGAGGTGGGACGCAGCTGCATGGATGCATCTAGTCTTTGCAGACCACAGAAGCAGGAGAAGCCAAATTTCCTTGCCAAAATCACCCCCAAAGGAGAATGGAGAGGCAGGAGGTGCGAAAGCAACCATGCTAAGGGGAGCCCACGAAGGGAGCCCAGGGGTAGGGTCATTCCTGGGACCCATCAGTGACAGGTGACTGACGGAGAGCAGGGAAAGGAGCCAGGTCTGGGCAGCACAGGGACCTCTCGCAGTCACACAGAGCTGCCTGCGGACTTGGATGCTCCAGGGGCTCTCACTCCCTTCGGCTCTGGCAACAGCTCTGGGCAGCTCCAGCAACAAGTTGCCTTAGCTCGATTCTTATTTTATTTCCAGAAACATCAACGCAGGGATCCCATCCAAACTGGACCCCGAATTGTTTACTAAGCACAGGCTGCCATTTAGTTAGACACACATGGGCGCTTATTATTACATTTTCCTAGGGAAAAAAAAAAAAAAAACAACAATGGTTTAAATTAAAGAGGAAAATATTTAGTGAAAAATCAAAACTTGCGCTCACACAGAGTCTCTGATGCTTCATAACCACTCCATTCCCCGCTCCTCCATCCCAGTTTCCTGCTCAGCGCGTCCCTGCTTACAAACACCATCCCTAGGGAAGCCCACAGCCGAAAGTTTCAATTTGCTTAGGTTACCCACGTTGATCGTGTGGCCAGCCACATGGGGTCAAGACTTGCAGCCTACGAAGTACAGGCAGGCTCTTGAAGCTGCCTACACCCGCACCGATTTCTTAACATCGCCAGGTAGCTCACGCACCTCCAGGGCTTCAAGAGCCAAGACCTCACAGCTACTGCCCTTGAGGGCATGCGGTACTTGAAGCCAACAGACACACCACCTTTATGAGGATCATTTTGTACTTTAGCTAAAACCAGAAATGCACGGTTTCAGCCACACTGGAAGACCCCTAACGCATATATCCAAGAGTGCCTGGAGCTCCTCTGAGCACTCCAAGACCTCCCTCTACCACTACAACTGAGCGCACAGACACCTGAGGATCCTCATGCACCCATTTTCCTTCTTCTGCTTTAAAACCCCCGGGAGAGGGCAGCTGAAACATTTAAAGCCTCAATTTGGTCACTTCGATGGCTGATCAAAAATCCTCCCCACTGCGGGCCAGTGCTCGCAAGGTGTCTGGCCTACTGGTGGTGTTGATGCTGCCTGAAAATCAAGGTGGTTTCCCAGCCAAACCACGAGCTACAAACAGGAGAGGATCAGCAGGCCAGTGGGAAAGCCCTCTTTTCCTTAGTACAGCTGCTGGATCTTATAATCAAGACTATCTGATACCCTGATGTCATGCTAGTAATGGCATAACTCTGTATCAGCCTAATGCCACAATGGGTTTACGAAAAGAGCGGTATATGCAGCAACACACATTCATGCTTGCTAATCTCTCGTAAGCCTGTAAATCCTGATTCTTTCTTTCCCAAATAATAAGTGCAGATCCATTAAGACCCTATCACTAGCTGCATGTTAAATTCTCCTCTTCCTGCCTGGAATCTGCTGCATACCCTACATGTCGTGGAGCAGGGGGACACTTGCCATCCCCTTGTAATGACGACTGCGATGGTGGATGCTTGAAAATCCCACCCTGGGGTTTCTCCCTCACCGGTACCAGGGGGAGCACACGGAAGCAGCCACTGCTTCGCTCCCACTTGCTTTCTGGAGGGTCTGAGGATGCTTTCCAGAGGGCATTTCTGCATCAAAATGAAACGTATTTACTCACAGGCATTCACCTAAGCAAGGGGATACCTGACAGTGTTTGTCAGCCTCCTCCAGCCAGTCCTGGCAGAGTTTTTCATGCCCTTCTTGCCAGCTGTGTCCCAGCGCTGCCGAATCCCCACCTCCACCAGCATCCCCAGCCACCAGCAGCTACATCCAAGGAGTCTTGGTATCAAACAGCACTTCGTAACCATTCCCCAGCCACTGCATGCATACATACATACAACCTGGAAATAACCTTTCCAGGAGTGACAGAGTAATAGTCACTAATTACACAATTAATTTATTCTTTGGCACTAATAAAAAAAATGAATTTGAGTTACAAAGGAGGAGGGGGAAAAAAAACAACCTAAGGATTTGTTTAATTAAAACTACAATGTACTGAAAAACCAAGTAATTTTAATGATACAGACAAAGCTGCAATTGTATAATTAGTAATTAATTACATACCGAAATGACACTTTCCTTTCTTTAAAGCTATTCATTTTTCTTCTTGTTTGTTTTTTCTTTTTTTTTTTCCTTTTTTTTTTTTCTTGCATACAACTGTCTCCAGGGCACACAAATCATGGGAGCGAATTGTGGCGTGGAGCATCATCTACCAACCTGGCTCTATGTGCAATTCCTTACCTGCGGGCAGAGGTGCCATATCCTCTCCTCTCACATCCCGATCCCCACCGAGAAGCGACCGCAGACCTCCCTCCCCGGCCTCTCGCTGCCTGTAAGAGCCGCTCTCTGTGCCGAGAGCCGAGCAAAAGCGGGCAGCACTGCAAATTGTGACTCCAGCCACGAAGAGCCGCTGGGACAAAGCTGACAGGCAGAACAGCTACGGCTTCTGTAGAGGGAGTCAAGGAACAGACTGTTAGCCCAGTGCTATATATATATTATGCTTATATGTCCTGATGTTAACCAATGTTATATATATATATATTTTAAGTATTCATGTATTCATAGCTATAAAGGCCTTTTCTCTACTGGAGCTAAATTGTATAACCGTGACCTATTGTCCCAGAAGGCTTTTTATTCATGTTAAATGGGTACTGAGATTATAGCGCTCCTTGATAGTAGGTGCAGAAGCCTTCTGGAGGAGACAGGAGAAGACGGATGGTCCTATTGAGGCTCAGCGAAGAAACCAAAAACATGAGAACCAAGCAGCTCTGCAGCACAGCTGGCTTCGCATCTGAAAAATCAGCTGGGGGGTTGGCTCACTCCTAGGAGAAGGAGTCACCCAACCTTGTCCCCTCCCCAGGGAGGTGCTAACTGTACCCATGGAGTGGGGACACCAGCGCCCAGCACGCAGCCTTCGCACATTCACATGCCCCCATTTCTGGTGGCTCCAGCTTTCCACGGTGGTCTCAGACTGCTCGCCAACCCCATCTGTTCCCTGACCTGTAAGCCAAGGAGACTGAGCCAGGCTGGCCCCCGTGGTGCCACTGCTTCACAAGCATTCCATGCTGCCTCTCCGACGTGCTCTTCCACCCTGCCCTGTTCCTTGGGGACAGCGTGCCCACTCACATGGTCCCCCACAAACAGCAGGATTTATCACTGGCTCCCTGATACTCACAGGAGCCTCCAGCCCCACCACAGAGCCCAGATGCAGCCTGGCAGCTCCCAATTAATATTCAAGGGGAAACACAACCTCCTTGGAAAAAGCTCTGCATCAGCAAGCCTGCAAGGAGCTCCTGTGCCCTCGTCCCTCCCTGCCCAAGCAGGAGATCACTACAAATCACGTTAGTGAGATTGGCAGGTCCCCCGCTCAGATCTTCACCTTTCTCCGAGGCGTGGGCACCCCTCTGGCTGCTGACTTTGAGTCTCATGGTCACACAGGCGCAAGCAGTGAGATGTTCCCAGCCTGTCTGTTCATTCCCAGCGCACACCAAGGAGAGACGTCAGTTCCACAGAGACGTGTTACCTCCACGCTGTTTTAGGAAGAAATAAGGACAAGGCTGGCCCGGGCGCCTGTGCCAGGACACACGGTGGTGGCCAGGGATGCTGGTGTCCCTTCGCCGTCTCTGGGACTCCAGTCGCTCCGACACAGTCAGGGTGGAAGCGGCAGTCAGCTGGCTGCTGGCTGTTATGCTGGTGCCAGATGGCGGATGAGATTAAAAGAATTTGATTTTCAAATAATCCATAAACCTGGCTGAGCTAATGTCGTTTCATATGCATTATCTTGTAATCCCAGGGAAGAGAACGTTTCAGAGCAAAGAGCCTTATTCTCCCTCCCTGCAAGGACTCTAACAAGCTACAGATAATCCCCTTTTTGTTGGAAGGTGCTTACAGGGGACCTACAACACCCAGAGCACGACACAGGGGCTGCAGCTCTGTGATGGTGCCTGAGAAGAGGACAACCAGGCACCCCGCACCACAGAGGCTGTCTTGCCCTGAGCATCGTAGGGGTGGGAACAGCGCGTAGCAGGGCCCAGGGACACCTTGAACTCAGACCTCTGGCTGATAAGGGAGGATAAAAGAGGGATTTTGCCACCCCTGCCCTCTAACAGCCCATGGGAGCCCATGCTGCATCACTAGGGTAGGGAGGGAAGTACATCCCTTCTTCTAGGTAAACCTACTTTTATAATCACTTTTGGGGATAAACCCCCAAAGCCCAACCCAAATAAATCAAGGGCATGCTGTGCCACCTTGTGGAAAGGATCAGGCCCCCCCAGATGACTGAGCCGCACACCCAGGGTCCATCAAACACACTCCCTCTCGCAAGGTGAGGGACAGCATACGGCTGAAAGCTGGACGCTGCTGGAAACACCTTCACTGCCCTCTCCAAAGCAAGCGCTGCACAACAAGGCCGTAGGAAATTCATCCTTGACTTCTCCTTGCCCATATCAAACACCTACAATCATTTTTTGCCCCTATCCCTACCCCATATGGAGGCACCCCTTCTGCGCCTCCATCCCTCCCTAACGCCCTGCACAGCACCCACCCACCATCCCCCCCCACATGCTGCCCGCCTGCTCCCTGCCTCTTTTCTCTGCCCTAGAAACTCCTTTGAGCCTCCAGTTACTTCTCAAGCCTCCGTGGAGCAAAGATGACCCTTTGCCAATCGCTGGGATCCTCCAACGTGCCAGGCACCAAGCTTAGGTACAGCGGTTAAAAATCAGTGATCCTTACTCCAGGCTCCAGGCTCCCACGCTGAAGTGTGCGAGAGCAAGAGCAGGAGGTGATTTTAAGGGGAAAAGGAAGGAAAGCTCCATGGATGGGATTTCCCAGTCACTGCCTGCCATCTAGTGCCTCGCACCGAGTTGTTTCACAGGCAGCAAGCGACATCTGCCTCCATCCTTGGGGGAATTTAGCTCATAAATTAGAGCCAGCACTGGGGAGGTTCCCATAGTGCTCCTTGCCCTGGGCCAGGGCCAAGGCCAGGGTTTTGGAGTCAAACAGCCCAAATCCTGGTGGGACTTGTCAGGGAAAACGGCCCAGGAGCAAGTGGAAGTGATGATGTGTGCTCGCCCGGGTTGCAAACACAAAGCCCAGCTACAGCAAGCTAACTAAATACAACACACCTTGCTTCACCGCACACTGTTACCTTCAAGGTCATGTCATTGTCGTCATTGGCTCCAAGCAAAGCAGTGCACACAGGCATTGCGTGAAGAACGCCACAGAAAGGCTAAAAATAGGGAGACAAATGGAAGTGCAAGGGAAAGGGGCGAAGGACGAGGGTTGTCAGCTGGGCAGGAGAGTGAAAACCTACAGAAAATCAGGAAACAAAAACAATCAAGAAACATTGACTTTGTGACTCGGATATTCCGAGCACTTGGAGACACTACTGGAGTTTCCCACTCAGTTCAATCCATGGGCAACTGTTGCAGCAGGAATATGGTCGCTACAAGCCACTTGTAGCCTTTGGGTCAGCACCAACAGCAGGTGATTTGGAGTGTTTTACAGAGCTTCAGGCAATTTGCGGGGGCTGATGGTCTCCCTCCCCTCCCTTCAGTAGGGGTCTTCCTGTTCCAGCTCACCTTAGGGGCTGGTCATCTGTCAGCTTCTTGTCCCTCTGAAAGGGCTCTGATACCTACCTACCTACAAAGGCAGGAGAGCACAGGCAAGACGGCTACAGCTCATCACAGTCCTGTTTCCAGCCAGAGAAAATTCAGGGATATGAAATCCAGAAGGGTCTGGGATAGGATAGGCAACATCCATCCTGCTCACTGCCTCCAGCCCCTGCTGGAAGGGCACCTTCTGCTGCACCACATCCCCTAGTTCTGCACAAGGGACAAGACCGGACACTGAGCTGTGAGCAGTGGTAGAGCGGAAAAGCGCGTCCCCATGGGTGCCACCTCCAGCAGTCACCCATGCCACACCCTGAAATGGGGACCTCGCTGTCCCTCCACGCAGGGCGTTGGTGGGATCAGACACCCCCAGTGCCCAGCCTCCCTCCTCACCAAGCCCCTTATCACTTGGCTGCCCGCTCCCCATCCCACCCCGCTGCTTCCCTTAAGCTCATCCAACATTCGCAGCCTGTGCCCTTTGCTAGTACCACAGCTCGGGAAACAATTGCTGTTTTGTGGAGGGGGGCTTTGGGTCTGACACAAATGGGCTGCACTGGTTATTTGGAAAAGGCAAGGAGGGCAGGCCAGCAGCTTACAAACTCGCAGAACCAGATTTACTGATTAGCACATGGCTCCGATTTCCTCCAATGCTTCCAGAAAAGCAATAGGCGACATTAACAAAAGGATTACTCAGAATTCAAAAGCAAATGGGATTTGTGACCCATTATATTAACCGGGGACTGGGGAAAGCTCTACAGAGAGAGAGCACTGCCGGCAGGTCACCAAACCAATTATTAAGAGCTCACAGATCACGAAGCTAGATATATACACACATCAAGATAAATTTCTATTTGCCTGCAGATGCAGGACACTGGCTGAGCCACCCTCTCAACCCAGTGTGCTTTTTCCCTATGTGCCCATTAAACCAGGATTATATCTAGTTACTTTCCCCAATAATTCACTCCCCCCACAGGTTTAATGCTGTGGAATAACATTTGGGAGGGTAAAACCTGAAAGGAGAAATGTAATGGGCATAATTACTTTGACAGATGAGAAAGAGCGGAAAGCAGGCAGGCAGCACATGGCGGGAGCAGGCCAGCAGCGCACACACATTCGCTTGCCACATCCTCCCCAGCAGCAGCGCTGGCCCGTGCCTCACGCCCCGATGTCCCCAGCTTCCCTCTGCCCAGATGCTCGAGAGGGAGAGCAGCCCTTAGACACAAGATAACCCACCTCCGACATCAGCTCTCACCTTAATCTCCGGTAGAGATCAGCTTAAGCTGCAAATTGTTAGCTGTAAAGTCTTTTCCTAAAAACTTTTGCCCTGGGCGATTATGAGATTGGATGTTCATGGCAGCCAGGTAAAGGGCCAGCTCCTATTAGCACACAGTCCAGCTTCTGGAGTAGGCTGTGGTGGTGAAGCCTTGTAGACGCTGCATAAAGGCTTTATTACCTTGCCTAGGTTTTGAAGAAGCTTCGTTTTAATGTTGCTGAATAACCCTTCATATTTCGATGGAGAAATGCCCCTGGGTCTCCAAGCATTGCCTATGAAGTCTTGCCAAAGGATTTTATCCCCCCCGCAAGATCTGTTGGAGAAAAGTAGCCTTGACAGCAAAGCTGTGTCTAGAACTACCTGGAGGGGCTTCCTGATGTCAACATTTTGTACTCATCTCACAAATTCCTGGCTTGCTTTTTGAGGGCTTGGTGTTAAGGATTGGGTATTATCAGCAGAGCTTCTGAAGTAGCAGATATTCACCCAAGTGCTGCCTTCTGCCTGCCCCACTCTGCGTCCTTCCAGTGTGCTGGTTGTGTCAAAACATAGGCATGCTTTCACAAGAAAAGGGAGGAAAAAGGTGTCCTCAAAATAGAAGGATGAGACCTCATCCACTCCTATCACTGGTGATCTCAACCAGATTTTCCACGCCATTTTCTGCTGGGTCTCCGGGCTGGCACAAGCAGAGGACCCCACACTGCTTCTCCCCCTGGCTGCTGAGCACAGCAGGGACGGGCAGCGCTCACAGATACCCCCGGCACTGCCAGAGAAACCTCCATCCAAAGAGATGGATCCCTTCCAACACAAGCATGGGAGCTTGAACAGAACAAAAGCAAAGTGACTGATGCTGCTGGAGATGCCTTATCCTCTGGGACAGGGAGTGAGCCCAGAGGCTGCCCCAGCTGGGACAATCTAACTCCTATCGTCCCCGAGCCAGCCCACCCCTTGTCCTGGCAGAGAGGGACACCACTGGGTGCTCCCTGTACCCGAGCAGCTCTCCCTGCTCTAACAAGCCCATGGCTGTATTTGGGAGCAATAGCAACTCTCCTCCTACAGGTTTTTAGAGAGCAGGAAGCAGTGTAGCCCATGGCTCCAACAGCCTCTCCTGGCTCTGCATGTGTTTATCTTCCAAATGTTGAAGCCTTTGGTTGCTTGGAGCCAGCCAGGAGGAGCAACAAACAGCAGCTTCCTATGACGCGAGAAAGCACACTGTTCTGAAGAGTTCACAGTGTATCACAAAACACGCGAGCAGGGCTCTGCTTAGAGAGCACCAATCCCCAAAACTCCCGCAGACAGAAGGGATATCAGCTAGGGAAGGTATTTTGTAGGGGAAGGAGAGGAAAGCTGTATCTGTGAAGTGGTTTTATTAGGACTTGTTATCACTCGTTTGCTGGAGGGAAGTGCAAGCATCAATTTGTCACAAAGAAAACCATTTCTCTCTTCTAACATGGTGACATAAGCAATGGCTTAGATGCTTGGTGGTTTAGACTGCAACTGATCCTTCCATTTGTTTCTGCTCCTGAAAGCTTTTAGCAATAGCTGCTGGACTGCATCACACCAGAGAAAGGTCATCTTGATGAGCCTCCTTCCCCCTTGGAGGGGCGAAGGATCTGGCTTTTGAGTATCACCCTCATGAATGAAAGCATCCCATGCTGAAAATGGCTTCGAGGAGCAGAAAGTCCCCGCAGTCCGACTGCTCTCCAGCTTCCTCCCCGATGCGCGCAGTCAGGGGAAGACAACGCTCCGACGCTGGCCCCAGCAGCTGCAGCACTGATCCTACCTTGGACTTCTTAGATGAGCCCCGCGTTGCTGCTCTCAAAGTGAGGAGTCACAGGCCCTTTCCAAAATGCCCCTGTCTGGTGCACACTTCACAGGAGAGCTCTTCGATTGATCTGACTGCGCCTTGCGCTAAAGAGCCACAGCAAACTCGGTGCCTTCCCAGGTACTTGCCGCGGCTTCAGATTTTAACAGAGACCTCGTGTGAGGAGGCCTTTGCCAAGGCGAGAAATACCCTCCAGGCTTTGGATGCAAACAAGCTCCAGACCCCCTCGGCACCCGGGCAAACGCTCCTGCGGTTCTGTGTCACATTTGCAAGGGGAGTTTTGTGTTTCATGCTCAACACAGGCGAAACGTTCCCCCTGCTCTTTGTGCTGGATCACAGGAGGCGCAGCGTGGCTGCGGCAGCTCTCTCCCAGCCGCGACTCAACAGGTTTTTTCTGCTCCAGGAGAGAGAAAAGCTCTCTCAGAAAACGTTTTAAGGCTTTGTGCTATCCTTTCAGGAGTTACCAGCAAAATATATCCCACCAGCCTGCCTGATCCAACTTCTGCAACTCTGCAAGGAGTACAGGTATAGATTTGCTCTGTAGAAAAACAGCCTGCAGCCACCGAATTCTCAAAGGAAAATAACAGCCTCACTGATCTATCATGGGACCTCTGGGAGTAGAGAGGAGATGAGAAGATACAAACCATCCTCTCTGCTAGGAAGCCTGCATGATACGCTTCAGCCTTCTCTCTCACTGAGGCTGGGGGCAGAGAGGAGGCCACATAGAAGAACTGAGCAAAAGCACCTGTGATGCAGGATCTGGGATTATTTAGAGCAACTGTCTGAGGGTTTTTAAATAAAATCAACTACAGGGGGACAAAAAAAAAAAAAGACACTGTTCCTATGCAGACTGCAAGCAGGAATTTATCTTGGGTGATGAGAAAACAACAATTTCTGCTTCCAGAAAAGCCCAAGCTTTTCACACACCTGTTACCTGTAAGAACAGAGGCCTGAGCCCAAGAGGAAAAAAAGTAATAAAAAAAATGAAGGAGGCTGTTGATTACGACCTTCACAGTGCTGGAGGGAGCTACACCTCTCTCAGCACAAACTGTGCCCAAAGACTCGTAGCTTGAGCAAACCAGAGAATAAGAACTGCCTGGGTTTGTAGATCAGCAAGCTTTCAGTACAGCCTTTTCTTGCTTTTGTGCTCCTGGTTGTGAGAGCAAGCAAGCACTGATCAAACAGCATTTTATATGCTTTGAAATTTTCCCTCCAGCAACACAAAATCTGCCTTTGGGAAACAGGTCAGAGACCTTTGCAAAGGGCACGCCCTAAGCCTGTGCCCACAAAGCTCTGCTCTGGGGCTGTGCGTTGCAGAGCCAGCAATGGCCTAAACCAGGGTGACAGAGAAAAGCCTAATCCTGAGCTGAGTGCACCCATAAACCCCCTCGCTGGTGGGACACAGCCTGAGGGGAAGGACCCACCTGTCCTCTCTGCAGGAGCTTTCAGTCCTGGAGAAGGCAATAGCCTCCCCTTCGGCAGTGCTGACATCAGACAGAAGCCAAAAAAATCGGCCGTTTTTCAGGCACATATTCTGCTTCGCATTTATTTCCTCTTTGTAAGTGCTCTCTGTCGCAGACATAGCCTCCTTGCCAGGCCTGCAAGGGTGCTTCAGGAAAACAAGTTTTGTTTTGTTTGTAATTTATGGCAAACCTGCAGCTCCCAAACTGCCCAGCGTTAGAAAACAGAAGGCTGCTGTGCTACGCCCCCACCCCAATGGCTTGTGGAGTGATTAAGGATAGCTTTAATTTGAGGCCTGCAGCTCAACAGCTCCCAAAGGATTGATAAAATATATATAGCAATCTCCAGTTCCACCTCTGGAGGCCGAACTCTCTCCCGATGATTAACGACAGCTATTTCCTCCCTCTCTCCCTGATGCTGAAGAAGGCTGATTCTCTGCAAGGTCCAGACAACACACTGACTACCAAACAGCAACATTAACAACCTGGAAAAAAAAACAAACTCCAAGAAATAGAATCAGCGCCAGAGAAGTGAGAGAGCACCACATCAGCCCAGGATAGATCTTCTTATAAACAAATTGGGGTAATAGGGTCAGGCTACTTGAGGCAGACCTGGCTTAGCTGGGTTAGCAGCACTAGCCTAACACCCCAGGAATGGGAGCCGAACACTCGCCAGAGCCACCTTTGAGGCTGCTCCTGGGAGCAGCCTTCCCCCACCAGCAAAAATTAGCCTCTCGGCCCAGACTTAGAGCTGCTGCTCAAATGTTGCCCTCCTTCAGTGTCCGTTGCTACAGCTTGAGGCTCAAGAGGAGGGCAGTGTGGGTGGGGAAAGCAGCGCTCATCGAAAGAAAGAGCTGCCGACTATTCCTCATGCATCTGTCCCCTCCACAGCCACCGTGTATTACAGACTCTACACCAGAGGCAGCTCCAACACAGATTAAATGTAAATAAACTGTGAATATCCCAGTTTCCAGCTCTCCAAAAACCCACCTTGGCCAGCCTTATGTCCAGGAGGGTCTGTTCCCACCTGGACACACAGACAACCCTCCAATGCTGCTCTTATTAAAGAGCAGGTGCCAGAGACAAGCATTAGCCATTGCTCAGAAGCAGCCACTTGAGCTCTAGACTATGACAGGAGTCTGGTGAGGAAAGCGAGCCTCCCGGCTACCACAGCCCCAGGGAGTTGCACGCTTGGGAGAGGAAAAGATCATAACATGTATTTCCAGAAGAGTTGGAGGAGGATTCAACAAGAGCAAAGAATTCCCTGATGTGAGCTTCACTTCCTAGTATAAGTTTTAATATTTATTTAGTACAGGCCCGGTGAAGAGAACTGGGAAATAAGGCAAAGGCAAATTATCCTCCAGAGCCCAAGTTAACATCTCATACACACAGACCATGCAAAGCAGCAGCTGTGTTCCTCCCTGGAGTCGCATCCCACGTCTTCCCCATCTGCTGGAGCACAGCCTATCGCTTATAAGTCCAGAAGGAATCGATTGACTTTTTTCAGGTATTCTGACTTCAAGTAATCTCCCAGCTCATCCTTTGTGACCCACAGGTAATCTTTCTTCAGCTCTGCCTGGGGCAAATCATCACTTTGGAGGAAGGCTTTGAAGAAGAATACTTTGGCTCCTACATTATCCTCAGTCCTGATGGCCCTGGGGAATTTATACTTGTAAATCCCATATGGCGCATTCCCCAGGATTTTGGCTTGAATGTGATCTCCTGCAAGACCCCAGCAACATGAGAGAAAGAAAACAGAAAACAGACATAAGAATACAGAACAACAGTAACCACTCTCCTGTAGTAACAGAAAGACAGCATAAGCCACTCCTTGTTTCTGGTTCAGACCAACTGTTCCTTCTTAGCAGAAATATTGGCAATTGTCAGCATTTTCTCATGAAAAAAAACGACTTGTCCTGGAGTCTAGCAAGTGAGGTAAGAGAGTTTTACCAACCCACATCAAAAAGCAGGGACACGTGGGTTTGCTATCACCCATCTGCGACAAAAGCTGCTACAGGGTGACAAGGGGGAAAGAGAAAGCGTATACCTGGAGCAAGCCTAGACCATTCGGGGGCATCTGGTGATGCTCCAACATCAAACTGTGAGCGCCAGTTCTGGCACCGTGGCTACTGGCAGCCAGAGATCCCAACTCACAGTCTGACAGCCCAGTCAGCCCCCCACATGCTGCAGTTGCTCTGCAACAGTGCACAGTTACAGAGCTGATTACCCAGGACCATGGCTCTTGCCAGAAAGCCCACCCCATTGAGCTTCACCTCTCTGCCATGAAATGCCTTTACCCAGCAGATGGGAGGTGATTTCCCTACAGCGGATGGCAAATATCCCTCAGACAGGGCACAGGAAGAAAGCCACTGGGATAAAGAGGAGGGAGGGTCAGGCACACAGCAAACTACACACCCAAAAAGGTAGCCATGGCTCGCTCAGCTGTGCTTCGCAGTGTCTCTCCAGGCTGCCATTCCACTTGAGGCAGGAGCCACAGCTCCTGGTTACCGATTTTCTGTTTCACCAGAAGCATCAGGTTTCTGTCCAGCTTCCTGTTCAACGATGTTCGATTGTTGTTTTTATCAGCATCTGCCAAAAACCAACACATGCTGGAAACAAAGTCTCCTGGCAGCACTGCTCTGCTGCCCTTGATTCATCAACGCTCTGCATCAAACACCCTTCCAGCAGTAATACGCAAACACGGATACATGGAACTGTTCAAAAATCTACACAGAAATGCTCTCAGTTGCTCTGGAAGCCAGTGCAGGATTCAGCTGGAATCCACTGCTAGACTGCACTCCAACTGTTTCATTTCCAAAGGGAATTTACAGCAAGCAGCCTGGGTCTCCAGCTTAACAAAAATCAACAAGAACGCTACGCAAGTTCAAGAATCAAATGGGCCAAAGTTTCTTGTCTGGAAGCAACATCCATTTTCACCACTTTGCTCTAATAAGGTTGTGTGAACATGCATTTTGCAGCATGGAAACACTGATTCTCTTATCAGACAGTTAACTCCTCACATGCTAACGCTGATGCCATGAAGTCACAATCCTCTTTAAAACAAAAAAGGCTCAGCAAATGCCTTCTCTCCACCGAGTTACACTCAGCTGTGTAAAAAAAACACTCAGTAAATGCCTCCCCTCCACTGAACTCCACTCAGCTGTGTTTGGCTGACAATTAGGGTGTTCTCACCCGCCATGAACTTCAGCCTGTACCTGTTATACGCGGAGCAGGTTTGAATCGCAGTAACTTCTGTTCCCACTTGTCCTCCAGGTCTTGAGCCATGATGACCGTTTTGCCGGGTGCTTCATCATCATCGTACATGCTTTCCTTCCTCCTCCTGAGCTTCTCCTCCTCCTCCAGCTTGCGGATTTCATGATCTGAGTACTGGCTTTTCTCCAGCTCTATCTAGAAGGGCAACACAGAGAATTGTTAAGACGCCAGCACGATGGGCTGGACTTGGCAAGGAAAATCAAGTTATTTCTACCTCAGTAGGATGCAAGACGACGGGAATTTCCCCGAGCATGAGCAGGACTTCCCTGTTCCATCAGGGACACCAACGACATTGAGGAAGACCACGGGAGCGCTACCAACACCCACGATACCTGGTGCAAGCAGCAAATCCAAATCGCGCACAGGGCACGCTGTATTGCTTCATGGTGGGGAGTAACATCACTCAAGGTCCCCCCAAACTGCCTGTACAGGGACATCAGATCCTCCCAGCCCTCGGCCTGTCGCCCCCTCGGGGCTAGCAGCCGCGGCCAGCTCCGCAGGGTGTCCTCCCCTCCAGGCCTGAGGCCATTTTCCTGTCAGCACCCCCTTCTATACCTGCCCCATGAGGGCCGCCATCTCTTCCTCCTCCTTCTCCAGGGGCTGCGTGATGCGGGGGAGCCTCAGCAGGCACATGGCCCCGAAAAGCCGCCACGGCCGAGGCGCGGCAGCGGTACAAAACCACCGACCCCAAGCCGCCGCCGCCGCCACCGGCTGCCTGGGCGCCGCCATGATGCTGCCTCGCCTCCCGGCATGCACCGCACCCCCGCCGGCCGCCATCTTTCCTCCTCGCTCCCGTCGTGCCTTGCGGCGACCTCTCCGGGCGCGCTGCGGGAGCCGCCATGAGCGCGGTCGCCTGGCAACGGCTGCTCGGAGCGGCCTGGGGGTGAGCGGCGGCGGGGACCGGGCCCCGGTGAGGGGTTGGGGGGGGGATACTGAGCCGATCCCCCTTGCCTTGGGCTGCCTGCTGGGCCGCCTTTCCTCCCCGTGATGGCGAGGCCCGGCCCCCTCCGGGCCTGCGGCTCGCCCCCCCCGCAACCAGAGCCACGGGGCAGGCCCCGGTATCCTCCTCACCCTTTCTTTCTCGCAGGGGCCGTGCTGCCGCCCTGTGCCGTGGCCTACGCACCGGCCCCCCGAGGCTGCAGGACTCTGCGGAGGCGGCGGAGAAGCAGAGCGCGACCGACCTGAGGTGAGATACGGCCAGGCCGCGCCGGGAGGGCTCTACCATTTGCCTCTTGCTGGGAGGCTTTATCGCCTTCGGTGGTGTTTCAGGTGAGGAAGGAAAGGAAGTGACTTGATTCAATCAAAAACGCAGCTTGTGTCTTTCAGAGACTTGGTGCCTTCTTTCTTTCCCAATATGAAATAAAACTTTGCAAAGTTTAAAGAGTAAGAGCTTGATAACTCTCATTTTGCTCCTCAGCCCTTTAATCCTGCAGAGGAACTCCATGAGATGGGATGGAAAGATCTATGAAGAGATCCCAATAGCTCACATCAAAGCTACATACAACAAGTAAGCAAATCAGCTGCTTCATTCCTCCTCTCATGCAAAATGAAAGCTTACAACATACCCAGGCTTTGGCCAGTCATCATCTTGATCAAAAGGCTCAAAGGAAGAAAGCCACAGGAGGGATGTCCATGACTGGGAAGATAATAATACCGAATCTGAACCTCTGCGCTGTTCAGAAAGCATAACTGTGCTTATAGTGTCTTTAACAGCAAGAAGATTGTTATTACATATTTTGACTACATTCTGATATGAATAATTAGATGCTGACAGCTTTAATGGAGGGTTACTTCCTCAGTTCTAGCACTGTTGCTGTACAGCTGTTGAAAAAATTGTCATATTCTCTACGAGAGATTGTTGTGTTTCATTAGCGATCCCTAGGGTGACATTTCACTGTTTCTTAAAGCTCTTTCAAATTCTAGAAATGTTTTGTGCTTTTTTTTTTTAATGAACAGAAGAGGTAAAATACTCACAGTGAGAGGTGCGTCTGAAAGGGCTAAGTGGTATATGAGAAATACCTAGATAAAGTATACCTTATCCAGAAAGCTTTTGCCACCTTGCTCAGGTTCTCTAAGGTGACCAGAAGGTCACCACTGGGAGGTCTCTGCAGGGGGTTTGTGAAAGTGGGATACCTCGAAAGGGAGTGCTGAGTTAGGGTGGCATGGAGAAGGGAGGCAGGACTTCTGTGGCAAGCTGTGCCAGTAAGGTGAGCAGGAACAAGCTGGAGAACTAGAGCTTTGTTCTAGCTTGCTTCTTTCTTCTGCCCCTCTCTTTCTGTAGCACCCACATCCAAGTGGTCAGCTTTGACAACAGGCCATTTGCCCGTACGTCCTGTGGCACAGAAGGCTTCCAGAATGCCAAGAAAGGAACTGCCATCGCGGCACAGACAGCAGCCATGGCAGCAGCAGTGGTGAGTCCGCACTGATGATTCTTGCACTCCCAGAGGGGAGCACCAACTGCATCTCCCCATTGCCTGGGTACACACCTCACTCGTGGGCAGCAGCAGCCCAGAGCTCTCTTTCTTAGCGCTCGAGCAGCACACTGCTGTTTGCTTACAGTTTCCCTAGCTTCATCGGACACAGTGCACATCTTCGCACAAAGTGTGTTCAAAACAGCAGTTGGAAATGCCGAGAAGGTGAACTTAGCGGTACAGGTTGTGATTGGGAAATGTAACTTGGAGTGTATTCTTTTCTAGCTCCAGTTTGCAGAGCTCCTTTTTTCTAAGTGAACATCTTTCAGCTGTTTTGGAAATACAGCCCCTGAATCAGCAGCAGTTCAATTTTTGCACTGTAGGGGACTGAGAGGTGGCTGTAATTACTGCCTGAATGTTTTATATTTGCTCTCAGCCACAGGAGAATTGAGCTGCTGCCAGCAGTTCCAGTCAGAGAAAGTACTGTCCTCGCACGTGTAGTTTCCAGCTGCATACAGTTTACTGCAATTGTTCCTAAAAAAACACATAGGTGTCCAGGTGGCAGGAGAAGATGAGGCTGGCTGTGTCATGGTCCTCATTACAGCAGAATGAGGCAAGGTTAAACTGAAAATCCGTATCTTAAATTACGCAGAACTTGCTCCAGCCTTTCATGTCAGAGGTGCTTGGTGCCACTGCTGGCCAACAGCTTATTGTGGTTGACTCAGAGGAATATAAGAACATCTTCACTATTAATCTGTGCTCATCAGAGCCTCATAATAGCTGCATAGCTGTGCTTGGACAGCTTTATTCCACTGCTGTTAAAGTTGTGGCACATTAATTGCACCAGAACACAGAAAGCGAGAGGCCCAGCAGAGCTCCATCCACTTGGTGGCAGCACATCTATGCTTTACAGGAGCTGTTTTTCAGTTTCAATTTGCAGGCCCCTAGAATTTTTGCACTGAAGGTGTGGACTCCTGCACAGCAAATAGAAAGCTTGCCTGCTTTTCTCATTTACCCTCTAGAAGGAATCCACTGATCACAGGAGAGAAATCACTGCATTAGAGAAGGGGAAACATCTTTGAGTTAGCCCTTGTTAGTCTCTTGCCAGTTCAGTCACGTATCCATGGATATGTCATTTTTTGCCCTGGCTTTAGGTCACAGGTATTTTGATGTTCAAGCTTTCTCTGAATGCAGAGTTGACAGCCAAGCACAGAAGTTGTCTTCAAACTGCCATGGCTGTATCCAGGCCTCCTTTTCTCCTAATGTCCTTGTTCAATAATCCCCATATTTGTCTTCTGTGTCCATTACTACCTACTCTTTATTTTTACTTAAAGAATACTATGATAGGGGGTCAAAAGGGAATGAAAGACTCCAGGGGAGCCAGAGCAGCATATCAAAGAGAACACTAACCAGTTGTTCTTTTTGCAGAAAGCACGTGGGAAGGGAGTATTACATGTACGAGTCATGGTGAAAGGACTGGGACCAGGACGCAAAGTAAGTGTCAGAGTTTCTTTTCATTTTTTCCTTTCTCAGGTTTTGTAATTTCAGGCTGGTCTCATGACTACATCTATTAACTTGGTTTTTGTGAAGGTGATTTAAGAATTCATCACTCAAGTGCCTAGTAATAAAATTTTAGAATAATTAAAATTTTAGAGCAATTTCACTTTGGAGGCAGAATAAAAAGCTCTATTTGGGACTTCTTCCAACTAAAGTAGGAAAATTGATGGGAACTCTGATGAAAGGACTGGAGCAGATAGGTTTAAACTGGGTTTTCTCATATGAATTACTTATTTTTATGATAATTACAAAGTAGAACCACTGGAAAAAATTGATTTTTGGACAGGGGACCAAACTTTCTCTGAGCTTTTTCCCTTCTCTGCTGTTCATTGTGTTGATAACAGCATGTCGTCTGCTGTTTTGTTCTTCCAGGCTGCCATCAAGGGTTTGACTATGGGAGGTCTGGAGGTCATCTCCATCACCGACAACACCCCCATTCCACACAACGGCTGCCGCCCACGGAAAGCCAGGCGAATGTGAGAGGAGAATGGAAGACACACTGCATTCAACATCAGTTCATGCAACAGGGACTGGGTTGAGTGTTGCTCCTGTGGCAGATTATGGAAAGACACCCTCCCTGGAAATGCTTTCTGAGGGAAGCTTGAAAAAGAGAGCCCATCCTGGGCCTTAAAAGCCCAGGTAGTAGAAGCTGGTAGTAAAAGCAGGAATACGTGTACTCCCTTAGTGGGAGGCCTCTTGTGTACAAAGTTTGCTGATTAAAATGTTGGTCTTTTGACAGCCGTTCCTGCTGTGTTTGCAGAAGTATTTTGGATTATTATTGCCTCTTGACTGCTCTCTTCCTGTTACCACCGTATGTGGCTCTAGTCTAGCCCTCCATGCTATTATTGCCCTTGTTAGGCAGAAGGGAATCTTGAGGTCTGTACCGAAACAGATCTCCTTCCAGTCATCTGTAGTAAACAACTGCATGGGGTCACGTCATCTTCCTTCCCTCTTTCTCTCACTGCACACGTTTAGGAACAAGGGATGGGGTAACTCTTCCACTTCCCCCTGGCTTGCAGAGCTCAGCGTGCCGTGCGAGAGGCAGCTCTCCCTCTTCGCACAGCGTGGAGCACTGTAGTCTGGATCCATTATTGGCCAAGATCTGTTGAGATGCTTTGTTTCATTCAAGCTGTAGCTGGCCAGCCAGTGCTACTGGCAAACAGAAAATGCCGGTCCTTCTAAAGGGGCTGGGATCTTGCCAGTTTTGATGCTTGCCGTCTCTTTGGTCCCGCCTTGTGCACCACGAACTGGATTTTCTGAGGTGCTGGGTAAAGCAAGCAGGGGGTTAGTAGGCCTGAGGAACAATGAAATGCTGCCAAGGAGATTTAAAATACTTACGTCCCGAACTGTACCTCTGTATATCCACAGGCGGCATGAGCTTGTCGTGGGTCTGTGATGTATTATTGCTGTCCCAGCTCCATCCAGAGAGAATTTCTGCCAAGCAAATATGTCTGAGGCTCTCTGGAGCATTAACCAGGGCAGGCAACAGCAGTAACTGACTACAGGATTGATTTCCCGGATGGCAGAGGCACACCGCCCAGCAAAGGGCAGCTCCTTGAAATCCACACTGCCAGAGAAGCCCTGGCTGTACACAGCATACGCTGGGCAAATATTTCACCTGTAAACAGAGTATTTTGGTGCAGCCAGCAGTTCTACCGCCAACCCAGAATCTTCCTTTCTATTATTTCTCTTTCTGTCGTTCCTCCTTAGTTTCTTAAATTGCATAATTAACTATTCCTCTTTAGAGAAAGGGTACCATGGCAACAAGGCAGTGAACCTCCTTCATGGGGCCGAATGGCATACGATAGGTTTTGAAAGAAATCAGTCTGCTGAGAAGAGCCTGTTGAGTTGCATTTGACAGAAGAGAAGAAAACAAGACTCGGATGAATCCTCTACCTTACTCCAACTGTCTGAATTTGAATAGAGGGTAGGTTATCTTAAAGGGAAGTTCCTTGAGCTGTCACAAATTTGACAGCGAGGAAGAGACGTTCTTCCATAGGTGTTTGACACCCTAGAAGAGCTTCCCCCTCGCTCCAGAAATATGGATGAGCTTCTAGTGACTTCATAGCTCTCTTTTTATGGAGAAGATACCAGGGCAGCTCTAAACCGCAAAGATTAACTCCCCCAGTATCCATGCAGCCAGCTGGGGAAGCGTGTGTGAACGCCGATGTGCCTTACAGCCAGGCTGGGCTGGTTTCTGCGCCAAGCACAGTGACCAGCCCTGCGACAGGAGGAGCACCGGTCCGTGCTGGAGGCTTGTCAGCGATGTACTGTCTAACACACGGAGAAAACCAACCACTGCCGCTCTCCGCCACAAGCCGCTCCTCGCCTCCATGCAGCAGAAGTGCCCACGTCAGATAAAGACGACAGAACAAATTGAAAAAAGAAGCTTGGGAAGAGATTTGCAGTCCTTCCGAAATTCAGGGAAGAGTGGGTGGATGACTTGAGAGTCAGAAAGCAACAAGAATAAATCTTTTGTCTCATCCAGACTTAGAATCAAGGCTGTGCCCTTTGTAAAGGCCACCTCTTAACACTCTTGGTTTCTGAGCGTTTGGGAACATTTTATGAAGTCTACCAATACAACACCAGGGCTTATACAGTGGGAAGTTTTATCTGCCCTCCCTAGTTCTGGTACCTATCCCTACTTCTTCCTCCAACTGATATTTATACAGCACACTCTGAGCTGCACAGGAGAGGCTGACGCTATTCTCCATGGTTCAGTGGTTGGATCTGTAGAGTACCACCAATATTTGTCTTCCAAACCCCCAGCTCCGCGTACCCTCCCCTGAGCTCTCCGGCACAGTACTTCAGCCGCACAGCTTTTTGTTGAAGTCGTGTTTTCCACCCACCATCTCTCCTGCCCTGATGGAGCAGCCCCAAAGCCACGTCCTCCTACCTCAATGCTCGGTCTGAGCTCTTTATCCTGCAGCACATCCCGGGCAGCCGGCGGTGAAGTGGGAGAGCGCAGCTGTACAAAGCAACCTCTCCCACCTCGTACAAGGGCTCAGCCGCTCCTTCCTGCACACGCTGTAGGGTGAAAGAAGTCTTAAAACTCTGTTGTTGTTTGTCTTGCAGGGAATTAATAGACACCAATAGCACTTAATGATTTCCTTACCCTTCAGATGAAACTATTAATTAAGGGCCCGGTTTTAGTCAGCCACTGGTGTTTACCAGTTCTAATTGCTTTTCTTGGCGCCTGGGTGGAATACTGTTTTCTGCTGGCTCACATTCCTCCTGAGCAGCAATTACTTCACTTGTCAGTAGCAGGGCCACAGCATTAGCACCCTCATTAAGGTCACATCCTCTCCCTTTGGGCTTCCCCATTGCTTTGGGACATTCTTCTCTCCACTCCCTCTTAACTTTTAATTCCCTGCTCTCAAAGCAGCCCTTTTCCTGGAAACAAGCTCAGAAGCTGCTACTGACCACAAAGCTTCATCATGGTTCAACCCTGGTCCTTCTGGGGTATTGCCCTCTTGTTTTAACATACCACCTGGATTTTTCTGCATCACATAGGGGCTGAAACACAAAACAGACCTGCAGATAAAATGCTACCTCAGGTCTGTTTACCCCCTAATGAGTGCCATACCACCCTGGGGAGTCAGTCTAACCCAGTTACCCTTCCCTTGGACAGGGATGGCACCTGGTAGCTTGGAAAAATGGCCCCCAGCCTCCTCCCTAATAGTACGTTATTTTGAAAATAGGAATTATTCCCCAATCCCCAGCAACAAAGACTTTTTACCTAGAGCTGCAGCTTTATCTGCTGAATTGGTGATTTACTATTTCTTATGTGAGCATCCCCGTGACAAGTGTCAGGCAGCCAGTTTCGATCCCTTTATGAGATTCAATTAAACCATCAATTAAGTGATGTCAGTGTCCTTTAACAGCTGACTGTATACACAAGCGAGCAAGGAGAAGGGGACAGACCCTGCAGTGCCAATAAACTGTAGCAGCAGGGGTGGTTTACCGCAGCCCAGCTGCAGCTGTTAGGGACATCTGCGCAGGTTTTGCCGGCTTTCCTTCTGGTGTGGGAATACCTGGCTGGAGATGTGCACAAAGCGGGTCAGTGAGTAGGTGTTTATAACCCTAAATCACCCCTGGGTAGCTTTTGAGAAGTAATGGTTCAAGTCAGGTTATGTTTTTGCACTCAGGCTTGGGCAGATAATCGCGGTGCTGCTTTCATGCCTGGCATCCATCCCTGCCTGGCCCCTCTTCCCCTCCCAGCTGCCCCTCCAACCTCAGCCCATGACCTCTCAAGACCAAAAAGAGATCAAGGACCCTCAGATTGTTTTTGTGCTTTTCCGATGTTCTCCTCTCCCCTCAAGAGGCATTAATGGGTACTCAACGGCAGTGGGAACTGCTCAGAGGTTTTACTAATGAACTGCCTAATAGCATCCAAGTTCCCGTGCTGATGGTGAAGCGGGGCTGCGGGGTCCTCTCGGGGAGATGCAGAAGGGAGCCAAGCCTCAATACTATTCCCTTTTTTTTGAAACCACTCACACCTCCTCTGCTGGGGTCTCCAAGCTCCCCCTGCGCTAGTGCCACTTGGCGGGGTCCTTTCCTTTCCCTGGACTTCATAGCTCTCTTCCCATACCCACATCTACTGAGAGTCGGAGGCTGAGCACAGATCCGGGACCTGCACCCAAACCTCTCAGCAGCTACAGAGCCCTGACAGCCATAACTTGGGGTAGCTGCTCCCGACAGCAGCTTCACGGCTTGTTTTTTCCGGAGAAAGGAGGCAGAAGGGAAAAAGGGTTGGGTGCGAGAGACTCGGTTCTAAGCAAGGATGCGGGCAATGAAAAGGTGGGTCGGGAAAGGGAGAGAACATGGAGGCAAAAATACAGGAAGTGAAAATACAACATTAAAAAAAACCTTTTCCTAAGGCTAAAATCTCCCATCGGGTGGTTCAAGAGCCAGCAGAGATTCGGAGAAGGTTGCAGGGAAGGGCTCTCCCGCAGCAGCTGTGCTTCAGGATCGGGCTAGATGCACTCCCCTTTGCTGTTCTCCCAGTCAGACCTTCACATCAGAAGCACGGGGTGGCTTTGCTCCGGGGCCCTCCCTGCCAGCATGACCAGCTCTCTGGGGCTTTCACTTCACCATTTTAAAGAGGGCACAAAGACCATCCCAAAGCTGTATTTAGAAACTGCTCCAAAGCCTCTCCAATCGGCAATGACAGTCCTCAAAACCTTCCTTCCCCTTCCGAGCTGGCTCCAAAATCCCTCCTCTGTGCTTCACCACTTAACGATTCATTTTGTAAAGCCAAATTCTAAGCCAGAGTGGCCGGGATTGACATCCACATCACTAAAGACTCTAGCTTTTGGCCCCTTCTCCCTCTGCCTGCTCCTCTGGGCAGAAGCAGACCAGGTTTCCCACGGCATGCAGGATTCCAGGTAAATAAAACTTGGGGCCCCAGGCAGGAGAAAGACACATATTTCATCCCTCAGCAGGTCCCAAGATGAGGTGGAGAAACAACTCTGACCTCTTCATGCACCAGCCTGCAGGTAAACAACTTGCTCTCCTAATTGCCTGCCATGGCTCTCACACAGCCCCTTGCCAAGACCTAGATGCTGCCTTTCATTTTGCTCCTGCCAAATCCATTGAAGTAAATGATCAATTTCCTGAGCTGCCAGGGTCAAACCGACCAAGGAATGCAAATGACTGTAGATGGGCCAACCCTCTGGGCTTCTCTGTAATGCCAACAGGCGGGAAGCAGCCTGCTCCAGCGCTGGGAGATGCTCTGAAACAATCTGCCCTTGGACATGGTTGTAAAACCATCCCTGTTTACTGAAACCCCTGCAAGAGAAGCAGCGTGGATGGCTGGGAAGATCCCCTTCCTCGTGATCCTGCAGCCAAGAGCAGCAGCGCTCTCACCAAAGGGACAGTGTGAAACTGGGACAAACCCTGCTGGGTCTCAAGCAGCCACACGGCAGGGCTCCTCTCCCCAGCCCTTATCGGAGCCAGCGGGTCAGCACCGACATCTCCTTCAAATCTGAGCCCTCTCCGGGGAAGAAGCTGGTGTGGGCAGAGCCCCTGTCTGGGGGGATAAGGGGGTAGGAGACAGGAGGAGGAGAGATTAACTCGGACTTTGCTGCCCGAAGCCAGATGGGCTGCACTGCAATCGCGCTGTCAACACGACATTTGTCTGCCCTATGTTACAGGAGACCTTGTTTGGCTGCCAGCTGCCCCTTCTCCCTTACAAAGCGGGATTTTACTGGCATTAAGGACTCACCGGTCAGGGCTGAACCAGCGACCTAGCTACGCTGCCACAGCTATCAGCACAGCTAATCTGCACCTTACCCAGCCCTCAAAAAATAGGGCAGCAGCAATGAAGACCACCCTTCACGGCTGGAGATGCAACGGGGACGATGCCGGTGTTTCAGGAGGGGTGTCCCACCATGGGGATGGTGGGACACCATCTGCTGCAACATCCCACAGGATGTGGGTTCAGCCCAGTGGAGCGGGCCAGGGCTCCCCGCCAGCTGCCCCAGGGATGCCGGTGCCCCCCACCTCTCCAAACTCACCATTTGAACCGTCTTCCCGAATCGGTTGCTGGGCGCAGCAAGGCCGTTTCCATGTGAATGGCTGTTTCTCCCCGTTGCCGTGGTGACTGCGCTGGGTGCCAGCAGGCCGGAGGCGGGAGGGCGAGGACCGTATCTCCCCGGCGCTTGCCAAGGGCAGCAGGTACATCTAATCCGGCATCGCTCCATTTTACGCCTTTGAGGAGCACCAAGGAGCTATCAAATGATCAGCTCGGCGGCAGCGAGCAGGCGGTCGGAGGGATGCAGTGCTGCCCACTGCTGTTATTAACACCCTAAAATCATGTCCATCAGCGGCCAGCTAGCTCTGGTGGGGCCTCCCTGCTGTCCATCCAGCTCCCACCCCCGCAAGACCTTCTCGCACAGTCGAGACAGCCGGTCTCACAGCTGTCCTCCAGCAGGGCTCAGGCCTGGGGTTGGATGCCAACACTGCCAGCACATCCCCACCAGCCCCATCCAAGGTAACCAGAAGCATCTACCCAGGTCATCAGGCACTGGGATGGAGACAGGTTGCTGGGCCACCCAACTCTCTTGTACCACTCTGCCTCCCTACCTGGGGTTGTCACAACACGCCTGGATGGTGGAAGGACACCGGCAGATGAGAGGACAAACCTGTGCAAAAGCAGCTTCCAGAGGGGGATGGCGCACTGCAAAGAGCAGGGGCTCAGGGAGTCCTCCGGGCAAAGCCAGGGCTGCTTTGGCCCACGCTCTGCATGTTGCAAAGCTGCTGGTGAGAAAGAAAGAGGAGGACAGCCACGGAGAGTAGAAGTAGCATGTTGCTGGCTTTAAAAAGGCTGAATTCAAACTAGTTCTGTCACCCACAGAAAATAAATTCCTCCAAAGGCTCCAGTTTGTACCTGGACAAAGCCAAATGCAGAAAGTGATGGGGGCTTTGTGTTACCTCCAATTTTCCATTGCCTTGTTGACAATGGATTTTCTTCCACAGTGGCCAAGTGCTGTGCTGCTTCTCCTCTAGGAAAGCTCCCCTGGGAGACATCTCTCCCTGCGGTCCTCATTCCTCTGGCCTGACAAGGGCCCTGGGCACCCACCAAGCATCTCTCCGCCACGTTCCTCTAAAACCATCCTCAAATTTTCAGGTGCACTTGGCAAAACCGAGGACAGCAATCACCCTGCTAGCAAACTGCAACAGCTAGAAGGTGCCCTAGGAAAAGATTTGGCTTCTGGGAGGAAAGAAGAGACACAGTGAAAAATTATCTCTGCACAAATGCAGCAAAGCCTGTAGGCTCACAGAATGTCCTTGACTCCTTGTTAACGAAGCAAGGGCCAACATGCTACGTAGATGCTGCAGCACAGTCCTAAACGGTTGGGACTAGGGGCACTGTGCCCCTTTTCAGTTCTCCTCGCATGCAGGACCACGATAGTCACCCACGAATTACTAGTTTCCAGATTAAAAAAAAAAAAAAATGCGGTATTTTTATGGCAAAACATCAGGAAAAGAATGTGCAATTCAGGGTTTTTCCCACATCGGTATTTTTCTGAGAACTCATTTCCTTACGCAGTAAGTACAGCTCTTCCCCGAGACAAACAAAGGCAAATCAGACCTCAGCCAGCGACCGGCTCTAGCAGGGGACGCTGCTGCCTGGTGAGCAGTCAGCCTGGTGGGCAGGTAGTGCCAGGCTGTTGCTGCTACAATGACCGACTTTGCACAGCTCAGCCCATGTCCCCTGCAGCCCCAGAGCAAGGGAAAAAGAAAAAAAAAAATAAAAAAAATAAAAGCCCTTTCACCATTCCCTCCTCCTGGCCAGAAAAGCTTGTACAAGCATATAACAAGACAGGGAAGCACAAGGATTCAGGCACATCAGCGGCCAGGGCTCTGAAACTCGGAAAGCAAGGCAAAAGCAAACCCACAAAATCCTGTCCCGTTGTTTGCCCACGGGACCATCTATTTGCTCTGCAGTGTCTGGGTTATCGGCCATCTGATAAAGGTCCACACAAGGACAAAAGCTGTCAGAGGGCCACATGTCCCGTTGCCATCCAGCCTTTACCATCTCTCTGCCCACAGCCCCAAGAGATCCTGCTGAAAAAGCTGGCAGAAAAGCAGCAAAATAGAGGACACAAACAAAAAAGACAAAGTAGACTTCATAAAGCATCAGAAACCTGATTCTTCAGGCTGGGTCAAAAAGGACCAAGGGCAGCATAATAGACGCCAGCACCTGAGCAAAAGGAAGGTCCTCTAAGTACACCGAGAACATCAGGGAGTTAAATCAGGGCCAGCCACTCAGTGCTGGAAGGTTAATTGAAAGGAGTCTTTAGTAAGGACACACCATTAATGGATACATAGGTTTGATTCTAACGGGATTTCCGTGGCTTGCTGTCTAATGCAGTTTATATAAGAAATATTGCAAGTGTCCTGCTTTTACAACTTTTTTTTTTGTTTTCAAAAAGCAACGGCAGCACAAGAAGTAACAAAAGATGGGATTCTGCTGCCAGTCAAACATGGTTTCCAAGTCAAGCATCTCCTTGTCACTCAGTGCCTGTCTGAAAAGCCACAGGCTCAAGAGCTTTCTATGTGCTCATGGTCTCCAAAGAAAATCATCAGAGAACCGCACACGGGAAAACAGAGGAATGGTTCAAAGGAAAGTGGCTTTCATGCCAAGATGTGGATGCTTAGAGGAGCTAACATAAACAGGAATGCTACTAGGTCGTTACAGAGCAGCAGTGGATTACAACGGGATCCCAGGCTTTGGGAAGGTCCTGTCTGCATGTTCTCAGCCACAATGTTCTGCAAAGCTGTATCACAGCTGGGAGCAGCACGTAGCGGAAAATCCAAGTGCTTTAGCCCAACCTAAAAGCAGTGGGGAGGCGATGGCTCTTCTGCCAAGCAAGGTGTGTTGTTTAACTTTCATCTTTCGATCATGGAGCATCATCATAAAACGGCCACAAGGTTAGACAAACGCTAAAGGAAGTGTTTCTGAATACAAGTTGGGCTAGTAATAATACACAAAGGGGAAAACGTAACTGAAGGCCAAGTATTCATCCCCCAGCATGAGCTCACGTAGACAAGAATTTGAGAAATTCGCAGTAACTACGGAAATGCCTCAGGTAGGAACATCCTTGAACGCGCTGGTACTCCAAGTGCCTGGAAGAGGCAGCAAACTCACATGCGATATGTGTGCATGGTCCAAGGCACACCCCTGCCCTCTCTTCTTAGCAAAGGGATTCCTGTCCGCACGCACCATGAAGATTTTTGGAAGACAAAGACAATAAATCAGGCTCTTAAAGCAAATTCTGTTTATTCCATTTTTGTCTTGTGTTGCTAACAAATGTTCATCCTAGCCTAGGAAAAATATCTGGTAGAAAATATCTCCCCTTTCCTCCCACCCTCCCCACCACACACACACTTTTTGTTTCTTAAATTAAAGAATCAAAATTTCAAGCATGAGAGACTTTTCTTTCAATACATTTCTGTAATAAAATTAACTCTGTTGTAGATATAAAATGCAGCAGCCAAGACCAGAGGATCTGCTATGCTACTCCAAGGCAATTAGTACCCAGAATGATCAATCAGTTTGTCTGCAAACATAATAAGAAAATACTTAGCACTTATCCAGCACTTTTTATCCATGAATCTCAAAGTGTTTTACAAAAGCTGAAAATATGTTTTTGGCCTCATTTACGGAGAAGAAAACACCAGCTGGAACAGGAAGAGATTTGCCCCCTGTCACGGAATAATTTAATAACAGAGCTAAGAACAGATCCCTGCTCTCTCAGTCCCAAGTCCAACAATCCGTGCCACGCTCTCTGCTTCACACAGGACAGCCTGAATTTGGCAAAAAGCCCCAGCTGCAGAAATGCTGAAGTAGTTTATATTTTTTGCAACAACAACAACAAAAAAAAAAAAGTCTAAATGGAGATCTGACAGCTATTTTAGTAAGCGCTGACCTCCCAAGGCTGTGACGCCAAGGAGTAAACTCAGTCTTGCATGGAGCTGCTGAGAGCTTCAGAAAAGAAAAAAAAAAATAGTCTCATACTGGAAGCGTGAACAAATGTGAGAGTGGTGCAGAAGGAGGTAAATCCATGATCTACAATGTGCAAATGATTCTCCACTTGGAGCTTTAATTGAATGTTTGAGGAACAGATCACAGGATAAAAACCTAAAACCTTGACAAATAGTGTTATTAGATGGAGAGGAACCCGGAGCTAAAGCACACGTGGCCTGACACCTCCTCTATTAGCAGTCTTCTGACCTGAAGTCGCTCCTGACAGACCTGAGAAACCAACAGTGCAAACAACAGGAAAAGAGCGGTGAAATACAATGCCTTAGCCTAGAAACATGTTTAGCAAGACCAGGAGAGGAGAGAAATACCGTAAGACAGAGAGGAAAGGCTGATTCAAGGACCCCAAGGCACCCTCCATTACGAGGTCCACTATTCATCCTATAAGCAGGCACCCACACGGTTATCTTCCTGTGCATTACCATGAAAAATGAATGTATGACTTCAATACTGTTCTTCACAGGCATGTGGCCACGACGTATCACCTACAGCTCATTTTGGTCCAAACAAGACAACCACAGGGTCCTTTGAAGTAGAGCGTCTCCCATCTATAAGCACCAATTTTTTAATGCCCCCTCTGTACCTCCCATGGGAATGGGACAACGGCAGGCTCCGGCTTCCAACAGGGCACCTCGCGATGCCAGGATGGTTGCACAGCCTGGCAGCATACAGTCATATATCAGCCTGCGTGCAGAAAAACCAAAATGTTGGCCTACAACCGAAAACTCCCTTTTTTTTTTTTTTTATGAGAAGGGCAGGCCAGCATCCTCACCAGCCCACAGTGGCAGGCAATATTACACCCAGGTGCTTATTTTGTCAGCAGCATCAACACCGCAGTGGTCCAGTCAGCACTGACACACCAGCCAGCTGTGCTTTGAAACCTGGGAACAGCAAATTGGGTTCTCACAGAGAACAGCATATCAAACAGAGATAGGTAAGCAACCTAAGTCAACAAGCTCATCTTCTAACTGCAAACCTGCAGCAATGCACGTTAATTCAGGTCTCCTCCCTCCTTTGTGAGCAAATCCAAACGCTACTAATTCTCCATGCTCGTACTCCAACACGCAGGAGGGTGCCAGCAGCTGGATCTCCCTTCCCCTCAGCAGCAGAACCTGCAGATGGCCATGGGGATTCACTCCCGTGCTGCAGAAAAGCCCATCCAATGTGATCAAGGAGCTGCTGTTGCTCCTCACACCCTTCCCAGCCACCCGTCTTCTGTGCCCACCTCCTCGGGCATTAGACACACGGCCAGCTGCCCTGGCTTTCTGGTATTAACACACTACCTTTCACTTAGGAGCTTTTAGAGATACTAAGGCACAAAGATTAAGTGACTTGCATAAGAGTCAGCAACACACCTCATGTCTCTCAATTGCAGTGATTTCTCACATCTTTTTTTCCTGACCTCTTGCATATTAAAATCAAGCAAGTAGATTGTGTGGATGAGAATAGGATTTCATTTCCCTAGTCATACTGAAGATACAAACTCATGTAGCTGTATTTCTAAGACCTCCCCATGGCTCCCATCCACTTCCTCTACGAAAGGCTGTTTGTCTCAACAAGGTGGAGTGCACTGACGTTCTCCTACAATGTGTTGCAAAGCTCCATCTTTGCCATCCTAAGACCTATAACAGGAGAGAAAACGGACATGCCTCTGGGAAACCACGACAGGAACCTCAGCTACACTTTGTTCATCAACAGGAACAGGGAACAACAGCAGAGCTTAATGCAGTGGGGACCTCTGCAATACAAACAGGGTCAGAAGAAACATTCACAGTCCTAATTTGACTGGATCGGCTTTCCACAGCTGAGGTCCCTGCAAGATGCCAGCTGGTAGGAGCTCCCAGGTCAGGTTTCTTGACATGAGTGATGGTTTGGTTTCCTAGAAGGCGCAAGCTTCTGGCTTTGGTGCATCTGTGGCAGAGGCCCAGACTCAAAGAGAGCAGCCACGCCAGCTACAGGTCGCACTACGTGCAGCTGTGCCTCATGTGGAAGTTAACCACGTACTCTGCGTTAGTGCGCTGCACTGAGATGGCAAAGGGCTCGAAGGGGTGGAAGGTGAATGCAACCAGGCGTCGCACTGTGTGATTGATGGGTCGCCCCAGGAGTCCCGCCTGGATCTCAAACTTCAGGAGGCCAGAATCACGAGCGTAAAATCTGAAAGGAAGAGAAAGTCAATTATGGATGTTTCCGACTATTGTTTTCCAGTTTTCCATCTGGGCTCTTCACACACAGAGACAAGTGCCTTGTTCAATCTCTGGTACTCCCTCAGAGGCAGGAGATCCTCAGCTGGGTGTCTGGCTCTTGGCTATACAGGAAAGTCCCTCCCAGGGCAGCTAGTTTTCCACTGTCTAGAAAAGCTTGACTTCATTTTAGTATCATCAGTGAGAGAACTCTGCCTGACATTTTGGTGGATGTAGCTGACTTCACAAGAGGGAATAAGTTTGGTCCAGACCTCACCTGTGCTGGCTCTCCATCCTCTCTTAATGCAAGCTGCTCCCCTTGATTCCTAAGGCAGATATACCGTACAGAACCGAGCTCACTTCCTTTAGCAATGGCCTTCACTCCGAGTGTAAGGCCACCCCTTTCCTCTCCTGCTGCTGCCAGGTAGGCTTTACGCTGCTGCTCTTGTGCCTCGCTACATCCCCATTCAGTCAAGGAAGGCAAACAGCTGGATCCAATTCTGCTCAAAGGCACCAAGTTGTACTTTACAGCTCAAGCAAGGCTTTGCAGTTCCTTTTAGATTTCCAGCAAAAGCATCAACAAGATAGGCTGGGCAGAAAGTACCTGGTGGATTGCATTCAACAATCACAGCAAGAGCAGAGGTCAAGGAAAACCTTGCGTCCTTCTGCTGTCACCCACAAACCTGCCTGTGGGTCAAGCTCATTTGCGTTTCCAAACAGGTGAGCTCTGGGAACACACGTTCGGCACAAAGCAAACATCGCCAGGAGATGAGGCAAACAGCACTGAAGAGACAGGCGAGTCTGGGAAGCTCTTTGCTTCTTGAACCTTCTCTGCATACTCTGTGTAACCAAAATAAACCCAGGTAACACCACTGTCCTCTGCTGCTGCGGGAACAGGAGACTGGGATGACCCCACCCTCCTAGAGACTGGTGGAGATTTCTGGGATGTTGTGGTGGAGGTTTCTGGCTGTGGCACCTTCACAAAGCTGCTGGGCTCTAACCCAAGTCCTCACCCTGAAGTTCTCTCAGTTCCTCATACCATTTTCTCTGCTCTTTCAGTTTCAGGCGCAGAATTGCCATTTTGCCTCCCAGCTGTTTCTTTTTCCACCATCACTTAGTACATGTGAGTATTTTGCATTTTCCTCTGGTTTTAACTCCGACAATGCTTTTAATCTCAGAGCACATTTCCCCCCTGCCAGCAATACGATGCACTCCGCTCTCAGCCTGCAAGAACGGGTGATGACAGATACAGGCGATGCTGTTTCAGGAGCAGACATACTCCACATTTTAACAACACAGCCTATTGAGAACCTCATGTTCTTCCTGGAGGGCCACTCTCCTCTCCCTTCCTTGAATCGAAGTGCCAGCCAGCCCTGCCTGAAAATTGCACACAAGAACCGAGCAAAAGAGTCACAATCTTGGTATTTGGCTTTTCAAAAAGCCCTTTCCCTCCTACACAAGGCTGGGTATGCAGAGGGTCATTCTTTAAATAAAGCACAGTCCCCCATCTGCTCCTCTCTCTCCCCTATTCACAATAATTTACTACTCGAGATGAAGCTCCCTGTAATCTCAAAGATGTGCTCAGTTTGGTATTTTTAAATCTATTTTTAAAAGTGCTCTGCAATCAGAGGCCATTTCCATGGGCTCTCACTCTGGGGATAAATTAGGCACTGCAATATAAAATTGTATGTCAACAGAAACAGCAAGACCAGCCTTTTCAAACTGTATGAAAATGGAAGATTTATCCGCAGACCAATTTTTTGGTTAAATGGCTCCTTATTAGCCATCTAGATGGATTTTAGAGACCCCCTACTATAGGTATGGCTGTGTTAGAGCCGCTTCCTCACAAGTGCCATCATTTCACACAGTGAATATCTCTTCAAGCCTCCTGAAAAGATACTGGAAGACGACAGTGATGGAGAACCTAAAGTCCTTCCCTCCTGAGAGCAAACAACCCCTGGTCTCTCAAGTAGCCAGAGAAGAGAGTTGAACCTTCTGGGGTGCAGAAACGCACTAAGGGTTTAAAAGGACACAGTGCACAGCGGCACTGAAACCGACATGTAAAAGGTATGAAGGCTTTCCTGTCTCACACATCGAGCCAGGAAACTGCACAGAGATTATAACACCCTTAGCTGCTGAAGGGTTTTGCACTCCAGCCAATTATAGGACTTACATTACAAATCCCGTGGCCCCTCGTTTCCAAGCCCTCTACCCACAACAGGCAGCAGCATTATTTTATCAATCCCTTTGTTTTCCATGTGAGAAAAACAGCAGCACTATTTCAGCTACTGAATGGTTAAGGTTAGCCCCTCGTCTTCTGCTTACTTTCCAAAAACCAGGAGCCCCACTGCTCCCAGGCCCTATTCAAGTCCTAATTGACTCTGCAGAGCTTTGAGCTTTAAAAGCTCTGGCTCTGAAATGCCGGTTTGCTCGGGGGAGGGAGGGAAGGTGGCACTTCGTTTTGTTTACTACAAAGACGTAACCGCAGCAAATGACTGCGGTTTTGCTCCCTTTTGTCTGCGGGAGCCATACGCAGGTTGGCGCTGGCAGACAACTGCCGCCCTGCAAGTTTTCCCAACATCAAGCACGACAAGGGAGAAAGGGCAGGCTTTTCTCTGCAGATAACATGGGAGCTGGAGATGAAGCCAAATCATACAGGCAGAAAAATCAATTAAATATACATAATTTGGGAATTGAGAGCACAGGAATAATCAGTGGTTCCCCGCCACCTGAGTCAAGGCCAGGGGAGACATGACACCACTTTTTGAGAATGCATTGATGAAAATAAAGTGGGAAACCGGCCAGAATGGTCTCCCTAGGCTGCCTGAGCCCCCAACATGTGGGCAGTCACTAAATAAAGCACTTAGGCATTGAAGGCTCTCTTTGTTTTCAGAGCATAGGTTTGATTTTATGGTACTGTAAGTGGAAACACTATTCTGCCTGGAGAACCCAGCCTCTTTGAGCCTTTCAGGACAGAGATGGTGGATTTTTAACCACTACTACTTGCAGCCATGGCTGCAATCAACAAAAAGAAATAAATAACCCCAGTGTTTTTGCAAGAAGCATTGCAAACCTCCTTATTCCCAAGCTTAGACTATTCCTTCTGCCAGCATCAAAGACTCAGCCAGGAAAGGCACAGAATGGCCCTTACATCTGGCTAAAACTCCTACTACGGAAACAAATTTCCTATGCGTCACAGAAAGAAGAGGGTATGAAGAGGAGTATAGCTCCCAGGGTGAGAACCGTAAACAAGGAAAGTCTGAAAATAGCTAAATCAATACCATAAGGATTCCAAATAACACCTAACCCAGCTGCTATTTTATTCACAGGACAAACCAGATCATCCTTGCCAGCTAAACCCATGTGCTCCAAAGGGATCCCTCCAGCAGAGGAAAGCAGGCATCCAGAACCCTATCACTCTGCAGCCCAAACACAACGGCAGGACTGCAAGAAGAGGAGGAGGAACAAGAGCATTCATACAGAAAAGACTCAGGCTTTGCTACCCAAACCTCCCCCAGGGCAGCTCAGCAAGACCTGAAGAGCCCTCCCACACATACAAGATAAAACAGTTACCGCAAGGAGAGAGGCCAAGCTTTGTGGGACCGCTGAAATAAACCCTCTGGTGAAAGGATGCCGTAAGAGAAAAAGGCCTTCATCTACTGCCTTTTCTGCACATTTGATGCCACATGGCAGGTTTAGAGTTACTCTCACACTGCTCTCCTCACATAGAGCTTCTTGGCCTCTTCCATACCTTATAGGGTGATCACCGCAGGTCTTGGGCCGCTCCATGACTGACACCCACTTGTCATCATAGCTGAAAAGGGAGAGGTCGAGGTACGGGCTGCCACTGTACGACTGGGCGCTGATCGGGAGCTGGCCCAGCAGCCTCCGCACAGCCTCCGTGTGCCCTCCATACTTGGCATTCACGATAGTGTCTTTGAACCTGTAGCGAACCAAGAAAGAGGTTTTACTCACAAAGGCCACAGGTGAACAGCACAGCTTAAATAAACTAAGGAGGAAAACTGATAGGGAAAGAAAAACAGCAGCAGCGTAAGAACTAAAACAGCTCATTTCCAAAGATGTATCACAGTGATTCAAGCATCGAACAGTTCTGGTGACCTTTTTATCCTCCCTCATTGTTACTGCTTCTGCTCTGAAAGCCCAAACTGACAGAAGGACAAGACTGTGCCTACCCACAAGGTCTGGCCCCAGCTGCCCTGCAATACAGGAAATGAACAGGATCAGAAACAGGGAGAGATGGATTAGCAGCTTATCGGTCAATCCAAGTTTTACCATGAAGCCTGGAAACAGCACAAGCAAAGGCCAGAGGGTCTCACAGTAACAGCTGAGCCCTTAATGTTGACTTGAGAATCTCCCTCTCTCTAGCTGCTATGTTTTAAACGCGTAAAGGGAGGAACCTTGACAAGAAGCCTAAAGCTCTTCAGAAACAACAGTGAGATGAACGTTCTTCCTACTGGAGAGTTAACACAGGCTGGATTTCTCTTTCCAAGTAAAATTTAAGCTTTCCATGCGCAAGAACAGTCAGATCAGCTGCATGGATGTCATACATCACGGAGGGTAAAACATTTCCATTTGACCAGAAACACTCAGCCAAAAGCCACCTCGCTGTGGATTATGCTCTATTATACTTCGCTATGTAAGTTAAATACTCCTGTTACAGGCCCTTGTAGCCAAAGGGATGAAAAGATTCTCCCCTCTACTCCACAAGGCAGGAGTTGTTCTCCAGGTGTCTGCGGTGAGCTCTCTCATTCTCTCTCCCAGTAAGCACTATGAATTTCCTGACAGGTAGCTCTACAAAGTCACAGACACTGTCAACTTCCTCTTACTTATGTGACGTCAACCTAAAATCAACAGAAGCTTCATGCCCATAAGTGATTGCCAAGTACCTTGGAGGATGTGAAACAAGTCACTGGAAGAACAAAAACACCCTGAGTCATATAAAAATATATTCCAAGAGAAAAAACACACTCAGCCTCATTAAAACCACATTTGACTGTTACAGCACATTCTAGAAACCCAGGTTATTTTGATATTTTGCTCAGCTTTCACAACAGGTCTAGGCAGACAAGTTTCCTTTCTCCTAGTACAGTCTGACAAGAACCACAAGATTTTGACTGATGTTGGAAAGAATGATACAGAACCCAGTTTGATACACACTAAATTCAGAGAATGCCAGTTGGCAAAATACATCCAATTAGATGACGCCAAGATCTTGACAAATCTTATCTTCAGGGACCCAAGCTACTGGGCAGTAACAGTTTAATAACCTCCAGAAGAGTTACTACTCAAGGAGAACCGGAAACATCTTTCCCTCAAAATTCCTTTTCCTTCTTCTAAGCACTGGATTGCCACTGCTTTATTCCTTCCTGTAACAAGACAGATGCTGTGGAATATAAAATCAGATGCATCAGGCTGCAAGATCAACCATGTACAAGCCAGATCCTTGCACCACCCAGCGACTAAAGCAACTGGTTTTCTCAGTGTTGCCATCGTTATTTGATACTAGCCTTAGCTGATGGGGGCGAGCGTGTGTCTATACGGTATAAAGCATGCTCCGAATGGCTCACCGGCGCTGGATCTGCCTGGCAAAGTTGTTGCTGGAAGCTGAGCAGGGGAACTGGACTGCCTCACTGTGCAGGGTGGCATTCCTGAAGAGGTCACAGAAGTTCTCAAACAGCTCCAGCAGCTCATCGGACGTATTCTCAAAAACGGCAATTACTTCTGTGCTCACCATGTTGTACACGACGAAGAACGAAGGCTGGAGAGAAAGGCAGAAGCAGCGGTTACCCAGGAGAGCACACGTGGGGAAGCTGTCCCTTCCTTCTCCCTGCATAACACCGCTGACCCTATCCAAATTTCTCTGCAGTGTAGGAGAATCCCACGTCCTCACACTAATTCATTCTGCTATTCAAATGCCCCAACAGGTACCAAATTATCCACCTCTTAACTGTGACTACTTAGCAAGGAAACTTAATGGTCTTCCAATTTTTCAGCTCAAACCTGATGTCAATATTTCTGTTTTCTCTTCCTCTCTGCCCTCCACCAAATCCAAAATGCTTTCTGAAGTGCCAAAATTAATTTTCATTCCTGCTGACAAAATGATTTTAAATCCAGTGCAAGCTGGTCACAAATTATTTTTTCCTTTGTGTAGAGACATTATTTTCTTTCCCTTCTTAATATTTCCATCACGTAGAGATCAGCCTTTTTAGTGTACTGTGCACTACACCACTGCCCACAAAAAGTTGTGCCCTCCAGGTACCCTGCCAGCACAGACATGAAAATCTGAAAGGCACTAACGACTTCTTTTTAATGCCGACATTCACCTGCAAGAATGGTGCCACCCAGGCACCGCGCTGCGGATTGGCAATGGCAGCGTTTCATGGTACGAACAAGCAAGGAAAGGGGAAAAACACGACATTGTGTCAGAGCAGCCACATCGAAGGGAGAGGACATTCCTATCCCATTGGGAAGGGGCAGATTTAATCTTTAGTGTCCTGGTTTGAGATAACTTTCTCTAGAGACAGGAATGCTAACACCCCAGCACGCCAAAGTAAGAACCTGCCCCTACTTCAAAGGTAACTAATTCCCATGGTATAGGCACGTATCTGGTTAAATCTTCTGTCAATAAAGGCAATTTCTAAATGCTTCACCTCCCGGTCCCAAACAATGCTCAGGGATGACGGCAGGAACCCTGCCCACCTTACCCACCTGCAAATATCACAAGGTTTGTTTGTTTTACAGCCTCAAAATAAATTGTGATAATACAATCCAGCCCCCACATGTCAAAATGAAGCGCGCTAGATGAGGTTACTCACTAGACTACTGCCTGAGGAAAGGAAAGCCCTTCTGAAATACAGGGTTGGAGCAGAGAGAAAATAAGAGGAGACAGGAGAAGGAAAAAATATTTACATCATCGAAGATTGCAGAGAGTATCCTCCAACCTTAAATAAAAAAGTTCCTTTGCCAGGTTAACACACAGACACATCTACAGGATGCCCTTGACCACAGAAACTACCCTCACTGCTTTTTAGCAACACCTGTAAGACAGGCAAAACACCATCACAGCACGGGTGGTGTAAATTGGGTGTCACAGAAACCACACAGCAAAGCTGGCAAGTCTAACACAAGCCTAAAACAACAAAAAAACCCCACGCTACATACACACAGCGCACGATTAAAAACCTTAAAGGATTCAGTGCACACCTTGACAATATAAAAGCAACCCACGAGCATGAACAGCGCCTTTCTTGACCTTCTTGGCAGAGAAATCAGGCAGAAGACAGGAGCCTGAAACCGGATGAAACCTCATGTTCCTCTCTGATAGGTGAAAGAAAAATCAGAGGTTTAGTTATTTTGTGAGCCAAGTTTTCTCCAAGAAGCCCTAACAGAAAGCCTACATTCAGGCAGGTCTGTAGAGACTGCTCCGCATCTGGAATTATCTCCTGAAAGAACTGAGAAATGAGATGCTTTTCCTCCAGCAGAAAACACACCACCTGAGGAATACTGCAAACAAATCACAACCTGCATCTTAAAGTAACCCTCAGGTGAAGCAAGTCAAGAGCACGCTGCAGCAAACCAGCCACAAAAGCCTTGGTAACCACGGGAGAGAGCGGAGCCGAGACTACCTCAAACGTTTACACTGGGGTCAGGAGCACCACTCCAGGTACCAGCAAAGAGCGGAACGCTGCAGGCCACTTCCACAAAGCTTGAATGTTTTTGAGACAGCCACTCAATTTTACACAAATGGGTAAAATTCATTAGATTAAGCCTCACCTATTCCCTCCCAAAGTAACTCCACCGACAAACACCACATGAGAGAAAAATAAAACAAAACAGTCATCTTCCAGGAAGAATTAAAATAAGGCAACACAAAGAACTACTGTTCATTTCTTCTAGGATCCAAGTCCTGGATCTGGCAGATAGGGAAGAAGAGAAGGGTATGAAAGAAAAACAAACATAGAATGGTTCGTGTTGGAAAGGACCTTAAAGATCAACTTGTTCCAACCCCCTGCCCTGGGCAGGGACACCTCCCACTAGACCAGGCTGCTCCAGGCTCCATGCAGACTGATCTTAAAACACTTCCAGGGACGGGGCATCCACAACCTCCCTGGGCAACCTGTTCCAGCACCTCACCATCCTCACAGTAAATAATTTTTTTCTAATATCTAACCTAAATCTCCCCTCTTTCAGTTTAAAACCATTCCCCCTCATCCTATCATTATACTCCCTGACAAAGAGTCCCTCCCCATCCTTCCTTTAGGCCCTTTAGGTACTGGAAGGCCACTCTAAGGTCTCCTCGGAGCCTTCTCTTCTCCAGGCTGAACAACCCCAACTCTCCCAGCCTGTCGTCACAGCACAGATGTTCCAGCCCTCTGATCACCTCCGTGGCCCTCAATCAGACCTACATGCAGTACTGCAGTTTTATTACAAATTCTTGCTAAACACTTTCAACAAAATAAAACCCAAGCAGACTAAAGGAACAGAACACATTAAAAAAATATCTTTCTCAGTTTCACAGAGCTCAAAACCTGACCACCACTCTAAAAGTAGTGAAAAGAGATGATCAACCTGTGGGCCGGTGAAATGCCTGGAGGGACCCAGCACTGACTGAGCTACGTTTGCTCTAATTCGAGTTCTTTAGTACCAAACTGAAAGGAGAAGCAATTGGCACATTAGCGAGATCTAAGAGCTGCTACTCCAATTTGGAGAGATCATAAATACTAGCTCTGATAGAAACTTGAAAGAGTAAGTATGTGGCCAGGATAGAAAAGGTAATTCTACTGGGAAAAAATGAAGACTATTATATTTGAAAAACATGCTTGAAGATGCATGAGAAAAGAGAGAGCTACCTCTACAATATAAGTGTACTACGTGAAATAGCAGCTGAAAAAAAAAATTAGCTGGAGTTTTGGAAGCAGAAGAGGGTTGTACAGCATCTGTGAGCACAGGGAACAATCCCTGGACGAAGGGGACTCGATAACCACGTCAGAGCTTTTCTCTCTCGTTTTTAGTTGAGAAGGAAGCAATGAAATTGTGAGAGCAAAAGATAAGGAAGTTATTCAGTATCAGAGGCTTCAAATGTTCACACAAGAATGAAGTACTGGGGATCCTAAACAACAGTCACAGGTTCAGCTAAGAAAGGCAGCTCACAGCATTGTACCTGCTTGAGCACTTGCCCCAAAGCAACGAGCTGCCAGAAGAGGCAGGCAATACCTGGGATGGATCCGTCACCCGCAGCGTGACCACGTCTTCACTAGTGTATTTGATAAATAGATGATTCTCATCCAAAAGCTGCATCTTCCACATGCGGAGCTGCCTCAACTGATCAAAGTACTGGAAGAATCTTCTTTTTGCTATTGCGCTTCCATCCTGCTCAGCCCGTCTCCACAGGTACACCAGCAGCCTGTGCTTCAAAGAGTTTATGAAGGGCTCTTTGTAGGGGTTGGCCATCCCCGTCTGAGTGTCCCGCTGCACCTCGGGATACACCGCAGACAGAGTCAGGAGATCGTCCTCGTAGCAGAAGCGGCCAATAGTCCGTACGTCAATGAACGTACCCTCGGGTGTTACTTGAAAGACATGAATAGTCTGCTGCTGCACAGAGAGAATGGCCAAGATGTTCTTATAGAGGTACAGCCCCTGGTTGTGAGACAGGATGACTTTGTCACATTTGAAAGTCCGTGTGTCACAGAGCCTGCCCGTGTGGAGATCTATGATATGCAAGGAATAATCCTCCAAGGGGGAACGGGGATTAGGGGTCACCGACTCGCTGTTGCGGTAAACCTCAAAGAAGGGAGGGTGAGGCTCCTCGGGCAGGTACGCAGCAGAGCCCACGATCACATACCGACAGTCGTCAGTGAACAAGCTGCACTCACGGTTCAAGTGCTCCCCATTGGAGGCCACATTGGTGATATGGAGCAGGACAAAGAAGCGTTCAAAAAGCCGCCCCCGGATGTTGACAGATCTTTGGTCATTGCCATTGGCCAGGATCTCTCCCTCGTAGCCTTGCAGGAGGTCTTCTGCTGCCTGGCAGCCTTGATACTCGTAGATCTCCAGAGAGGTCTGATCAGAGGAAAAGGCGATGAAGTAGCGGCCATCAGGGGAGAACTTGCGCAAGAAGCAGGGTGGCTTCTCCACATTGACCACGGTGAAGTTGGGGAAGACATTCTGGTGGAAGATGCGGACTTGGTGCCAGTGGGTGCCAGCTTTGCCCGAGCTGATCCGGCGGCGCTCCAGGCGGTGGATGACATTCTGGTTCTGGATGCGGCGGGGCCTGATCGTGGGGGCATCATGGTCCATGATCAGAGCTCTACTTCATCTTCACCCTGCCGCAGAGGAAGCACATACATGCCATGGGACCACACAGAGACAAGGGGAGAATCCAAGATACTGAGGGACCTGCTTGCAGGGATGGGGTGTGGGAAAGCCCCATAGCACTCAGGGTGCAGAGGGGTCAGCTGAGAAGTGCAGACATGCCTTGGGAAAGTGGTGAGATAACACAGAAGGACACTGTGGAGAGGTGGAGACAGGGAGAGAAACCTCAGCAGGGAGTACCAAGGAAGACAGAGGAACTCAGAGGGAACCCCAGTGCACCTGGAGATGATGGTATCTGCAGGCTTGTCTGCTGATGGAGGCACAGGGGGGCATCGGGAGATGACAGAGGAAGTCAAGGAGGGGGGGTAGGTACAGGTGGGCTCCAAGGGAATGGAGGGAGCGCCCAGGCACCAGAGAGGGAGTGAGGGGTGCCAGAAACAATCCATAGACCTGCCTGCTGACAGGAAGGCACAGGGGGGCAGCTTGGAAAGGATGAAGAAAGCTGGGGGCGGGAAGACACATAAGGGGTCACCAGGAGGCCCTACGGGCCTGTCTGCCGAGGGGGACCGCAGAGAGGACCGGGTACCCGGTGGTTGTGGGGGGACACCGAGCTCCAGGGGAAGCCTAGGGCAGGCTGCAGGCCCGCCCGCCGATGGGAGCGGGGCCCCCAGCAGCTCTCCCACCATCCCGGAGAGTGAGGGGACACGGCGGAACCGGGGGCCGCGGGGGCCTCCTAGCCGGGCAGGGACCCGGGTGGGACCCGGGAGCGGGGCGGGAGGAGGCCGCGGCTGCGCTCACCGCTGTGGCCCGGCACTGGGTCCCGCCGCCGCTCACTCTATGGCCGCCGCCATCTTTCCGCCACCGCACGACGACGCGCCGCGCCGGGGACGGCGGGAGGGTATCACCCCCCGCACTTCCGCTTCCGACCGGCGGGTCAGCGAGGCGGGCCGCGCCGGGCCACACTGTCGGCAGGGCGGGGGAGACCGCGCCCCCTGGCGGCGGGAGGGAGCGCTGCGGGGCGCGCCCGCGCACCCACCCCGCACCCCCCGAAACCCCGCACCCCCCGAAACCCCGCACCCTCTGAAATCCCACACCCACCCCGCAGCCCCTGAAACCCCGCAGCCCCTGAAACCCCGCACCCACCCGGCACCCCCTGAAACCCGGCACCCCTGAAACCCCGCGCCCGCCCTGCACCCACCCTGCAACCACCCTGAACCCCCTGAAACCCCGCACCCCCTGAAACCCCGCACCCCCCCTGCACCCACCCTGCACCCCCTGAAACCCCGCACCCCCTGAAACCACGCACCCACCCTGTCACCCACGCTGCACCCATCCTGCAACCTTGCACCCACCCTACACCCACCCTGCACCCTCTGCACCCCCTGAAACCCCACACCCACCCTGCACCCACCCTACACCCATCCGACGCCCCCTGAAACGTTGCACCCACCCTGCACCCCGGGCACCCCCTTCACCCTTCCACCCCCTCACCCATCCTGTTCCCTACCCCACTACTCCCTCCACCCACCCTGCACCCCAACCACCCCATCACAGCACCCCCTCCACCCCCATCCAACCATCCCCAAGCTCCCTGCGCCGCCCTGCACCCCCATCCCTGCACCCCAAACACCCCCTGAACCCCCCCATGCCTTGAGCATCCCACACCCCTCCATCCCCAGGCACCCCCTGCACCCCGAGTGCCCCGCATGGGGACACCCCAGGGGACATCACACCTGCTGCCACCCAGCATATTTGGTTTGTACCCCAACATCTCAACTCCGGCACTGGCAGCAGAGGTTGGGGTCACCCCCGGGCACACCTCTGGGCTTTCCAAGGGCCTTGAAAGCTTTTTGCTCGCCCAGGCTTTTAGCAGCATCCCCCCTCCCACCCCATGCATTAGCAGCCGAGGCAGCGAGGGCAGCTCCGAGGGGCACTTGTCCTTCAAAGGGAAGGAAGGAGGAATGTCAGGGGGGCCCTTGAGATCCATTTGCCAGCCTCTTGCCAATGCCGAGCCGCCATGCTGGTGTTTGGAGCCACTCCACCAGCGGGCGAGGGAGCTGGGAGCGGGGGCCACGGGGCAGGATGCTCGAAGCAGGGTGCTGGAGAGCCCAGCGAGGCGCCCCCCCACCCCGGGGTGAGTGGCCCTGCAGGAATGCAGCAGTGGTACCCAGCCAGCGTCGCACCAGGATGGAGGGGGGATGCTACTGCTGCTCCAAAGCTCTCGCTGATGAAATTCCTGGGGATCCTCCGTGTGTTTTGGGGAATGCTTTAGGGTCCCATCAGCAGCAGGGCATAGCGGGACCCCACTGCCCCAGGGGATGGGACCTGGGTGTTTCCAACAGCCTTCCCGAAGGGATGGGGGAAGGTATCCTGCCTGGCACTCCCAGGCAGTGGGCAGCGGACCCTGGGGGACCCAGTGACCTTCAGGGGGACCCCGCTGCCATCCCACCTGCCCACCCTGTTCCCATCTCCCGGCGATTTCATCCCAAGCATCTGTATCCCATGTCCCTTCCTGCTCTCCCCACTGCCTCTCAGTTGCAGAAGGTGCGATGACAAGACTAAAATTAATGTCCCCGGCGTCTCTCTTTGTCTCTCAGCCTCCTGCCTAATTAATTGAGATCCACCTTAATAGGATCAAACTAAATACCAAAGAGCATCCAACCACACAGCAGCTGGAAGAAAAACAGCCGCCCAGCACACATACACCTAAAGACAGCTCGCTGGACAAAAGAGCCATTAATACAGCGGCAATTAGTGCTTCCGGAGCTAACAACTTCATCACTGCGATCTTCCCACGGCCGTGCCCCCCCACCAAGTGCTGGGGAGGAGGTTGGGGGACCCTCGCTGGAGTGGTTTCACCCATTGTCAGGGATTTGCATCACGTGCAATAAATCTCATTGCGGGCACAAGGCTGGGAGTGAAGTTAATTCCCACTTACTCTGGCCCCAGGAGAGGCGGGAGGTGGGAGGTGGGGGGGGTCGTGGGGCCAGATTCCCCCCGATTCCCCCCAGGTGGATGCTGAAGGCTCAGGGCTCCTGGGATTTTTCACCGGTTGCGATTTCCCCCCTCTCACAGTGTTTCATGCCGCCCCTTGGGGGTCCGGCGCCGGTGGGGATGGGGAACATGTGACTGTCACCATCCTCATCTGCTGGGGGACAGTGGGGAGGAGAGGAGCCCATCTGCACGTCCCCAGGCCAGGGGTAGACGCAGAGCCCAGAGCACTGGTATGGGGGTTACTGGGGGCTGGCACAGGGGTTACTGGGGGCTGATATGGCGGTTACAGGGAATGGGTACGGAGGTTACTGGGAGCTGGTCCAGGGGGTTGCTGGGCTCCTCCAGCCTTACAGAGCAGCTGTGGGTCCGTGGTTTTCAGTCTCATTGGGCTGGTTTCGGTGGAAGAAGCGGTGTTTAAAGACAAGCCCTGCTCTCCCCAGGTCAGAGCCCGCAGCCGGGCAGCTGGAGCGGCCAGGGGCGTCCCTCTCCCAATTCATCCCTTGTACAGCTCTGAGCTCCCCACTCCGGCTGCTTCCCTATGCAAATCCCCCTGTTCCACCCCAAACGCCCTCCAGCGTGTCCCTTCTTCCAGAAATGAGGGATTCCTCCCCGGGAGAGGCAGTCCCTTACCTAGGCTTTAGCAGCGTGCGGAGGAGCGGGATGCTCGGTGCCTTCGCGGCAAACCCCAGCGCTGGAGCAGCATCACCAACACCACCACTGCCCTGCCAGTGCTGCAGCCATCTCCAGCCTGTTTCTCAAGAGCCAGCAGGTGGGTTAAAAGAATTAAATGAATAAATCGCAGCCCATTTGAGCTGTTTTGGATGATTTCTCCCATTCCTGAAGCAAGGACCCTTCTGCTGTTCTTGCTTTGGCTGTTTACCAAGAGCCTCCTGGCTTTGCATCCTGCGGCTGCTTTCCTGGGATTAGAGAGGGTGTGTATGGAGGACAGAGCTGGGGAGATGGCAGGGGTGGGCTGCTCCCGTCCTGCCTGCCCCACCAGCCAGGTACAACCCCCAGCATGAAATCACTGCCGGGAAAAGCTGGACCATCTTCTCGCAGGGATGCTTGCAGAGGAAGAAAACCCTCCAGGTCCTGAGCATCACCACCTCCACCCTCCCCACAGCCGCCGAGCTCGGTCGCTGTTGACTTCCCCATTGTGCTGAGGGCAGGGGAAAAAAATAAACCAATTCATTTTTTTTATAATAAAAAAAAAGGAAGGTGAAGTTTGAGCAAAAGCCTGGCACGAGGCCGGCACGCTTCAGCCCTGAGTGGTGCCTTGGTCCTCCCCGAGGCCCAGTGTGGGCAGGGATGAGTCCAGTTGCTCTACGGGAACCAGCTGCCTCCATGGGGGGCTTTTTCAGGTGAAAAAAAACCCATCCTAGAGATGGTAGTGACAAACTTCAGCTGGGAAACTCATGTTGGCATGAGAATAGAGCAAAGGGAGCAGTGTGAGACCTTGCATGTCTCTCATTTTTCCAGGAAAATAAGGATGGAATTCAATATTTAGTTCTTCCCCAAGCCTGGGGGACTTACTCATGTCTACAGGGTTTTGGACTCCCCTCGCGTAGGGATCCATGTACACATTCACACACAGTTTTATAAAGGGGATGAAAAGGTCTTGTCTGCCGTGGCCGGGACTCGTGGCTCCCCAGCCCCACGGAAACACCATGGGACCTGTGGCCCCTCTCCCCACGCCAGGTGGATTTCACTGGGGTCGGGCCCCACCAAAGCCAAGTTTGCAGGTCACAACATCTGCGGAACTTCGCAGTGCTAAGGAAACCTTTCTTTGCCATCAAAGCATCCCTTGCTCTGGTTTTAACTGGTGCCAGAGGCTGTTTGAAGTGGAACTGGGCGAGTTTCGGAGGCTGTTAATGGGATCACCACCACTGGGATGTGGTCTGTGAGTCTGGGGTCTGTGAGTGCGGGACTGGTCCCCCCTTTTCTTGCTCCCGGGCTTGTCTTGTCACTGCTTGAAGGCAAGATCTGCTTTAAACACCTTCTGAAACTCTCCTGGCCTTTGCAAAATGCCCCGTTGCAGGGGCAGAGCCCTGGCAGGATCCAAGGGGCAGGAGCTGGGGGCTCCCTGGGGTGCCCATGGGGACGGCTGGGGCTGGGTGCCACCTCTGGCTAATGGGGATCCCCTAAGCGTAGGGGACAGGCAGGGACAAGCACCCTCCTGGGTCAGGGGGACAGCATCACCCACCCCTGCAGCAGAGTGTCCGGGCTGAGGGGGGCACCCGGCTGCTCCACATCCATCCCGTGGTGAGAGCTGGACCTGCCCACCCGCCGAGCCCACAGCCAGCTCCCTGCGTGGGGTGACAGCCCTGTCCCCTCCCAAGCACCCACCACAGGACGACAGCCCTGTGCCACCCATGGGGTGACAGCCCTGTCATCCCCGTGTCACCTATGGGGGTGATAGCCCCGTGTCCCCCCCGTGTCACCCGTGATATGGCAGCCCTGTCCCCCCCCGCCATGCCACCCGTGGCGTGACAGTCCTGCCCCCCCCCCCCTCCCCGTGTCACCAGTGGGGGGGTGCAGCCCAGCAGCCTCCTCCCGACTGATGCGCAGTGACATTTGCAATCTGTTGCCATGGGCGCTCGGGGACTTTTGCTGTGGAGGGGGATCGCTTTTCTCCCCCCTCCTCCTCCTCCTCCCCTTCCCTCCCTCCCGATGACGTCATGGATGACCACGGTGGTGACAGGGCCACCTGTGGGCTGGTGAGGGGTTTAAAGAGACAGTCTGCAGCTGCAACAGGAGCCCTGGCTATTGTCTCCGCACCTGAGAACGGGGGGACCCGCAGCCCCCAGACCACCCACCCACCCACCCATCCATCAAACCCACCCCATCCCACCCGTTTCACCCAGCCATCCCACCCAATCCCATCCCACCACATCCATCCCGTCCCATCCATCACATCCCACCCCATCCCCGCATCCCCTGCCTCCGGCACCGCATTTCTCCCGCGACCGGGGTGGCCCAAGCGTCCCTCCACGCTCCTCCAAGGTAAGGCTGCGCTCCGTGACCCCTTGTCCCACCCGGGGACCCCGGTGGGATGCAGCCCCGAACGCCGCCGGCAGCGTTCGGGGCTGCAGCCCACCGGGGTCCCCCAGGGAATCCAAACCCTGGACTGGACACCCCCAGCTGGGACTGGTCACTTCTGTCCTTCACTGGGACCCTGCCACCTTCCCCACCCCTCCAGGCAGGACACTGGGATTATTCCAGAAGACCCCTGGGACAACAGAACCCCTGGGGTGGCAGGCTCCTGCTTGCATAAAGGGACTGGGCTGCTCCCACCCCGGGGTAGCACCGAGGTGTGGGGGTCTACAGGGTCTTCATCCCCTGCCAGCTGGCTTTCCCAGATCACCTCGGAAGATGCCAGTCTCTCCGAACCCCTTGTCTGGGCACCTGCCTTGCTTTGGGCAGATGCCTTGGGCATCTCCTTGTCCCTGCTGTAGTCCTCAGAGGTGGTACCTGCTGTAGCTCTCAGAGCTGGTACCATGTTGGGCACCTGAAACCCAGCATGGCCAAGCCTTGAGGGGCCATGGGTGCTGCCAGGAGCCGTGGGTGATGCCAAGAGTCTTGGGTGATGCCAGGAGCCACAGGTGGTGCCAGGAGCTGTGGTGCATGCTGTAGGAGCGGGCAGGGACAGGGGGAGAGGAGCTGCCATCCTTGTCTTGGGGGGGAGAAGGACTATCTCTACTCGGTCCCCAGGGCTTTGTCCTGTCCTTCCAGCTCTGATGAGGCGAGCGGCAGGTAAGTGCCTCCATTCAGTGTCACTCGGATGTGCAGGCAGGGAGCAGGGTAGAAAAAGGGTCTGGGAATTGAAAGAGGCTTGGAGAAGAGCAGGGTGGAGATATGCGTGTATGGCATACATGTGTGTCCTGGCGAAAGGAAGGATATGTCCCTTCCCACAGGACATACCCCAGCAGTGACCATGCAAGTCACTAAACTCCTTGTTGGCTCCCACCAGGCAGCCCTTTCAGGTCTTCCCGAGCCCACAGCTGCCTGCAAATCCAGATCCACTGGAGCCTGCGTGGACTCCCAGTAGATACAAGAGCTGCTGGTTGCACAGGGGTGGTCGTGATGGGAGCAAGGCAACTGGGGCAAACCCCACGGCTAGTAGCCTGGGCTGCCTCTGCAGCCTTCCCAGGGGCTGATGGCATGGGGACATGGGGCAGGTGGGGAAGGGGACCGTGCTGCAGTGACTCTTTGGTCCATCCTTGAGGACCTGGGCAAACCCAAGGATGCAGCTGCCCTTGACACCCTGGGAGAGAGGAGCCTGCCAGAGCTGGGCTGTCCATGTCCCACTCCTGTGGTGCTGGGAGCTGAAGGAACAAGCAGTGGCACATTTCTGCCATCCGTCCCGCAACAGATGCAGAGGGCTTGGGCTGGGCCTGGGTTTTGGGTGGAAGGGGTAAAATGCAAATTGTCTGATGGGTAGACATCTCTGTCTGGGTGGCCTTGGTATTTACGCAGCTGGCAGCAGCTGAAGCGCAAGGGCACAGCCTGCACCTCCCAGCTCATGGCCTGAGAGATGTCGGGGGAGCACCCATGGTCCACCGTGATGCTCTGCCATGGGTGCACCCCGCGGGCACCGCCGGTAAGCTGCGGGGCACTGCCCTGGCTGGCCCACCTTGCTTCAGGGGACTTTGGGGAGGCTGAGGCTGCTGCTCCATGGGCAGCTCCCGGGAAGATGCTCGGAGGGAAAATGTAGGGTCCATGGCGGAGAGCTGCTGGAGGAGGTCTGCTCCCAGGCGTGCAGTCGGGTTCATCTCTTCCCCACACTGTGCTGTTCCCCTTGAGCAGCAGCCAGGGAAAGGCTAAAGGAGTTAATTTAATACTAGACAGGCACAGCCGAGGGCTGTCTGTTGTTCCAGTGGGGCATGGAGTCTGGCTCTGCTCCGTACACGGAGCAGGCAAGGGATGTACAACGTGAGGGAGGAGTTGCAGAGTAGTGGCTGGCCGTGCCAGGGATGCTCTATCTAGCTGATCTTCTTCTACTGCTTCAAAATCCTGCGAGAGCATGTAACCAGAAGAGAATTCATGCCTGTGTGTGAAGGCACCCAAATATACATACACACGTGTTGTACCCAAATACGTCGCGGCACTGGGGAACACCAGTGTGCGAGCCGGTTACGCTTCCAGCTCCCCCTGGCAGGTGCTTCCACCTCCCCCCATTCCCACGGGGGAAATTGTTCCAATGCTGGTGATGGATAACGCCGCCGGAACGCGGGCTCCTCTCTTGACCCTCCATCTGGCAGCATCCGAATTCCCTTTGCCAGCTTTTTAGCCTCCGATTCGAGACAGCGCCTGAGCTCGAGGCTAAGCGCCTTCTTGCCACTGTCTTAAGCAGGGATGGGGTCTCCAACAGGGATTTCTCCAGGTGGTGAATGAGGTCGAGACCTTGCTCTGGTGGTGATGAACCCAACCTTTTGCCTGTGAGAGGCAGAGTTAAGGTGAAGTGACCAATTCCACCTTCAAGGTTCCTCCCTGCTCTGTATTTTCTCGTTGGGGTCCGAGCCCACCGAGGCTCAGGCTGTCGCCGTGTGCCGAAGTGACGGCTCCCTCTGGTCAAACACTGAGAAGGGATGAAGGTGCTGGCTTTCACGCCACCCTCGGCATGCTTTGGGCTGAACTGTGCCCAAGCCACGGTGGGGGAAGGCAAGGAACCGATACCACCGGGCAGTAGCCAGCACCCCTCACCTCCCAGCCAAGCTCGGCATGTGCACACAGCAGGCGCCGGCTCCTCGTCAGCGATGCGCAGGCTTTTCAAGCGCAGCCTCTTAACCCCGCTAATTCCCTTGTTTTCTCCTGCCAGGCCCACTGCACCCCTGCCAGGGGGTTGCCCAGAGCCCGCTAATTGAATAGACAGCTAGCGAGCTGCAATGTCTCTCTCCATCGCCGGGGCTGTTATTGTGTGGGGTTGTTTTGGGGGCTGCTGGCTCTTGTCCGGCAGCGCGGGACAAGGTGTTGAGCGGCAGCACCCTTTGGTGCTTCCAGTTCGGCATCTCCAACCAGATTATCTGGGTTCTGGATTGACTCCCCTGCTCCCAGCTCATGCTGAGACAGGGTCTCACCAGGGATCGGGGCAATCCTAAACACAGTGCTTCATCCATTCAATCTTCTCCATCCCTTCTTCCCTGTCAGGAAGGCACCAATGGCACAGTGCAAAGAAGGGCTTCCTGAGCCCACCTAACCCCCTCCTAGCCCAAAAGTCCACGTCTCCAAGGGAGACACTGATTTGGAGGTGTCAGAGCTCATCCCCACACTGGTCCCCTGCTCTCCTCCCCTCTTCATCCAGGGGAGGCTCAGGGTTCCAGGAGCACCCCGGAGCATGCCTCACCTCCCACCTCCCCATCCCCACCTCCCGTCCCCAGGCCATCTGGCCACACTCATCCATGTTAAACAAACGCTGGAGTCTATTATCAGGCCCTGCCTCCCCCTTCCCCCCCGGACAGATGGAGGCTGAACGCACCCGGAGCCCCGGCCCGCAGCATTCATGTGTGTGAATGAGAAAATTGAATTATTTATGGCCATGCGAATAAGGCTGGCGGCTGCGGAGGCCAAGCGGAAAGGACTCCATTACGTGGCAAGTACCTGTTGCTATGGAGCCGGGGCTTCTTCCCCCCAGCCCCCCGTGCATGGCTGCATCTCTGCCTGCCCCCCATCCTGCCCTGACCCTCGCAGGGCTGGGATGGAGAGCAGCACCGATCGCTGGGCTGGCCGCAGTGCACCCGACCGTGGGTGTTTTGGTCCCTGCAAAACCCACCGTTCCCCCAGACTGGTGCGGGGGGTCACACTGAATTTCCCCGTGTTTTGGAGCGGAACCCCCGGTGCAATGCGGGGATGGTGTGATGCTGGCAGCTGGTGGCTCCCTGGCCATTGTGGTCCACAGCTCACATCAAAGCCGCTGGGAAGCGTTGGGCTGGGCAACGCAGGTCCGATCCCAGCACGGCACAGGGTGAGGCATGACTCTCAGCTTGGACCCCTTAATTCCCCGTAACCCCCGCCTCCCTGGAAGCAGCAGGAGCTGTGACTCAAGGTCCCCCACTCCCCCCCATGCCCAGGCAGAAAAACATCTCTGCAGAAGCCAGGACCCCTTCCAAAGCCGCCTGCATTGCAGCCGCTCCCCAGGGATGCCGAATCCTGCAGCGATGCTGAGAGAGGTGCTGGGGCATCCCTCCCTCCCACTGTCTCCTCAACTCTTCCTTGGCCAAAAAGTAGGGCTTTGTCCCCAGCAGGGCACAGTCCCTCCTGCCTCGATGTCCCCCCGGGGTCAGGCCAGGCTCCCAGGGAGCGGGAGGGGATGGGACCCAGCAGCCCCCAGCCCTGCGTGGCGGCCGCACAGGGACTCCCGCTCCCTTCCCTGCAGGGCTAAGAATAGACTCCAGCTCCGTTCCCGGTGCTGAGTGGGCTCTGCTGGGCTCGGAGGAATAAAAAGCAGGCAAACGCTTATTTTAGTCGCTGCAGTCGGCAGCTGTGACTGTTGTACCCAAGGAGTGGCTTCGCACGGTGTTTACCCACCCGCTGCTGGGAGCAGAGGCACCATTGCAGACCACTCATCCAGGCTGAGGGTGCCCCCAACGTGTCCCCAGCCCCAGCGCCAAAATCCCAGCTGGCTCACAACACTTCTCCAGCACACCTGGCTGCTTCCCCCATTCCTTCCCCCACGCTTCTGGGATGAACCTGGGGGATGCAGATGCTCCCACTATTCCCTCTGCCTGGGGGATGCTCCCCTCCCATGTCCCCATGCCGTCCGCTGCTGGAGGCCAGCAGAGCCCTGCTGAGATGCTTAGGGCTTGCACAGGGTCCTGGGACACATCCTGCTATAAAGGACATAGGGGGCATGTCCCTGCCACCCAAGATAAAGGGGGATTGCAGACATCCCTATGTCCGAGTGAGGCATCTGCCCAGGATGCCTCAGTGGCCAGCTGGGTCATGCCAGCTACGGCTCCGAGCACAAGGCCAGGGGAAGCACCCGCTCCGGGAGAGGAGCTCTGGGTCCCTCTCCCTAGCATCACCCAAGGTAAAATCAAGAGAAAGCTAATTGTTACCATAGTTACGTGAAGTGGCCTTTCTCAGGGAGCCGCGTCATCACTGCTGTCACAAGGTTAAGGCAGTGGGGAGTGGTGGTGGGGAAGGGGGGGAGAGATGTGTTTTCTTTGGAAAAACCATGGCAACAGCTATTTCTAAGGGAACAGCTGTGCACGACGAGGCCATGGGGAAGGGGAAGGGGCCGGGGCGCCTCGGTGCCAGCCGTGCTCTGAAGGCAGCAGCAGCGCCAGGTCCAGTAGCTCTCCATGGCAGCCTGTATCGCCAGAGTCCCCTTCCCACCGCTGCCAGGGCTCAACGGGTGTCTCCCACGGTGCCAGCACGGTGCCATGGGCTCCAGCACACCCAGCAAAGCAACATGAGGCCACTCCAGTTTGCTCGCCATGTGGAGCCTCTCCTTGTCTGCTGACGTTGGACAGGGAAGGAAGGGGTGCCAGATGCGGGGGATGGCTGGGACCACCCACTACAGGGAGCAGGGATGTGACTCCTTGTCCAGAGCAAATACACCAGGGAAAAGCCCCAACGGAGAGCCCAAGGTTAATCAATGGGTGATATGAAGTTTGAACAACCATAATGCAAATACTGGTAGAGATCGTAGGCATGGAGTCAACAACACCAGAGCCAGTATGGCCCGGGCTGGTAAAATGGCTTTCTGCAATTAATGCAACCACTTCTGACGGGAGCCCCTGCTCGTGGGGCCCGAGGAGTGGACGAAAAGGGGAAGGTGTGCTTGGGGCTGAGGAGCAATAGTGGAGGTGCAAGGGTCATGGGGATGTTCTACAGGTCAAGGGAGGGCTGGCCAAGCCCCAGAGATGCAGAAGTGTGAGGAATGCATACCCAGTTCTACCCTTGCTTTGCAACAGCCAAGTGGACACAGCAAGGAGATGATGCTGGTCTCAGCCACAACCTCCATCCTGGCTCCTATTTCAACAGATAGCTGGAAATTATCTCTCTTTGCAAGACAGACTCTTAATTAAGACCATTTCCCTGAAGGAAGCCAAGATGGAGAGCTTCACTTCTCGGTATTCCAGCGCTTTCTGGCATTCGTTTCCACACCAATTAGGGCGCAAATTAGTCATCCAGAGTGCGATTCAGTGGCTGTGCTCAAGGGAGGCTCTTCAGTACACGTCCCATCTTCTTCCAGGAAGGCGGGTGACAAGCACAGGCAGGGTGGCCACAGCAGGGACAGGAAAGGGACAAGCAGGGTCCTTGCGTCACTGAGGTCTGTGGCTGGTGGTAACAGGGGGCCCCAGGGCCAGGCATGGAGCAGAGTCAACAAGAGGGTTTAGGGTGTCTCCATGAGCTGTGCTTGCTTCTCCTTGGCCACTGGACCTTGGCATGACTCGGTGGACAGCTGGATGCCAAGACTAAGCATTGGGACTAAATGCTGTAGAATCTGCAAATTGCAGCAAAATGGCAACAAAAAGAGTGGGAGGAAGAGCAAGGACCTGGCTGCTCCCCTTCTGCAGGGTCCTCACCATCTGCCTTTGCTCTCCATCAGGAAGGCTGAGAGGGGACAGGGGCTTCATCCAGCCTTGGAGGATGGCTCTGTCTGGCTGTCCTGAGCAAGAGGGTAGGAGCTCCCTGATGGCTCTGACAGGGGAGGAAGAGGGATATGAGGATGAGATGCTCATCTCTGTGCCCTGCTGTGACAGCCTTCGATCCGAGGCTGTCACAGAAATGTGGTTTAAGGGAGGTTGACATCTCATTTGCTAGGTCTGGATGATCTCCTGTTCAGGTCTTAAGATGGACGTGTGGCTGCACCTCTGCTGTGGTTGTGGCTGTGCATCCATCTGTCTGTGGGCGAACTTGTCCTGGTTTGCTGAGAGGCTTTTGAAGATGCAGCCAAAATGTGGGATAGGGTTCGGGAGGAGGATGGTCTTCAGGGGAAAAACCAAAGTCCCTCTGGGCAGCGGCACGGCCGGCCAGGCTGCTCTCCCAGTGGAGTGGCGAGGGATGCTGTGGTTGTAGGAATTCATTGAATATGACTCACAGTGCCTACAGGGAGCACTGGTGCAGCTGCCTGTAAGAAAGTTGGGATGGGAAGGCTTCGGCTATAATACCAGTTTCTTGATGATCTCAGTTGTGAGGCTCAGTTCCCCCATTGCTTTTGAACCCGTTTTGCTGAGCCTCATGTCTATGCCTCCATGGGACAACCTCAGGGCCACACGCTTGGCATGGCTTTCCCTAAATAGTCCTAATTACAATCAAACTGTCTCATTTCCCATGGGCACGGATGCCATGCAGGGACCAGGAGTCTCCCTTGCCTTCTGGCCAGCCTGACCGCTATCTGCTGCCTGCTGCCCGCTCCCGCTCCTGCTCCTCCAGAAGAGCACCAGGAGCCCTGCCAGGAGCTGCCTGCCCCTGGGGCATGCCCTCCAAGCCCCCATTAGTTACTGGTTGTCTTAAGCACTGCAATATTTGTAGCCTTATTCTTCCTAATCCCGCCTGATGTAACCGTGGCTGTCCTCATTAGCCACATAATTGTCTAGCAAACACAAAACAGGCCCTGACACGGTCGAAGGAAATTGGTTTAAAAATATGAAGACGCATTCTCAGATGTTGTCGAAGGGGGCTCTTTTGTTTATTTGTATTCACACGGTGCCCCGTGGAATAATGAGAGAGCGACTCCGCTGCAAAAATACCTGTTTTTCTTAAAGACCATCTTACGAGAAGGTGGGTTTGAAATGCCAGCTGGGGAAATCCAGCCCAGACCCTGCGCTGGTGGAGGATGACTGCCTCTCCACTTGGTCTCCTCTGCTGCACCAAGGGGGTTCCAAGCAGAGAAGGTGTCATCTCCCACCCGTCCCCATACTGGTACGGTTGCCCAGGGAGAGGATTATCCATCCACATCTCCGAGCGATAACGCCTGTGAATTTCAAAGGGGCTCCATCCACTTCTGATGGCAGGCGACAGGGCTAAGTTAATGGAGGCAGCAGTAAGAAATCTAATTAACCTGCAGTATGTTGTTTAATTTGTGCAAAGTTGTTGTGGTTACTCAGCTATAAACTCCGTCCCCAGCTCTAATGACAGCGACTTGCATGGCGGTGGCGGAGAGCATCCTGGAGGTGAGCAGCCACCTCGTGCTCACCCTTGAAGGTGCCCTCAATTATGCGCGGAGCGTTCCAGTGGTTGCCTCCATCTGGTTCTTCCATGCCATTTGAGACACTTCCCTAGCTCCAACCTTTGGAACGGGCACCTGTGCTGCTTCTCCGCCTGCTCTGGCATTCAGCCCCAGTGCGTGGCTTCCAAAAATCAGCCTTCAGGACCCAGCAGTGTCAATCTGTTGATTGCACTAAAGTCCAGGAAATGGGTTCGGGTTGCTGAGTTCCCACTACAGCTCTTAGGGCTGTAATTATGTTCAAGGCTCTTTGCTTCAGTTATTTCTTCTTGCTAATGCTTGGAGCTGCCGTACTGGTCTTTTCTTCAAGCCTGACCTCCATGTAGCTTCCCAGGAGAGAACCAGGCCTGTTATTTAAACCAATTCACAAACCGGCTCCCGAAGGCCAGTTGTTCATTACACGATTTTTTGAACAGCAGGAATCAGCAGGGCTGATGGCAGCTGAGCTCTTTGTGTTGGTTTGGGAAGAAGCACAGGAAAAGGGATGGATGTCATGCGTTAGCATCTCTTCCCAGGTTAACCTTACCCCAAGATCCTGGACCCCCTAATAGCTCCCCTGCAGCGCGGCGAGACTGCAGTGCCTGCAGAAGGATGATCCTGAACCTCAGCACCTCCTTCATCTCACACCCAAGCTCCGCGGTCCCCCTCTGACCACTACAAGAGACACAGACACACTCATACCCTGCAGGGACATCCTTCCCATGGAGGGAAAAAGCTTTTAACCAGGTCCCAGAAGACTCCCGGTTGATCAGTGAGGTGAGGTTTGACAAGAAGGGAATTGAGAAGGAAGAAGAACCACCTCTGGAGTCCATCAAAGCCAAGTGAGCTGGGGCCCTGCTGCTATGGGGTTTGCTAGAGTGGAGACCTCCAGCACTGAGCGCACTGAGGTCCCACTCGACACAAGTGTATTGGGGATGTGAAATATAAGAGCGGAACACACGGCTACACTGAGCCTGGCTTGATCCACAGCCTCCTCCCTGCAGCCCACGGCAGCTCCCACTTATGTTTCGAGGGGACTTCAGCCCCTCTGGCCAGTGGGGAGCCTGGAGACCTTGGCCTACTCCTCCCTGGCCACAGGCTGCTCCTCTAAGCCAGCCATGCCAGGAGCCCAGGTGGTGCCACTTGATGCTGCTCGGAGTCTGCCTGCAGACAAGACGGGATTCCCAGCAAACAAGACTCCCAGCAAGCCAACCTGATCCACAAATGGGGTTCCTGGTGAAGCCCCATGTGCAGGGACACTAAAACACCCCCTGAGCAGCGGCAGCTCAGCCACCACCAGTTTGAAGGATGGACCAAGAGCGTGTCCCCGTGCAAAACTCTTGGCATCCCATCCCCACGCTGCTGAGCTCCACGGCCCTTCCCCTTCACCCCTGGGACAAAACCAGGTCCCTGCAAGGCCAAGGGGAGAGGCAGCGACCACCGAGGGGGAACAAGAGCTCAATTTGGGTTTTCCTTTCTTTTTTTTCTTTTTTTAAGAATTAAAAAGTGGCAGCGCTAGCGAAGGGTAATTATCCCTCTGTTCCAGCTGAAATACAATTAAGGCAGCTCTCAACGAGCCCCCGGGATATTGTGGTTTACTAATTAACAAGCGGATATGCTGTGGCCCCTGTCATGGCAATTACAGCATGAGACAGGCTTCAGGAGCTCTAATTACACGTCAGCCCGCGACACACGCTGCAATACAAATTAACGAGGGCTGGCGACGGAGGGAGTTTACCCGGCGAGAGGCTGAGCTGGGCAGCAGGGATGGGGACGAAAGGGACAGAGATGGGGGGACCCAATGTGGCTCCAAGGGATAGCGGTGCACGCTGCAGGGTCGGGAGGATGCAGGGAGCAAATTGGGGGTAAACAGGGAGTAAAATACACCACGGTCGCCAAAAATAAAGGTGCATTGGAGGAAGGAGAGGGGCTTTTGCTTTGCGGAGCCGTGGTCTGCTGAGATGAGTGGCATTTGGGATGACTGCAATGAATAGCAAGTATCGCATCTTCCGCTGTTAATTCCCAGACCAATAAAGCCACTGTTAAGAAAAGAAGTCAGATGGGAAATACCCAACAGGGTTTTGACTGATGACAAATAACTAACAGGTCTCCCAGAGCCAAGAGGAATTTTTCTGACAAATTGTTCATTGGGAAAAGTTACGCAGTTTCAGGTTGAGTTCAACTAATAGCTTTGGCCAGGTATGGGGGGGGTGGAAAAAATGCAATCAGGATTTTTGTAAACGCAGTTTTGACAGGTTGCATTTAAAAAAAGCTGTTTCATTTCAATAGGTATTTAAAAGATATAATTAAAGCAAAATACAGACTGCACACCTAATGAGGACATTTTGTTTCTGACAAAATGAAACAACAATTTATCAGCTTTGCTGATATTTATCAGATTTTGGCTGGTCCCAGCCCAGCAGCGACACAGGTTTTCTGTGACAATAGTGTGCCTTTTGAATTTATCTCTCCTGCCATCGCCACTCCAGCACTCGCCTGCGGCAGGAGAGACGGTGGGGAGGTGACGTGACGGATGCCCTGGGATTTGGCCACCGGCATCGCTGGCAAATGCCGCCACAGACGGGGTGGTTCTCAGGCAGACGGGAGGATTTGGAGAAGCTGAAGCAAAGCCCCTGGGTTTTTGGGCCCCCTCCAGCATGACGCAGGGGTGGGATCAGCGGAGCTCGGGGGCAGCCCTTGCAGGGGAGGGGGTCTCATGCCATGGGGGAGCACAGCATGTTCATCGTGTGCTCCTGGCTGTGATAAAGGGTGAGACGAGGCCGCTAAAGGGGTTTTGGATTAATCCCCTCTGGGCGTGCTGCCCCCATGCACCCCAGGGAGGAGACTCTGCCCAGTCCCCGCTGCCAGCACCCAGAGCACGAAGCCACCAGAGGCCACCTCCACTGCAGAGCAGTGGCAAGGGGATGGCACGCACCTCCTTGCATATCGCTCCCAAAATAGATCTCATTAACCATCGCAATTAACACGAGCTGGGCCCTCTCTCCTCCTCGCCACCCCAGCCAGAGCCATACATAAAAATAACTGTCTATTACACAGCGGGCAGAGCCTGGCTTATCGCTGCAGACAGGAAATTGCTGCGCAGAAACCGCACGTTTCACTTTTAATAAGTTTGGCAATAAAACGTCTCGTCAAATGAGGCCACGACAGGGTGATAATGAAGCTTCCGTGTGGCCCGTAATTGCTTACTGCTCTCCTGGGGGTGAGCCAGAAAATGGGGAACAAGGGGGGAGACGAATGGCAGCATCATCTGCCCTCACCTCCTTCTTTGGGAGCATCCCTACTTGTCCCCGGCAGCATTCCCAGAGCACCGGTACCTGCCGGGACATGGTTGAGGAGGAGGTCTGTCCATGTTGGAGGGATACAGGCAATTCCCATGGAGCAGTGGGGGAGGAATCAGAGGAAGAGAGAGGTTGTTAGTGCTCCAAGGGAAAGGAAAAGATTTTCTGCCTTCCAAGCAGGAATTTTCAGCACTGAGTAGTCTTCAAGGTTGGGTAGGTGCTGTCACACCCAGTCTGTCCCCATCTTTAGCCAGGAGGGGTACGGTCTCCTGGAGGTTTTGCACAAGTTGGCTCAGGATGAGGAACTCAAAGAGCAGCTACAACTGAAACATCAAGGGCATAAAGCAGGAAGGAGGAAAGCACTCATTGATCAAGACCCTATGGAGTCTCCTCATTTCTCCACAAAGGTCCTTGCTGACGGGAGTTGCAGAAACCCTTGGTTAACATCCACAGATTTCTTGCCTTCCTGCCCACTTCAGGTTTAAGGTGGTTGAGCATGAATCTGAAAGACGTGCCCAGTCCCAGTTCAGCTCTGCAGAGCAGAGAAGCGCTGGAGGATGAACCACTTTGTTCTCTTCAGAGGAGACTGAGACATGGCAAAGGAGAGGTCCCAGGGGGACCCCCTGTGCCGGACCTCTGCTACGGAGCAAGAGGGCTGCAGCGCTCCGAGGCCCATCATGGCAAAGGCCAGGGAGCACCGCAGTGCCTGTCTGTTCTGGTGTCCTCATGCTGGTGACCTCAGAGCAGCAGCTGGTGACATCTGCAGCCAGGCAGCACCAGCCATCCGAGCCAGTCCCTTGCAGCAAAGGATGGTGGTGATGTTTCCAGGTGCTCCCTTCACGATGAAATTTTCTTTCTCTAAAGGAAAACAGGTCCAGCAAGGGACCAGTCACTGCCCTCACCCGCTTGTGTAGCTCCCCATCTTCTGTTTGATCTTCTAGATGGTGGGAGACACAAAGCAGCCCTGCCGCAAGCCTTTTTGGATTGATGGGAGCAGCTTGAGGGAGCCCTGGTGGGGTGCCCCAACCCATGGGTGGTGACAGGGAGGCACTGTGCAGCCAGCAAATCCCAGGACGGTGAATCAGCCCCTCATCACCCATGGAGGCAAAGCTGGGTCCTTGCTGCCTTCTCCCATTTGACTTATCCCTGAGTTCCTCATTCCCACCAGTTGTCCCCGATGGCAGGGAGGGAACAGAGAGATCCAGGGGGACATAGGTGCAACCAGTCCTGCAAAGACGGGCTCGAGCTCTGGTGTTGCAGTAATAGGGGACAAAATGAGCCATGTCCAGGCTGGGACCGGGAAATGAAGCGGTTTAGAGTCACAGCAGGAACATGCTGGCGCTGTCGGGGACCGCTGGCTGCCACCGAGCCCCCAGGCGCGCGGGAGGCTTTGTTCACCCGTGGTACTGCCCTCGGGGAGTTTACCTGGAATTACTGATCCACATTCATAAACATGATCACGTTAATTGGCTGCCGCGGCTACAGCCGCCGTCTCCTCCCAGCGCTGGGACTTCATCTCTGTTCCCATCCCAAATGTCAAGATGTCTCTGTTCCTCCATCCTCTTGGCACCGCGGCCGAGGATGGAGAAGCAGCTGGAGAAGGGAAAGAAACAGAGGATGGGTTACTCCATGAACCTGGAGCTGGTGACAGACACCCACTGCCACCACCTCTGCTCTGCAAAGCAGTGCCTTGGAAACAAACCGCAGACAAGGGGACCACGAGCTCTGCAAGAAGCCCTGCAGCCCCAGGCAGCGATGACCTGGGGACGGGCACCTGGGCTGGAGACCAGCTTTTCTTGCAGGAGCAATGACCAGGTGGCTGGAGAGGGACCAGGTCCCGGCCGAGGACAGAGCCACCCAGGCTGCTCAGCCTGAGATCAGGCTGCTGCTCGTCTCGCTTGGAGCGGAGCCAATCACTTCTGCTAAATTATTCATCCGACAAATTTAGCCTGTTATTCTAGTCGTGCTCTACCCAGAGTTTTACAGATTTCGTTATTATTTCAAATTGTGCAAACACCGCAGAAACCTCTCGCGGGCTCTGGCACACTCTGCTTTCATCTCAGCTCTCAGCTCATCTGCCAAATCTGAAACGGGATTTCTACCACCTGGTGCCAAACCCTCCATCCCCAGCCAGGCCACAGGACCTCATGGAGAGAAGCGGCATCCCCATTGGGCACAAGGCTTCTACCAAAGGGAGAGCCATCTACCATGTGAGAGCCATCTACCGATAACCCAGAGATCCGCGGGATCAGAGGACGCCAGAGATAACCCAGAGATCAGCGGGATCAGAGGACTTTTTTCTACCTCCATCCTTGCATCTGGAATAGGGGAGAAAAATGACACCACTTTTTCCTCGCAGCCCGGGCTATCGTGGCCTTGGGAAACCAGAGAAAGCTTTTCCCTTCCTCCACGCATGCCCATAATTTCTCCTGTCAAGGTTCCTTTGTAACCACAGGGGTACAGCTAAAATTTCACCCTGACCAGGGGAAATCACACGCCTCTTGCAAAACAGCCAGCCTGGCAAAGAAGGTGTCACCGAACAAAGATGAGGGGAGGTGGACGGGTTTGTTATGGACGAGCCGAGACTGATCAGACCCACATGTGCGACAGCGATGTGTCTGGGGAGAAGCGATCAACCACGTCCATCGATCAGCACCAAACATCGAGACTCTTCAATCTCCTGTCCCACTGCGGGGCACAAGGGAGAAAAGCAGACGGAGATGCCACCTCCGTGCCCACTTGGATCTGGCAGAGAAATGCCACAGGCAACACAAGCTGTGCTCCTCTCGCACTGGGGCTTGAGTTTGATCCTGCTCATGTGGTGACGGTCAGCTCACACCCTGCTTAGGGGGAGGAAAACAGGGCAAAGAGCCCCCCTGAGCCCCAAACAAACCATCCCCGAGAGCTGTGCTGCACAGTTTCACTAAAAATAACAGAAACAAATAGAAATTTCTACATACAGACCTGCCAGGGTTCCCTAGCAAGTTATTGTGGGACACTTGAAATACTCTCATTAGGAGGAGCTAATTAGCTGAACAGCAGGGACAGAAGCAATAGATGCAAAACACAAAGCAACATATTTAAGGAAGAAGTTTACTAGCCAGAATCAAAACATAAAAGAAATAGAAAAAAAAAATAAATCACAGGGTGATCTAAATCTTTTCTTTCTGCCCAGGCTAAAGCTAATGCGTGGTGGAAAGGGGGAATGATGGAGAATGAAAACACTTGTCCTGCATCCCCACGAGCCTCCTCGGTGGCAGGGAGAGGGGGATGCTCAGCGCCAGGCCCCGTGGGACAAGGATGGACAAAGTGCCTGGCTCCTTCTGGAAGACTAGTGATTTTGTTGTTGTATGGCTCATCCCACCACAACAAGTCACAGTCTGCCCTAGGGAGCATGGCCATTCCGGCAATGCTAAAGGCATGGGGACAAGCTGGTGGCTGGGGCTGCCGGTGGCCCTTCTCTGCTTCTGACCACCTCAGCCGTTGCTTTTGTGATCCTTGAGAGCAAAGCAACGAAAGGCCGGTCTGAAACCTCATCTGCACCCGTGCCCCGGCCAGAGCTGACTCCCGCAATCCTGTGGAGCACGACGGGAGAGCCTGGAGGATGCAAACCCCATGCTACCTCACCTCAGCCCACCCCACAGGCATGGTGCTGCCCCAGCCAGCAGCCCGAGGATCCCTGACGGAAGCAGGGATACCCATAGGGTCACCACAAGCTCCAGGGTGTGCGGTTGGGTACCCTAGTGAGCACCACCACCCCAAACCCACCACCCAGAACGGCTCCTCTCCCATGCAGGACTGGAGGGGGGACAGGCTGGAAGCCCACGGGTCTGGGAGGCAAGCACTAGACAGAACACAGCCCCACGGTAGCCCGCGCCCCACCAGGCGACCCCCGCGCTGTATCCGGGGCGCCTTATAGCGAGGCGGCGGCGGCACCGCCCGACCCGCGCTGTATGCAAATCATCCCCCGTGGCGCAGCCAATGGGGAGGCGGGGGGGCGTGGCCACGGCGGGACTTGCCCGGGCATGTGAGCTCGGCGGCTTCCGGGAGAGACACGTGGGAGCCGGGCGGACGGCGGTGGGTCCGCGGGCAACCGGGGGGCGAGCAAGGGCCTGGGGGTGGGCAATGGTGCGGGCAGGGGCTTGGGGGGCGGGTATTGGGGTGGGCAAGGGCTACGGGGACGGCTAATGGGGCGGACAGGGATCTGGGGCCGGGAGTGAGGCAGGGAGGGCCCGGGTAAGGGGCAGACAGGGCCCTAGGAGTGTTCAATGGGGCGGGCGGGTGGGAGGGGACGGTGGGGTGGGTAGGGGGCTGCGGATCGGTAAGAGGGTGGACAAGGCCCTGGGAGTGGGAATGGGGCAGGTGGGGGCCGGCCAACAAGGCGGTAAGGGCGTGGGGACAGCGTGTGACAATGTGTCCGTGTCCCCCCCTTTCCCCTGCCCCATAGCTCCTGCCTGTACCCGCATACAGCGCGGGGGGGGGCGGGTTAGTCGCGGGGGGGGCAGGAGGGGGGGGTTACCGTGAAGCGTGTGGGTCATGTGACAGGGGGCTATGAAGGTTGCATGGCACTCACATCCCCCTGTGCCCACTCCAGCAGGGATGCCACCTGGCAAAGGGCAGATGACCCCGCTGCTGCCCACCCTGCAGGTCTCCGCACCCACCCCGCAGAGCACCCATGGCCCCGCTGCAGGGACCCACGCTCAGCCCCTGGAGGGTCCCAGCAAGAAGAAGAGCCGCAAGCACCAGCGGTTCATGGAGCGCCGGGCACTGCTGGAGCAGAAGGGGCTGCTGAGCCCCCACCGGCGCCTGGGTAGCCAAGCCCCCGTGGTGGGGCCGGAGGCAGGCAGCACACTCACCAAGATGGGTGGCACCACAGCACCATGTGGCAGGAAGATCCCCAAGCCCAAACAAGTCGTCTCCCCATCCCTGTCCCCATCCGCCTCTCCGGACAGCATAGCCAGGCATCACTCCGTGCTGCTGTCCCAGGGGAATGGCAGCTCCAAGGGGGTGCGGATGTCCTCCCCGCTTCTGCGCCCACGCAAGTACGTGGCCATCGACTGTGAGATGGTGGGCACTGGTCCTCAGGGCAGGCTGAGCGAGCTGGCACGGTGCTCCGTGGTGAACTACGAGGGGGATGTCATCTATGACAAGTACATCCTGCCCGAGCTCCCCATCGTGGACTACCGGACACGCTGGAGTGGCATTACCAAGCAGCACATGAAGAGCGCGATTCCCTTCAAGGCTGCTCAGGCGGAGGTGAGGAAAAAGAGAGAAATTTAAAAAAAAGAAATAAAAAAAAAAAAAGGCTGTGTGTTATCTGCCAGCCACAAATTGAGATATTTGGTGGTCCGTGCTGAGGTACTCTGAGACAGAGACACCAGCACAGGACGAGGAGCCTCCGAAGCCATGCAATGGGTTGGTTTACTTGTTATTGCTCCATTCTGAGAACCTAAAAAACTGGAACTGGAGGAACTGAATTTAACACAAAATTACTTATTTTATGCTTAATTAGTATTTCTTTTGCTGCACTGTCTGCCTAACCATTTCTGACGCTTCCAGATCCTGAAGATCTTGAAAGACAAGATTGTGGTAGGACATGCCATCCACAATGACTTCCAAGCCCTGAAGTACTTCCACCCGAAAGACAGGACCCGAGACACCAGCCGGATCCCTGTGCTGAACCAAAGGGCAGGGCTGCCCGTCAGGGCCAGCGTCTCCCTTAAAAGCTTGGCCAGGCACCTACTCCAGAAAAAGATCCAGGTAAGCAGCAGGAACCTTGAGATAGGGAGTGTTCCTGGGTTTGCTACAAGCCTGTGTGGTTAACCTGGTCCCCCCATCTCCTTGGATGCTCTTTGTGAGATGGAGATGAACTTTGTTCATCCTGTGCTACTGGCCGTCATCAAGCTGGGGGAGCCCAGGACCTCCCAAGCTGACCATTAAGCATCTCAATAAAGCATGGACAGGAACTGTGCCCTCCAGAAAGTGCTTGAGTTGCATGTATCTCCTGGGTTGCATCGAACTTTTGCTATCTCCAAAACCCACAGCACTTGTGTCCTTCTAAGCAACAAAGTGACCTGTTGGGTTTTTGTCAAACCCTTTTTTTTCTAATGAGGCTTTTCCCCCTTTGCTCAGGTTGGCTGCAAAGGGCACTCGTCGGTGGAGGATGCCCAGACGGCCATGGAGCTGTACAGACTGGTGGAAGTGCAGTGGGAGACGGAGCTGGCCCACAGCCTACCCCCCCGGCCCCCCAGCCCTGTCATAGACCCCACCACAGACAGCAGCCACTACATGGATGACCGGTACTGGCCCACGGACTTGATGTCAAGCAGCCTGTGATGGGGGACAACGTCTCCTCCACGTGTTTCAGACTATCCTGATTCCTCCAGCTATCAAAGGTGGAGGTGGCTGCCAACCTCCTTCCCTGAGGCTTGTGCCCCACATCCTCTGGGTGCCCCAGCATGCAGAGGAGTCAGACACCCCCAGCCCCTCTTGGGGACAGAGAAATGGTGGCACTTGGACACTGGCAATGTCCTGAAAACGCTGTCTGCGGCCTCTTACTGTCACACAGAAATAAATGCCGTGGCTGCGCCGTGTTCATCTGTCACTTGGTGCTTGGGGGCGTGCGGGGTCCTGGTGCCAGCCTGGAGGAGCTGCTGTGGGCATGCGATGGCTGTGGCGGTGGGCCATGGCTGCCAGGGCACCTCCAGTATCCTCTGGGAAGGGGGTTACCCCGATGGTGGGTGAGTGGCAAGTCTCCTCGTGGGAGGACAGAGGTGTCCTGCTGATGCCCAAAGGCTGCAAACCATCCAGGGCCAGTTGAGCAGTTTTTTCCTCACTTTGTTTGCACAGGGAAGCTGAAAAGAAAGTCTGTGTCTAATCAATGTCCAGCCTGGACAAAAGCATAGGATGCACTTCATTTTAAATAGACTACATGCATATTTGTCCAATTCCGAATTAAAAAACTGTTGTTGCAAAGCCCCTGTGTGCAAGTTGCGTGGTCTGATCAGGCAGCTCTCCAGGAGGGAGGAGAGGGCAGGAATGGGGTCGGCAAGGTGGGGGACATGCTCTGCCTGCGTCCTGTGCTGCGACTGGGTGCTTAAAACCCACCTGGAACCAGAAAAGGTGCTTTGAGTGGCCTGATGATGGCTGGTGTGAGCAGTTCCTTGGGGAATGGGCTGCTCCCCTCTGCTCTGGGGACATCCCTGTGAAGGCAGGAGGAGCAAGGGATGGGCTCAGCAAGAACCCTGTGGTCCAGCACTGCCGCCTGCTTGGAAAAAGCCCGTTTCAAGAGAAAGTGTCCCAGTGTGTCACACTCCAGCAGCTGGGCTGTCACAGCTCGGGGAGGCACTGCTGGGGTTTGCCCACCCTGTGAGATGGCATCCTTGTGTGCAGACTCTGGCAGCGAGAGCTGTGCCTGTCCCGGAGCGGGGGAATGATGCTGAGCTGTGGCGTGGGCTGCTGTGACGGTGTGGGGACAGGGTGATGCTCCCCTGCAGCGGCTCTGCCCACAAGCTGCTGCTCCGTGGGTGCCGTATGTGGTTGCACAGATGTACCCCAGCTGGGTGTGAGCACCAGAGTGGGGTTTGGGGCTGGACATGGGGAGTCACGCGCTTCCCCGGGGGGCTGAACAGCCACTGTTATAGAAAAATCAGTATTTTTTTGCCAGGTGCCTCAAGGCTGAGGCCACCCCTTTAGCACAGGGGTCCCAGTGTCTGGGCTGTGAGACAGAGGGGGGCTGGAGGGCTGCCAGCATCCCGGGGGCTTTCGGGAGCCCAGCCACAGCACGATGCGGGTACAGCAGCCAGCACTGAAACAGAGTCCCATGTCCCCCATGGCCAAGCTAGATGAGTCCCAGGCTTTTCCCAGCGGCCAGGGGAGGGAAGGAGAGCTCAGCCCCAGCCTTGGGAAGCGGCCAAGGAGCCGGTGACGCAGGCACACCTGACGCACACATCAGTGCCATTAAGAGAAGCATCTTGCACTTCCCGTCTTAACTCCTCCCTGCCCGGCAGATGAAGTCGGGGACAGCTCAGAAACGCTTCGAAATACATTGGACATGTCTAAAAAGCTCCGGCTTCCCAGTGGTGCGAGCACAGCCTTCCTTCAACAGAAACAATAATAACCTGGGCTGCATCGTGATCTCATGGGCTAGGCACTCTCCACCAGAGCCGGTGGGAAACATGCTCCCGCAGTAGATCTTTAAATCCTGCTCGTGGCAATTTGGCCCAGGCACGTTCCTGACGCAGCAAGCTGTAAAACCCAGCCGGCCCCACGCTCTGTGTGAGCCCCAGGGTGCAGCTCAGCTCAGCCCCAGTGCGATGCCCTGCAACGCCAGCAGGACCCAGCGGGATACTGGAGGGGCCTGAACCCTGTGTGGGCACACAGCGGGGTGGCAGGAGGGGCACGGCTGGCACAGGTTTTTCTCCATTTCCTCCTCTCCGCCATTTCCACCTGTCCCAAGGCAGCAGGAGGGAAGCAACGCTGTGGGAAAGGTGACAGGAGCTCAGTGGCTCAGCAGACAGCACCATCAGAAGATGGTGGCATCCCAAAGCTGGCACAGCAGCACTGTCTTCTGCTCCCGGGAAAGCAGACCCGGAGGAAGGGCACAGCGGAGGGATGTTTTGCTCGTAGCTGAATAACACAGCCCATATCACTGCATCCCCGCGGGGGGTTCATGGGGACTTGCATGGGGCACCCCACGGTTCCTGGCTTGTTTGTCCACCAGCCCTTGTTGTCCCCCCCCAGCCCGCCATGTCCCGCTACCCCATAGCACCAACTTGCCCTAAGCCACATGATGGCTCGATGTGAGACACGGTGGTGTTGGGGTGAGGCTGGAGAAAGCTGCAAAAGGCGGTAGAAGGCCACGAGGCTTTATCAGCCTGTGACTCAGCCTACCTCCCTGTCAGCCAGCAGCAGGGGGGGAAGGCGTAATTAAGGGGAAAAAAATAAAATTCGGAAGTCTTGGCCGTCCAAACACTTTAGTGAGACCCACTTCCAAAAGTGAGCCTGGGGTGGGCTCCAGCAAAGGGATAGATTTCTCCAAGCGCTCATCCCCTGTGATCCAGGGCAGCTTTTTCCCCGCCTGCCCATGGCAGAGCTTCCCGGCCTGCCTGCACAGCCTGGGGCTTGCACAGTGGCAGGAGGCACTGGGAAAGTCCCAGGTTGCCTCTGAGAGCTTGTCCCCGTCACCACCACACTGATTTAACCCCCCTGCTGAAATACCCCCCCTGCTTTGGGGGCAAATCTGAAGGCAGCAAGGCAACCAAAGGCTGGCTGCCCTTTGGTGTTTATACGTCCTTGCAAGCTTTGCTTCTACGCCGTGATCTCCCGCTCTTGGGGAAGCTGAGAAACAAATCGGGGGGGAGGGGGGGTGTCAGTGCCCATATACATCAGATTGAAGGGCTGGAAAACCCCTGCTGTTGTGCTCTGCAGCCCCCAGCCCCCCCAAGGCAAGGTTGCTGAGGAGCAAACCCCACCGCGGATGATGAGGGGTGGTGGTGACCCACTCCCTGCTGACGAAGCGGTGTTTGCTCTGAGCAATCTGAATGGCAACTTCTGTCACGTTTGCACCCAGCGAACCCTTCGAGAGCTAAACAGGATTTTCACAGGTGTTTGTGAATATTCACCTACACGCCAGGGAGCTGCTATGGCTGAGAGTCACCAGCCTTCGCTTCGGCTCATCACCTGAGCAGCCCGCTGAGCATCTTCAGGCGGGCGAAGGAGAGCTGGGCTGGCTCACCATTCAGGCTAAATTTTGTGATAATTGAAGAATCTGCAGAAAACTCCGCCGTTGTCTCAACGACCCTGAATAATGATTAACGCAAACCCACGAATCCAGCAACGGGGTTTTTTATCAGAGGGAAAACATTGCCAAATGAGGTTTTTTTTTCCAGCCAGCTGCAAGAGCAGGTAACTGATAAGCCCGTCATTGGAGTGGGGCTGAGCCAATGGGAGCCGATGGCGACGGCTTTTACTTCTGTCTAGCAACAGCTTCTCCTTGAGCAACAGACAGTGATTCAATGCTTTCCCTTGCTCTTATTCAGCTCCCCGCCTTCCTGCCCTCCTGTTACACAGGGATTTTCATGGGGGACACTCAGAAACTGAGTTTTGCGTGGATTATCTATGGCTTTCTGCAAGTTTTTGGTGTCCAATCCTACCCCGCATGGCGAGAGCTTTGCAGCGGTAGATGCGGATGCGTGCCCGCATCCTGCTCACACCCCGGGCTCTGCTCGCACCGCCGTGCCCGTGTACCCGGGGGCTCCGCTTCTGCTGGGTGGGTGTTGGACACCCATATGGTGAAATAGCAGCATGGCAGACCAGCAGCTGTTCAAAGAGACCCCACACCAGGGGTGCCTCTGACCCTCCTGCCCCACATCGCCAGCGCCTGGCCATGGTCCAGCGCCTCTCCCAGCTGCTGGGGGCTGTTTGCATGGGGACCATGGCTGGGAGCAGCATCTCCTCATCAAACACCTGGTTTGCTTTGATGCCGGCTCTGGTTATCACGGTACATGTGGTTGAAGTGCCACGTAAGCCCCAAATGCCTTGGGGTGGAGCAATGGTGGTACCTCATAACAGCCCAGAGCCAGTCGCTAACCTGGGGCTGTCAGTCCCCTCACTGTGGGGATGCTGGGGGACTATTTGCCCCATTTGCAGGCAGAGAGCAGAGTCTTCACTGGGCCAACTGGCCAGAGACCAAACCAGTCACAGAGGAAGGAGGAACCGGCCTTCCCGCACCCCTCCCCAGCAGTACCCCCACCCACCATCGCTCCTCTCCTCTACGCCCCCAGTGTAAATTAGAAGGCAGAAAACTCGCAGCCGGCTATAAATTAAAATCTCGGGCACCTTAATAACCCGCTTGGCCAGAAGAAGCGACTAGGTGTGATGTGGAAATGAATAGGCACATCTGGCAGCCGCTTAGCGCTCCGGCTGCGGGAGGGGTGTGCGTGTGTGCGCGTGTGTGCGCGTGTGTATGCGTGTGCGAGCCGCCGGCACAGCCTCCCGGATTGGCTGCAAAACCCCTTCCCGACCAATGCTGGGGACCAGGGTGGCCTAGCAACAGCCTTTCCCTAATGAAAAACAAGCCACTTAAGCATCGTGACTGTCTGCAGACGAGAGGAAAAGGCACAATTTCCGGCACGCTCCATCCCCCCCAGGGGACACAACCCCAAAAGGGGGCTACAAAGGCTGCGCTGGGTGGGCTGGGATTCTCCCAACCCGAGTACCCCTCGGTGCCTGTGCCATGGGTGAGTTGGGGGCATGGGAAGGGTTTGCTCCAGGCACAACACAAGGAAGCCCCCACAGAAGAAACCACATCCCGTTCAGCCGTGGCTCCATCCCCCTGTGCTGGGCTCACCCTCAGCACGGCAAGGGGACCCCCGCCGCAGGCACCCCACAGCCCTGCACCTATGGGGTATGTGGAGGGCTGGATGCCAAGTGGCCGTGGGTGCTGTGAGCTGCTGAAAATGTCACCTTTATGGCATGAAGGGTTCATGTGGTGCAGTGCCAGGAGCATGTGGGGTGCTCCCCACTACTGCCGGGTACAGGATAGGCCAAGGGGCTGGTCACTGCTGTGGTCTTGCTTGGAGACGTCACCTTCCCATGTCCCTGTCCTCTCCCCTGCCCGGGGAAAGGGGTCTGAGGACAGTGGGGTCCGACGCATGAGCATAAGCCCATGCCTTAGTGATGGCCTCCCTGCTAGCCAGCTCACAGAAGACCTGCTGAGCTCACAGCTGAGGGCACCAGGGGCTGGCCGTGGGGTCAGTGGGCACAGGGACACCTGTCAGGAGGCAGGCTGGGAGCTGGGGGACAATGGCAGAGGGTATCAAGGCACAGCATCACTTTTGGGCTGCAGAAACACCTCTTCCTTGGGGAACAGTGAGATGCAGGTCAGCTCTCTCCCATCCATGTGTGCAATTCCCAGTAAGGCAATGCAGGGGAGAGGACCCAGCTCAGCCCACCTGGCACTGGGAGCAGCAGCAGCAGTTTCCTCCATCCCCAAGCGCCGCATCATCCCAGGGAGCTTTAAGCTCTGCGCCAAACTTGCGGTCTTTCAGCCCGCTTTTCCCCATCCTGGCTCACCCCGGGGATGACGGGGAGATGGGGAGCGCCTATGGTGGTTTTTAAATTTTCTCATTCAAAAGGGAGGTTTCGGCTCATCCGAAAGCACAGCCCACGCCTCCAGCTCAAACCTGCCCCACAACAGACCTGCCTGCGCCGCTCTGCTCCCGCACACCTGGGGGCCCCTCACAAAGCATTAGAAATAACTCTATTTTTTTTTTTAATTTTTTTTTTTTATCCCAGACAAGAAAACAAAATATCGTCATCTTACCAACGCCACCTGACCGGGGCAGAGCAGCAAGCGTGGTGTGCCCCAGGCCAACATCTCTGCCACGACGGATGGAGCGTGGCGAAGGCTCTTCTCTGGGGGAACCTGATGGAGAAAATGAAAAAATAACTGGAGGCGGGGGAAAGCACAAGACGTGACTCTCCACTCCTCTGGGCTGACCCCCTGGGGAACCCCCCCCCTCGTGTTTTTCACTCCATTTGTGCCCGTTCCGGGTTTGTGCAGTCCCGGCTGTTCACTAGATGGTGCCCTCGGGCTGCTGGTTTCTGAGTTGTCCCCTCGCAGGCTGGGGACAGGACGGGGCCCGGCTCTGCCCCGGGCTCCCAGGCCGTATTTTAGGCAGGTCACAAGCACAAAAGGAGCGTGAAAGCCACTTGAATCCCACAATTAAATCCCCGCACGTTTTGGGTGCTTCGGGGTCTGGGTCCGGTAATGAACTGCAAGCGCTGGCCTCCCTCCCGTACCCCGGGTTTATCTGAATCCCTCAGTATTTTATGTCTCTACCACCGTGAAGGTGCTTTACATCCCCAAGACAGGAAGAGGAGATGTGATGGCCAAAGAGGTAATTTCATGGTGAATGCGTGTGGGTAAAATAGCAAATAACCATCCACAACCACCACCAAAAAAATGCGTACAGCCGTAGCGCTGCAGCTCCGGTGCAGGGTGCAGGGCGGGAAGAGGAGGAAGACACGCTAACACGCATTAGCGTTACTAAGAAGGTATTTATTCATTTAGAAATGTAAATCTATGCCCATTAAGCAGCATTAGCTGTCTCCACTAGGGAGGAGCCCTGCCATGGAGCAGGAGGATGCGATGGGACAGGGATGCAGGGCATCCGCAGGGCTGCCCACGGACCCAGGGCAGGAACAGCAGGGGCTGCTTCAGGTCAGCAATGGGGTCTGTTTGCCATCCCGGGAGGTCACTGTTTGCATTTGGCCTTCACCTGGCGAGGATGGAGACACTTTCCCTTTTATTAGAAACCACTCCTGCCTTCATAAGATGGCGAACCCAGATGCGAGTGGCAACCTACAGGGGTCAAGTCACACAAGGCCACTCTGTGGTGGCAGCATAGGATGGACGTGCCAGCATCCCACTTAATCTTCTGGTCTCTCAAAATAGCAGAATGACGGAAAAGATCAAAGCCAGAGCTACACAGAGCAGCATTTGTTGTCATTTTAAGATGGCATTAATATGCAGCTCTGGGTGAAAAAGTTGCTCAAAAAATGGTTTCTTCTTGTTGCTCATCTCTGCCCTGCCCCAGGCAAATCCTGAGTCCTGCCCGTGCGCGGGAACCCACAGTGCTCCAGGTCCTCCAGAGCTGCCCAGATGTCAGGGTCTGAGCCACAAAGGCCAGGTGCTGCTACTAAATTTTGTTATTTGTATATTTTCACTTTTTTAAATTTTTTTTTTTTATACTAGGCAGATCAAGCTGGAAATAACATGGGAGAAATTATGTTTGCCTTCAGCATCAGCAGCTCAAATATCCTGGAGGGAGACACCTCACCGATGAACCTTGAGGAGCTAACGTCAGCAGGAGGCAGGAATGATCCTCTTGTCCTCTGGCATCATTGGCTCCAATAAAAAGATGTAAAAGAGGGCAAAATGGCTCTCAGAGGCCTCCACAGCATCTCTCATTTTGGGGACAAACATGGAGAATGAGCACATGAACAGAACAACTGCCTACAGAGCCTGCTTTTGATCTTCCAGGTTTCCCTTGTTGTAGGAAACCTTGGCCAAACCAACCTATTAAATAGGGAATTCAATCCCAGGAACCTCCCTGGGAGCTGCTCTTCAACAATCCAACAATGCTCCTGCCTTGGACACAGGTTCATCCCATCTCTGGGAATGGCACCTTCCACCCCACTGACTCCCACCCTCAAAAACCCTCACCTCTGGGCAGGAGACAGACCTGCCCCCTCGTGCCCCAGGGACCTGACAATCCACTGCCTTCAACCCTGCAAACAAAACCCCACGTTTAGCACCTAAGTCCAGTGTTGGGGAAAAACACTGGAGTAAAGCTACACACCCTTGTCACTTCTATAATTTACCTTTGTGTGAGCTCACAATAGCCCCTTACAAAGCAGCTGATGGGGAAGGGGTTGAAGGGCAGGGAGTTTTCCCTTGGACTTGCCTCTAAACGCATCCCCCATCCCAGGCCACCACTGCCTCCCCCAAGGAACTCATTTCACCTCCCGACAGCTGCATGGGTGGGAATTGCTGCCGTGGGAACCCACAGGGTTTTGCCGGGTTCCACCACAGGGTTTTGGGCACATATTTACCCCCTCTCCAGGAGCGGGCTCCAGGTATGAAGGCAGGGGGGCAGGCAGCCGTCCCCCAGCCCCCCAGTTGCCTTCTCAGACAGGATCAGGATCAATCCTGGCTGCCTTGCATCCCCCGAGGCTGGAAAACGCCCGTGCCAGGACCAAGACACTATGTATGTGTGCACCTATTTGGCCTGTCTCTGCGTCCCCGGGAGCGGGGCTGACCCGCTCGGCGGATCCCGATAACGGGCCATTTTGAGCAAGATCCTTATGAAACCGCCTTTCACAGGCAGCACAGAGGATGGTTGTTCCCGGGGCCAAACCTCCCTCTCCCCGGCTCCTGCCACGGGGATGCTCGGCTGCTCGAAACCCGCGGAGCCAGCGGCAAAGGAGGAGAGGTGGGAAGGGGGATTTACGGCGGGAGGAGCCGTGCCGAGGCAGGGGTTTCGGGGGAGAGGGCGGCATCCAGGCTGGGCTGCAGCTGGCTGACGCCAGCCCCACTCTGCGGCCTGAGACCCTTCCAAGGTGCCGGCCGAGGTACAGATGTTCCCATTGTGCATCTTGGGAGCCTTCTCGGAAAACTCCAGCAGCTTTGAGCTGCCTTTTTAGCTCCAGCTTTTGGGTGGTTTTTTTCATTTGTTTTTTTTTTTTAAATCATATACATAAGTTTGGAAGAGAGCCTTCTCGCTACTGCATTTCTTTGCTTTCTGCCAACCCCCCAGTGTTTTAAGAGCTCCCTCCCTGCTTTGTGTCGTTCCCCCCACCCCCCGCCTGAATGATCGTCACCATCCCAGGGGTTGGCACTATTAAGCCCCGGTGCAAAGCAACGGCTGCCAACCACAGCCTGTTTTGTATTGCAGGGGCTGGTTAGCCGGGTAAAGCGGATGGGTGGAAAGGCAGACCGTGCACTAGGGATCCTGCAAACCGGTTCTGCTCCGGCACTGCCAGGCGTTTGATGATAGAAGCGCACATGACCCCATGGCTGCTCCCTGGCTCAATTTTCCCACCACCAGAACAAGCAGCATCGCAGCGGGGAGAAGAGAGGTTTGCAAACCGCTCTGAGATCCTCAGTTACAGGGTTTTTTGTTCCCCTCGGCTCTGTTTCCTATGGGCAAAAGCAGCTAAGCAGGGACAAGAAGTGAGACGTGCAAAAGGGATGTTAGATCAGCCCTCAGACACAGCCGGAGAGGCAGCTTTGAAAAACCGAGCTGAGAATGGAGCTAAAAAAAAAAATTATTCAAGGATTTTGGGAAGAATCAGCCTCTTAGAGCAGGATCAGGGCCAGGAACCAGAGCCACAAGGTGCCTGTCCCTGCCTCTAGCTCCATCACTGGCCAACTTTATGGTGTGCTTGGTCCCTGCAGGGAGAGGGACCGACCAAAGCCTTGGGTTGAACCTAGGTGTGAGCAGAGAGGATGATAAAACCCTGTTTTGGGACCTGCGCTGGTCCTGTGTCTCACCCTGCCCTTGCTTAGAAACCATTTTGGCTGGGCTGCAGAGCTCTGCTGCTTCCCCGTGGCTGAGGTTCCCAATTAGCCTCCAGGTCCAAAAGCAACGGGAGGGCAAGGAGAAAGCCCTGCAACACTCTCAAACCCCCATCCCAGCCTGAATCCTCTCTCAAGTACGGCATCTTTAAGGTTAGCGGAGGATCCAGGTGTAATTTAGTTAGGAAGTAACGCTTAGGAGAAGGGAAATTACCCTCTCTCTCCCGGCCAGCACTAGCAGCTGACGGAGAAGGCAGCGATAAATGAGAATCAACTTCCAAAGAGAAACAAAAAAGCAACACCACTTAGAGACAGAAAGCAACTGAAAGGGCACATTTGTAACAGGAAAGACGTTTACAGCCCACCAGCAGTAAGAAAAGCCGTGGCTTTTAAAGAGAGCAGGGGCAGAGGGCATCTGCCTTTCAAAACAATCAGGAAAGGGAATCTGAAAAGCAAACACAGCCCTCTCAGCTGTTAAAGAAAAGGCAACAGCCGGTGGAAGTCACCCTCAGATCACAAGGGCATCCAGAGGGGGATCACATCGGGAGGGATGCCAGCAGCGGGGGGACAGGCAGGGCTGGCAGCGAGAGGGAAGATGGGGCTCCCGCGAGCCCTTTGCTGGCGACGGACTGCCTTGGGAAACTGCTGGCCAGGGGGGTTTAATCTTCTCCTGCAGATAGGCTTTTCCTTATCAGCTTCCTCCTCCAGGCATGAGGCCCTCGGGGCTGGTGAGCCAGCACGTCCCCCCACTCTGTTGGTGGGAAGAGGAAGAGGGCAGCTCGGGGCAGGCATCAATGTGGTGCTGATTTCACACTGCTCCGCTTCCTATCTTCCCTAAAAAGCATGGAGCAAAACCACAGGGAGCTCCCAGCCCGCCCCCTGCAGCCAAGCCCCCCCATCCCCAAGCTGTGAGCACAACCCAGACCAGTGTCCCCTGCCCTCCAACGTAGGAACTTGGGTCTTAACAGAGGTTTTTTCGTAGCCTGCAAGCGGCATTTAAATTACCCAAACCATCACCTCCACCCCATCACATCCATCTTCAAGGTCTCTGTGCCCACCAGGAGCTGTGGCCCATCCATCTTCCCCTTCTGATGTGCGCCCCAGACACAGAGCGTGGGCACAGCGAGGTGCCGAGGAGAGGGGTTTCAAAGGCTGCCTCGCTAAACAGGGAGTCACTTGAGCAAGACAAGAAGGCAGGGAGAACCCCACCCGAGAGCTTTGAGATGTCAGGTCTGAGAAATTGAGAAGCACCTGTAGGATTAAGGAGCCAAGCAGAAGCTTTGAGAGCACCCTCAGCCCCTAAACGATGAGTAGGAGGCCTCTCCCTTCCTCTGACACCTACATCCCTTTTGAAATCCTGGCTTATATCCTAAAAAGCTCACAGTTTTAAAGAGAAATGTAGAGAGAAGGAAGCATCTCCCAGCAAAGAGTAGGGGAGCATGCACATCCTACTGCTGTTCATTAAAAGTGGCTAATAATCTCATTTTTTTTCCAGCCCAGATAAAGCGCTGTGTATAAGTAGATAAGAGGCTTACATACCCAGGAGGCTCAATTAACGTTCTTAGTTCACACAGCCTCAGGTAGAAGGCATTGCTGACCAGCGGTTGCAGCCACCAACTGCCGAAGGAATAGCTTTCTTTTAAGTCTTTATAATCCCAAGTCTTTTATTTTTAGGTATTTCTAGGACTCCTCACCTCCGCAGCACTTCAGCGCAGCTCTCCCTGACTCTACGGGTACCGCTGGCCGTTCACCAGCAGCCCAACAAAAATTATTTCTCTTGCCTCCCCCATCACCTAAATCCTTACACAAAAAGAAGAGGTCCCTCATGAACCCAGTTGTATACAGACCAGCTATGCTGGTGTGAACTGGCCCACCTGGATCCCCCTGTCCTATATAGAGCCGGAGCTGCCTCTGGTGCTGTTTTAAGTGAACGTGTGGGAGCCCAGGGTGCCTGGAGGAGGGAATGGCTTGTTTTTCCCCTCATCTGAGCTTGTTGGTCAGGCTTGCTCACTCTGAGTTAGTTTTAGCTATTTGCTCTTGTGTAGTCTTATGAGAGAAGGAGCACTTGGGGATCTATGTTTTCCTCTAGAAAAGGAGTGAGTATTTGAGCTGGGAAGGTGTTTTCTAAGGGATGTGCTGGGCTGTAGCTCCCACGGAGTTTCTCTCTCCTTCAGAGGTGGCTCTCAGGTTGCACCCTGTGCAAACAAACACCCTGGGCTGGGGTATCAGCAGGTCCTGCAGCTACTTAGGGCTTTTTGTTCATCACGTACTGACTGCAGCAGCAGGGTTTGGGTCTGTCTGTCTTCTAGGGCTGGTCAAAGGAGCAAGGTGTCCTTCACTGGTAAAGCCAGAAGGACAGCTGTAGGGAAAAAAAAAACAACCCTGGAGATGCTCTTGAGCTGCTGGGGTATGGTCATGGGAGAGAGCTGTGCTATGGAAGTACTGGTGATAATAAGGGTACAACACCAATACTGAGAGCTGCAGATGCTCAGAGGCACATGTGGGGCACAGCTGCTGTGAGCAGGATAACCAGGGATCAAGGGAATAGCAAGGATTGACAGGGCTGTAGTCATGGCTGAGGTTTGCAGTGTGCCAGCCTGTGCCCCTGGGCTCTGCCTCCTGCTCTTATGTCTCTGCATTGATGGGTGACAGAGCATCCTAAATATTTGTAGGGAGAGGCAAGTGTCCTAAGTGGAGGGTGCTGTAGAGAGGCAGTCAGGAAGGACAGCAGTGGGGAGCAGGAGGTTCCGCTGTCCCCGTGGGACAGAGGCACAGCTGAAGATCTGCCAGCACCTGTAGCCCACCCCTCGTCCCTAGTGGCATTGCCCAGAGCACTGCCTGTGCCTGGGCCACGTAACACAAGCGTGTCTGCCTGTTTCTTCCCTCTGCTTGGTTTGAGGCTGTACCCTGACCCAGCCTTCCAGGCTTTGGTCCCTTCTGGCGTCATTGGTGACCACATGCAAAGGTGACTTTCAGATATAAAGGCTTTCAATTCTCACCGTATGCTTCTCCACCAGCCCACCCCACCTTGTTGCTGATCTTACCCACGGGTGGGTGAACCTGGCATGGAAGCATTAAGGTGCTGAGATAAACACTGTGCTTCATCCCGAGGTGAGGTGCACACTGTCCCTGTGCTCCCAGACGCACCGTGCTCCCAGGTTCATCCTGCGTGTCGAAGGTGATTGCTATTTCTCAAGCCAGCACACGTCCTTCCCCTCCTGCCCTGCTCCTCTCTGCCAGCCCAGCCCTCCCCTGGGGCTGCACGGTGCCTGCAAAAGACAATGTGGGCCGAGCCCTGCTGGCCACCATGGCAGGGAGGCTTCAACAACATCGGTGCTAAACGGGCTACAGAAGATTAAGTGCTCTCTCTGCTCCTGAAAGGCCCATTTAATTCACTTTCACCCTCTCTTCCCCCTCCCCCAGACCTCCCTGGCATCCAGGACACAGGGACTTTTATTACACCACTGAAAACCTTGAAGGGGACTGATCTCTTTTTTTTTTTTTTTTTTTTTGCCTGTTCCACCCCTCAGAGAAATGTCTCCTCTGACGAGCCACCAAGCTTACGTGCCTGCTGTCACGCACAGGCGGCTCCGGCCCCAGGACAACCTGCCAGTGGGTTTGCTCAGCCAGGGTCGGGTGGCCCCAAGAGCAAGATTTAAAGCTTGGCAGTGGGGAGGGCTCCGAGAAAGGATGCGTTATCAGCCAGGGACAAAGACTGTCTCTTGCTACTTGTTCCCCTTCGGTGTTTTGGAGGGACCTGGCAGAAGCTCTGAGGTGCTGGCAGGGTGGCAATAAGATGGGCGTGAGGGTGCAGCTGGCCACCGGGATGGGACCAGCCTGGCCTTGGCCTCTCCTCCTCTGTTTCTTCCCGTGCTGGGCTATCAGCTTGCTTCTCGCCAGCCCTTGGCGACTGAGAGCCTGTGGCAGGGCACAGCTGCTTGCTTTCAAACAGTTGAAATTCCAGAAACGTCGTGAATTAATTCAGCTTCCTGGGTTTGCGCTGGGGAAGCTGAAACCCACTTCGCTCTGGGTTTGTCCTACTGGAAATGAGCTTTCCTCCGCATTGCACAGGGGCCGGCCACGCAGCGGGGTCAGTTTTCTTCTTAAGGGGAAAAAGCAGGCTGTGGGGAATGGGATGTACCATGGCGCTTTGCATGCACATGCATTCCTCTGGCTCAGGTCAGGAGCAAGTCTGCTGGCTACATGGGGCCAAGATCTCCCTTGGTGTAACAGCCCTAGAGGCAGCAGGAACACAGGCGGGACTACTTTGGTCCACAAAGCAGTAGTCACAGCTTAGCACCAGGTGAGTCTCCCGCTGCAGGTGTCTGAGTTTAACTGGAAAGGGGATAGATTCCCCGCTGGAGCAGACAGCTGTGAAATGTGCTGGTTTTTAAATACTTGATTGAAAGCTCTCTGCCTCATTAAAACAAACTGGGAACCAAAAGCTTTCTCTCAAGAGATGCACGAGCAGGGAAAGGTGTATCTGCCTGGTTGGTGAGCTCCCCATCCCAGAGAGGCTTCCCTCTACTTGCTGCCCTTTACCAGGAGGGGTTTGGATTATTCCTGCACCCCGTGCCTGACTTTGAGATGTTGCTCTGTGTCCAGTGCCCCTCCAGCCCCCTTGTGAGAGGTACAAATGCACTGATATAACTGCACAGCAATAATTGCAGCTTCTGCGGCGTAGGAGAGCATCTGCTGCTGCCGCTTTCCAGACCTATTCTCAGCCCTTCGGGTTAAGCCAACATCGTGTCCTTGCAGAAGTCCACGGCAAAACTCCAGCTGAGCTAAAAGGTCTCCAGTTTCTTATTAGGAAATCTTGCTGAAGGTACAGTAATAAAAACAGTATTTCTGAAAGAAAATCAAATGCCAAGTAAGAATAGTATTTTCTCCTAAAGATGCGCCAATAATGAGAAAATCCTCAGTCAATAAAGAGCAAGAGAAACGCTAAGCTGCTAGAAATCAGGTGGGGCTGTCTCCAATTAGCCTGTTACCATGTGAATGCAGCACATCTGGATTTTCTTTTGTTGTTCTGACATTTCTTTTCCAACAGGCATAAATGTCCAACTTGTCTTTTTTTTCCCCGAGACAGTCCCGCCTTTCCCAGCACTCAGTCCTCTGGCAGTTGCGCTTCCCTACTGTAAGCAGGTGAGATGCCAGGCTCCGGAGACACAGCCGTTTACCTCAGGGAAGGTCTGGCAGGTGAATTTAAGCTGCATCAGAAGATCAATAGGCTTTGAAAACCTGAACAGAACATATGCACGTGCTGCTGCAAACCACCACATTGCCAAAATATAGCTGCCCCCTCTCTTGCCAGCTGGAGGGGGCTGCTTTGGGCCAAGAGCAGCCCAGATGCGCTGGTGCTGTGGCACGGCAATGTCAACGTGTCACCCCAAAGCAAGTCTTGCAGCCCTCAGGCGATGGGAACACACGGCATGTGTTCTGATCCCCGCTGTATGGGAAAAGCAAAGATGTGAGTAAGGCAGGGTGAAACGAGGCCTTCTGTTTCAAGACAGCTGCAGGCTTCAAAGATCAAGAACTCTTCCATAAGGTCCATGCCATGGGTTTACCCAAAGGCTCCTGTAGACCCCTGTCTCTGCCATGGAGGTTACAGAGGGGACACTTTCCTTCCAGCACTCAACAAGCTCTTGGGGGAAGATTCAGGCTATGAACAAGGGCAGCACTTCAGAATCACCTGGCACACCCACCATTTGGATAAGCCATGTTGGCGAATATCTTCCCTTCACTCAATAGAAATGGGGAGAAAACTGTCAGCCAATGGGTTATTGAAGACTTTTGCTTTTTTCCCTTGTCCACTGCTTGAAAAAAAACCCACAGCTTTCTGCAAAGTGTGTGTTTATTTGAAATGAGTTCTTGAACTCCTTCCCTCCCTAGGTGTCGGACTGTAGGACATCTGTGGTGTCAAAGCTGCATTGCTTGCTCTGATGGAACACAGGTCAAATTTCTTTCTCAATCTCTCACTCCAAACACCCTCTCCAATATTTGCTTAAAAAATCACTCTTTCCACGTCCGTTCTGCCAGTAATTTCTCTTACTGGAATCTCTTGTAGTTCAAGTGCTGTCAAAAGAAGAAAAATTGCCCAAATAATCTTATTCCCTAGTGTTATCACACACTGGCTGCTCCATCCAGGATGTGCCCACAGTAAGGCAAAGCTAGAGTCGCCAGTAATAATTACTATTATGGCGCTGCTAAAAGCCTTAAAAAGCACGGTGGTTACGGGCAGGAAAACCTGCAGCTAGCAACAAGGTCCAGTTTATGCAAACACGACCTGACTCACAAAAGCTGTAGTCAGATGAAGAGTTGAGAGCTCCTTCTGTCATCCCAGGACTCTTTCCGGCTTTCGCTGGGCTGGTTGAGCTCTGGGATGAGCCATAGCCCGGGCTGTATGCTGTACCAAAGCATGCTGTGTGCGTCCCAGCAATGCAAGCCCCTCTGTTGCCTTCCGTGAGGCCAGCCCAATCTTGTGCGCACACCACAGCCTCCTCTCACCACTTACCCAGCTGCAGGACAACGAGTGGGTCTGAAACCTGAGTGGTGTTGACCATCATTAGGAGCGTAGCCCTGAAGGATTGCTCTGCAAGTAGCGTGCTTGTTTTCCAAGCCTCGGTACACATGGAGAGGATGCTGCTGTTTCCAGATCTGTCCCATCATGTCAGGGCCGGGGCAAGCAGGGCTATCTATGACTTTCCCTGGGCACAGTCCCTCAAGCCCACACCTCACCTGTTCATGCTGTCTGTGGCAACAACCACCGTCCCAGAGCTCTGGCGGTTCACAAACAAGCTGTGTCTGACCATGCTTTACAAACAGATAAAACCCAGACATTGTTGGAGATGAGGAACCTGAGCTTCCTTTAGCACCACAGTACGTGCTGATGTTCTCCTGAGCAGCACCTCTGCCTAGAGACACCAGACAAGTCCATCAGTCACTGTGTGATGGAGAGTAATGCAGGAAATGTGCTTGTGTCCTGGACAGGCTGTTCTTCCTGCCCAAGATCAAGTACAGTTTGCCCTCTCCCTGACTTTTTGAGGAAGCAGAGGGAAAGCAGGTCTCCAAGACAGACTTCAGAAGAGTGTGTTGAGTTCACATGGCAGAGATGTGCCAGCCTGGTGCCTGCAGAAGGGACAACCTCGCTGGGCTCCCTTCCTCCAGAGATTCCTGGTGCCTTGCAGCAAGGAACGTTATCCTTGCAGTGCTTTGTTCCCACCTTTGTTGTGCATCCCTTTACCTTCCCCTCCCCTGGTGCAGAGCTCTTGCCTGGGAGATCAGGGAAGGCAGCTGCCGGCAGTGGCAGCGAGACCTCTGCACCATCACGTGTCTCCTAAAAGAGAGAGGTGGAGGTCTGGGGGTGGGATATTTAAGGAAGTATTTGGTGGATAAATGTTTCAGAGCCCTTAACTGAGCAGGAGAGGAGCTGAGTTTTGATATCCTAAAGCACGTACCTCTGCTTTTCCACCTGCTGCTTCTCTGCCCATCTGTCCCACCCCAGGCAGCCAGGAGAGGGGCAAAGTGCTGACCTCCGTGTGTGCCTGCGGCAGTCAGCAGCTGTCGGCTGGTCACAGAGGTGTGTGTTTTTGCCGGTGAACTCTGTAAGCAGGGGTAAAAGGTGATGCTGAAGGCAGCGTAGCACCCAGGGCAGAGCCTCGCACACACCGGCCTCCCGTGCCCCGGGGGCAGGAGATCTTGGCAGGGTCTGTGGTGTCTCCCCATGTACTGCGTCACGCCAGAGGCTTCTAGTTCACATAGGCGAGGGGACAGCTACCGGGACTCTAAAACTTACCGCTGCCATCTTTCTCCCCAGACATCCTGGCTCCATCCTCCGCAGGTTACCATGGGAGCCGCGAAGCTCTGCCAAAATTCGCACCTTATAAGAACTTCTGAGTGGAAACTCCGAATCTGTGCAATTTCCACACTTTCGGCGGCAATCTCTCCATCCTTCCCCCCACTTTTCCCAGTACCTCATTATCCTACAAACCCACAGATTGACCAGCCCACCCCCCCTCCCCCATTTCAGTGTCTGTGCCCTGCAGCTCTGCGCTGGGCCTGCCCCAGCCCTCAATGGAGCCATTGATAGCGATCCCTGGTTTGCTTTGGCTTCCAGTTCAGCTCCTCAGAAACACTGAAAAATAGACACTGGCATTTCCCCGATGTATATCTAGGAATAAAGGGATTTCATTTCAGGGAGGCTACACGGCCCTGGCCCTGCCTGAGAGGTGCAGTGGGACCCACGTGAGGCTTTGACTCCATCCACTCCCTGCTCCTCCTTGGCTCTCCCTAGAAGCGTAGCACAAGGGCTTTCCTGAAGCAGACCTTGCTTTCTCCACGCTGTGGGTGCAGAGACCTCACAGCTATTTATCTCCAGACGATGCCCTCCACCACTCATTGGGCAGCTCAGGGGCTGGTTCAATTTAGGGACTTTCTGCATGCGTTGTGGGACACCCCCATGTCCCCTCCTTCTTGCCCCTGGCATGCCCTGGACTAAAGGCACGTCCAGCTGGTTCACAGGCTGATGCGTTTGGATTTATGCTAGTGGAAAGTTTTCCTCCACAAGGCTTTTTTTTTCCCTCCGGCCAGTCGCAACGAAAATCCAGTCCTCAACTTAGCAAGGACAGAGCAAAGGTCTCTGTATATGACTTGCGGGTTCTGGCTGGCAAATCTTAACATCATATATGGTTGTTGACTTTTCAGGTTTACAAATGTACAAGTCACACATTTTGTAGACCAGCTGGTGGGAGGTATTTTCTTTATGCTCTTTGAAAGCCCCAGTGAAGAACAGTGAACATTTCTTATCCCCAGGCTACATACTTATTTTATCCTTAAATGTTCTTAGTAACTATTCACAGATTAAGTCTCTAATTTTCTTCAGGAGTGAAGGCCAAGATAGATTGTAGATAGCAAGGGCTATCAGCAGAGACAGGAGAGCACAGCTGAGATCCTTTTTTGATCACTAGAGTGTGATGCAGAGAATTTAACAAGCCGCGTGTTGCAAGGTGAAAACTACACAGACCAGCATTTTAATGAATTATGTAAAGATTTATACATACATATTTTGCATGTATAAAAATGCATATAGAAATACACACACATGGAGAAAATGAGCTTAGCTAGTGGTTGTGCCTGGCACTTACACCGCCTTCGTCATATAAGGAGCTCAGCATGGTTTATAAAGCCGTATGAGAGCACTTTTCCCTCACCATTGAAAAATGGGGGTGGTTGTTTTAATGTTTCATAGCAACAACTAGAAAGAGAAAGCACAGTGCCCAAGTGAAGCTGCTGGCTAGCTTGGGCAGGCAGGTTTATTGGAGGCTGGCTAGCGCAGCAGAGTTAATGCATTTCTTCCATCGGGTGCCAGGGGGACTCTTTGGTGACCACAGGCTGCCAGAGACCTCGTCTTCCCTGTCAGCCCAAAGGCAGCCTTTCATGGTGTGGCTGGTCTTTCCATAAGAGCTTGTTTGTGCTGACAGCTTCTTACTGAACTTGCAAGAGAGATTGACAGCAGCTGTCCATCCCAGCAGATGCTTCTTGGACTAGCCTGCCTGTTGACATGGTGGGCAGCCCAGTGCTTGGACAGGCAGGAAGCAGCCTGGCTTCCCTTCCAGTGTGACCTCCACAGGCTCTGGGAGACCAAGAAAGTTCTTGCCTTGTGGACAAACATCTCACAAATCAGTTTCAACCAGGTCATGCTTGAGTTCTCTGGAAGTGCCTTATGGATCTATCTGCAAGCCTGAAAGGTGTTTATCCCATGTATCTACAGTGTAGTGGAGTCCAGTCATCCCAGTCCTGCCCAGTGACCCAGTGCTTAGTTCTTAAACAATCAGCAAAAACCAGATTTTGTTCTAAATTGAGCCATTCCTGATGAAGCATCTTGGTTGATGGAGTTTTGGTGCCGGGAGGTTCAGTCTAAGCCGCTTTCACCCTGGCACACCATCACGGGGACCCACACTGGATTTCCATGACAGCTTGTGGGCCAGTAGAAGGTCTTCTAGCAAATGATCAGATGAGAAGCAACATCCAGCACAGCCAGCTGGAAGAGGAGGGGAGAGGCAGGGGAAGGAGCAACCACCATCACGCATGGACCAGGGCTCCCCTAACCTCAGAGGACACTACCCTGTCCCGGTGAGCACCCTTCCATCAGTCAGTGAGTTGTATGGTGCCGACAGAATGAGAATGAGAAGATACCATTGGTGCTGTCTTCATCCTTACTGTTGCCCTCTTCTCAATTCTAACAGTTGCCCTTTTTTTCTTGGTTCCCCTTTTCCTTTCCTCCCTGTCTCTTCTCCCTGTGCCTGCTCCAAGCCATCTCTTCTTAATTGCCTGCATGTATTTTTTTAAATGAAAGGGCTATACAAACAGAACCCCACGAGTGCCAGGCTAAATTCCTAAAACAAGCTTTCTCTTCCGGGAGGAGACCCAAACACATTCACTCATTGATTGGGCCGCTAGCTGATACTCAGCTCACCCCCCTCCTCCTGTATTTCAGATAGGTTTTCTTTTTTATTAAATGTCTCTAAAAAAGACCAACAGATTGCCTGTGAATGACCACACAGTAGAATCCTACAAAGCTCCCATTCATGGCCAAGAAACTTGTACAATCCCAGTGGTGCAACAGAAAGACAGCTCTTTATAAACCAACCTGAGTTAAAAGGTCAATGACCATAAACTCCCCCTCCCTGCTTTCCTGCAGGGTTTGGGTTTTTAATAGTAATCAGTATTTTTTTACTATCCTAAGGAATAGGTCTTTTGAAGGGCCGGGGGGAAGGGTTATTTTTTCGCTTGAGGACTGCAGGGAAAGAGCTGTATCATGCTGAGAGAGGTGCCTCAGGATCCCTCCACTGAAATTCCCTTTATCCAGTGGAGCTGTCGGCTGGATGGATTAACCCTGGCTTGGTTTGTTTTATGTCGCTGGCCTTGGAAAGCAGGAGGGTGCTTTGGCTTGAACATGGCCTGAAGATGAAAGAACCTCCTACAGAAGGTGACCATGGATGTGGTCTCTGAGAGAAGGCAGGCAATGGAGTTAGGTGGCCAAGAGTCCTAAAATCAGGCCATCTGTTATGACCAAGGACAGGCAAGTTTCCACAATGTCAAAGGTCTCAGTACTTCCAGCAGCATCCTCTCCTCTTGATCGTTTGACCTTCCTGCCACGAATAACCTGCTCTGGCTGACTGAGCCACTTTTAGCTGTCTGTTAGTCTGCTTAGCTACAAGGTACAGACAACACATGGGTCTCTTCAAGGCTCTTCCATTTGCACTAACAAGAGGCCATACAAGAATGCCTGCAAAAGGAAAAAAACAAAACCGGATGATTGCAGATAGAACATGCAGGTGGCCTGTGCCCGTGTGGTTAGCTAACAACTATATGTCTCTGCTCAATGGCAGAGCTATGGTAGTAATTAGGTGTTTCCTAGAGACCCATGTGGAGAGGCAGGTAGAGCAATTTAGCTTTGCTACATCTTTGTGAACACAAGCACCGCCTTCTCCGAGCAGGTTCCTCAGCCAGAAGGTTATGAAGAGCCTCTGGACATCGTTCATTAATGCATGGGGTGCATTCCCAGAGAAGAAAGCATACGAGTAGGCTGTGCTCTGCTAAGTCAGGACCAGTGAGCCCTGTTAGCACACAATCCTCAAGGGTTTGTCCAAGTAGGAACAACTTTTGCCACCATCCTGGCCTTTTAGAAATTGACCTGGATACTTTTATATCTCTGAGTGATACTTGTAAAATATACCTGATTCTGAAAAGGTTAAGTAATTTTTATAGGAGATGATAAAATCCCTTTCCTAAAAACCCCTAAAGCCAAAGGAGACGGAGTCCTCCATTGCAGTAAGTCATAGGAGCATAAATACGAGGATTTGCAACTGAAGTGTTTACGACTCGAGCATGTATTTACTGTCTCAGAGACACGTCTTTATTCAGGAATTATTGGGGAAGGACTACAGTTCCCTGTGGCAGTAGCTATGGATGAATGGGTGGGTCTGGATGAAGGCAGGTGTGTGCCCATGCAAGTTTATGTTCAAGTGAACTTCAAAGGCATCAGCCCACAAACATACCCACTCAGCGTGGTGGGAATAAAAGGTTATTTAAGTTCTTCCATTAAAAAATATCATTCTTCAATTATTTTGGCATGTTTAAGATGTTTAAGCCCTCATTAATATCCTTTAAATCTCCCTTTCACACACACCGCAAAGCCTTTCAACGAAGGACTCATTTTAATGGACTTAGAAGTAATCTTGTTTTTTAGCAAATAAAATAAAGGTTTTGCTAATTAAAAATGTTACAACATTTAGACTGGTCTTTTCTTTCCACTGCTTTAATGAAAAGGCATCTTGGGGGAAGGTCTTGAGAGCTGGACCAAAGTTTTATTTAATAATCCTAATACCGAGGCCAAAAAGGAACAAGCTGTTCTTGAAAGAATTTCATCCTGGAGATGTAGAGAGTGGGAAAGGCTTAGCTTAGCTAAGAGCCACTGGTTCAGGTGGTCGGATCTGAGCAAGCCCTTCACGAAAACAACGAGGGGGTACACGAAGCAGAGATTCTGTTGCCATGGAGAGCGGGGTTAAAATAGTCAAGCTTTTGAGTTCAAGAACGAGGAATACACTTCTTAGGTCCCTGGAGAGCAACCGCAGCGACGGCAACTCTAGCCCCGTGTTGCTGGCTACGCGCCCCATCGGCTCTCCGTTGCCTGTGCAGAATATCATCTCACACAAGAGCTGCATCCCTTCCAGCTGGCCTCGCAGCGTGCCAATGGAGGGATGCAGTGATTGCTCTGAACGCTCATTTGACAACCCACACCACCCCTGGTAGGCGGTTGAGGTACAAGCTGGAGGAGCAGAGTTGAGATTTGGCGATCCCTGTGTGTCTGCCGAGGAAGGGCAGGTTACCTGTTACCCAGGTCAGCTGCCTGCCGGAGACGGTGCGAGTGCTCCCTCCAGAGCCCGTGCTGACTCTCACATGCGCTGGGCTTGCATCAGCGTCTCGCTGGAAAACAGGTATGGTTTTTTTGGTGGAAAACCAGACAGGAGTGGTTCTTCTCCCTCCTTTTTTCCCTTCCCTCACCCAAGCTCCTGTTGCTGAGCACCTCTTTTGTGTTTAAAATCAGCGAAATGATCGAGGTTCGAACGAAAGCTGAGGTTTATTCTCAAGGGCTTTTTTTAAACACAGATCCCTGACCCAGTTAGACATGAGTTGGCACAATGGAGTGGGGTGGCCAGCTGCCTCACAGCAGAGAGGTATGAGTAGCCGGAGGCTGGCAAGATGCGAACTTAAACTGGCTTTGCCACTAGGAAAATTGCAGTGGCACCACACCCTGCATCTCCTCTTCCTTCTCCTCCTCCTGAAAGTGCTTGAACATGAGACCAAATCCCAGCCTGCTTTGCAATGGACGCCCTATTGCACGGTGTTGCTCTCTGCTTGATCCCAAATCCCACTACCTCGACTTTGAGACGCTGGAAGGCATTAGGTCGGTGTTAAACAGCAGGGAGGCAGAGAGGTCCTGGTATCCACATAGCGCACAAGCTGATGAAGAACAGCATCCTAAGGGGCACTGCTATTGACCCTTTCAGGGAGCAGAAAAGGGCCAGCGGCTGGCTTTTCCCCATGGAAGGAAGGAAGTTGGACTAGATGATCATTCTATGTCCCTTCCAACAGAAATCAACTGAAAGATTCTATTCTATTGTCCCTTCCAAGTGAAATAAAATGAACTATTCTATTCTATTCTATTCTATTCTATTCTATTCTATTCTATTCTATTCTATTCTAAACATCTAAGCCTGTTTCCTTTGGCTAGTGCAGGGATAGCTGGAGGTCTGACTCCCACCTTGTTCCGATGAGCAGGAATGGGTGAAGCCAGGTGGTGAAGATGAAGGCTTCTCTGACATTGACCTAAACAAATACCCACAGCTCTGACCATGGGAGAAGGCCTGCTCTTCCATCTTCCAGCACTGAAAACACTCTTCCAAGCCTGGATGGAGGGGGCCTGAAGGACTCTCTTGATCTTGTGATCTTGAGAGCATTTTACAGCCTTCACCTCACTCAGCTCCTGAGCCGTGAAAGCATAAAGGACAAGATGGTGGACATCTGAACCTCAGAGTCAGCAGGGCACCTTGTCACAAACTGGCATAGGGGGTCTCTAGGTTCACTTACTGATCCTTTCTAGACTATAAAAGCTATTTTCAAAGCCTGGCCCGGTGTCTTTATCGGTGCTGAGCAATGACACCACTTCCCAGCTCCACCACTTGCATCCCTCCCACACATCTGTTAAAGGACCGGCAGCAATTGTTAACGGGTGCATGAGACATCTGCCACTTCTGGAAAATGTTAACGTTTTCCTGCCTGATATGCTCAGCTAGCCTGGAATTATTTAAAAAAAAAAAAGGAAGGACTTTTCCACAAGATTTCTGGGAGGGGTCTGCAAAGAGGAACTTCTTGTCAGCCACAGCTCATGACTAATGTAATATAAAAAGCGTCTGTTTGGCAGGATTTTAGGCAAGTGACTGTTTCAGGAATGAGGGTATTATTTTATGTGCAAGGTTATATTTAGAATTTGTAGACTGCAGAGTCGCAAGAAAATAATTGCATCAAGGAAATCTGGTGGAATCATAAACCATGAGAATGCAAAGCCTGAATCATCTGAGCCCACAGGAGCCTGGAAATTTATTCCACCATGGCTCGCAGCAGCTCATCCATTTGTTGGTGTTTTGAGTATTTCCTTAGCTTTAAAGGAGTTTATGCTTCCGTGTTGATATATTTACTAAGGGCAATAATTGCAACATGTGAGAATGACTGAAGCTGTAAAATAGTTTCTAGACCCTTAGAAAACAGACTTCAAACTGTCTCGTTTTGAACTATACCTCCTCCCCCTGGCACGGGTGCAGCTGAAAGCTCCGAAGATATGAATCCTCAGGAATTTGACTATTGTTCAGATGTGGCTTTCCACATGATGATTCACACCCTCCTCATTTTGGGCATCCTGGCATTCAAGCGATGATGCGTCCCCTGCTCCTGAGTATCAGCCTAGAATACAAAATGCCCCAAGATGAGATGGCAAAGCATTAGGCTGTGACAGCCTCACCCCCTGCCCCTCACAAGATCCTCTTGTGTCAGCTAAAAGCCTCCCAAAGGGCTGCGGAGGTGTTTATGGCTCCTAGATATCGCGTTATTTACATATACAGCATCGGAGGTGGGAGGGTTGCATACAGACTCCTGCATTCCGATATGGCAGGACCGTAGATGTACAAGCTGGACGTTTTGAAAAGAGGGGACAGCTCAGCTGGGACAAGAACATGAAACAAACTCTCCGACCCTTATCTCCCTCTGTCACCTCCAGACCCCTCCTCCTCACCTTTCTCCATACGCTCCTCAACAGGTTGCAGTTGGCTAAGCTGAAGCCTGTCTGCATTTTTAAATTAAATAGTTATTTTATTGAGTCTTCAGTCTGGTTGCACAGTGTGACAGGCCAGGGATGATCCTGGCAGTCACTGATCTTGCCTTTTCTAACAACAAAGGCATGTGTTTATCCCAGGGCAAGGACATCTGAATGGGGCCAAGGGTTGCCTCAGGTAAATTTGTTTTGCAATAAAACCATAATGCCTCTTCTTCACTTCTGCATCTGAGCCGAAGAGCATAATGGGTTTCAGTTACTTTTATTTGGGCAGTGAAGACAAGACCCTTGTCACAGCACCTCAAGGGACAGTCAAACACGAACTGTCCATGGCTCCCAATTTCCCTCCAACTGAAGGGCACGTATGATACCTAAGAAGAGTCTCTTTCTTCACAAGTCAATACACTGCCATAGTGTCCTCAGTGAGCAGGAAGGAGGGATGGGGCAAAAGAGGGTTTCAGAGAAAGAGATGAGAGCGGTGGTGACATTTATTTCAAGACCTTCATGATGAAAGGTTCCCCACGCTGTGAGGACTCATTCATGCCATTTCAGAGCTGGCATTCAACCAGGGCTTAATCCGGTGCAGAATGAAATCAGGCATTATGAAGAGATGGATGGTTGTAATTGAAATAATAACATAAATATAATTGAAATATAAATATATGTATGCACACACACACGCACACTGTATAAAACCTCCGTGGAAACAACAATAACCTTTTAGCTCTGCAAACCAACTAACCTATTCCTGTAACCGCCTCTAATCTGTATGTTTGCACCTGGGGTTCTTTAAGGAAATGCAGAGTTGTAATTAACTGGGGGTGTGGAGAAGTCAGATGAGTGGGATATTCACACTACAAGACCAGAGCGTGAATTTGCACCAGGTCACAAGCATAAAGAGGGGGGGTGTGCCAACTTCGTCCCAAGAGATCGTTTTACGTGCTCTCCATCGTCAAATAGCCACACATTGCAACTCGCAAATTTCCTCCCGTGACCGTAAAGCTTCTCAGAAAACTTTACTTCTGAGTTAGTCATTCAAAAAGTTACTCTGTGACGTTAAAAAAGACCCTTGGCTTTCATTAGACTCCTGCACAGCTTTAGCAGCCGTGAAGCTGGTACCAAGCTGCCATGAGACATTACAGTGCCTACATTGTTGGTGGGAACCTTAGGGAAAGAGGTTTCTGGACATGCCCTAGCGTCCACTTTCAGGTGATAACTTCTTGGCTAATAAACACATTTAAAACACAAAATATGAATTTCCCTTATTGCTCATGATGGAGTGGCTGCCAAGCATCGGCAATTAGGATTATGTCTGGAGAGGGAAGGGGCTTAGCCAGCGCCTTTGGATGTTCAGCGCAGGAGTCTTGGCTCATGGCTGAGACCGCTCTCATGTCTGGCTGGAAGGGCTGGCTGGTTGTGACGCTTCAGTGAAGCTTTAAACTGGGCCGAGGCCTGGCTAGATGAAGCACAGCTTCCCCCCAGATTCCAGTGGCCCAGCCCCTGGGCAAGCGGTTCCTTCTTTTTCCCTGTTGACAATACTGTTTCTTGCCCGGTCTTATCTTGGAGATGAAAGTTGTCTGCAAAATGTCCACATCCAAACCAGTAGTGTCAAAGGTGTTCGGGAGGCTTCACTAACAAAACTTAGTTTATAAATCCGAATCTCCAATCAGTCTAACACAGCCCACAAACGGGTTCTTGTCTGTTCCTCTCTTGGATGCTGCAGCCCACAAAGCGGCTTTTGAAAGGAGATGATGTTTGTAGTGTTTGTTAGAAGGACGCTCTGTAAACCATTGAGACATCCATAGCTACCTTAAACCAACATCATGGTGTGGCTAGTGGGGCAAACATAGAGAATTTGGCAGAGCGAGTGATGGAGCTGAGAATAACGTGGAGGTTTCATTTTGTCAAGGCGGATGTTGTTGTTGGGTGGAGGTGTCTGGTGTGTGTTCTTGTCAGTGAGAACTCTGAAAATGCCAAAAAATTGTCATCGGTGATTAAGCTCCCTCACGCTGGGAGGCTTTGGGAATAACAGTCAATGGCTTTATAATTAGCAAAAATTACTGAGAAAAGAGTCATTTGGATGCTTCTTTTTTTCATCAAAGACTTTCTGTCTCTAAGTCCCCTTCTGAGCTGGTCTGTCTCCCAGCCCAGCCTTGTTGTGATGACAAGGGACAACAGACCGCCTCAGATCACACAAGACAGGATGGATTCACACTTGCCAACGTGTGAATCATATAACGACTAAAGAAACTCCACTGGAGTCTGCTCCTCTGAATGCCAGTCAGCTTTTGCATCGCACCTGATCCTGGCTGGGTGGTCAGTCACGGGCACGGTGTTCCCTGCTGGTGCTCACCCCTGCCAGCTAAAGCAGTTGATCCTTCAATAGACTTGGAGCTGGCTAGCAGGTTCTAGAAACTCTCTTTGATCCTCTCAGCCTGCAGCCCGAAGATCCAAACATGAAAACTAGGACCGCATCAGGATCTTCAGCTCTGATCTGGTCCTGCTGGACTCAGCACAACTTCTGCTCCTGGTACCGTTAAATCCCCTTTTCTAGCTGGATCACACGTGTGCGGCCGGAGGAGCAGGAGCCTGGCAATGGTTAGAAGCAGGGTTGCTGGCTTTTTAGGCACAAATTACACTCAGGAAATATAGCTAGTGTGGTTTGCATGCTTAGCTCCCCGCCATACGTGAGTGAAGGCTTGGCCAGCACGTCCTGGCTGATGCGCAGAGCGTGCAGAAGTCTGAACCTTTCCTTCTGGAGCTGATGAGCCTGGTTGAGCCCCAGGGAACTGTCACAGATTCACACCGCTGCTGGATGAGACCCCAAGAGGATGCGTAACACCCTTTCCACAGGCAGATTGCATACATTAGTGTAAGAATTTCTCAGGAAAACCCATTCTTAGAGAGAGCTGGCTTCTATTTAGCAAATGCCACATGAAACAAGCTGTCATGAGCCTGCTGTCTCCTATGGCGTGATGAAGACCTTTTCTTGCTTCAAGGAGTCTTCTCGGATGGAGAAGATTTTATCTGCTCCCCCCCTCCAAAAAAAATTTCACTGTCTTTCTATCTGCAACTCTGTTCTTTCCCAGAGGGCTGGACATGCCTGCCAGTGAGTCTAGTCCCTCTAGTATGAACACAGGGAGCGTCACCCAAAAAACAGTGTGATGAAGGTCTAAGTGAACAGGTGCAAGGGAGCTGGTGGCACTGTGCTCAGTCGTCATGCCAGCGCTGGGATGCCGGAGTCACTTGTTAGTGTATAATGCATGTGCTCAAACACCCACGGGTTGCTCTTCACAGAATCACAGAGTCACAGAATGGCAGGGGTTGGAAGGGACCTCTGGAGATCATCTAGTCCAACCCCCTGCCAGAGCAGGGTCACCCAGAGCAGGTTGCACAGGAACGCGTCCAGGGGGGTTCTGAATGTCTCCAGAGACGGAGACTCCACCACCTCTCTGGGCAGCCCGTTCCATGTTTAGGTGGAACTTCCTATGTTCGAGTTTGTGCCCGTTACCTCTTGTCCTGTCACTGGGCACCACTGGTTACTTGCTCGTGGTTACTTGGATGTGACTCCATTGACCGCAGGGGGAGCTGCGATGGAAAGGGGAGCAAAGCAGACCCTTGGAAGAGGGACGCATTGTCCCAGTTGCCATCTGCCATGTGGAAGTGGCAGATATTGCTTTGTTTCTGCTGCCTTCAACAGATGGTCCTGTAAAACACACCACCAAAACCAGCAAAGATCTTGACAGCAAGGGCCGCTTAGCAGAGAGCGCTGCCTACTTGCTCTTTCAGAGAGACACTCGGGAGAGGTCCCCGGAGGCATCGGTGGAGCCTGGGGCTCCCACTGGAGCCAGCGTTCAGCTTCCCCAAGTCCCGCAGCCTCCGGTGAGCCCTGAGCAGCATCCTGCCAACAGACCAGAGCTTCTTAAGGCTCGAAGACTGGAAGTGTTGTTCCAGGCATAAGGCAGCAGTGTTTTAAGCTGCCTGTCCCCAGGGCTTTCTCTCACGAGCTCTGTGATTACGTCATGTCTCCAGTGAGGTCAGCGCTCAGCTAGCGAGATGGAGTTTCAATTGCTGCCGGGCTTGCAGGCGCGCTCTTGCCCGTGCAGGATGTGGCCAAGCCATCACCAGGAGGGTGCAATGGGATTGTCCCACCTCAGTAGTCCTTTCTTCGGGGACCGGCTTCCCCCCGCACGCCCAAGCAAGTCCCGTGGTGGGAAGAAAGGGGCGCTTGTTTCTTGCCTACCGTTAACAGAAAGGGTTGGAAGTGTAACCAGAAATGACAACTTGAGTGAAATGTGATGCCTCCGGAGGGGCCCTGAAGGCAGCAAAGCGGTGCCTTCCAGCCACACGCCAGAGACCCCTTTCTCCCCCTCACCAGAGAAGCAGTCAGCTTGGGAAATCTTGTTTTCACAAACGTATATTTTTCCCTCTAAAAACAATAAATGGTGTTATTGATGGGCAAAGCTGAGGTCCAATGTGGCCACACACTGTGAGGTTTGGCTGGCTTCCTCTGCTGTTGCTACGCTCTTCGTTTCCCAAGGAGACTTTGGATACTTCCTTCTGCTGCGAGGGCCACACATAATGACAGAGCAACCCATCGGAGGACCCTCTATACACCATCCAGTCACATCCAGGACCCAGGAGGTGAAGAGGTGCCCAGGAGGATGAGACAATGGCCCCTTACTATAATCCGTGCCTCCAACTCCTTCTGTCACTGCTGACCTGCAAGAACAGAGCCTGCCTCAAGCCTCAAGCTCCAGTCCAAGCTGACCAACCTATTTCTCAATACTAAATTTCAATTGACAAGGCTGCAAATTTATGTGCATGCAGAAATGACCATCCTCAGGAGGAGAAACAGCTCTGAGCAACGGCTGCTCTTTCAGTCCCACATCCTGCATGGCCTGGGCTGATTTAGAGCCATCCTTATCTCTCAGGTACAAGTGATTTGGGAGGTTTGTTGAGCACAGATGCTCAGGCTCAGGTCCAGTCTCATCTGGACAAGGTCTGAGCAAGGAAGGAAACATTGCTCGGCGCCTGGCTTGGACAATGCTTAATTCCCAAGAGCTGTCCTCACAATTTTCCCCCAACACTGTCTCTAACTAGCAGTTGCCAAAAAAAAAAAAGAAAAAAGGTCAGACCCTAAACAGATGTTAGAAAAGAAAAATTAGAGCAAATAAATAGTATCTGGCTTCGTATCAGGAATCCGAACTATGAACAAAACCCAACGGCTGGTCACCATTAAAGCAAACATCGGAGAAGAAAGCGGAAACTGGTCAAGCCCTTGATCTCTCCCACACATCTGCAACACCAAGCTGCTTCGCTGATTTACATCCCCCCCTGCCTCTCCCAGCTCCCGTGCATCACGTCCCCCTCCACATGCTGTCCTCCACGCGTGCACAGGCACACTTGCACACACTCGCACTCACACACACCCTTTCCTCCCGTGTCCCCTCCTCCGCCAGCCCGCGCCGCTCGCTTGGGCCGGTGCCCCGGCTGCCATGGCATGGATGCTGCTGATTCACATGTCGTCACCGGCGACTGCCCTCCCACGCTGCCCCCCATCCCTTGGATCTGCTGCGCCGCACGTCGCTGGCACATAGCGGGGCCAGGAGCATTTACTGGCCTGAAGTAGGGTACTGGGGCAAATGCCCGCTGCATACCAATGAGTGGAAAGCAGCCCGTGAGCAGCCGCGGGGCAAAGGTTCCCTATTCTCTTTTCTTGGCTGCCGGCACAACGTGGGGCAGCGGGGAGGTGGGAGAGGAGGGAAGGAGCGGCGTGAGCCAGAGACAGTGGTAGGAGCTCTGTCGCACTTTGGGATGAATGCTAAGCAGACCCCACTGGGCGGGAGTGCCCAGATGAATGGGATCCTTTCACATCAGCCTGACAGAGGAGGGATTTCATAGTTCTCCGAGCAGCACAGAGCTGCCTTAATCCAGCAGATACAATGCCCTGCTCATACGGCTCAGGAAACAAAATAAATATGTTCTTGCAAGGACATCACAATGAAGCTTTTAAGGACTCAACACGAGAAGGCTCTACCTGGTTCTCGGGTCTCCTCGCATGTGTGGGAGCTAAGAGCCAGGCTTTTTATTTTCTCCCTCTCTTTGGTTTTCTCAATACTTTTCTCCACCGCTGAACCTGGCCCCGGCGTGGAGGAGGAGAAGAACACTTCCATATAGTCTCTCCTCTAAAAATAAACAGAAACAGTAAGCCCCAGGTTTGTTCTAAAGAAAGCCATCACATATACACCTGGCAAAAAAAAAAAATAGAAATGCAACCACTGCTGCAGGTCAAGTAAAAATAACCAAAAAAGACTAAAACAGCTGAGGGGACCGTGCCTGGGCAGGACAGAGAAGATGTCTGCTCCCCACGTCTAACACCTCTGGTGTCTCTACCAAACAGCCATTGCAGCAGCAGCAGGATGGAGTAGTTGTGACTATAGGATAACCATGGAGCAAAGCTCACCATTGAGGACCAGGGGCTGTTCCTTCCATCTTCCCTGTAATCCCACGTGCAGGCAGGGATGAAGCAAAACAGCCCAACAGGGTGCAGTGTAGCAATACCCAAGCAACTCTGTGTCTAAAAGCAGCCGTGGAGCTCGTGATGAGCCGTTTGCACTGTGGCTTAGTCCTGCAGCAGGTCCACTAGCATGCAGGACCACAGGCTGCCACAGAGTCTAGTACCCAGCAAGCTCTCAATGGCTTTGAGACAGGGAAGTTGTGGATGCCCCATCCCTGGAGGTGTTCGAGGCCAGGCTGGATGGGGCTTTGAGCAGCCTGGTCTAGCGGGAGGTGTCCCTGCCCAGGGCAGGGGGGTTGGAACTAGATGATCTTTAAGGTCCCTTCCAACCCAAACCATTCTATGATTCTATGATTCTCCACTTCCATCCAACCATGGGTGGAGAGGAGTCTTTAGCATTAGTGGCTAACTCAGCTGCCCTCCTCTGGCCACACACCTGGTTTTTGATATTCTCCGTTTGTCCTGTGGTGCTGCTGCGGCAAAGAGCATTTACTCCGCCGTACAAGTGGGATGCTATCGGAGATCTATGGCACATTCGCTGTGGTGGTTGGGGCTGGTTTTGGTGCTGCAGTCAGGGCTGCTTGAGTCCATCCCTCCCTCCCCTAGACTGCCCTTTCCCAGGTGGCATGCAGCCTTGAGAACAGGCTGAGTGACTTCACTTAAGGCATATATGGTTCATTTCTTATTTCTGTGGTGGTTTGGGTTCCCAGCTGAAGGTTACCCTTGTTGTGCTGGGGGGGGATATATTAATATCTCTGCTAAGAGGTAACGAAGGCTCTTTCCAACACCGCAGCTGAAATCTCCTCTGGGAATGGCTCCCAGGAGATGGGTTTATAATACCCAGAGGTTATGACAGAATTATACCACGTATATGGGATGAATGATCACCTTGTTTGGCCTTCTGTGCTGTCCCTGTTGTGAAGGACCAGGTATGGGGTGTTACTCAAGCAGCCTTTGTCACCTATCATCTGGAACAGATTTCCGAGTGCAGGACTCTGTGCTGTCACACGTCAGCTTGGGAAGCTGCCTGCTTGTTCTGCACGTGGCAGGTGCCAAACAGCAGCATAAAACTGTCAAATCCATTCCTGAGATAACGAGCTTGTGTCAAGCTGATCAAAGCATGCAGACATGAGAAATGCAGAGAGGCTGAGGTTTTAAGGCCAGAACCGGTGGCTTTTCCACCAGACCTCCCTGCATACACCCAGTGGCAGAAATTGTTCTTCCTATCAGTGCCAGGGGCTGAGGAGAGATGTGCCTTTTGGGGACAAAGCTCTGCCTTCCAGAACCCTATCAGCCAGCTGTCCCGCTGCAAGACTTCTGGCCACATTTTGCTTTCCCAAAGCATTAAGCTTTGTCAAAAACCCAGTGCTTGTGCCCGTCGCTGAAACGGAAACATGCTCTTCCAAAATTTAGCCTAACCGTGGCCCTCGCTGTTAGATGCGTGTTAGCTCCCATGCCCTGCAGCCTGTCTGGATGTGGAGTAAAATGCCCATTTTCTGCCAGCTTCCCCAGCCCCTCTGTGTGCGAGTGCCGCCGTTCCCGTGCCAGAGCTGCCGAGATGCGGCGGCGGGTTGGCCGGAATAACGGCAGCTCTGTGATTTCCCGGGCCGATGATCTACCAGAAGTGCCAGACTGTGTCAAGCGACATGTGAGTCACCGCTCACAGCTTCTGCTCAGTGGTGAAGCAGAAATCCACAATTCTGGCAAAATTTAGGCCTTTTTATTATTCTCTATAACAGCCTTACCAAGCTGGCATTTTTAGCGTCCCAAACCGAAGTTGAATAGAGCTGCCAAGGGCTGTCATCCCAAGTCTCTGCTTCTAATTTCCTTGCAGTGGAGATGCTGAGGCGGCTGAGAATATTTCATTTTACCACCTGGCCGCCAAAAAGCTGGGTCTGCATTTTGGGTGATGTCACATTTCCTGAGCTTTGGAGAATGGTTGTCTCTCCTTTCTCTTTTGGCGCAAAACGAGCTCGATCATTCAAAAAAAGCAATCCCTCGTGAGCTGCCAAGGAAATACCAATGAGAGAGACAGGAACAAAAGCACAACTGTAAAATCGGAGGAGACAAAAGGATTCAATAAATCTGATATTTTTTTTTCCCACCCAGACCGTAGCAGCCATGTCAACTGGTGACAATAATAATTTTGTGACGTTGGAAGAAGTCGGAACAAATCTGCTCTTCCTCAGCAGCCCTGTGTCTAAGCCACCCATCCCAGTGGGTTTGTGGTTAATCTGGCTGAGGTCTGTGCCCTCTTTGACTCAAGCTGTAGCTCCCATACAGCCCTTCCTAGCAGGATTCGTCTCAGAGATGTCAAGGAGATGACTAATAACAGAATGTGCTCTCAAGCTCGGTGACTGAATTCATTTGTGTGGCCAAAGACCCCATTAATAGTCTGTACACACAGTGTATATATAGTTACTTTTTTAAATATAGAGGCATTGTCCAGAGGTATTTCTATTAGCCCTGTTTACTCCGAAACCACTTGGGCTCAGACATCTTGACGTCCCGAACCTAAATGTGGATAAAGCGTGAGGCAGCGCTCCAAAGGGTGAGACAGAAGGGAAATCACTGTGCCAAGCAGCTTTAATGGAAAAAACATTGGAAGTTGCCACAGTTCAAGATTTCTTTTTTTTTTAACCTGGGTAACCCAAAAAATGCAATGACTGGGTTACATCGAAGGTGGGGATTAAGGGTTACACCAGAGGCGGGGGTTAGGTGCCCATGGAGAAGGAAAAGACATCAGTCATGGGAAAAACACCAGGTTGGGTTATTGGAGCATCTCACTATCAGAAAAGATTGGAGACTGATTTTCTGGGCATTCCCACAGGAGCAGCTATCTCCTACTGGAGTCGTTATTTGTCAGGCCTTTTCTTCACTTTGCTGGTGGAGTGACCCCAACTTCTTTGAGAACATTTGCTACTCCAAAGCGCCTGCCGATGAACCTCTCTTCAGTGATTTTTAGGATAAGAAGTATCTGATGGCTATTTCCAGTTTGCTCCTTACTCTGGGGATTCAGGAGCTGAATAGCACCAAGTTTTTATTTTGGGTTTGGTTTGGTTTTGATCTGGAGGGCATTGGTTTGGGCTGGTGGTTTTTTTTTCCTTTCTGGATGGAGAACAGGAAATCAGTTCAAAAAAGCAATGACAAAAAATAGTACCTGTATGGCAAGTACATGTGAACAGATGATCAGTAAGGTTTAAAGAATATGGAGGTTTGCAAATATTTTCACCTAGAAACAACGTTGTGCCACCCATAAATAGCAGCAATTCAAACAGAGGGCTCAAGCTCACAAATAAACGCATGAATCACTGTTTTTATTCTTTAGTCATATTAGTTACTAAATACTTGGGAACTCCAGTTCTTCCACCCTCCTAGCTGGGCAGGGAGAAGCAAAAGCGTAAGGCCAAATGCTGACTCAGAGCCGCGAAGGAAAGCATATGTGCGGCAGAAGAGCTTTTGAGAGCCATTCTCCTTTCAGTCTGCCTTGTTCCTGCTAGAGGTCTTCTGAGGCTCTTGCTGAGGACTCACATTGTTAGAAAAGTGGTTTGGTTTGACCCAAACACAAAACAAAACTTTCCAGCTAAAGGAGAGCCGGAGGGTCTATGGCTCTGGGGCGATTCTGCTGGCTGGTGTGAAAAAGGATGCAGTGAGGATCCAGGGAAGCAGATTCCTCTGCCGTTGCCATCACTGCCTTAGAGCTGCAGATCCTGGGAGGTAAGCAGTGGAGCAGTCAGGGACTATTTTTCTGTCTGGCTGCAAAAGCAGCCAGTGAGATTAGCACAGGTCCCAGTGCATCAAGCAGGCTTCTGGAGCATCTCCCGACATGCCAAGGATGGCAGCCACTACACAAGCTTTTATTCCCACATTTAGCCCCCATAGAGAAACACTGTTGGTGGTTTTGGCAACAATGAAAACACATCAAAAAGGAAAGGGTTCTTGGGAGAGGAAATGGGGAGAAAGGAAAGGGAAGCGCCTGAGACTTCGTCTCTGTCACCTAAGGGACAAAGAGAAAGGGGCGTTGCTAATTAATGGGTGGTTTTCAACATTATGTAAAATGTTTTTAAAAGTTTCATTTGAAGAAGAGCTGGCCTGATGTGCAGGGGGATGTTTGAGCCCTTTCAGGTCTCAGCTGGCTCGCTCGCACCTCGGCCCCGCCGAGCCCGCCCGGCTGCTCCCGTAGAAGCGGGGCATTCATGCTCCCGGCGTGTTAATGATTTCACCCTCCATAAACCGGGCTGCTCAACCGCACGCTCGGCAGGACACACACCGAGATGAAATGCTCTCTTTGAAGGCCGGGAGGAGGTGAAAGGACTGAAGTTTCTTCCTGGGACAGTTTCACCTCCATCCCAGGGGAGTTCCCCATGGGAAGGGTTGTCTGATTCCCATCACCCATGGAGGCATCTAGCCCTCTTAGCCTCGCTGATATTGATATATTTTAACATAGGCGGCTCGCTGGGAGCTCATGGAGGCTGTTAATACTCAAAGCCAATTCCTTCTCTTGGCTCCTGCTTTGGCAAAGGGGCAGGGGGACTCCATACATCCCGCTGCTCTGCTGGCGGTGAGGGGCAGAAGACCTTCTCTTGTTGCAGAGCTCTCCACCCACAGACACACAGGGTTAATTTACTGCCCAAGCACTCTGTTGACAAATTTTACAGGAGGCTGGGAAAGTCATGGAAATAGTCTGCGCTGCATGTTTATTTGAAAAATGCTATAAAACCCCCTGAATAATTTTCACACTGAGGTGATCTGACCAGCCTGACATGAAATACTTAAGTGGGCAACAGCCCTGGACCTGCCCGCGTAACCCAGCTGGGTATGATGCTCTTCATTGCTGTTGCATGTTCCAGCTGTTCCTGGGGGTTAGTATGAGTCTGCTGCTGCGTCTGGGCTGCTCCTATTTGCATCCAGCTGTGGGATCTACCTTGACACTTCCAGTGCACCGGAGGGCTCCATGATGCACCCTCCCCAGCTGGGAGCATAGGACACACAGAAGGAACCTGGATGCTCCTGCACTGGGATGTTCCCAGGTGATGATGTAGCACAGCATCTTCCCAAGGCAAAGACAAGGGGGAAGGAGACAGCAAGGAAAACCCAGGATTTTCCTTCCGTTTTCAAGGTGAAAAAATGATGCAACCATTCAAATACAGTGAATTAAATGTGATCCTATCTCATATTTGCCATCCTATCTCATATTTAATGGGGAGCCATCTCTCCAGATGAAACTCTGCAGGTTCCTCTCCCTGTAGTTTGGACATTTGCAGCTCAAAGGAACTACAGATCCCAGTATGCAACGGTCCTTGTCCTTCTGAAAGGCCTGAGGGAAATGTGGGTACTACTGGATTAAAGTGTTTTTACTAGTAAGACTCCACGCCAGTACAGATGTTTCTATAGCTTTTATCCTCGTTCCATCCACTTGGCTCCAGCAGTCAGTGTTTCCCTCTGTGACACACTAATGCTTTTTGCATAGGTGTTAATGGCAGGAAGATCCAAACCCGCCAGCTCCGTTGGGCAAAGCAGCTTTACACCCTCTCGCACGGTGTTAACATCCACTGAGAAAACCCAAAGGAAAATGACTGAGCCTCCCACTGCCTGCTGGCTCTCTCCTGCTGCCCTGGGTGGGGAGAGTCCTGTTAACCAGGATCTCGTGATCACACCAGAGGGGCAGAAGAAGATGCGGGTGAATGGTTTTATGCCAAGTACAGCTCTCAAAGCTGCTGGGTCAGCGAGGGGTGGGACTGAGCACTGAGGGAGGGTGAGGATCTTCTCAAAGCAGCAGATGGAGAGACACAGCAAGTTCTCACATCCTGGAAGATCCATGGCCCACAGCAGATGGAAAAGCAGGAGAGGAGCAACACGGTCTCCGTAAAACTACATGGTGCTTTTGGAGGGAGGAAGGGATTTCTTTCATGGGGTAGTTGAGGTCAGAGTTTGGACTTGGATCGGTGTGTGAGTGAGACAGCAACTCACGTTGTGCTTCAGCAGGACCCAGCACTGCTTCTGGGTGACCAGAAGCTCTTTCTCCCTCTTCTGTAGCAAGAAAAGCCAGTCCTCTGCCTTCCCCTCTCAGGAACTCTGTCCCCCAGTGAGGCGAGAAGCAGCTTCAGGAGGATGGGTGAAATCCTGTAGCTGCTGCTGGCACCACGAACAGGACGTGTCACTTAAGCGCGGGAAGAGGACACACACCGCAGACTTCCTGAGCAAACCGGGAACTCCATCCTGTGCCTGACACAGCCCCTCCAGCCACCTTTGCACGAGCCTCCTGCTCCCCTCCACAAGACTGACCGTCTGCCAGCCTTCCTGCCTGTCCCTCCCGTCCCCTCCTTCCTGCCTGCCCAGCTACTCTCTCCTAGCGAGGGGAAGCAAACAACTTCTGTTTATTCCCTTTCTTCCATCTGCTAGTGCATAACATAAGCCCACTCTGCCGGTTTTCCCCTTCTTTTCCCCCTTTCACCTTGCTGAAGGCGCCGGTCTCCACTGAGCGGAGGGAGGCCACCTGCACCGCTCCACTGCAGGTGTCCACGCGGAGACGTGGCCCTTGGTCCAAATGTGAAAATTTAGAAACAAACAAAACCCTTCATTTGCCTTCACCAGCCTCAGATATTTGTCACAGGAAGACGAGCCCAAAATATTGACTTCACGTGAAATACGTCTCTTTTATTCTTGACTTTCCAAGTTGTGGGGTTTTTTTAAATTATACCTGTCATCCCAAATGAATTAAGAATGGATCTTTCCACGGGGGAAAGTTAAAAAAAAAAACCCTAATTCTTGTGAATATGCCAGCTCTGCTGGCTATTCTCATTCCTTTCCCATCCTACTCTGCTGTGTGGGACAGCCACGTGGTTGCGTACAGAGCAGCCCCACACCGGACCCAGCAAAGGTCTATGGGATTTTGGGGCTGGGAGGCAGCAAGGAAACATCTCAACTCACTTTCACAGCTCCTCCACCACTCAACAGCACTGTTATGAGGCGGCGACAGCTACGCACAGGACACTTACCATGCTTGCCATGTTCCTGCACACTTCCCTGTAACTTTTTATGGAACAATTAGCCTGAATAAGAAAATCCTGTATAAATACATAAATCAGTATCTTTTCTAATTAAGCACTCTGGTCCTCATTTTTTCTGGGAAGAAATGGCTTGAGAATAGCTGGCGGTGCAGTGGAAGCTGAAGGTCCATCCTTTTTTCTTTCTGTCCACCCAAGTCATGTTCTCTGCGTGCGACATCAGATTAAACTGTTCCCATTGCAAGATTAGAGCAGGTCCCCAACAGGGACCCGCAGCAAAGCCACACTTGGCAGGACATTATTTCTGTGACAGCGTGTTAGCTCCCTGGCTGGATGCTCTTGCTGCCCTGCCCGTTGAGTCCCACATCATATACTTCATTAATACTCCCTGGAAGCTTCACCCGTGGGAAGTCGGGAGTGCAGAAGGTGTTTGTCACATCCAGAGATGACAAAACCCACCCCAGCACCTGAGAGCACTGGGAGCTGCTGGCAGCATTTCTGAGTCATACCTCTGCACTGCACAGGCAGTTCCCCAAGCCCAGCAAATAGCCAAAACCTCCTAAAACTCACTTTTTGGTAGTGAGTGGAGATGGGAGGCGCTCTCCCACCCCTGCTGTGAGTTATCCAAGGTGAGTCTCAACTCTATGGGTCTGCTTCCAAATAAAAAACATCATTGCTTACACATAGTATTTATATGTTCCTCCGCCCTGGTTTTGGCTCCTTCCCACTTTTCTTCACAAACTGCAGGCTGAAAAGGGCCATTCAGGGTGGCTCGATGATGGGGACGCGACTCCAGCCCCTCTGCCAGCTCCCTGCTCTGAAGAGAGCACCATAGATTTTCATCAGGAGAAAAATCTTCCTTGACCTGCGTTAATGTTTTCACTTCTTAACGCTTAGACGATGTTCCCCTGGGCTTTGCTTTATTCTCCTGTCCTCTTTTCATGCTAATTACACAGAATCACACAGAATCACAGAATGGCATGGGTTGGAAGGGACCTCTGGAGATCATCTAGTCCAACCCCCTGCCAGAGCAGGGTCACCCAGAGCAGGTCACACAGGAACGTGTCCAGGGGGGTTCTGAATGTCTCCAGAGACGGAGACTCCACCACCTCTCTGGGCAGCCTGTGCCAGGGCTCTGCCACCCTCAAAGGAAAGAAGTTCCTCCTCATGTTTAGGTGGACCTTCCTATGGTCAAGTTTGTGCCCGTTACCTCTTGTCCTGTCGCTGGGCACCACTGAAAAGAGCCTGGCCCCATCCTCCTGATGCCCACCTTTTAAGTATTTATAAGTGTTGATAAGGTCCCCCCTCAGTCATCTTTTTTCCAGACTGAAAAGACCCAAATCCCTCAGCCTTTCTTCATACGAGAGGTGTTCCCGTCCCCTAATCATCTTGGTAGCCCTTGGCTGCACCCTCTCCAGCAGTTCCCTGTCCCTCTTGAACCGGGGAGCCCAGGACTGGACACAGTGCTCCAGGTGCGGCCTCACCAAGGCAGAGAAGAGGGGGAGGATGATTGTTGCAGTAGAGACCATAGCAGCAAGCAGGCAGCAGAGCTGCAGCCCGTGTAAGCTCCAGCTGAATTCTATATAGTCACATAAGCCTGGGGAAGCAGCGCCTTCTTCCCATGATCCCGCTTCTGAGAAATCATTGAACTGACATAGCCGGCCCTTGGTTTCTGCTCCTGAAACACATTTGCACCTGGTTCGCTGTCAACAAGTGCAAAATGGAAAATAAGCACGATTCCCTATAGTGGGTCAAACAGGTCTTTGCTTTCTTCAGTGATGAGATAGGAAAATGTGTATTCACCGGCAGTTTTCAATGGCAGAATCTGTGGCCATCAGCAAAACGCTCCTTGCCTGCTGCTGGCTGGACCTGTAAACATTTAAATCTCTCACCGCGTGACAAAACACATGAAAGTGAAGTGGAAGGACAATATGTCAACAGTAAAATTGTCTTTTTTATTTTTTAATTTTTTTTCCTAAATCATGAAATTGAAATCCAAATAGCCTTTTTCTGGGCTGATGATTTCCAAAGTCCCAGGGTGTTTCCAGCTGGATGGGGCTTTGAGCAGCCTGGTCCAGTGGGAGGTGTCCCTGCCCAGGGCAGGGGGGTTGGAACTAGATGATCTTTAAAGTCCCTTCCAACCCGAACCATTCTGTGATTCTATGATTAAATACCCAACAGCCCCACGACAGCAGCCAGGGCTGGGAGGAGCGGGCAGCTTCCCCTCAGAGCCTGCAGAAAGCTCACTAGGAATCATGCCCACTGCCATCCCAGATTTTATTGTTATGCCTATCAAATCTTAACCAAAAATAACATCTTTTCTGCTTAATCTCATCACTGTCCTTTCCTGATTAGATATATTCCCTCTGTCTATGTAGATAATAGGACAAACTGAGCCAGGAGTACAGTAAGGGAGAAAGAGAGAGCCACAAGTAAAGAATTAGTATCTTCAGTTTTACTAAGAGTAATAAGGTTGAAAGCTAAAAACAAACAAACAAAGTATTTTACCCTCTTTTGGAGACACAATCTTTATCTTTAAGGATAAGGATTTCCATCTGCTAAAGAAATCCCCCAGGGAGCCAGCGTGTTTCCTTTTGAGGAGAGGCTTGAATCCCATGCTGATCTTTTATTCTGATAATTTCAATTCTTCCCAAGTGACACTGGAGTCCACATTATTTTACCTGATGGGTATTTACACAGAGGGGTTCACGTTTCTCATTACAGCTTAACAGAGACACGACCTTCTTCTTAAAATAGGTCCAAGCCATTTTCCCGAATTCATGCATGCAGAGCAACCGCAGATTTGGGCATGCAAATTCTTTGGGTTGTTTTTTTTTTTCTTGTTGGAAGCTGAATTTCTTGCTTTCTATAATATATTGCATGTGTCCTTGCAATCAGATCTGCAGCTGGGAGAAACCAGTGTGGCTCCATTTAGTCACCGGAGTGTGGCTGATCTGCATTTCCCAACTGTTTCGCAGCTCACTTCCAGTTACCTATAGGCATGTATGAACACACTCGCAGAGTCTCTATAATTGCTATGAAGCTGATTTTCAGAGGAAATTTAAAACCTCCTCACTGTATAACAAGTCACTGCAGACACTCTTAGCTCCAGAGGAAGAGTTGGGTTGATAAAGGTGGATTAGATGGCCTCTGCTGATCAGTGCAAGTACAGCCTGGGCAGAAGTGGGACAGAAACCTCTCATTGATCAATGTGCTCAAAGGTAAGCTGAACCTGCTGGCAGAAGCACAGGGAAAACTCTGGAGCATGTAGGGTGACCTTGATCATAGAGTCATAGAATCATAGAATCATAGGATGTGTTGGGTTGGAAAGGACCTTTAAAGGTCACCTAGTCCAACCCTCCTGCAGTGAGCAGGGACATCTTCAACTAGATCAGGTTGCTCAGAGCCTCATCCAGCCTGGCCTTGAATGTCTCCAGGGATGGGGCCTCCGCCACCTCTCTGGGCAACCTGGGCCAGTGTCTCACCACCCTCATTGTAAAGAACTTCATCCTAATGTCTAATATAAACCTTCCCTGCTCTAGTTTAAAGCCATTGCCCCTCATCCTATCGCTACATGCCCTTGCAAACAGCCCCTCCCCAGCTTTCCTGTAGGCTCCCTTCAGGTACTGGAAGGCCGTTATAAGGTCTCCCTGGAGCCTTCTCTTCTCCAGGCTGAACAACCCCAGCTCTCTCAGCCTGTCAGCAGCCTGTGATCCTTTTGTCGAATGACCAAGCCAAAGAATGACAAACCCCGTGGCTGCTGGGTTTTTAAGTACGCTGTCACTGGGGTCAAAACTGGGATTCTCCAACTCATCCAACTAAAAATACTATCAAATTGTAATGGCTTTTGGACATAGGCAGTGTGAAAGCAGAGAGGGACCACAGCTCTAGAGAAAAGCTGTTTTCTTCTCTCAAGTACTTATGCTGGCAGTGCAGTAGACAACTATTCCCCGCCCCCACCCCCAAAAAGGCACCAAGGTCTATTTGCTCTGATCTGGGGTCATATTTGTTGTACACAAACACTCCTCCAGCCATTGGGTGCTTGCAAAAATATTTGTGACTCCGATGACGGTATACACGGTAGCACAAAGATCTACCTGTGACGGAAATGTCTAAAGAGAAGCACATTATTATTATTGTCCTGTTTTTGAAAACATGCCTCGTACAATCGGGGGGGCGGACTCTGGTGGCCAATCATCGAATGTAGATGCCAAGCAAATGGAGGACACGGCACACAAATAACCCACGGGCCGGCTGGGATGACTCAAAAGCTCCTTAAAAACATGTAGGAGAACACACTGGGGACCTGCTCCCGTGCCAGGGTTTGTGGTGGGGTTGGCAGGGTGCTGACCAGGTGCCCCCATCAACTCCGTCCCAAGAGGCATCTCCTCTCCAAGAGGGTTGAGACAAAGGAGCTGGGAGAAGCCGGGGGCTGCACTGGGGATGTGCAAGGTCTTGTCTGGGAGACAGGGAGTAATGGCAAGTTGGGGAGAGGACCTGCAATAAACCAGCCTGTGGGAAGGGCACAACGCTCTTTGCTCCCACAGCACCACCCAGAGCTAAACCATCCCTTGAGGACTGCTCCTCTGGCAAATCCCAGCCCAGCTTCAGCCTCCAAAACATCTCAGGAGCAAAGAGCCCTGCTACCCGCCGTGCTGTAACCAGACCTTGTCCTGGTGAGCTTGGCAGAAAGGCCCCCCAGGAGCAAAACCAGACCGTGTTTCTCTCCCTGACATCCGTCACAACACTCTAAGAGCTACCCAATTTAGGGTTCTTGCAAGCCTTTCTTCTCCTCCTGTGTTTGCTACGTGTGTTTGCTTTGGCCGCCTCACCCCAACCTCCTTTTCATTTCTAATTTTTGTATTCAATCACTTTACACACAGCAATTGGCTCTGGTCAGAGCAGACACAGGTCCTCACTTGTTCCCCAGCTGGAGCCATAGACCACGCAGTGTTTGGAGCCTCAAAGAGGGGGAAAATGGAGATGGAGAAGAAGTGACTTACAGACGCAGGTAGACACAGGATATGGCGAGTGGAGGGTTCACAGGGACGCTGGCCCAAGGGGACTGTGGAGCTGAGCTGAGCTCTGCTTTTCTCAGACGGCTTTCTGTTGTCCACTCGAAGGAACATCGTGTTTTTTAGAAACCCCACCAAATCACAACTGCCAGCCAGAATACAAAATGCCATGTTGTTCATGGTGGGGTTTCTTATCCCGGACTGCTTTTGACTGTTTTTTTCCTGTAAGGAAAAAAAGTCACTGTTGTTTATTGCCACTTGTGGTGTGTGTGTAAGCTGGTGTCGGCATGCTCTGGTGAAATGAGACATTGGTGGTTTGGTTTGTTTGCTCTTCTCCAGGAAATGTGGCTTGCTTGTGGCAGCCTGGTCCTGGCTCTCTCTCCCTCCTCATCACGTAAATGCAAAGGTTGTGATGGCATCTGGGCTAAAAGCCATTGCAAAAATTGGCATAAGGGATGTGCCCAAGACAATACGGAGGATCGGGGTGAAGCTGGGCACAGAGTCCAGCTCTTTGTCTCAGGTAGTCTCTATCCTCACTCAAGGACAAGAAACTTTCTCATGCCATTCAAGCCAATGAGGGGACCTCGAAGGAGTAAAGCCTTGAAGTGGTGGCCATCCATCCACACGCATGCTCTGCACTATAGCTGGGATGTGCGAAGCCTCATGACTCAATTGCAGTTAACAAGTATATTGAAGTTAGCTGGAGAGCTACATAACACCCTCCCTCTTTCCTTCTCGAGGTGCTTATTGCCTTGTAAAATGCCTACTACATGATGCTGCCAACTTTGTCACGCAGGATCTTATACTGATCTTCATAAACATCGGTACCCCCACCTGTAATGTCACCAATGGCCTTAGGACTTGGCTAAAAATCTTCCAGTCTTGTGACTAAAGTGGTTTCTGAGGACCTCATTTCAATTCTGTTTTGGCAGATAATTTGTAATTTACCTCTATCATTTTTACAGCACTGAAGAGTCCAATTACAAAATAAATCACTACCGACCAAAGACACATATTGCTTGCGGATGCTGCCCAAACACAGACCAAGAACCATCTAGATCACTCAGGAAAGGCTCAGAAATGAGAAGCAGAGCTTGTCCCTGCTCTTGGGGAACTTCCCAACCTTCTTCTTCACTCACCACCTTTCTAAATCTTGTGTCACAAGCATGAAGAAAGCGGATGTCTTTTGAGAGGGAGAAGACCACAATTAACCTGTGGCTGTGGTAGCCTGGCACCGGAGGAGTTAAACTCCGGTGGAGGGGCTGGAATCCACAAAGGTGTGTAAACGGCAGCCAGCCCCTCAGAAGTGCTGGGTTTGCCCAGGGGCTGCTAAATTCCTGCCTCTCCCCATGCAGTTGACATCTCCACCCCTACAGGCTTGCTGGCTGCCTTCCCTCCCCTGCCTAGCTGGGAGAGAGAAATGAAAATAAAGATGACTATAAGGCTGGAGAAGACGCTGCTGCTGCCGCCGCAAAGGTGGTTCCTGGCAAAGGAGGGTTGGCCACGTCACGGGACACTTCTTGGCTTCAGCCCTACAAACAGCTCTCACCGAGGCTGCCAGCAGCCTGCGAGGAGGAGGATGGAAAAGTACCAGTGAGTGCTCGCTCCCAGCCCTCCTCCTGGGGGGAGCTTTGCAGACACCCCGCACACACGCTCCCGGGATGCAGTATTTAACACCGGGCTGCGGGGAGTGAGGTGCTTTCCGAGGGCATGGGCCTCGAGGTGTCACAGACTCTGTGGTGGGAGCAGAGAGAGCGCAGGGGAGACGAGACCAAGTGACCTTTCAGAGGTGGCATTAGAAAGGGGTGTCCATCTGACCCTACTCCCATAGCTGATCTGGTACCCATGGAGGATGATGAGGGAGTTGCTTGGACAGTCCCAGGATTTCCAAGCCTGTCTCCAGGCAAAGGAGTTAAATTTTTAGGCGACTCTTACCAACCCCCGAGGCCAAGCACCAGCAGATGCCCCAGAGATGGCAGACTGGCTGATCCGAGAGCTGTCTATGTATTTTGCAGCCATGTCTTAAAAACGGGAGGTGAGCAATTTATAATGAAGCAGTGTCACCAGCTGGCATGTGAAAAGCATTTCCTCTCTGTCAACGGGCAGAGTTGAGGCTGGAGGAAATTATGTGAAACCAAATTTCATTTGCCTCGATTCATAAAACGTTTCCCCAGCTCAGCAGCCCAGCAGCTTCAGGATGGTTGTCGGGATCGGGGCTCAGAGCGTGTCCCCCGAGCCAGCAGCAGCCTTAAGCCCTGTTTGCAGCGTGGCATCGATCCGTACCCGAGTTAAGTCTCATCCTCGTGTCAAAAAGCATGCCAAGACAGCACATGTGCATGAATATCAGCAGTGGAGGCATGCCCATACTTTCTTAAGCTGATGCTGTGTAAGAGATAAGAAAATTCAAATCCTGTGTTTGTGGGCTCCGCGCAGCCAGGCAGAGGAAGAGGAACAGCTTTCCTCCGCCTCTGAATCTGATTTGCCCATTATCTCCCAGCTCCTGCCCTCCAGCCCGGAGAGTAATTGGGAATACAGATCTCTTTATAATTCTCCTCCATAAGCACATGAGTCAGAGCTGCTGCCTTCATTTGCAGGTAATCACAGTAGTGAATGCAGCCGCACTAGCTCCTTGCCTTTTAACATCCTTAGAGGGGGTCTTCAGAGTTTTAATGTTCTGGATCTGGATCAGCTCTGTCGGCTCATTATTTATGGCCATTTCTCCCAGCCTGAAACAGGTCTGTCAAGTTCTTTGGTGAGTCGGATGAGAGATCACTGAATTCCAAAGGGGTTTCTGGAAGCGCCACTGTCCTCTATTAAAACCAGCATCATCCAGAACATTTAGCTTCATGATTTTCCTATGAGTTAATGTCATAACCATCCCTTCCTTGCCTCAGCAGTGCTGGAGACTGTGCAGGGATGCAGGAAGGCCTCTCCGATGCAGGAAGACACTGTGCAAAGTGTCCCCCCTCTGTCCAGGAAAGGGGAGGGCAAAGGTAACGTGTCGCATTGCTGAATAAGTGACAGATTATTATACCGATTCCCCTTTCAGCTTTACTAGGCAGTAGGTAGTCGGTGTTTCATTCATCGCGCCTGTGGCTACCACCATCAGACTGTCTGAGTGCTCCAGTCTTCACAGAATTCCTCACATCTCCGACCACCTCCCAAAGGTTTCAGCTTTGCTCGCTGAGGAGGACCAGCCGGCATCTTCGTGGGATGCGGTGGGTGGCTGTAGCCCAATTCGCTGCACTGGCCAAGTGCAAGGCTGCGCTCAGACCACACAGATAACAGTTTAACTCCAGAAAACAGCGTAGCTCCTGCTTAATTCAGTTAAAGGTTTTAGCAACAGATATCTGTTGAGTCCTATGGGGAAAAATACAAAAGCAGCAGGCACAGGAGCCCATTGATTTAGGGAGGGTGACAGGGAGAAAACAGCGGTCCGACCAAGCTGGGGAGCGTGCAGCAAAGTGCAGGGTGCTCTCTGAGCCTTGCTAAACAAGGGCACTCTGTGCGCGGAGAGCTGCAGGACTTCCAGTTCTTCCAGAAGTCCAGGGCTTGAGTCGCTGCTCCCTGCCAGATGCCTGTGGTCATCAACTCCAGGGCACTGGCAGCCAGGACAAGATGACCAGAGCTGCCTCGTCTCTCCTCAAATCACAGAGTTATGCAAATTGCTCACTGGCTTAACAAACTGCTTTAAATTAGACACAGGCTTCTTTTTGCAGTGCCATCCGTGCTGCCACTAAGACCAAGAGTGTACGTTAAATTCCTGCCGTCTTTATCCATGGCCTGAAAGAAAACCATGGCCAACAAGCAGAGCATTCTCACTAATCCTGCTTGTACCCCAGGCCCAGAAAACCCTCAGCGTTTATGTTTAGCACCCAGAAACCCAGCTCCCAGCACCTCCATGCCATTTTGCTGGTGAATCTTAACCTTCTCCCAAAAGGACTTCCTCCTGTTGTCATCGGCAGGCGCCCTGGGTTTGTGTCCTCTTTGGTACCTTCAAAGCCTAAGCATGAGTGCTGTGTTAGGACCAGTTCTTGCAGTCCCGTAATATCTCCACTGCCTTGTCCACACAGGCACTGTTTAAGGAAACTGCCCTAAGACCTCTGGCTAAGAGCATCAGAAGACCCCTGGTTAAGAGCATCAGAAGCTTGGGCCATTTTCATGCAGGAGCCTTGAAGTGTACCCTATCGCTTTAATTTCTGGTCCTGACTTTTCTGAATACAGGGTGTTTACCCCTTCTCCAGCCAGAACAGCTCAAGATACCTAGGCCCACCGATGATTTTAGGAAGATTCACCACCAGTTGCTGGAACAAGGAAAAGACATCCTCCATAAAATCCCTCTCTACACATGATTAGAGCTCAGCAGGCTTTTCTACTGAGACACTTATGAGATCCTTGGCCACAAAGAGGGGCATTTCAATAACCTGAAGTGGCTTGATTAGTGAACAAGATTCCTGCTTTTCAGCCCAGAGGCCATCTGCAGCTTTGGTCCCGTCCTTTAAAGCCGTTGAGTCAGTTTTTCATGAGTTTCCACAAAGAGGCTGCTCCTGGGCATGTCTGCCGTGCCAGCAGCAAAGCGCAATTATCCCAGGTAGCTTTAAATGAGTTAGCACAAGTGCTGGAAGGAACACAGCCCTCAATGTCCGTGGTTCTGTGGATGGAAAACAGATTCAGCCCGCTCCTCCCGTCACCGGACACCGGGCTCACCCCAATGAGCTGGGGCAAGACGGAGCAGGAGGCTCCCAGGGCACCAGGGTGTCACCAGGAGAGATGTCCCACCACGCCACTTGGCTCACAGACTTGCGTCTCTGCAGTCTGGGTTTTCGCCCTGCTCCGTGCTCTCCGATAAGATAAGGGACAATTAATTTAGTGCGTGAGTGCAGAAATACAGACATGCCCAAACTCTGCTGCCTAATGCACCTCCAGTCCCTCACCCCAGACATAGACCTGGCCAGGCAGGGGTTCCTCCGGCCAATACAGAGGAGAAATGATCCAATCTTAAAATCTCTTTTTTTCTCACTCCTGCTCTCTCTCTGCTGGTGTTTTTTGGTCCCACTGGACAGTTGCTTATGCGGGGGTCTCTGGCATGTGAAATGAAATACGGAGGTGCCTGTAGGCCCTGCAGTTAGGATCTGTGAGTCTCCAATGGTAGCAGGTTGGCAGCTTCTCAAAAGGCAGAGCTAGCACTCACCCTGGCACAGAAAATTATGTCTGCGTGTGTTTGAGGTCAGTCAGCTCTGAGCTGTGTCAAGTGTCCTATTCAGGTCTCAGCTACCATTAACCAGTTCCTTCGTTTGCCTGCAGCTCATGGTCATGCCCGGAAAGGAAACCTCTTTCTCCATCTTTACATCCTGAAGTTCCCTCAGCAGGAGCTCACTGCAGCACAGACCGAGACTCTGCTGGGAAGTCGGATGCAGCTGCACAAGGCAAATGTATTGCTGTCCGGAGAGCCAGAAGCTGTCATACCAGAGCAGTCCCTTCTTCATCCAGCCTCATAAATCTCTCATGCCACCTCTCTTTCGCCATGTTGAAAAGTGACCATTTATTCTCAATCTACCCGATCTCTCTCAGATGGATTCTAATCCTGACATCGATCTTGGGGCCCATGTTTCCCATCAACTCTCTCTAGGCTTGCTGCTTTGAGGGAACTTCAAATAATCAATTTGTTATTTGACATTGTATGCTAATATTCACTCGCTAAGGGTTTTGCAAATGAGCTTCCTGCTCAAAGCTGGGTTTCTGAAGGGGTCTTTGGGTAACTCCTCGTCACGTAGCAATGGGATAGTTTTCCTCCTGTGCTTAAGCTGCCTTTCTGGTTCAAGTTACGCAGGCAAGATAAAACCACGGTGCCTTAGTTTGTTTTGAGACTGTCGGAGAGGACAAGAGTGAGAAAGCTCTGCAGGGACAGCAGCGGAGAGGTGATGGTCTCAGCATACGCTTGAATAAATGGCAGGGAATGTGATGGAGTGGTGCTCTGAGCGTATTTGTGGCTAGGGACTACCAGCCTTTTGCTGGTGCAGTAATCACGTACCTGGCCCAGGTATTCGTGGAGGCGGGGATGCCACCTGAGACCAGCACTGTGGTTTGTGGGGTCTGTGGGGAGGATCCCCGGGGTGCGGAGCAACACCAAGCCCAGGCAGTGGGAAGGGGCATGCTTTGGGCCACTTTGTTTCTAGATCTCCCTTTCCCACCACTTGCGCCGCCCTGTTTTGCTCTGCTGTGCACTCTCTTCTGCCTGCGGTCTACCGCACGCTGCATGGCTGTGGCAAAGGCGCTGGACCACTGGCTTTCTTAAACCGGAGACATGCCTGGTAGCTTATTCGCCCACCTCAGCAGAGAAAGAATTAATGTCACAAACCAACCTCGGCACTAACGGACACGGAAAATTGGCAGGGGAGAGAGCGGCATAATTGCAGCAGCTGCGGGAGCATGGAAAAGCGCTGCCCAGAGGCACACATCAAAGGAAAATCCCTGCCGGCCTGGCTGGCTCTGCCATCAGCCCCACTTTCCTCCTCCGTCTTTTGTCTCCTACCCTGAGGGTACCATGAGCCAGAGCGTGCCTGCCAGCCCTCCACCTCTGCATCCAGACTGGAAGGTAAACAGTGTGGCTTTAAATGAGGGAAGAGCGGCAACGAAGAGACCAACGCCGCCCGAGTGTCTCGGGGGCTGCCGGGGATGCGTGCTGTCCCTCCTCGCGCCCCAGCCTCCTCCCGACTAGCTGAGCGGTGTTGAATAGAGAAGCCTGTTTGGGGACAACCGGGGCAGTGGCTTTTCCAGGGCTGGCATGCGTCAGGGGACAAAGATGAGAGCCACACACAGGGCAAATGGAAAAATCCAACCAGCTCACCTTGCTAATGGCAAACAGAGGGTTATTCTTGGCCACCCTCCCCCTGCACGAAGGAGGAGTGCTGTAAACACTGCCCCAAAGCCTTCCCTGCCTCCTGGTACTGCTTCCCAATTAATCCGCATCCTGAGTTTCAGGCAATAGCTTAGTAATGGGCAGAAATACTCATCTACCTAATCTAATTCCCAACACCCAGGTGCTCCCTGGCCAGCAGAGGCTAGAAGCGTGACGAGCTCCCCAGTTCCCTTCTCAGACCCAGCAGTACCAGTCGTCACTCTTTCATCTGTGACAGACAGGTCCTGCCTGCCTAAGCCCGAGTATCTTTCCACTCACTTTCCTCCTTGCCATAATCTGGATTTTGTCTGGATTTTGCGCCTCTGCCTTATTCCCTTCCCCTTGACCTCCATGTCTCCAGCAGCTGATTCAAACACAGCCTCCAAACCCAGCCTCCTCAGCTCCTCCGTACAAGCAGCACCCAGCACTGAGGGAGGACATTTGGCAGCCTCTTGCCACATGGCACATGTAAAGACAGAGAGGACACGGGTTGGGAGTCGGGGACGTGCACAGAGAAATGGCCTTCTGACATGGAGGTAAGACAGAACCTTCAGGAGAGCCAGAGGGATATTCCAGAAGCAAATATTGGGCAGGGAAATGTACAAAGTCCAAGAAGAGAAGAAAGGAGAAGAGCTCCCAAGAAAAAGGGATGGGCACAACTTGAATGTAGTGTCAAGTGACTGCTGTGCTTTGCTTCACCTCCATCCACCTCCTCCATTTCCGATCAAATATGAGGAAAAACTTCTTTACGGTGAGGGTGACAGAGCACTGGAACAGGCTGCCCAGGGACGTTGTGGAGTCCCCTTCTCTGGAGACTTTCAAGACCCACCCAGATGCAGTCCTGAGTAATGTGCTCTGGGCAATCCTGCTTTAGCAGGGGAGTTGGACTAGATTATCTCTAGAGGTCCCTTCCAACTTTGAAATTCTGTGATTCTGTGATTCCATGATTCCGTAGTCCTCCACAGACTGTAGATGCTCAACACCTCTGACTTTATGTGTCCTCTAGCCAAGCACCACCATACAGTCAGAGCAACACAGTATGGCAGCTGAGGCAACACATAAAGAATTGAGCAGCTGTTGAATTACTGAATTACCCGGGTGCTGCCAGCCCACTTGGGGAGTAGTTAAATATACTGGTGCCCCTGTCAAGGATGAGGAGACCAGGTCATGTCACTTTGCCTTCAAAGTCAGTGGCATTGCTGTGAATATAACTCAGGAGTCCTGACAGCCCGTCCCTACGCTAACCACCAGGCAATGCTCCTCCCTAATGTCTAATAGCAACCACCACAAATATGCTTCACTCATCTCCTAAGCACAGTAGGAAATAAACGGCCACAGTATATTCGTGCCTTCTGTAGAGCTGCTGTTCAGTTCTGGTGTTGCCCTCAGGTAACCTGGGAAAGAGTGGCTCTTGTAAGACACCCAAGATATCTCTGGCCACAGAGTGACGTAAGCTTTAAAAATGAAGCGAGCAGCAACAATAAGGAAGACAAACCAGCTGGCAGCAAGCACTTAGTTTTCATAGGGAAGAGCAGGGTTTGCAAGCAGGAGAGTCTAAGTGCTGCTTCCCCTGCCTGGGAACAAGCATTCAGGGTATACAGGGCCACTGTAGGGCTAGTTGTAGGTGGCTAGATATGTGTAAAACAGAGATTTTTAACAAGGCCCTGGGTAAGGCTGTGGTCTCATAGAATTGGTCTCACCAGACCAGTGAGACCTTCACTCTTCACTTCTCTATTTTCAAAGCAGGAATAATAGTACAGCAGATCCAGAGAGGTGATTCTACCCCTCTACTCTGTTCTTGTGAGACCCCACCTGGAGTACTGTGTCCAACTCTGGAGCCCTCAACACAAGAAGGGCATGAACCTGTTGGAGCAGGTCCAGAGGAGGGCCACGAAGATGATCCGAGGGCTGGAGCACCTCTCCTATGAAGACAGGATGAGAGAGTTGGGGTTGTTCAGCCTGGAGAAGAGAAGGCTCCAGGGAGACCTTATAACGGCCTTCCAGTCCCTGAAGGGAGCCTACAGGAAAGCTGGGGAGGGGCTGTTTGCAAGGGCATGTAGCGATAGGACAAGGGGCAATGGCTTTGAAGTAGAGCAGAGCAGGTTTAGATTAGACATTAGGATGAAGTTCTTTACAATGAGGGTGGTGAGACACTGGCCCAGGTTGCCCAGAGAGGTGGAGGAGGCCCCATCCCTGGAGACATTCAAGGCCAGTCTTGATGAGGCTCTGAGCAACCTGATCTAGTTGAAGATGTCCCTGCTCACTGCAGAGGGGTTGGACTAGGTGACCTTTAAAGGTCCCTTCCAACCCAACACATCCTATGATTCTATGGTTCTATGATTCTATACTTCTGCATGTCACAAGGTGTGGTGGAGAGCTCGGAGAGATCAACAATAGGTGCCATGCAATAAGGTAGCAACATGAGTCACATGGACACATCAGTCCTCTACTCCTCGTATCAGTTTCCCTCAAACTAGATTAAAACAGAGACTTGGGGTCTTCATTTTCAGGGATCTCACTGAGCCCAAGGGATCAAAAAATCCCAACAGCAGTGAAAAACCCCACCTAAATAAGGTCATACCTCACTCATATAACTCTCTCTTTGGAGAGAAACACACACTCACAGATACAGCAAGGTCCACCAGGGAACTCAGAACTCTAGAGGATACAGAGCCTACACTGATGGGTTTCATGGGAACAGCCAGAAAGAAAGAGGTCTATGGTGGACTTGTCACTACAGCGTGGGCAAGGTTGAGCAACTTGAATCTGTCTGGGGAGATTTTGCATTAAAAAAACTGCTGTTCTCTGTGGAGTGGGATCAGTAGATGGAAGAAGCAGGCAAGAGCTCTTAGAGAATGTTGGAGAGGTCTTCAAAACAGGAGGACTGGCTGGTTTAACTCACTGACACAAGGCAGAAATTGGGTGCATTCAGCTGAAGGAGACACAAAGATACCAAGATTCTTGATACCAGAGGAGTAAGTGGGGCTCTTGGTCCTTGCTCTCCTCGCTCGTAGGTATCTTACCCCTCAGCTCCACACCTGACCACCCAGGTTGGTAGTCTGCAGCCCTTGCGGGGTCTGGGGGAGGGAAGCAGGGAGCATCACGCCCGCAGTAGCTTAGTTTAATCCCAGACCCTGATGCACATGCTGCCCTCCTGAACAGTTTCTTTCTTGCAGCTTGAACACTCCACATTGTCCTTCCCTACCATTTTGCAGGCAAGGTCCTTCTCCTGGTTGCTAGTGTTAACACAGGTTTCCCTTGTTCTGTCCCTTGAAATTTCCAGTAAAGCGCCCTTAATACAATCTCTCTGTGGCTGCTCTAATTATGTGTGAAATATTTTTTCCCCCCATAAACCAAAGAAAACAAATCAACACAGTAAGATCCTTTCTCTCGGGCTGTTTGGCAGGTCTCACAGTCTTCAAAAATGTTACCCAAGGTCCACACAGTCTCTGCTGTCTTTTCACAACTACTTTTGGGTTCCTGTAAAAGGACCCAACAAAGGAAAGGGTAAAACAAATCACAAAGACCTGAAAGGCTATTTTCCCACCTGAACAGTCCCAAGCCAAAGGACAGGCTGTCTGCTGAAGGGCAGAATGTATGTGCTCCGTGCCAGGGGTGTTTCTGATTTGGGAGAGATTTGGGATAGGGTAGCAGCAATCGGGGATCCTTTAAAGGCAAGGATGGGTCAGTCAGTTTATTCTCACAAAGGACAAGATGCATTCACAGCACCCAGGAAGAGAAAGGGATTTTGTTTTGTTTTCTGAAGGCGAGGGACTGTTTAATCTCCTCCCCACACCAGTGCATCTCCATGCCTTGCTTCTCCATCCCTGGCAAGCACCCAGGTGTCCACACAGCCCTGACAACACCTGGGTCATAACCTACTGCCCCTGTGCCCTTCCCAGTCCTCCTCCGCCACAGCAGGAGGGTCTCTGCTGGCACCTCCATCCTGCCCCGCAACAGCCCTGGTCCAGCCCGGCTCTCCTCAGGGCCACATCGCCAGCATGCCAGAGGCCACACAGCGGGGATTTCCTTGATCTGGTTAATTTTGCTCTGGTTTATCGCTTGCCCTCTTTGCAGCCCTCAGCCGCTGCTCAGTTCCAGTTTCTCTTGTTTTTGCTTTTGCCATCAGGACCATGTTACTTGCCTTTTCTAGTAATACTTGGGAGAAGAGAGTCCAGAAAGTGAATGACCTTCAGAACTCAGCATGGCTGTCATTCCTTCCATACAGGGAATATTCTGACATCTTTTTTTCCAAAACCAATACCGAGCACTTACCACTTAAGGAAACATTATCCCCATATTTAGGACTTATTTGAAACACCACAAAGAAGAAACAAAGAAGGGAAGGAGGTAAAGCTTATATGTCATGGGAACAACTAGTCTCGATCTTGTAACTGCACCAAGTCTGCCACTCGGTCAGCTGAAGGCTCCTGGCAGGTTCAGGCCCCTAACCCATTCTTTCTGAGGTGTCTTTTCCCCTCCTTGGGGACAGTGACATTACTCTCGCAGCCTGCCATCATCATCGTTGCATCCAGGCTCAGCTTCTTGCCCTCTCTCACTCGTAGGGCTGAGAGATTCACATCACTGTTAACTCGCCCCTTCGAGGAAGCGGTACTTTAACACGATGATCACACTGGAGCAGCATTATTCCTTTGCAGACATCAGAGCTCTTCCCCTCGTGCCCTCAGGCAACTGTGCCCCCTCCTGCCCCGTATCAAAGCCAGTTCACTCATGCATTTTGCCGAAGCAGAAGGACCACAGCATCAAAGCAACATTTGCTGTGTGCTTCTGTGAAGAACGGTATAAATCTCACCCAAACCTCAAAGGGGCAGGCCAGGGTTGTGAGTAGAGCCACCCCACCTTCGCCTCCCCCAGCCTCACAGGGTAGGTCCGGCCGGGGGCTCCTGAAGCATCCCCAACCCCCGGTGTCCCAGGCTGAGCCCGCGGCAGCTGCCCCAGCCCTGCACACAGAGGCTTGTTTCTGGAAATGCTGCAGCTGGCAGGGCCCTTCCTACTTCACAAATATTGACACTGAGATGTCTGCATCCCAGCCGAGGAATAACATTTTCAGGGAGCCCTTGATCTGCAGAGCTTTGCTGTTTAATGGGGGGGGGGGTTGAATTTTAGTCCTTTGCTTTCCTCTCTACCGTAGAAACGCCTCAGGTGGACCTCTCCAACCCTGAGCCAACTTCGGGCACCAGGAACCTCTGGAGAGCACACAGAAACACCTCCTGGAGGTGCAGCCGCCACTTTGCAGGCCAATGAGGGATGTTTCACAATAAAGTACAGATGCCAGGAAGCAGCAGTTATCAAAGAGAGACCTGTTAAGAGCTCTGAGCACAGTCCCAGATGGGTTTTTAAGAAAGCAACTGCAATTGGTAAAGTAGAAGCATACAGACTGCTGGGAAGGTATCCTGAGGACTTCTCCCCTGCATCCTTACTTGGTCCAGTATTTGTGAGTGTGGATCTAATCTCAACACGGATGCAAAAACCTAGGGCAGTTCAAGATGTTCTCTCCTAACATAAGCACAAGCCAAGGCAAGTTTTTCTTACCAGCCACACCACATATGCCTCAACCAAGGCTCAAACATCTATTGTTCATCTCATCAGCCCAGAAACTCAGCCTCAACCAAGGCTCAAACATCTATTGTTTGTCTCATCAGCCTAGAAACTCAGCAGAGGGCACAGAGAGACATCAACATGTGGTGAAGGCTCAGCTGCAATGAGCTGAGGAAAAGGAAGAGGCTGTCTGGAGTCGTGTTTGGTGATGGAGAACCATACGAGTATCTTTCTAACTCTGGATGCTCCTCAGAGAACCACTCCAGTGATGGGGGAAGGATGGGAGGGTCACAACCTGCTCTCCAGCCATGGGTTTTTAATGATAGGTTTGATCTGGTCCCCTGAGTACTCGTAGCTAAAAGGTGAGGCAGGTTATATCTTCCACTGGCAGAAAAAGATGAGGTGCACTATTAGGAGTAACCCTGGGGATATTCCTGGGCCTCCTGAATTAAAACTCCAGCTCCACCTACCCACCCTACAATCCAGACAGAGAAATGTCCTCTCTCCTGCAGCAAACAAAAAGATGCATTTCCTGAAGACTGAAAAGCAAGGAGTGAAGCGCTGAAACCAGAGGATGAGGTTTCATAGGTAAATAAACCAAGAAAGAGAAAGACTAATAATAAATGTAGGAGAAGTGGAAGGAATAAGCTGCCAACTCACTGGCAACCTTGGGGTTGGATAATTTATCAGCATCTCCATGTGTCATGCCTGGAGAAGCCCCCTACACTCTTCTTCTTCCCTGCAAGTCTGATACTGAGCTCTGAGCACACGAGTGGGAAAAGGGCTGGTGGAAGATAGCAACACCCAGCAGTGATCTTAAATCCACATCTGTTATATGCGGGTCTGTGTAGCTATTACTGATGAATTGTGGAGGTTTTAGTATGATTTTGGTTTCGAGATTGACTTTTTTACAACATTTTCTTGTGCACCAGCGTGAAACCTGTTTCACTTGGAAATTAGGAACTGAGGTATAAATGGGAAAGGGAAAAAGAATACTCCAGGGCAGGGCTGAGAGGGTTAAAAGGCTCAAGGGGATTCTTGTGTTAATGGGATGGCAGAAAAGGCTGACCTCCAAAAGATGAGCGTGCACCTCTTGCTGAAGGACTGAAAACCCATTTAACCACAGTAAGAAAAGCCCACTGCCTGCTGTGAGTGTTCTTGGACTTTCTGCTTAAAAAATGACCTCCGGGCTGTTGCATGCCAACAGAGCCGAGTCTGTCTGAGATCCCCTTATTTATCAGCTGAAGCTGCTCCGCCTGGAGGATTCCTGGAAAGCAGAAAGCTCTTTGCAACCGAGGGCCTTGGCCTCGTCTTCTGCAGGGACTTTAAAGCTGCCAGCACAATGGCCATGACCTTCTCGGTACAGAAGACATTCCTTCTAGCTCCTAGCAGGAAGCCTTTCCCCCTCCAGAAATAAGTGGGTGAGGAGCACCTCGTTCACCTCTCATCACTGAGATGCGAGGGTTCATTCCTCCTGTTTCTCAGCAAGACTGGCCACAGGACAAGCCGTACCCAGAGCTGCCAAGCAGCCCCTTCAACGGTGGCAAGCTGCTCCTCTTTCTGTTGAGTTTCCTTTTCACCGCCAACAAATCAGCTGAAATATTTCTTTGTGGAGGGCCATTGGTATGATCATGTCCAAAGCCTCTCCAGTGACCTCTCCCACCTCCAAAGTGGCCAAAGGGCCTGACACAGGCCACCAACGTCAAGAAGCTTTTTGAAGAAGGCAGACGGAGCTATATCTGCTGTCAGACCCTATTTGCTGCCTGCTCTTTGCAGCCCGCATACCCCCCTGCCTCTTCCTCACCAAGCTCAATCAAACACCTTTCATTGGAGCAAAACAAATGCCTTGTTCAACACCAAAAAAAACCAAACAGGGAAACAAAGCAAAAGGAGGAACTCTCTGCAGAATTTCCCCTGAGCAGCCAGTTTTCTGGGGGTCAGGAATATCTCCGGGCTTCCCCCGTGGGGAGAGGCAGCCGACCCCACTTTGGAGCCCAGCACAGGGCTGAACGCACGCCCCGTACGTCACCTCTGCAGCCAAAGCAAAAGGGTGCGAGACCGTAAATATCCAGCCCGGCAAACCTGCTGGACTTGACGTAATCTCTCTGCCAGCTTCCAAGGTCAACAGCAACCTGTTTATACGGCGCGGGGCGAGAAGAGGCATTCTGGGAGAAAAGCAAACAGAGGAGATGTCCTATGCCCATACAAAAGGTGCTGTATTCCCGTGTTGCTCCATCCCAGGCTGGGAGGAACATAAAATTAGCACTGTTTTCATTCATTCATTGTATAAATATTCCGCGTGGTGCCCACCCCCACATTTCCTCGCTGAGCCTGCAGGTCTCCATCAGGGAGGCTGGGAGGGGGGCGAAGTTAGGTTCAGTCCAAGCAGCTGATTAACAAGGTGAGGTGAGGGCATGCATGTGTGCAAAAGGGAGGAAAAAAAAAAGGAGAAAGGGAGAAGCGAGGGTTGCGTTTCGAAGGCAAGCAGCGCACGAGAGGAGCACGCACGGGCAGGGAGGTGCGCACAGCATCGCCCTGGCCAAGGGAGCGGTCCACACTGTGCCTCCTGGACAAAAGCCGTTTCACCATCACCTGGGGATGGTCCGGAGGGCCGGACATGTACTGCACACTCTGAGCACGGAGCTGCGTAGCGGGAGGGACAGCATGTCCCTTGTGCGGTGGGGCACCGTGGATGGAGCTGGATGGGCCGTGCGGTCACGTCTCGGCTGATCAACAGCACTGCGCAGCCCTGCCACCCCCCGCTGCAGCCTCACTGGTGCCCACTCCCCTCACCAAGGGGGTGCCAGCCCTTTTCTATACCCTAAAAACCACTGCCAAAGGCAGGAGGGAGTTTTCCCGGAGTGCCCTCCATGAGTGCGGAGGGGTGCGCAGCCCCAGGGTGCTGGCCTTCCCCTCTGTGCGCCCAGCCCCAGCCCAAACGGCAGTGCAAGCCCTGACACCAGATGTGTTTAAGCTAGTGGAACCCTCCACATGCCATCGGCAGCCATCCGAGCATGGAGACAGGGTGCTGCGCAGCCAGGACAAGCACAAGAGGCCCCATCTTGGTGAGCCTGTGATGCCTGGCGCCGAATCTGTGACCGGAGGTGTCCGTTCCCCACTCCCTCCGCACAGGCCCATTGAGCAATTCAGAAAGACACCGCGAGGACAGGAGAGGGGCAAAAAGAAGAAAACATTTTTGAAAAAAATCCGCTGCCAAACAAACACCGGTCTGTGCGCGCCATCCCACCCGCTGGCCGGGGCTTCTATTTTTATCGGGTGATGAACAAGCCACAATACCGGGGTGGGGGCGAGCCCCGCTGTTTATGTCTGCCAGCACGGGGACGGCCACTGCAAGCAGAAGGCAGCTCATTCAGCAGGAGCCGGAGCGTCCCGGTCGCTGCAGGTTGAATAGGTACATTGTCCGGCCCGGGAGGTTCAGGAAGGGCACCGTTTCCAATCCAGGATGCAAACAGGGCTGGGAGAAGCTGTGTGTGTGTGTCTATGGGGTTTGCTTTTTAAATATGGGGTGAGTTTTTCAGCGGCACCAACAAGGCTGATATTCACTCTGGAATGAAGGGGCACAGGTGCTGTCTTTGAGACAGAGAGAAGGCTCCTCCGTGCCCTTTTTACCCCCTGATGTTGACTCATCTCTTTTCAGTCCTGTCCCATGCTCCCAGGGTAACGTCTCAGTGGGTAAAGTCTCTCCTGGGAGTGTTTAGACCCTTCCTAATTATTGGCTAGAGAGATTTTGGCAGCATCCCTTCCCATCCCTCCAGTGGGACCCCAAAGTAAGACCATACAATCCCTTCCAGGACCCAGTGACATGGGCTGTGCAGAGACAATGACACTTCTACATCACACCATGCTTTTCCCATCGTGGGATCTTGGCCTGGAGAAGGGCAGGACCTTCTTGACCATGAGGGTCAAAGCTGATGTTGAGGCACCCTAAGAGCAGCACTGGGGCAACAGCTATTCAGGCTTTGCCCATGACATTTGGGAGGCAATCCTTGCTGATGCACAGGGTGGTGCCTCAGCATCAGCTCTGGAGGGGTTTCCTCCTGGTGTAGGACTTTCACCTCCAGGACACCCAAGGCTGTCCCTGCCGGGCTGCGTGCATGTTCTGGGCTGTCAGCAGGACCAAGCAGCCCAAATGGATGCGTGTGAGCCCGTACATGTGTGAGTGCGAGTGTCAGTACCCAAACCCTGGCACTTCTTTCCCATGCACGCTCAAGCTGAAAGCCAGAAAGGACGGGAAGTGTCGAGCGCCTGGGCAAAAACACAGAAAACGGGCCATCTCAGCCCTCTCCCCACCCTCCCAATTAGAGGCTCGTTTCCCTCGTCAGTCAGGGCACACAGTGGGCTCGTTTTGCCGGTGCTCGTCTCTCCCCGCTGCGGGAGGCGTGGGGGCTGTCAGCCTGCTGCCTCCGCTCCCTATCTCCCAGCCGCCACTGCTGAGAGGCGAGCTCCGGACCAGCAGGTAGGTGGGACCTGGCTTTTGTGTTTTTCCCACCTGGATCAAAGCCCAGCAGAGGTTTCTAAGTGGCAGCCTCTCCCTCGCAGAGCATCCCTGCTTCAGAAAAGACAACCTCGCAGTGCAGGCAAACCCGCTCCTGAGCTGCTGCAGTGGATCAAGGCCTTTGTTAGCTTTAAAAGAGGGAACGGAGCTGGGAACGGAGATGTTCTGGCTCTGACACTGGCTTCACCCATAGCCTTGAGCGAGTCATCTCGGCGTGCCTCAGCTCCACACGGTGCCAGGGCTTCAGCAGCACCACGAGGCAGCAAGGACTCAAATACTGTTATCTAAAGGAACCTGTGACGGCTCATCAAGAAACGTCTGTTGTAATGTGTTTTGAACTCCTCAGACGCTGACTGTAAAAGCATGAACAGTACTTTATAGGCTCAAGCTCAGAGCTCCTGGGTTGCCCTTAGATCTCCAGTGCCTTTTGATGAAGACGGGTCACAGACAAACTCTTCACCACCCCACGCAGCTACTTGTGCACAGAATAGCTGGGATCCCATACCCCTTCCTCACGTCCCTGTAGGTTTTCTTTAATGCCCAATTATCTTTTAATAGGACACAATCATTCTAGAAAAGGTAAGCGTTCTAGGGGCACAAAACCTCCCTTTTCACCTCAAGAGCAAGACAGGGTTTGAGTTGAGAGCCATGAGATGGCTCCCCTTGTAGTTGCAGGGAAGGAGCAGTAGTCCACAACAGTGGGTGATTTCGCTTGCACAATTTTTAAAAGGAGTTTGAAGGTTTTATTCTACTATTTTTTCTATTTCTTTCTTGTTTCCTTGCTCTCTCTCTCGGCTGGAAAGCCACCCAAGTCTCCCTTCATCGCTTTTGGAAAGCTGCAAGCAACTATCAACTGAAGTGACAAAACCTTTTTCTGTGTGGTATTTTTTCCTTTTCTACCCATTTTCATTCAGTGGCTGCTTCCACCATACAAATTCTGGATATTCTATAGTTTTCACGGCAAAGCTATTATTCACTCCTCCATGGCCACAGGGTTTGTTCTCTGTTCAAACATTTGCTCTCCCTGAAGGCTGAACTTCACTGGGGATAGACATAAGCCTCCTTTGAAATTTATAATGACATGTAAAAATCTTACCTAACTGTAAGCACTTTTGCAATGTGTTACCTGTGTTTCAAAGAGCTCTGAGTTGTTGCTTCCCTGCTTTAAACAAAAATCAAAAGCCATCTATGTGACTTTTTTTGACCTGGCCTCTCCTTAGCTTAAAAAACAAACACACACAAGAGCAGTTTATGAATCACAATTTCTCTGAAACATATTTAGCTGTTTTTCCAATCATTCCTGATGCAGACAAAAAACTGGAAGAGCCAGCAGGTACTGAGCAGTTCCTACCCCTTTCCTGAAGTTGCTAAGAAACTGCTTTGTGTGGAGCATCACATTTTCCTAACTGGTCAGCTCCAAAGTGGAATTTTCTCTGTTCCCTGGCTTAAGCTCATCAAAAGTTTAGATGGGGGTTTTCTTCGCCAAACCACAGTGGCAGCAGAGGGTACACAGGGCTCACAGTTATTCCACAGCAAAACAACTAAACATATACATTTCCCAAAAGGTCTTTATGCTACGGGGAGAAAGGGCTGCAGACGGGCATGAGATGTTTCAGAGTCTCTCACGTACACGAGCCAGAACAAAATCGGTCAGGTCATATTTTATAGCTCCTGTCTACGTGCTTCTTATCCCCAGCTGGAAAAAACGAGTCCTGCCTAAAGCGTGAGCTGTCAAGCCCCGTGTGAAGTATGTTTTGCCTGTCCGCTCTCATTGCTACAGCTACACCGTGCTGCCCGGTGTAGAGACAGCCCAGCCAGCGAGGCGAGGAGGCAGGCGATGCTCCAGCACAGCCTGTGCGGCTCCATCTGCCCCAGCCCACCCAGCAGCTGGAGCTGGTGGCAGCCCCGCGATGGATCCTTTGCCCTGTAAGTTGGTGGGAAGGTCCCCGCTTGAACTCCACAGATGAAGGATTAAGTTTTTTGTGGACAGGCAGCACTCTTATACACCGAAAGGCATGTGAGGTCAAGGAAATAAAGTCCGAGAGTTTCAGATGAGGCTGTAAATGTACTGTCCTTTCTAATGGTTGTGGAGTTTTCCCCCACTGCCCTTTGAACTTTTAGCATAAAGGCACCTGGAAAGCTTTCAACACCTAGCACTTCACTACTGAAAAAAAGGGGGGATGATCCAAGGGAGACGTTCACACCCAAAATCTGGTTGTGAATCTTCAAGATGGAATAAGGTACTCGTGGGAAGAAGCGTGTCTCCACGCTCTGTGATCTGGGAGCATTACGTGTCAGGATGATGGATGCACGGCTCTCACGAGAGGGCACAAACACTGTGAAAGGGTTACGAGCCTCAGGCCTAGGAGCGAGACAGTCAAGGAAGCAAGTTTTGAAACGAGGCATGGGATCAAAATAATTCATGGAGGGAGGAAAAACTATTATATCATAACCCAGAAAGCAAAGGAGGGTTTTGGGAAGAGAGGGGGAAGTGCAGATATCAAAGATCCCATCAAAAGAGAGCTGGAGGGAGAGAGGTTGAGGGCTGGCAGGCGGCTTGGGTGCAAGGAGGGCGTGAGCAGGACATTCAGATTTTATCTGTACTTTAGGCTAGTGATGCTCTCTTCCGTATTAGGGGAAAGGGCTTTCTCCTTCTTAACCCCAGAGGGTTCCCCACCTTGTAACTCTTTAAGAATTATAGGCTTTAAAAACTTTTCCCTCTTTCCCACAGGAACAGTGGTACTGCAGAAATTAAGCTGTTAAGACTTGATATAATTTGACCTACCAAATTAGCCATCTCTGTCTCCTGCTCTTCTCTGGTAACCCATGTCACGGCCTGCACAATGACTTTCCCTTGGGCTGGAGATACTCTCCTGCGGTGGAGGGACCTTCACCTATGAGCCAAGAGGAGTGGTTACTACCCAGATAGCATCATACAGTTGCATTTCTGTACTCAGGATCACCCTACTCTGATCTCTTGGAGATCTCTTAGCAGCCAAAATGGCGATGAACAGGGAGGTGAGGAGACTGACCCACGGCAAGGACAACCTCAGCCTGAGCTGGGGCCTTCTTACAAGCCTGAGGAACTTCAAACGTAAGACCTCAGGTTTCTCTGCTGATGTACAACAGGTTTTTCAACCAGAAGATCTTTTCTCAACTGTGAAAATCTCAGCGGTTTCCCACCTCCTCCCAGCTGCCATCTGGCCCCTTCACAAGCCAAAGTGTGGGCCTGCAGCAACAGACCCGTTCCCTCCTTTCCAAGCACAGCTTTTTCTCCCACTCAAAGTTACCAGCATCCCCCACAGGAAAAAAGAAAAAAAAAAAAAAAAGAAAAAAAATCAAAACACGTTACAACCTCTTCAGCACTTTCTGACAGTACCAGAACTGCCAAGGATTCAGTTATGGGATCCTCCTGAAAGTTTTGGGGTGGTTGCTCCACTCTCCACCATTCCCAGGTGCTTACAGGCTCTGTATTTCTCAGCTTTTAGACAAACTCACCCCTAACATCCTCCTTTCTCTGCCTTTATATCACTTATCAGTTACTAATGCTCCAGGTGCTTTCTTCAGGAGCACGGAGCATCCCTTCGCTCCCTCCCTCCCCCCCTCCCTCCCCACTGAGATTCACTGCCATCACCTGCCTCCTCCTCCTCTGCAGGAGCTAGCACAGCCATGCCAGAGACTTCCCTAAACTTTCCTGTTTGCTACTCTCTTTCAGCTCCCCACTAAATCTGCTCATTTCCACTCAGACTGCAGTGATATTGACTGCATTGCAGACACACGGACTTTGCTCAGGTTCCTTAATTAGCTTCATCTTATTTTAGTTTGCATAAACCACGTTCTCTTTTTATTACATAAACTATTTCTTGTCTCTCAACCACTTGTGGTGCTCCAGCCAGTTTGCTTCCAAACCAGAGGGCTAAATTTAATCCCCCACTCTCCATTCAGCTTTCTCCATTTACAGTATTTTTTTTTTTTGGTCGTGCTTTTTTCCCCCCTTTCTTTTCTTTTCTGTGTTTTTTTTTTTTTTCCTTCTTTCCAAGAGGCTGGGCTTCCCTTTCTGTCCTTAAGCCCTCCTATTTCCCCCTGCCCCCTGGATGCCTGCCTACCTTTACTCTAAAATCCAGAGGAGGATCCAATGCACTTAGTTTGCCAGCTCTTCAAGAGGTATCTAAGGAGGCTGACAGGAGTTTGATGGTCTCTCTTGCAGCCAGTGGCAGCTGATGTGGTCTGAAACCCTCTCTCTCCTTTTTGCCATTCACACACAGTACTTACTCTTCAAGCCTGCTGCTGCTGCCACTGCCTGAAAGGACCTGAAACACCACACAGGGAATTTTGATTTCTTCTGGGGAACCAGGGAAGAGAGAAAAAAAAAAAAAAAAAAAAGGGCAGGAAAACTCATCTGGAGATTGTGAAGAAGACATACAGTAATAGCAAGAAGTGGCAAGCTCTTTCCTTCTTGAACGCCGAAAAACACCTCATTTCTCTGCCAGGTGTATGGGACTTAGATTCTGGAAGCACTGCACTGAACTGTTAAAGGTAATGTATTGTGCTTTCCTCCCTCCTTTCTCTTTGGTATCTTTTCCTTAACTTTCCTATTTGTTTCCTCAGCGCTCTAAAGATGCAGGCTCTCGATCAGTGGATTGGCTGTTTCCCTGGTGAGCAGCCAGCAGAGAAATGGGAGGAAAAGTTGTAAACTGATTGAGCCCCAGCCTCTCCACGGAGTTTCCCTTCTGGAAGCTGCGCTGCCGTGAGCGGGGAGCCTGCGCCTGCGGCGCCTCTGGGCGCAATGGTCCTCACCAACAACCCACCCGTTACGGGGAGCAAACCTATAGCCAGGGGCAACACCTATGTGTTGAGTTTGTTAGTCAGCTTGGGGAAGGGAGGGAACGCAAGCCACTGGCTTCAGAGACCCTATAGCCAAAACCACGAGGCGGGAGAGCAGAGACAGGGTTATCCCCCTTCTCCCTCCCCAAAAGACCTTCCAACCCACCGGTGTTTCTCTGTGATGGATTTCAGCTACTGCTCAAGCCCTGGTGATGCGTCTGATCCTGCTTCTGAGCACGGGGGAAGGAGGCTGCCGTCGTGCTGGGTTGTTTTTTTTTGCAAGCGTCCTAAATGGCTGTGCAGGGGTTTCTCGTGGCTATTGCTTTGATCAGTGTCGTTGCTTTGCTACAGGGAAGGCAAAGGGTGATCTCTGAGCTAGAGGGGTGTTAAGCTTTCTAAGGGCTGGCAAGTTTAGAAAGAGAATGAAAAGAGCCTGGATGCCGGAGGGTTTGACAGCGCCGTCCCCTTGCATGTGGATGGCAGGGGCCGGCGGCTGGCAGCGTCTCCTGGGTTATTTCCAGTTAGCTGCTCCGGGCGTTACTCAGTACCTGCCCTCTTTCTGAAGCCATTCACTGATGAAGCATATTTTTAGCAATAGTTTGCAGGGAGATGAGTTCTTCCGCAGAAGTTTTATTTTTCAGAATCTGTCTATCAGAAATGTCTTCTTCTCATTCATTTACTACTTTTTAAGACTTTTCATTTAAACCTTGTGCTAAGTAACCCTCCGCAAGTAGCAGAAAGCGTGCGCTTTAACCTTTCCCTTTTGAGTTGTGTAGCCAAAAAACTTCAGTTTGAAGAGCTTTCCTAGCTTTCTAAAATAACTTTGCCAGATGTGGAAAGGAGGGGAACATCCCACAATGAAATAGTTGGGAAAGTGGAATTTTTTAGCATTCCTTACTACTGTGGTTTTTCGTCTATAAGTTCCCAGTAAAGGATGTTGGCTGGGCAGAGGGGCCGGGGGTTCGGGGACTGAGTTTGGTGGGTTTTCAGATCCCGCGAAGGAGGGCAACCCTGCGTGCTGTTGGAAGCCAAGCTATTTGTTTCTTTGGTTTGGATGTTTGATGTTATATTTTCCTGCTGGCTTCAAGAGATTGCATCCGCCTGACAGGTCGAAGGGGAGATGTTGCTCCTCTCCGAGATGTTTCGAGTTGCTGTCAGAGTGTGAAAAGGGAGGCATCCCCTCCCACCATCGCCAGACGGGGCAGAGGGTGAGGGTTGGAGATGTCCCTGGCTGAGCGCTCTCAGCAGCCTGAACGGTCTTTGGGGGAAAACTTCATCTGTTCCACTTGAACTTGCCGGTTAATGTTTCCTATAATCACCTCCGTGTACAGTAGCAGGGTTTGACAGCAGCACGGGGGCTGGAGGATGGATGGGTGAAGAGAGCAGATGAGATGATAGGAAACTGGGGGAGGGAAAGAAACGGAGGGAAAAACTTCCTAAGGAAAAGATGTTCAGCAGACTTAGCACTGTCAGAGCAAACAGCAGCTCATCACCGTAAAACACTACCTAATTAGTGAGGAACATTGAAGGGTTTAGAGGAGAAGAGGATGGACGGTATTACTTAAAAGACAGAAATGAATGAATGAATGCGTAAATGAAAAGAGAGACCAGATTGTTGTTCAGTGCTCTGGTATCACCCAGGGACGTGCATAACAGTCAGAAACCCTGGGGACTCCAAAATCCACTCCATTGTTGGTCTTTCCTCTCCTTTTCTCTCTCTGGGGCAGATCCTCTGCAAACATAAGCTGCACAGATCCAGTGACTTCACTGCCTTCCCATGCTGACGGGAACGTGGGCTGGTGGAGGGCCAACTGGTCCCATTTTAAAAATCAACAGGACCTTTCTTAGCTGCCTGAGACAACTTTTCCACCGCCACCTTCCTCCGTCTCCTCGCTTCCCCCTTTCCCTCACCAGTGGTGGGACGGCTGCTCTACCACAAGACAACCTTCCCTGAGCTGCTCTCTTCTTCCTCCTCCTCCTTTTCTTCCCCCCCCCGCCCCTCCCCGAACCCGCTGCAGCCTCCACATGTGAAACAAGCCGGGCTGTGTGTGCCTCTCTCAGGCAGCTTCCCAGCAGCGGCAACAAAAGCCGTGTTCATAGCGGGTCTGGACCACATACGGAGCCAGCGCGCGACGGCTGCCGAGCAGCCCAGAGCAGCCGGGGCTGTTTAAAGAGTGAAAGAGAGAGAGTGAGACGGCAAAAGAGAGGGAGCTGTTATATATTAAAAAAAAAAAAAAAAAAAAAAGAAAAAAATTAAAAAAAAATACTTGAGCCCAGTGCAACAACGGAAACCTTACAGTTTACTTTTTAAAAACTCAGTACTTCCTTGTGAGAGGGCAGAACAGCTCAGCCTGTGTGCGGGGAGCAGGTCTGCGGGCTCTGCCTGTGTGCACAAGGATGGGTGTGTGAGCGCTGCCTCCCCTCCCGCTCAATGGGCTCACAGTATAAATCTAAAGAAGCTTTTTGTTGGCCTGATGAATAGGCGGGGGGTTTTGTCGCGCTACCCGCGCAGCCTTTTTTGAGACACTTCACACCGAGATATTTTTTTTTCCCTCTGTGTGCTTTTCATTGGGCTTTCCCTTTTTAATAAAAATTTCCATTTCTCCCTTGCATGATATTCCCCCTCCCCGGTGATTGCTCCGTACAGAGCAGAGAGAAGAAGGGTGGGGGGAACGATGAGAAATACCAGAATCATTCGACTTGGGTGGAATGAGCCTCCATGTGCTTTAGCTGTTGAAATGCCCTGAGGTGTTAAGTAGCAGCCCCATGGACCGCCTTGCTTCGATTTCCTTCCCCTGCTTTACAAGCCCAACCACTGTGCAATCAGCTTTACTGATCTAACACTCCCGATGGTTCCAGCCACCTCTGTCAATGGGTTGGAGCCATGTCACTGCCCCTGTGACCAAGTGAGGATGAGGGAGATGATGTGACTCGGGCACGCTGGCCACGCAGCAAAGTCCAGAAGCCACCAGGTCTCCGTTCCTGCTGTATAAGCTGCATGGAAGCAGCCTGAGAGCAGGCTTTGCCTGCGGGTTTCCATGGCTCTGCCTTTCCCTGAGGCTGGCTGAGGAGGAAACCATGCTGGACTTGGGAAATGGAGGGAAGGACAGAGCAGAGGACACGGAAAGGGCTCTGCTGAGAGAAGGAAGCAAGAGATCAAAGCAGGGGAACGGGATACCTCTGACAAGCATAATGGTCTTGGGTTTTCACCTTTGTCGTTGCTCTTTATGTCAGCCGAGGCATGGCAATTCATGGCTCTTTTCCAAACCCCAATGCCAGCCAGAGGACACCTGGGCCAGCTGAAGTAGGGAGAACTTTAGGAGAGACCCAAAATTAACCCAGGTGAGGAGTCCTGCCTTGCTGCCTTGTTCCCCCCAGGTTGTCACCATGTCCTGAGAGTGTCCAGGCTTATGATGGAAAGGAGCAGTAATTGCTGTGAAGAACTTGAGTGGTGGCATGTCCCAGGAAAGGGACGTATTTGACCTGGCAGCTGTACTCATTATTACAGTCAGTGAGGCACCACGTGAACCTTGAACGTGGGGATAGCCCTGGTTTCCGCCATGTTACCAGGGAACTGCATGGGAGGCAGGGATCTTCTGATACACCTTGGTGCTGCAGAGGGGTGGAAGGAGATGAATCCAGCCTTGCTCCATGCCCAGCCATGGGTAGGGCAGGTCCCAGAGGAAAGGCACTCACTTCAACGGAGGCCACATCAGGCAAGCGAGACAAAAGGGCATCTGCAAGAGCAACCACATCGCATCGTAGGGACAAAGTGATCAGGACAGGAAATTTCTTCTGGCAGGGTAGTGCTCATGGGTTAGGCCCAAGAGGAGCAAAACTGTCTATTAAGCCATGCCCAATAAATGTAGCTTACATTGGTGGGAGAATATGGAATGTAAATACTCATGCTTCAAGGCATAAGGTGACCACTAAATGCCTAGTGTTAAAAAGAAACTTCCTCCTCAGCAATTTATTCCCTATTTTTCGATGATGAGAACTTTGCTCTGAAGCTGGTGATATAGGTCTTGTCCAAGATAGGATACTGGCCTGGACACACCATCGGCTTCATCTGGTCTGGCAATTTCCATGTGCCTTTGGCGTCTCCAATGCCTTTGGTTAGCCCTGGGCAGAGGACTTGGACACTTTATTAGCAGTAGTATAGAAAACCGCTGAAGGACAGAAGGAATCTTCTGTGATGGCTGCAGGAGATTTGACTTAATAGGTGAGAAATTTAAATAGGAATAATTTGACAGGAAAAAAAAAAATCCATAGGGAAAACTAACAAGAAATAACCAAGGAACATCTCCTGACTGAGGTTAGATGACAGACTGGAGGAAGAGGGCGTGTAAGGAAAATGCAGAGGTCAGCAGCTGATAAAGAGGTGAAAATGATGGTGCTGATCCCTTCCAGCTGGAGCTCCCATCCATCATTCACACCTCCGTAGGGAGAGCCGCTGCTGTGCCGGCGATTGAATAACCTGTAATCCACTGCAAAACCTGCTGCTCCTGCTGGGATCCTGCATGGGATCAGGGATAAATACCCAGCCACAGCCCTGGAAATCCCTGGGCACCTCAGGCTTTGCGGAGGGCTGGGGCAGATTCGGTACTTTTGCTGGCACAAATCTATTGACTTCAGAAGATTACTCCGGCTTAGCAGTACTGTGGTACAGCAGCCGTAGATCTAAGTGTAATTAACATTACATCATCTGTACCACAGTTTCAAGGTTGAAATAATCACGTAGTTCACATATTGGAAATTACAGGATGGCTTTCATATAAATGATTAACTGTCACTATTACTTACCCCAGAAAAATAGTTTCTATGGTGTTTGGTGTATAAATAATACCCTGTACCTCTATAGCGCTCGGCTTCAAAGTAATGCTTCAGTGCCATACCATAACGAATACCCTAACATTCTGTAATAACCGGTCTGCAAATGATGTCTTTTCCCCTGTTGTAAATTATACCGTACGGTTACTGCCACTGCTGCTATTGCATTCAGTCTGGTTAGTAAATAATACTCTTTCCCTACCATTGTATCTGGGGTTTAAATAATACCCTGTCCTCATACAGCAGTTGGCATGTAAGTGTCACCCTAATCCTGGTCCGTACTTTGGAGTGCACAGAACTTCCTGCTGCTGCAGAACAAATTGCAGCCTTCCTCCCCGTAGCATTTGCCCTCTAAATATTACCCTGCTGTTTTATATAGCACTTATTGTATAAATAATACCCTGCTGCCTTTTAGTAATTGATATGTAAGTGATACCATCAGGCTGCGGGGTACTTAGTCTGCTAATGCCGCCTACTACATGGGCATTAGATGACACAGCGGGGCTGTGTGGTGGGGGACACTGGGATACCAGCTCAGCCCTTCGTCACTGTTACCTGGGTCTTCTCTCAAAAACCAGGGTGCTCAGCAGCCACAGAGCTGGAGCTCCCCTGCAGCCGTCACTGCGTGTCAGCAGGGAAAAGAGGTCACCCTTTTGCTTGGCCACCTAGCCCACGGGATCTTCACCCTTCCTAGAGTCCTTCAGGATCACTTTGCCAGAGACAGAGCAAAACCCCTATGCCTTCACAGTTCCCAGATTCCCCGCAGTTTGCCTCCTTAAAAAAAAAAAAAAAAAAAATTGATGCTAAGGGCAGGGGTCACCTTCCAGTCTCAATGCACGGTTTCCTGCCTGTTATATGACGGTGTGAAATGATTCAGCACCGCCAATAATGTTGAGAAAAACCTAAGGAGTCATGTTTAGCACAGGACAGAAGGATCTTCATGACTCTGATTGCTCAGCTCTGAATCTGTCCAGTGTTTTGAAATGCCCCGGGCCATCCCCGGTGTTCCCCTGAGACTACAGCTCTGTGCAGTGTTGTACCCATTTCATCTGCGCAATTATTCCCATATCAGCACACCGATGCTGCATGCATACCTCCTTTATACCATTTTGAAGTATGCGCATTCTGGTTTGGACTACTCTCTTGTGGTAGCCAGGTAGACCTGTGGGTTACGGGCATGAAAATCTCAGAGACTGGGAGGCAAATGCGATCTTCATTTCAGTTCATCTTCAGTGCTGTGCTTCCAGCTCTCGCTAACCTACCCAAAGAGACTTTGAATTAGCTAGCCCAGGCACCATCACCACTCCAACCAAGACAGCACTGAGTTCAGTGTGGGCTACAAAACATACCCGAGAAGTGAGATAAGTTCTCGGGTTAGTTGTCCGCTGCTGGACACCACACCGCCATGGCATGGCGCTTAGGCGGCTGGCGGCCAGCTCAGTCTTGTCTGCAATACCTAGTGAGGTTCCCCTGGAAGAAATTAGGACAAGTGCCCCTCAGTCTTCATCTCCATTCTCCATTAGGGAAACCATGTATTTTTCCCTAGAGACCCCATTTCAAAGAGATAATAAGCTTCTGTCCTTCCTTCTGCTAGCCCCACCGGGTGTTCTCCTTTAGTCAAGGTAAGGTTTATGGGCAGAGGTGCTATCTCCAAGGGCAGCTGAGAACACTGGAAAATAAATATTCTTTGTCTAACACAAGTCCCTTTTCCAGATTTTCAATCCAGACCAGCCACCTCGCTTCTGCTCTGGTTTTGGCCAGTTTCATATAATTGTCACTGTCAGTTGACTTAAAACTGGCCTCCTACTTTGAATAAGCACATCGAACCAACATAAACCCCTGTATTCTGTGAATATTAAGCTCAGCCCCTTTTTTCCTTGGTGCTAAGGCCCCCTGCTCCCCTATATCCTCCATGGCAACTCAGATGTTGACGTGTTCTTGGAGAGAGGGTGCTTTGGCATCTTCAGAATCAGTCTAGCATCAAAGACAAGAAGGCTGGGTTTGCTCATGCTTAAAATGGAAATATCTCTCTTATACTGTAGTCTCAGGGTAATGTTGAAGCTTTACTTTTGCCTCCATTATGTGTATTGGTGAAAGTGAAGTCCCTGAAATACGTTGGTTGGCACCTTCTCCCCAATCCTGGCACAGTTTATTTCAAATTTCTTCTGTTCTCCACTAGATTTCTCTCTCTGTTCTGCAACTGCAAATGTAGCTGACTGTTTTTCTTGTAGATCTGCAGTACCTCATCCGTTAGAGAGTTACCTCTCATCTGTGCTGTTGGTATAATTAAACAGTAATATTTAGAAATTGATTGGATATCGGGGTCATTAGACGCTCAGATAGCTGATTGGATTTATCTCACTTATAAAATTATGTCATTTTCCAGAAGTTGCTTTAGGGACCGAAGGCCACGTTTTGCAGAAGCAGCAGAGCGCCCCAAGACACAGAGAGCACTTCTGCAAATTCCATTAGGTGCCTCGCCTATCCATTTGCATCTTTAAATTCTGAAATACGGTGGACATTTTGGCAGGCTATCAGAGTTTTACTAAACAGTTTTGACGCTCCCAGAAATCTCAAGGCATCTCATGAGAGTGCACTGTTCTTTTGCTGCTGTATCAAAACTTGTATCCAGGATCTTTAGAGTGCAGTTTAGAAGCCTGCTGATTTTGTCAATGACCAGTGGGGCTTGTTTCTCTTGCTCTCCTAAATACTTGCTTATACTTGTCATTCTCTTTTGCAGCATCCTTATGGTGGGGAGGAGGTTGCACTGAGTCTTTCAGAGAGCAAGCACAGAGCGCACAGCCTAAGGGGAGAGGATGTCCAACGTAGCTTTTGAACATCCTCAGTGCCGCACAGAGGGCTCGAGAGGTCCCAGACATTGGCTGGACAAGCCTGGGGTCTACATGGACCAATCTTTGAGGGCGAGAACAAGTACCTGCTCTAGTCCCTCACCTTCCCAGTATGCTTCCATTCAAAATCATTAACTTAAAGTATCATAGAATGTGTTGGGTTGGAAGGGACCTTTAAAGGTCATCTAGTCCAACCCTCCTGCAGTGAGAAGGGACATCTTCAACTAGCTCAGGTTGCTCAGAGCCTCATCGAGCCTGGCCTTGAATGTCTCCAGGGATGGGGCCTCCTCCACCTCTCTGGGCAACCTGGGCCAGTGTCTCACCACCCTCATTGTAAAGAATGACTAATTGTAAAGTATGACTAATTGAACCATGTTTGCAGGAATGCTCATGCAAAATGTTAGAGAATATTTTTGTTTTGAACATCTAGCTGTCAACCAGTTTTCCTGAACATCGCTCCCGTTGTGTGGTTTATTTAAGCGGTGTGGATCAATGTGCATTAGTGCTGTGATGGTTTTTCAGTTGCAGTGATGGAATTACCACGATCTGCAGACTGCTCCGTGACGGTGCCCAAATGTTACGTATGATTAGATCCAGTTCTCATACTGTGCGTAAAAGCCAAACAGGATTTTCCTTGCTATATTGTCTTATGGAATTAATTGTTCTTCTGTCTGAAAGCAGAGTGCTGTGTACAAACTTTTGGGGATTTAGACTTCCTTTTGAGAGCTCTCCCTGCTGTCTGTTTGGGACTTGCAAGCAGTTATTTGTCTAGACTAGGTTTTAATACCAGAACTCGGGCTTAATGTTCCCAACCTCATAGTTAAATGACATCTTTTCTACTGATTCCAGTGGTAACTGGATCTGGCCACCAGATAATTTACCTGCCCATCCTATTGGAAGGATCTGGTTAAAATAGATCATAATTATAACTTGCCTTTGAATTGGTCTTTTATGCCAATAGTATAAAACAATTTTTACTTTTATACAGTTTCTTTTGCTAGTGTTTTGTGTCTGAGCTAAAATACCAGTGTAGCATGCTCCAGGATCCATTTTAAAGACCACATCTCCTCCATTAATGCTGGACTGTATTTGCTGGTTTGAAACACTTTGCTAGGCAGTTATTTTGCCTACAAGGAGATCTGTGTTGGTGTCTTTGTGTTCCCCAAAATGTAGGGTACTGTTGGTTTTAAGCTGTTCCACGTACCTCTGGAAAAACAACATTTTCTGTTGCCCTTACAGAATGCATCACCAAACACTGGGCAGTGTTTTGGCGCTCTCCCTCAACCACATCTCATACATAGGAATTTATTTGCCTCTCAGAAAATTTTGCATTCCCATCTAGTTGCTGTTTTGGTTTCCTCCATACCTATGTTTCTCTTATTGAACGTATGACATACGGATTTTGCTTAGCAAACTGTAGATTTGGGCTTAGTAGCAGCGTCTCTCCAAACGTCTGTGGCTTATGCTAAAGTTAAATGGTTAAATTTCTTTCCCTTCGCAGTCTACACCTCACAGAGTGATTTTATATTTCATGTAAGAGCCTTGCTTTTATTCAGGATTCCCATGGTCTCCCCAAATTCACGTTTATGCTCTCTAGGCTTGGTCAGAAGCATTCCTTCTAGATTGCAAGGTCTTTAAGGCAGGGACGGTTGCCTGCCTGTGCTGGGGTAATTCAGTGGAGCCCCGAGGTCTGAGCTGTAATGAAAAGATTATTGATATGCATTCATTGACCCTAGACTGAAACTAATTTTGGAGAGGCTAATTGTCTCCTTCTTGCTCTCTCTTTCAGTGTCACATCATCACAGTTGCTTCCTAAGTAATACCATACCTAAGCCCATTTATAAATTCATGTATATGTAGAGACAAAGCTCTATATTTACATAACACACATTCAGGTCAAAGAGTTTGCCTGCTTTTAAAGTGCAGCGTTTCTATTCTTCAGGCCAGTTTCACCGCGTGTTTGAAGGGAACAGACCTTTCAGTGTGGGCAGAGTTTTGTGAAGACACTGAGATCTCCTTTGGAAAAAAGCAAAAGGCTGTGAATGAGTTTTGGATTGAACAGTGGGTGTCATAGGATTAAAAATTTATCCTTTTACATTTGTTGCTTGGTTTAGAAAGTGTTTCTTTCAAGGGTTTTCTTGGGGAAGTTTTGGACTGACCCAAAATGGAAATCTCAGCCAGGAAACTGAAACCCTTCTGCCAATTATTCCCTCTCCTATGCTGAGGTGTCCCGTTATCTTTTCTGATGGGTGGATGAATTCATCACGCAGAGGCTGACATCCACGTTCATGGAGGGGCCAGTGGCTAAAAGAGGACAATTTCTAGGCATCTTTTCCATCACCTTGCTCCTTCCCTTCCAGCTCCCTGTCAGTCTCATAAAGTAGGACTTAATGATCTTGAGGTCTCTGATGGATGGTCTTTCTCTGGGGCAAACCCAAAACAAGCTTGCTTGGCTGTGAACTATTTTGTTGTTATCTTTCTTGTCGTGTTTTGTTTCCCGCTGTACAATTTGGCTTGGTTCAGAAGCGTCGCTATAGTGTAAAAAAACAAGAGGAAGATTTATTTTCTGCCTGGAGTCCCCGTCGGTTTCTTCCCAAGAAGAAGGGAACAGGCTGAACCAAAGGCAGGAATTACTGTTCGGATAAAGTGACTTGACAGGTGAATAGGAGCAGTGGATGAGTGTCCGTGCCCAATGGGACCACCCCTAGCAAAGAGACCTGAGCATCCCTCAGTGTTCCCAACATGGTGAAATCCCCTTGGAACGACTGGTGCAGGACAGGGCAGTTGACTGTACTTTGAGGCTCCCCGTCCCCCAAAAGGAATGGAGCAATATCAAACTAAACAGGGAAGTTATTGACTGAGCCAGTTAAATTGAGTTAAATACACACTGTGTGTCTTGGCTAAGAGGGAAGAGGACACTGCATGCCAGAACAGTCTCCTGGTACACGAACGGTTTGAGCACACAAAAAAAGGAATTGTACAGGGATGCAGGGCTACCAGGTGCCATGAGATGGCACTGGCTGGGGGAGTGACTGGGGATGAACATAAAGGAAAAATCTGAGCGAAGAGATAGCCTGGTGAGATTTTAACAGGCCCTTAAACCCTCCACGCACTTACAGCAAAGCCCCTGGTTTGCACCACCAGACAGCAGCCACAGACGCTGCCCCAGCTCAGCACCCGCCTGCTGCGGGACTCGGTCCCAGGAAGGGAGGAGAAGGGGGAGCCCATTGTCCATGGTCCACGTAATCCTCCACCGCTGCTAAAACTGTCAAGAGGGGGACAAAGTGGGCCAGGAGAGCTGGTCTAGGAGGAAATGAGAGGAGACAGCGAACCATTCTCCTGCTGTCATGCATGAGGCAGTTTCAGGGGGTGCAATGCCCAGCCATTGATTAAGATTTCCTAGAACCAGAGATGGGAGTGAAAAGCTGCTTCTCTTTCTTAATCCTTCCTGTACTATTCAGTCTCCTAGTACAAGCTGGCATGGCTGTTTTGTGCTCAGTCTAGTTTTCAGAGGTTTGCTGGCAGAGGAAACCGAGAAGTAGGAAAGTCTTCTTCAACACAGCCAAGGCAGAAAAAACCTCATTATAGTCTGAATGTGAAGTCTGTGGTCTCTGCTTATGCTGTGTGCCCTCTCCATAAACTGGAAGGCGAAGCCAGCCCAGTGCCTCCAGAACTGAGGTTCATCATATCAGCCCCAGACAGCAGACAGCTTTGGTGAAAACCTACTCCAACATTTTGATAAAGACCCTTCTTCAGACAGTGGAGTGCAAGAGATCCTTCGTCAGCAGTAGCAAAGCCCACACTTGCATTATGGTTGGGGGTTCCCACCGCTGCCAGAAAAAGTATCTGAAGTCCTTGTGATTAGAGGCTTGAGAGGAAAAGCTCTTTTGCTCCCAGGAGGCTCTCTCCGCTTGCCTGCACAAGGAGTGCGTGAGAACATTTGATATGCATGTGCCTTTCTAGGGAGTCACAAACGGCTTGAGCATCTGGAAACAGAAGAAAATAGCAATCCCCTTCTCCACTGAAATGCCAGTGATCTGCTCAGTAGGAAAAGATGGTTCTCCATCTTCTGGGGTTATGAAGAAAAAAAAAATGCCAAGAGATTGGTAGATTTCAAATCTTGCTGTTTATTTATGGCACGTAGTAACACTCGTTTGGACCACTGGCACTGCCTCCTGAACCGCACGTCGCAGGATGTCTCCCCGCTTTCCAGCCAGTCAGCAGAAAGCCCCAGGCCCTCTCCCATGCCATTTGCCCATTCGTCTTCCAGGTCATCCCAAAGGGAGGATCGAGTCGAGATTCTACCTTCCTTGCAAAACTAAACTGTGCATGTCTTGGATTTATGAGACAGGAAATCTACTTGGGAGGAAAGCTGGGGCTGAAACGGCCTCATTTAAGTAAATCTAAGCACAGTGTTTACACAACGTCTGGAATTAATGCAGAGAAAACTTTCAGGTGCCAACTTTGGAAAGAGAAAATGGGGCGCAAAAAGAGACAGATACTGAGACTGTGAGGAAGCTGGAAGCTCTTCCTCCAGGTTGGTTGGAAGGTTGCTTTTACTGCTGTTAAGCACCAGCAGCATGCTATACTTGGTAACGCAAAGGACAGATAGGGTGTGATTGCTCACCTATCTCTTTTGTGTCCAAGCTGTGAGAGTGGGAGGATGTTTAGTATCACCAGCTGTGTGTTTTCCCAGCACGGACGGGATCACCAAAGATTGGGGTGCAGCATGATGCACATAGCATATCAGTAGAAGGTGTCCTTAGCAAGAGGTTGCTGCAGCCTTTGTATCTTAAAAGAGGTGCCTAATTCACATGAAGGGACATTAATGCAAGTGGAGGCTACGCACAACATTACACATGACTGATACTAACCAGAAATGGGGTCACACTGTCATTAGCATTAGCATGTCATTACCATGACCCAAATGTGTAGTTATTACAGAGGTCCTACAGCTATGTCTTGTGGCTTTCACCTTGAATGTCCTAAGTTTGTTGGCGTTCCAAGCCAGGGTGATGTTTTCTGTCCATCTGGAGTACACCAAGAGGAAAAATCTTTACCACCGTGAAGCTGAGAGGAACCAGCTTCATGACGTCACTTCCAGTCCTGCCAAGTGCCTTGTTAGGTGAACTTTCACATCACATTTCTTAGGAGAAAATGTTGCATCCAAAAGTATTTACAGATATCAGATTTGGGCAGTAACTAGCAAAGTCAGTGAAGAATTAGGTTTCCGTGCCTATGAATTCTGTATTAAAACATGGTTTCAAAGGCATTATGGATTTCTGGAAAGCCAGCTTTCTGAAGGGCTGAGCTCAGTCAGAGCAAAAGGGAAGCAAGGCAGAAGATGTCCACGAATCTTCTGCCAGCGTAGCAGCGCTGCAGAGATTTGCTTCTCTGCAGTCACGTTGGCATCTTGTTCTGTAGCCAGAGGGGGACATCTTCTCGTTTTTAAGGCTGCTTCTTTGCACAGATGAGGTTTCAGCCTACTCATGAAATAAGTGGAAAGCCAAATGCTTCACAAGTGAAAACCCCCAGCGCAGCCTGCGCACCATTGTCACGCTCCAGCAGAGTAATGGGACACCCCCCAGTGGGGACAAGCAGCCGCTGTCAGTCGGATGAGCTTTAACCGTCCGTGAGGATCTGTAGGATCCTCGGCATCTACGGAGTACCTACCTGCCTGTTTAGCTGATGCCTGCTCAGAGCAGGTAGTTATGTGGTGATTTAGAGAGGCCTTACCAAGGTAACGGAAGGAGGGTTGTCCAGGTCCCTCAGTCTTTTCTTTCTCCTGCTCTGAACCGGGCTTAGGTAGCTCAGAGCGTAGGTGCACAGAAACAACAGCTTTCATATTTTTCAGAGGGTTTTACGGTGAGCCAGTGCATTTGAATGGGAAAAGATGTCACTTGAAGGGCTCGTTCTTGACTTCCTTGGATTGTGGCCCAAGGTGCCATCTTCACACCTGATATCCAGGGAGGATCTGGTTTCTCTTGCGTTTTCGTGGGTTTCCTGTCTGTGTCTAGGGGACCTTCGCTGAAGGCTGACAGTAGCTCCATAAAACAAGCGTAGATTGTTACTTTCTTTCCCTGGGATATAACTGTTTACCCGCCTCTTGCTACCAAAGGAGGGTGATGGGTGATTGTCATTCCCAGAGAGAGCACACCCTGGAGGAAAGAGATTTCCAAGTTCCATTACTTCTCTGTAGATTAAATTCTTCCTTCTATCCCATGCGAAAGAATAGATCCCAACTACATCGACTGTTGTGCATAAAGAATAGGGTATAAGGAGGCTTTATGAAGTGCACAACCACCCTCCCATCTCTGACAGTTAGATGTCTAACAGTGCTCCAGGCTCCCTTACTAGCCGACAGAGAAATGGCTGAAACCCTCTTCAAACGTTCTCAACCGACACATCTATTTCATAAGGAGGTGAATTGCTCTTTAGAAGGTTCTTTTTCTCCCCTTGGAGCAGAGAGGATTCTGACTGCGAGCTTCAGCTGGTCTCAAAGGCTCATTGTTCCCTTGAATTTAGAGGCGCTGGGGGCCGTTTGCATGTGGCTCTTGCTTTCCGTATTGAGCAGACACTCAGAGCCATGGCAGCTCAGGACTTGGTGCTGATCCCACACCTTGCATGAAAGGCTCCAGCTGTCATCTCTTTACCATAATGGACATTTTGCAACTTCTCTGTCCTTGAAGGGTAGGAAAATTGCTGGGGTGTGTGCAGCCAGTGACAGACAGTTCTGGTTTTCCTGCAGGAGAGCTAGTTTTGGGGTGGCCAGTGGTGTGGGTTTGCTCTTTGCTCTTTGCTCCTACATGTTTACCTTGCTTCTGATCTCTCAGGGGGAAAAAAAAAAAAAAAAAAAAAGAGAGAGAGGAAAAAAAGAAGGAAAAACAACAAAGAAGAAATGCTGCTGAAGTTAATAGAGATGTAGTGTAAAACCAATGTAAATCAGGGGAACATGAGAGCCATTCTGTGGTAGATACCAGAAAAGAGATAAATGCTTATAAAGCTTTTTATGCTCAGTAGGATGTTTGTTCCAGATCATACGTCTGAGCTTGGATCATAAACTGAACCTAGCGTATGACTGCTTAGGTTTTGCTAAGATTTCCTGCGGCATCTTGCTTATTGAAGCATGTCCACACATCCTTGGATATTTTGTCCTTCCCTGTAGTGTATGCACAATATTATGAGAGAAACAGTCAAATTATAACAGACTGAAAGTCTTTGACTGAAGGAAAAACCATAAAGACACTGAAAATGTAATAGCAAAGAACCAAAATTACAGGTCCGGTCAACTTTGGTTCTTCACGGAGGAGGACAGAGAGGAGCTCTGGACCACATGTTATGGCTGAGGGACATGCCGATACCATCACCAGGGTGTAGTGACAGAGCTGTGTCTGACCGTGTTCACGCCTGCAGTAGCAAGGGGTGCTTGAGGACAGGAGCCAGACGAGGCTTGAGGTGAAACCTGGCGTTATTCCTACTCTGCAATAAATGTTCTCTGTTTTGTGCCTTATGCACTAAGAACGCCTCAGTGCCATCAGTCTGCCATCTCCTGTAACAATCCAGGCAGGACTGTCATTGTGTGGAGGACTGCCTCCCTTGATGACAAAATATCTGAGCAGTTACTGCCGTGTGTCTTTCTGATTCGGGAAAAAAAGGACTTTATTGTTCCAGGGATGGTTTCAGAAGCAGAGCAGGCGGGAGCAGCATCCAAACTGCTCTGTACATAAAGACCTTACTCTCAGAATGGTTTGGAAGCCAGACAGAATGGAATATTTCTCCTATTTTCTTTACAGCTGAAAAAACATGAAAAATCACAGGAGTGCATTTATTGCCATATTTCAGTTCCAAAGTTTGCCTTATTTAAAAAAAGAAGAAGAAATAAAACTGGTTTTGCCCACCCCCCTCACTTTTTTCCCCCCCTTTCCATCCCTCCCATTTCCTGGACCAGGCTGAGGTTTTTAACAGAAAATCTCTCAGTCCTGCACAGAGGCTGGGAACATGCAGAGGGACAATAAAGTGTTTGTTCATAGACATCATAGAGGAACGGTCTGTAGTTTTACAGGGGAGAGGGGAAACCACCGTTTGACACCGAAGCCAACAAGGCCCTGGGACATGCTGTCTAAACATACAGGAGATGTCCTGATGTCCCTGCTGGGTGATGGTGTCTCCTCAGACCTCATCAAAGCCTTGATCCCCGGTGCTGGTGCCTGAAAATAATAGTGCTGAAATAAGGCTGGATGGAGGTGACCATGTGTCCTAGAGAAACTAAGATCCGTTCCCTGATGGGGAATAAACTGGGTATGGAAAACCAGTTGAAGAGAGAGAATCCAAGGCTAAATGAGTAGTGCTGGTTTTGACTCTCGTTCAGAAACCTCTTTATATCCACAATTTTAAAGGAAATATTGTCTTTGGAAATACCTTTATGTCCAGGCATATCTTCTAGGTAGTGAGTGTCATTTTATTAGCTGCCAGAAACAATACGTAAGTGTATTAAAGGTCTTTCAAAACTGAGAAACAAGGAAGCTTAAAATGGCCCATCCGCCCCCAACCAAAGAAGAAAAAAAAAAAAAAAGGACAACAGCAGGATTAAGGGTGATGAAAATAAATTTAATTGCAACAAGGGTGATTAACATGGTCTGGAACAAGCAAAGGCCACAGGAGAAACTGCAGATGGGACTCAATTAAAATAGACTAGAACAGAAAATGCTTTCCAGCAAGCAAACAAGTGAGACTGTGCTGCAAATGGGCCATCTGGCTATTTTCCACTGTACAGTCTTACTGTGTAGGCACATTGTTGGACTTTCACTGTAGTGACTTTCCCTTTTCTTGCTTCCTCCAGGTCCTTCAGCTTTTTGAAAACCTGGGGACAGGGTTGGAAGAGCAAGGGATTAAACCTGTCTGCACATATGTACACACTTCCCTCCACACACACTTAGATTCTCAAATAAACATATTTATATGCAGCCAATTTAGGACAGTCTGCACACAACCTGATACAGAAGCACGGCCTTAGGCATAAAATAAAGTGGCAATAAACTCCAGTGAAAGGGACAGTTGTTCTCTGGGGTGGAGAGCTCCTGAGCCTACCAGCATTTCCCGACTCCGTCTTTTTTGGAAAGGCAAGAGCTTTTCCTGAATTCTTCCTGGCCCAGGCTGAATTGGAGAGGGCCTTGTTTCTGTTTCGGTCACTGGTTAGAGAAGGTAGGATAGCCGGGATTTTTGTGGCAGTTTGGTTGGATTCTTGTTCCTCCAGACTGCTTGGTGCTCTGCACAGGGACAGTTATTCTGATGCAGAGGCATAGCCATGACCTTGCGTAACTTGTCCTACCTCCTCCTCTCTTCTTGCCACAAAAGCTGCCTGCTCCAGCTGTTCTCCTAGCAAGCACAAATGGAGTTTTGAAAGAAAGTCATCTGCAGGGCTGGAAGGTGTTTTTGTAGCATGGACCTTGCAGAAAGCATAGCGTGATCACTGCTGCTTGTGTGTAGGGCTCTGTGCTGCAAGAATTAGTCCCTTCCAGGGCTCCCCACTAGACACTGGACAATCCTCTCTTAGTAGTCACCCTAGGAAGAGCTCCACCAAAGTATCTGCAGCACTCTTGAAGGTGACTTTTTCTACTGGAAGATAAGGACGCTGCAACCAAATTGAAGTTTGTCAGCAGTGACCTGGTATCTCCTATGGGTTCCGTAGCTCATGAAGTAGCTCAACGTTTTCTAGTAGCCAGGCTACCTTGATGATCTTCAAAACAGTAGTCAAATGAAGTTACTTCCAGTCAATGCCCCTACCATATATGTCATAAATATTTATGACATATAAATATTTATTATATATATGGTAGGGTCATTGACTGTATCCCTAATATGTTGCTCAAATCCACCTCTCTCCTTGGCCATTCAGCTAAAATTGGGGGCCCTAATTAGTAAGATGCTGAGCAGGGGATATTCCTGCCACTGCTCGGCCTGCTCCAACCTTTACTCTGCTTTACTCAGTCGTGCAGCTCAGGCACTTCCTTATCCTTGAAAACTTTTCCTCTGTGCCAGATCCCGGTCGGTGAGCTCGGAAACTGCTCCAGGTTGGTTCTCCCATGCGCTGAACTGTACCTTCATGCTCCTTGGGCACAGCTTATCTAATCTGAACTCACACCGCTGTAAAGACAACATCCACACTTGAGCTAATCACCCTCTCTGCTCTGACAGCCAGTGGAGAGGGATCAGCAGTTTTGAGGTATGCTCTACATAATCTGGTTTAGGTGTTGCTTCAGAATGAGAGGAACAACCTCCCCAGTTCCCTTGGCCAGACAGACTATGTCTCCATCATCTGTGCTACCCATGTCTGCTCAGACAGACCTCTGTCTTTACTTATTTACTTCCAGAACTGCTCCTTCAAGCAACTGTTTGCTCATTACCATGTGCTTGGACATCCCACTAGAGACAACACGGCGTAGAAGTATTGCAGCATGCAACCACTGCTGTAACAACGGGACGTTAATCAAAGGCATTCCCAGCATAGTGAATCCCGACCAGAGCTGTGTGCAGACTCAGGGTTGGATCTCTTTGGCATACTTAAGGGGAATGAAAAATGGAGATCAACATTGCAAACAGCACCCTGAGGAGTAGGTTGGGTTTCTTACTGGCAGGGAGTCAACACTTTCGCAGAATACACCCAAAACATTATTATTGTGATTTGTTTAACCACTGCTCACAAGGAAAATACATTGCCTCTGGGCTTCTGTGGGATAAAAGGAGTCTGGGTTTTTTTCTCCACAGCTAAACCAAACTGCAAAGATACCCTGGTCCCAGTTATTATCATATGAGGGTATTTTTCCTTGTGAAAGATGAGCGTAGATCTTGAATAAGACTCGGAGTACATGAGCTTGTCTTAGCTTTTGGGACAAAATGAATTTCCTCTAGTTAGGGCATTTTGTTCTGTCATGTCTAACTGATGCACAGATGAACTTGTTCTCCTCCTACCCATTGCCAACGTACACGGAAATAACAACTGTGTGGGCCTCAGAACAATACCGGTTTGCTGTAGGCATGGACCCTAAAAATCTTTTCAGCCAGTCAGCTCCCGTTATATTTAAACACCTCTGTTTCCCTGCTCTAGGATGTTTCTATTATTTAGTAGGTAATCCGGGTCTAAAGTTGCCTGCCTCTCTTGGCTGAGTTTGTCGCATGACACTCAGGACTGTTCAGCTTGGATTCTGGCAAAATGCAGAGCCTGCTGAAAGGTACCCGATTTAAGGAGCCTAGAGAAGCAAGAGCTTTTATTTAGTGCTCGAGCAGGTATCATGACTGAAGACTTAGTTACTAATGGCTAGGAGAGTGTCCTCTGCCTGAATCCCCTCCAAGTGCCTTCTGCCCTGGAGGATCCATCCCTGCTCCCAGGACTCACATGATCTTTGCCTTCCAATTTCTCCTTTTATCCAGAGATTGAGAATGTAAGCTATCCACTGGAATGGCAGGTTTGGGATGGTGCAAGTAGAAATAATCTGAGTCCACCCCACAAGCTCAGTTAATTCTAGGGAGACAGTCCTCAGCCGATGTGGGGCTGGTCCATACTGAAAGTAGTGACCTACTCTAGGAGGGGTCTGGATGCACAGTCCCACGGTTATTTGTTCTTGTAGGAAGCATTCCTCTAACTAAACAAGAATATGCTTCAGAGAATGGACTTCAGTTTCCCACAAAACTCAAAGATACGTCAAAATGCAGAAGCTGTGTCTGCTTCAAGTTTTCTGCAGTGCCTCATGTGATAGCAGTGACTGATCTGTAATCCTCCTTCCCTGGCAGCTTTCCCCCAAATCCCTTTCTTCCTGCCTGACATGGAGCCAAGGGACGCCTCGCCTGTGCGGACTTAGGGTATGGATGGCTTAGATCAAGCAGGGAAGGGGATTAATTTTACAAGATGTCTTTTTTGCCTTAGATCCTACAAGGCAGGTAAAAAATATATGGGGTATTCATAAACACGATCCTTTGTACTGCCTAGAGCCAGGCGAGGTGAATAATGCAAGAGCAGAGATGGAAACAGTGATATGTTCATATTCATGAATTTTAGTGTCAGAAGGAACCTTTCTGGGCCGATCTCCCATGTATGTAGGCTCCTTAAACTTCGCCCACCTACCGCTCTATTGAGCCTACTAACATGTGTTTGCCTAAGCCATGTCTTCCAGAGAAGCCTTCAAGTCTGGATTTGAAGCTACCAAGGGATGGAAACTCCATTGCTTCCCTTGGTACCGGTTCCACCACCCCCTGTTTAAAATGTGGGGTGTGTTTCCCATTTGAGTTTGCTTGGCGTCGGGCTCCCAGCTCTTAGTTCTGGTGGTGACTTTCTGTCAGCCCTTTAGCAACAGCAGCTTCTGCTTGAAATGACACTTGTGCACTGCTGTCAACTTCTCCATCTTTTTTTGTGTGGTGGTGTTAGAATAATTAGATTCAGACTTCCTAGCCTCCCCCCATAAGGCATTTCCTCCAGCCCTCACATCCTTGGTGGCGGATACATTCTGTGCCATCTTTTTCTGGTATCCTTGTGCCAACCCAGAGGTGCACACAGTATTCCCGTCGCTTACCACTGATGCACAGAGAGGTATTCCTCTCTGGTTTTATGGATGGCAGTAGCTCTCCTGAGTGACTCTTTCTAGGACGCAATATCTCATTGTCAGGCATGTTCTGCGTCCCTTGTATAATTTTGTATTTGAATCTGTTAAAATACAGTCTATTTGGAAACACATCGGATCTAATACTGACCCCTGTAGACGCCCATCAGAAATACCACCTTCAATATCAGTGTCCCTCAGACGGCTCCTTTTAGAGACCTGCCAGCTAGGCTTCTGCTGAGCCACCTCAATGTGTGCACTACTGACATTACATATCCCCATAGCACGGAACGAACCCTATGAAAGTCAAACCTTATCAAAATCTAATTACATTATTATATTACAACCATGCAGGCAGCTTTATCAGACAAACTTAGAATCATGCCAACTAATAAAATCAAGTTTGGAAGCACTTGTTTTATATACAAGTGCCTCGACTAAGATTAATATTACACTTATTCTTCAGCGCTTAATGAGTTGAAGTCTGTATCAGATTTTCCATTATTTTGCCTGGAATTTATGTCAATCAAACCAGCGTGTATTTATGAGGCTCATCGTTGTATATCTTGGCTGACTGTTGGCACAGCGCTTCAGTATTCGGGACCTGCCCCAGTGCTCCAGCGCAGATTATAAATGAACATCAGTGGGCCAGCAATTTACTCAGCCAGCTCTTTAAGGACTCTTGGGTACGGCTGTTTAGCCAAGCTGATTTCAGACTGTTTATCCGTAGCAGATGGTGTTTCCAATTCTCCTTGCTTACCGATGAGCGGAAGGCACTTCATTGCCCTCCGCAGCCCATCCTGTGCGCATGTCCCCCTGCCATTGTCCAGCAGCTGACTGCCAAACGCTTTGACCTCTTCTGAAGCGTGGCAGTTGACTTGGTCCTGGCCATCAGTAGAGGGAAATGGTGAAGTTAACTGTCATGCTGCAGAAGAAGTTCATAATACATTGCTTATGCAGATGTCATTCCTAATGGGAGAGACACCCAAACAGACACACAACTCTACAGTTTCTCTCTGAGGTTGGTACTTACCTGATATTTCATTCCCAGGCCCAGCAGAAATTGATATGTCTATCTGATCTTGTTCATCCCTACAGCTGCAAACTCAAGCCTCCACACTTCTCTGTCAATGTGTTCCAGCCCTGTTCTCCTCTATTTTCTGCCAGCATAGCTGTCTCTATTAACTAAAGATTTCACAAATATAAGATTTTGTGGTGTCAAGTTGAAATGAATGAGTGCATGGAGGTCAATTTTTTCATAAGTGAAGGGCTAATGCTGAACTGTTCAGGATGAGGTTTATTTTTGGCCTTTTCTTGTGCCAGTGAGGATATTTAATAGACCTTTCTGCAGGGTCGATAGGCGTATACTCAGGATGTTCCCTGTCAGCTGAAGTCAGCTGGAATCTTTCTCCATCACTGGAATCAAACAGCCAATATTTGGACAGGTGACCTCAAAGAAACAGCAGTGATTCAGTAGGTGTGGCCTTTCCTTCTGAGTCAGTGCTGAAATGTGATGCCAAATGATGCTGTATTGCTGGAGGACATGGTTTTTATTTGAAATATTAAAACCGACTTGAGCGTTTGTGGCTATTTAAAATCCCATGATTTTATACTGGATGAAAATCCAGTTAGGATTAATTTAGTCGGCCTCCCTATATTGCTTCTGCCATTCAATGTCAGGAGGATGCTCCTTCCCTAAACCTTGCAGCAGTAGCAGGTTGCTCTGACTAATTGAGGGATCCCAAGAGGATATTTTTAGAGTGGAGTTGAGATGTCCAGAATTGTGTCCGGTGGATTTCTTCTATCAGTTCAGGATCCATTCGCAGTTAAGGCTACGTATGCTGTCAACGCAAGAGTATTGCCAAAGCATTATAACCTTTGGCTTTTCCACCATATAGACGGCAGATTTCCCTTCAGAGCATTTTAAGGTATAACAGAATGCATCCAATCATCTGGCCTGAGAGTCAGCACGGGCTGGGATGGAGGATGCTGGTGAGGAGCAGCTCCTGTGCTGAGGTGAAGGCTTAGTGGATGTGATGGTCCATCTCGAGTAAATACATAATAAGAGTGAAGATCTGATGGAAAATTGTCTTTCTGCTCCACGGGAAAGATTGAATCGCAAGAGAGAGAATGGGAGAGCAATATAATAAGTGATCTATAATAACACTTCAGTCTGTTGTACATAGCAGAGCATCTTATTTATTTGTCTCACAGACTCATTTCCTGAAGCAAGAGGCACTTTGAGACAGCATCCTTCCCCAGGGACCAGCTTTCACTGCCAGACACATATAAAAGGCTTAAGGGGCGGCTGAAAGTACCACGCTGCCCCACAGCAGCATCCTCGCCCCTCGACTCCCGGGGAACGTACAGCCGTCATAAATCCTTTCTCCCTCTGTTGTTTCTTGCAGGTAAACTATGACCACTTTACTATTAGTGTTTGTGTGTTTGCGAGTCATCACAGCAGCCGTCTCTGTGGAGCTCTCAGGTATGTGCCCAGGGTGCGGGAACGCGGGGCTGAGCAGTGTGCTGCGCTCTGGTCCCATCCCCAAGCACAGCAGCCACCAAGTGTACCCAAGATCTGCTCTGTGTACACGCAGGGCTCCTCTATTTGGATGGCTGCTATGCCATAGCTTCTCACTGTTCTTGTGCTTGGGGAGCCACGGAGATAGCTCCAGGCAAAGGCAGATTTATGGGGAAAATGAGGGGTTTTCAGCATTCCGCTTTTTAAACCCTATCAGTGTGATCTCATAGCGTGGGAGGCAGCTTCATTGCAGTAGAGACCTTCATTCCCTTCATTCCCGCATCCAGCACTGGTCCAAATTCCAAAAGCAACTGTGGCATGAGAGGCATGGCTGTAACTGCCCTTTCTGCAAGTTATTTTCAGCAGACTAGACCAAAAAGGGCATGTCTGAATATGTAGGTATAGGTTTGAGCAGATATAGGCATTGGAGCACGTGGAAGCACTGGGTGTTTTGGATTAAATATGTTATTGATGTAACCATTGCTTTGTTTGGGAACTGGCAGACAGTAGTGATGGCCTGGAAGTGAAGATACCTGAGCAGTCTCCCCTGCGTGTTGTCCTGGGAAGCTCCCTGAACATCCCCTGTTACTTCAACATCCCCGAGGAACAGGACACCAGTGCTCTGCTGACCCCACGGATCAAATGGAGCAAACTCTCAAACGGTACCGAAGTTGTCTTGCTAGTGGCCACCGGTGGGAAAATCCGGCTCAACACCGAGTACAGGGAGGTCATCTCTTTGCCCAATTACCCCGCCATCCCCACCGATGCCACTTTGGAAATCAAGGCGCTGAGATCCAACCACACCGGGATTTATCGCTGTGAAGTGATGTACGGGATTGAGGACAGACAAGACACAATAGAGGTCCTAGTGAAAGGTGAGATCCTGCCCTTGCTCTTTCCTCTCAAGATCTTGCTGACTGGCCTGGGTGGAAGGGAGGAAGGAATATACAGGCAGAGGAGGTACTGACCTCCCCGTAGGCATAAACCCTTTCAGACAGGTCACAGATAAGGCGATGGGTAGGCGAGAAGAAGCCATGGGCCAGGCATTTATTTTAGCAGGCTAGGATCAGACTAAACAAACCAGTAAAATGACTCATGGCAGAATATACAGCAATAAAATGAGTCTTCTGGCAGAAGGTGAGTTACAGAGACAGCAAGATGACATCCTTGGCAGGAGGTGGTACTGGATACGCTGGGCTGTTGCTCAGAGAGGTGAAGCTGGAACAGGGCCGCTATGAGACCTTTTAATTTTTCCAAACATTTTAGGAGATGGGATGCCCTCAGCCGGAGAATTGGTCTGTTCTGAAAAAACTTTCCCCATCGTCTTGCAAAGCCCATCCTAGTAATAGGTGGATAAAATAAAAGAGGTTGCCTACAATCCTTATCTTTATTGTGGTTTTTGCTTCCGGTGTAGGACAGGGAGACATCTTCCACTACGACAGTTAACGAGGCAGCCTCTGCTGCTCACATGCACTGAAGTACACACCTGACAGTGGAGCCCCCTCATTGCCTCCTGGTGAATTTTCCTCTTGACTTAAAGCCTGCTTGTGCCAGACCAGAGTGTACCGCTGGCCATCCTTTATAAAGATCCCTATTCATCAAAAAAATACGACTTAGATATGTTTGCAGCAGATCTGGAGACTTTAACTGTATTTGCCTCTTGCTGTTGTTTCCTGCGTGTTTGTACAGCGATTGACACTCTGCACCCTTGGTGCTGAGCAGGACCTCAGGAGGTGGCAGCTTTCAGTCCTGCACAGCAGCACAGTCCCTGGCTGATTTCTGCACCGTGCATTTAGAACGCTGCACAGAGCTCTATCAGGAAAGTCCTGAGTCCTTCTGACGGTGATACAGCTCTGTGTTCTGGGTGACGGGTTTCCTCCCACCGGTCACACCGCTATTTGGGTACTGGCTTTTAATACACCATGACTTTGCTACAGCACCATGGGAGAGCAGTCCCTGTCCTAGCTCACCAATGTGCTCCACAAGATCCTGTGAAAGGACCCCATCAAGTCACCCTTGGCTTGAGATGCTCAAATACAGACAATCACCATAAATAATTCATTCTTTCTAGTTGACTTGTAGTATCTGTTCTTTGAATCTGTAACTTTTTTGGAAGGAAAGGGGCTGGTTGCTCCCTAGCAGACGTGTGAGTGATGGCCGTTGTGTTTTCCAGGCATCGTATTCCACTACAGAGCAATCTCCACAAGGTACACCCTGAACTTTGAGAAAGCAAAGCAGGCCTGTATCCAGAACAGCGCTGTCATTGCTACTCCCGAGCAGTTGCAAGCTGCCTACGAGGATGGGTACGAGCAGTGCGACGCCGGCTGGCTGGCTGATCAGACTGTCAGGTAATGAGCAGTGGAGGGGAAAGGAAAGCCACAGCAGGCTCGATGGGGAAGGACTTCTGTAACGAAGCCACCGAGTGAGAATGGTTGAGAAACGGTTGCTGAATAGCTGCTGTTGCAATTCCTGGTGTGCAGAGGGAGGTGGTGGATTGCAAGCCATTCCCTGCCAGGGGGGAATCTATAGTAGGAAGGCAGAGTGACCACTGCCCTCCTCACCTGGTGGTGACAGCTGAGTGGACAATGGCCTAATCCTGATCCTCCATCCCCCCTGAGCAAAACAGATGCTACGCCAAGATGCACAAGTGTGGCTTAACCGTACCAAGCTGTGCATCCCCCACTGAGGAGGCACCCTGGCCTGATATCTTTGGCTGGTGCTCCCAGGGATCTGCTGTGCTCAGGACCATCAGAAGGAGAGCAGGACAGCTGATCATCCTTCCCCATAACCCGGGAAAAGCCATGAATCACCACCCTGTGCAGGGCTCCACAGCTCCCTCCCAGCCTTCCTGTAGCTGCCAGGGTCCTGCTCCCACCCCTTACGCACCCTCTCTCCCCCAGGTACCCCATCCACTGGCCCCGGGAGCGCTGCTACGGCGACAAGGATGAATTTCCAGGAGTGAGGACCTATGGTGTCCGTGAGCCAGATGAAACCTATGATGTTTACTGCTATGCAGAGCAAATGCAAGGTGATTTGATGCTTTTGTTGTTACTAGATGCAGAAGCAGCCAAAGCTCTGATCATTTCTGGGCTGGTGAACAGTAGATACAGAGACAAAGGGCCTTGAGCCAAGACAGGTTAGATGGAAAAGCACGTCCCCCGGCAAGGCCAGATGTTCTCTACAGTCTCTTTGTTAGACCTTGGACAATTTTAATGTCAAATGACTAATGCAGTACAGAGGGTGGAGTCCGTCTAACCTCCACCACAGGCCACGCCATCCTACGTGTCTCTGGTCATCCATTTGAGGGTGTGACATTCAGAGGTGTCCCTCACCCATGCTTACAACAGGGATCCATTGAAATATTCAGTGCATCAGAACTGAAATTGTTCTTCATCCTCAACTTGCCCTGTGGCTCTAGATAGTTCGGTATGTTTTGTTCCAGTCTGTATTCGGTTTGTAAGACTCCTTTTCTTCTGGTCTTTATAGACGGTCACCAACAGGGGGTTGAAGTTCAGCTGTAATTCACTTTTCATCTTTTCCTAACTCTCAGGAATGGGAAGGAGAAAGAAAGGGAATTGGGATTAAATTCTACAGTTAATTCCTGTGCAAATGGATGTTGTGATTGCAGGTAAAGTCTTCTATGCCACCGATCCCGAGAAGTTCACCTTCCAAGAAGCTTTCGACAAATGCCGCAGTTTGGGAGCCCGTTTGGCCACCACAGGAGAGCTGTACCTGGCCTGGAAGGATGGCATGGACATGTGCAGCGCAGGCTGGCTGGCCGATCGCAGCGTCCGCTACCCCATTTCCAGAGCACGGCCCAACTGTGGAGGAAACCTGGTGGGTGTGCGGACGGTGTACCTGTACGTCAACCAGACGGGGTACCCTCACCCCGACTCTCGCTACGATGCCATCTGCTATAGCGGTGAGTGCACCGGGGCTGTGGGACTAAGCAATGTGTTTCTACACTTCAACAAGCAAGAACTCCCTGACCAGACCTAACGTCTTGCTTATTTCCTTTTTTTTAGTTTTTTTGGTTGTTTTTTTTTTCAAAAACTGGGGGTGGAGGGAAGCAGGTCTGTCAAAGAACTTAGTCCCCTATTCATGTTCAGGTAGGAAGCAGGTCCAGAAAGTGCACGGATGCCTGGCTTGTACAAGGGGCTCTGAGGAGGTGGGTGTAACACAGCCCTCTTCTCTCCAGTCCTCCCACACCTTCCAGCTGTGGTAGCTCTCCTGGAGACGTGGAGCAGAGCTCAGGTGTTTCATGCACAAGACTTGGAATGCTGGAGATGGAAAGGAAGGAAAAAGAGAACAGATCTGCCCATGAACATGTGTGTAGTGCTGTGATGTGGTGCAGACATGAGTTTCCAGGCTGGGATAAAATGAGGACTGCGGCAGTCTCCGGCAATCAGAAATGGGGCAAAATTGCAGCTAGGAAGTTGAGAGCATCCCAGCTTCTCCCCCTTTCTTCTAACTGCACTCTTCTCCCTGCAACAAAAAGGGGCAAAGCACGGTGTTATACGGTCTCTTCAGGACAACCAGAGGCTAACATTCAAATAGGATTGCCATCCTTGATAAATTAATAGCAGTATTCTGAAATATGTTTTGAAACCCCTTTGATACAGACCTATTGTGCCCAGATGTGTACATGATCAGTGTGTCAGGAGGCCCTGTAAAATTCCAGACCCCTTGGAATAATCCAGCTATGTGGCCAAGCTAAAGACTGGTCCACCAAGCCACAGCCTTCTGGCTGTCTCAGGGCACGCATCTGGAATCGCTGAGCACAGCTAGTCGTTGCCTGAGCGTCTCTGTCTAATTCTCTGAACCCCTTGAGGTCTGAGAGGTACTGGCTGTAATGAACTAGCAGGAAAATGGAATTGGAAATAAATAGAGCAGGGAAAGCAGTATTAGGGGAAAAGCCTGACAGTGCCTTATTATCTCTCCCTCCTCAGCTGAGACCTGCCTCACTGCGCGTCTGAGATGTCCCATCCCTCCCTAACCTTCCCAGTTCTATTTTACGCTGCTCTTTAAACCGCTGCCCTTGCTGTAGGGTGACCTGCTCAGTGGCGCGTTAAGCATGTTCTCCTACAGCCGGGGAGATGAACGAAAATCATTTGGGAGGGGGAAGGTGGGAAGTTGTTTGAATGCATTTGGTACAGGAAGAGACTGCCTTGGTGATGGGGTTAGCATGCTTATGTGTGATGAGCTCTTAAGTCTTTGCCTGGGCAGACCAGCAGGAGATAGTGATCCTAGTGAGACTTCAGGCATTGTGTGTGAGGACAGCTGTCTCTCTCGCATGGCCCAGACCTGCTGTGGAGGTTATCCAAGCTCCCCTACTTCCCTCCGGCCACGTTACATTCCTTGCGGCAGGCACTAGAGGTCAGTGCAGACTTGGATATGGGCAAGGTGCTCCCACTAAAGAGAGGTGGGAGGAGACCAGGGAAAGTCCTCTCTGATTTACCAGCTGTGGAGCATGTGGTGGCTCATTGCCTCTAACTCATGAACATGCCCTCCGTGCTGAGGTGTTGCAGAGAGTCACAGTGGAGGAAGAAAAATCGTTTCTTTTACCAGACTGTCATGATTTCCCTGCTCCTCTCAGAGCCAGCAAATACCCAGCTGCTTCTCTGAAGCAGCACCAGCGCGGTACACCTTTGCTAGACTGACCATGTCCTCTCTGATTGCTGCTTTGTCTCCGAATGTAGGGGATGACGCTGAGATTCTGGTCCCAGGGCAGTTCATCGATGAGACGGGAAGTGAGCTGGGCAGCGCTTTCACTGTCCAGACCGTCACCCAGACTGAAGTGGAGCTACCTCTGCCGCGCAACGCCACAGAGGAGGAGGCCCGTGGCAGCATCGCCACCCTGGAGCCGATTGAGATCACACCCACCGCCACCGAGCTGTACGAGGGCTTCACTGTCCTGCCCGATCTCTTCGCCACCGGTGTCACAGTGGAGACAGCTGCCCCAGGGGAGGAGAATGTGACCAGGGGGGATGTCACAGGGGTGCGGGCTGTACCTGAGGAGGTCACCACCATAGCCTTAGGCACTGCCATGACCACCGAAACAGCAGAGGTGACTTTGGTGGAAGAGGTTGTGGGGGTGACTGCCACACCAGGACTAGAGTCTGCCTCGGCGTTCACAGTGGAAGATCAGCTCGAGCGAGCGACAGCAGCCCCCGGTGTTGGTCTCCTCCCTGAGCAGCCCATCTCCCCCACAGGTACGTCACCAGGACTCCAAGAGGCCTGAAGATCAGTTTCTTCTAGGGGTAACCATTCAGCTGAAAAGAGTCTGAGCTTCTCTCGTCCCTGAGGGCACCCAAGTCCCTGGAGGTGTGCAGGCCTGTTTGGGGTCAGGGACAGGCTGAGTGCCTCCACTGAGGCAGGACAGGAGGGGTGAGGAGAAGGCTGTGGGCCACCCCATCCTGTGCCAAAAAAGGCTCAGCTGGCAGATGCTTGGGGCTGCCATGGTCACGCTCTGCACTCCCATGTGCATCTGGCTCCAGGGAAGGGGAAAGTCAAGGCAGGAAGATCCTAGAGGAGTGATAAAGATATCCCCAGAACATCACCCTCAATGGAAGCAGAGCTCAATGAATGAGACATCTCCATCAAAATGTGTATGACATGCATTGGTCCTCGCACTGTTGTTGGGAAGACACTTTCTGGTCACGCATCTGGGTGGAGGGGCTGTCCCGTATCTGCTCTCTCACCATGGCTTCTCTTCTCTCAGGTGTGGTGTTTCACTACCGCGCTGCCACCAGTAGATATGCCTTCTCCTTCGTCCAAGCCCAGAAGGCCTGCCTGGAGAACAACGCAGTTATTGCCACTCCCGAACAGCTCCAGGCTGCCTATGAGGCTGGCTTTGACCAGTGCGATGCCGGCTGGCTGCGGGACCAGACAGTCAGGTAAAACTATATCGACTTGGGGAAGACCCCTCTCAAAATGACTACTCAGTTGTGAAACTGGGGCTTTACTCTGGTCTGTCCTGCTGCTCTGCTCATCATCATCTAAAGTCTTCCTGATCTAAGGTTGTCTCCAAGCTACGATATCTAGTGGCCAACAGACCTGTTCTTCTGAACCTGTCCTATCAGTTTCCTAACCTGTGTATACATCCTGCAGCAATGAGCTCCCCTAACATGTAGGAAAAGTGGAGGAAAGTTTGTATTCATTGCCCGGAGCTGCAAGTGGACTTGAGCACCTTAAATGGTGAAGGGCTCTTGTCCTGCTCCCAGGTTGACTGAGGTTCTTCAGTCCAGGATTCATAAGGCTGACCTTTGGTTACCTCCTCTCTTCTGTTAATAGGTATCCCATTGTGAATCCCCGAAGTAACTGCGTAGGAGACAAAGAGAGCTCACCGGGTGTGCGGTCATACGGCATGCGCCCAGCCTCGGAGACCTATGATGTGTACTGCTACATCGACAGGCTCAAGGGTACCTTCTCCCCCTTCCTCTGGGCACAGCTGTGGAGCAAAATCATGCTTCACAGCTCCGCATCTGCGTGTGCGTGGGTGGGATGCAGGGACTCATGCCTGTTTTCTCTCCCATCCCTCAGGTGAGGTGTTCTTCGCAACCCGGCCAGAGCAGTTCACCTTCCCAGAAGCTCAGCAGTACTGTAAGAGCCAAAACTCCACGCTGGCCTCTGTTGGCCAACTCCACGCTGCCTGGAAGCAGGGCCTGGACAGATGCTACGCTGGCTGGTTAGCTGATGGCAGCCTCCGCTATCCCATCGTGAGCCCCCGTCCCGCCTGCGGGGGGGATGCTCCTGGTGTGAGAACTGTCTACCAGCACTACAACCAGACGGGTTTTCCCGACCCCCTGTCCCGACATCATGCCTTCTGCTTCAGAGGTACCCTCCCACCCTCGCAGGGCATGTAGACCTCTCTCCTTGGGGAAAGGGAGGCTGGGCACATCGGGGTGCCGGTTTGGGCAAAGCACTTCACCGGCATCTTGGACCATGAAGTTTTGGAAACTCCCTCCAATATCTTTTTGTTTCAGCTCTGCCACCTGTGGAGGAGGAGGGGGTCACCTCATTCTTTGAAGAAGATGTGCTGGCAACCCAAGTGATCCCTGGAGTGGAGGGGGTACCCTCTGGGGAGGAAGTGACCACGGAGATGGAGTTTGATACTCAACCTGAGAATCAGACAGCCTGGGGGACAGAGGTCTTTCCAACCGACGTGTCGCTGCTCTCAGGTGGGTCAGAGATTCCCCATCTCCTGGGTCGCACTTGGCTGGTGTCGTAGTGTTGGGACACTCCCAAAATAAATTGTCTGTGTCCTTGATGAAGGCAATTCCTTCTAAATCTAGACAGTTATCACCATATTAGCAAAGTGTGAGGCTGTGCACACATGCATATTATTGAATTTGTGCCTAGGACTGAACTAAATGACTGAAAGACCAACACACACAGCATTGTTAAAGCACCTTACAAAATATGTTGTTGTGTATCTGGGATGGGAAAGGCAGGCTAGAAACAGATCTCAGGCCATGCCTTCTAGGGAGGACAGAGCTGCAGTGTGATCAGAGCAGCACCAAACTTTTTCTCTTCCACATGTTATCTCTGAGGAAGCAGTAGCTCAGTTTTGGCACCTGGGAATTGGTGTCGCTGTTGCCATCATCCCATGACAGAAGATTTTAACAGTTTCCCAGAGATTTTTAATTTGTAATTGTTTAAGATATAATGTTCATTAAGAAATTTGAAGGGACCAAATTATTTCTGCAAGCACATAGGACTTTGTGCTTTTATCCCAAAGTATCAGTTTGTAGGTGAAGTCAATCACGAGATTCATAATAGCTTCTTTAAAACAATTTAGTCAATAATTTTCCTATCTCCCTCTCTTTGTTCGCTCTTTCCTTTCCAGCGAGTCCATCTGCTTTTCCTCCAGCTACTGTAATACCAGAGGAAACAAGTACCAACACTTCCATCAGCGAAGTGTCAGGGGAGGTGGCTGAATCTGGAGAACATCAAGTCAGTGGTGCATCTTCAGCATCCGGGTGGGTATCTGGAGTTCCAGACACAAGCGGAGAACCAACTTCTGGAGTTTTTGAACTTAGTGGAGAACATTCAGGGATTGGAGAAAGTGGATTACCATCCGGAGACCTGCATACCAGTGGCTTTCTACCTGGAGAAAGTGGGCTGCCCTCAGGAGACTTGAGTGGAGTGCCTTCTGGCATTGTTGACATCAGTGGCTTATCTTCTGCAGAGGAAGATGTATCAGTGTCTATTTCGAGGATACCAGAAATTAGTGGGATGCCATCTGGAGTGGAAAGCAGTGGGCTGCCTTCTGGATTTAGTGGAGATATCTCCGGCACTGAGCTAGTCAGTGGCGTGTCATCTGGAGAAGAAAGTGGACTCACCTCTGGCTTTCCTACTGTCTCTCTTGTGGATACTACATTGGTGGAAGTTGTCACAACAGCGCCAGAACGGCAAGAGGAGGGAAAAGGATCCATAGGAGTCAGCGGTGAAGGAGATCTCTCAGGGTTCCCATCCACTGAGTGGGATGCCAGTGGTGGAGCCCAAGGGTTACCCTCAGGAGCTGAGCTCAGCGGGGAGCCCTCTGGAGAGCCTGAGCTCAGTGGGGAGCCTTCTGGGGTTCCTGAGCTCAGCGGGGAGCCCTCCGGAGGGTCTGAGCTCAGCGGGGAGCCTTCTGGGGTGCCGGAGCTTAGCGGAGAGCCCTCTGGAGGGCCCGAGCTCAGTGGGTTGCCCTCAGGACTGGATGTCTATGGAGAACCATCTGGAACACATGAGGTCAGTGGCCTGGTGGACTTAAGTGGCCTTACTTCTGGTATTGATGGAAGCGGAGAGGCCTCAGGCATTACCTTTGTGGATGCCAGTTTGGAGGAAGTAACAACAACCCCCTCAATTACAGGAGCAGAAGCAAAAGAGATTTTGGAAATCAGTGGATTGCCTTCAGGAAGTGAAGATGCATCAGGCATGGTATCTGGGAGTTTAGACATCAGTGGTGAGCCTTCTGGGCACGTAGACTTTGGTGGGAGTGTTTCTGGAGTGCTCGAGATGAGCGGACATCCGAGCGGAGTGATTGACAGCAGTGGAGAGGTCTCTGGAGTTGATGTCACCAGTGGCCTACCATCTGGAGAGGAAAGTGGACTTACCTCTGGCTTTCCCACAGTCTCTCTTGTGGATACCACTTTGGTGGAAGTCGTAACACAGACATCAGTTGCACAAGAGGTGGGAGAAGGGCCATCTGGGATGATAGAAATCAGTGGATTTCCTTCTGGAGACAGAGGACTATCTGGAGAAGGGTCTGGAGCCGTGGAGACCAGTGGGTTTCCTTCAGGGACAGGCGACTTCAGCGGAGAGTCATCCGGGTTCCCATACATCAGTGGAGACATTTCTGGAGCCACAGATCTAAGTGGACAATCTTCAGCAGTGACTGATATTAGCGGGGAGTCCTCAGGGCTTCCAGAAGTCACTTTAGTCACTTCTGATTTTGTAGAAGTTGTGACAAGACCAACAGTATCACAGGAACTGGGTGGGGAAACAGCTGCCACATTTCCCTACGGTTTTGGGACAAGTGGTGAGGCCTCTGCATCTGGTGAACTAAGTGGAGAAACATCTGCATCGCCAGAAAGTGGTACCGAAACATCAACAGCTTATGAAATCAGTGGTGAAACATCTGCATTTCCTGAAACTAGTGTAGAAACATCCACGATTCATGAAATCAGTGGGGAGACATCTGCATTTCCTGAATTTAGCATAGAAACATCAACAATTCAAGAAATCAGTGGGGAAACATCTGCATTTCCTGAAATTATCACAGAAACATCCACAAGTCAAGAAGCCAGGGGTGAAACATCTGGCTATCCTGAAATTATCATAGAAACATCTACAGTTCAAGAAATAAGTGGGGAAACTTCTGCGTTTCCTGAAAGTAGCACAGAAACATCCACAATACAAGAAAGCAGTGGGGAAACATCTGCATTTCCTGAAATTAGAATAGAAACATCCACAAGTCAAGACATCAGTGGGGAAACGTCTGCATTTCCTGAAATTAGAATAGAGACATTCACAAGTCAAGAGGCCAGGGGTGAAATATCTGGCTATCCTGAAATTAGCATAGAAACATCCACAGTCCATGAAACCAGTGGAGAAACATCTGCCTTTCCTGAAATTAGCATAGAAACTTCAGCAGTCCATGAAATCAGTGGAGAAACTTCTGCTTTTCCTGAAATCAGCATAGAAACTTCAACAGTCCGTGAATTAAGTGGAGAAAGTTCTGCATTTCCTGAAATTAGAATAGAAACATCCACAAATCAAGAAGCCCGGGGTGAAACATCTGGCTATCCTGAAATTAGCATAGAAACATCCACAGTCCATGAAACCAGTGGGGAAACATCTGCATTTCCCGAAATTAGCATAGAAACTTCGACGGTCCACGAAATCAGTGGGGAAACTTCTGCCTTTCCTGAAATTAGCATAGAAACTTCAACAGTCCACGAAATCAGTGGGGAAACATCTGCATTTCCTGAAATTAGAATAGAAACATCCACAAGTCAAGAAGCCCGAGGTGAGACATCTGCATTTCCTGGGATTAGCATAGAAACACCAACAAGTCAAGAAGCCAGGGGTGAAACATCTGCCTATCCCGAAATTACCATAGAAACATCCACAGTTCAAGAAGTAAGTGGGGAAACTTCTGCATTTCCTGGGATTAGCGTAGAAACACCAACAAGTCAAGAAGCCAGGGGTGAAACATCTGCCTATCCCGAAATTACCATAGAAACATCCACAGTTCAAGAAGTAAGTGGGGAAACTTCTGCGTTTCCTGAAATTAGAATAGAAACATCCACAAGTCAAGAAGCCCGGGGTGAAACATCTGCATTTCCCAAAATCAGCATAGAAACATCCACAGCCCATGAAACTGGTGGGGAAACATCTGCATTTCCCGAATTCAGCATAGAAACATCCACAGCCCACGAAATCAGTGGAGAAGCATCCGTGTTGCCTGCTGCTAACCTCGAAACAGCTGCCACATCTTTGGCCAGTGGTGAGCCCTCTGGTGCTCCCGAGGAGAAGGAAATTCCTGACGCAACATATGGAGCTGTGACATACTCAGCTGTAGGCATTTCAGGGGAAACCTCTGTCCCAGACGTTGTAATTAGTACCAGCACTCCAGATGTTGAACCAACACAGGGACTCAGGAACCCTGAAGAGGCTCAGCTCGAAATAGAGCCCTCCCCTCCCGCAGCGTCAGGACAAGAGATGGAGACAGCTGTTGTTCTAGACAACCCTCATCTGCTGGCCACCACTACTGCTGCCCTGCCTCAAGTTTCACAAGAAGCAATAGATGCATTAGGACCCACTACAGAAGGTACCGTGTCTTCTTCTTATATGGAAGGGAACTTGCTATGGGGGGTAAGGGAGGGAGGGGGCATAGCTGTCGCATTTTACTTCTTCTGCGGCAGAGAACATTGACACAGAAGCAGGCTTGAGCAAAATGTTACTATGGTGGGAAACCATAAACACGTGGGGTTTTCCACAGGTCATGTTCAATAGCTTCTGTCTTAACAAATGATAGTCTGTGTTTGGACAGATAATGCAATTATCCGGTCAGCATAACCCCATCCCCAGAAGCTTCCTGGACCTCCCTCCTGCCTGCCCACAGCAATTACATGCCCCTGGGGAGAGCAGCAGAGAACCAGTTCAAGGGAAGCACCAGGAGATGCATATCTGGCCTTCCCCCACTGCACCATAGCAGTCGGCATCAGCCACTCCTGGTGGACACGGCTGCACCCCAGCCTTGAGGAACAGCCCAGCGAAACTGGCACTTGCCAGAAACATGACAGGGGCATCACCTTCTTGTGCCCCCCGGGGTACGTGGGTGATTGCTGAGATGTAGGTGAGACCACCCCTCTACACTGCCGGAGGTGGGGGCTCAAAAAAAGAGTATTCTGTGAATGGTCATTGAGAGCCGCTGTGACCAGGCTCCTGGGTGTGATATAGCTGGGGAAGGCACTAGAACATTGACACCCCCTCTTAAATTGCTCTTAGCCATTGCTATAGCACAGAGAAAACATTTTCTTCTCATATGGAAACAAGAGCAAGGACTTCTCCACCCGCCAGAGACTTCCACCCTGGCTAGTGAATGCAGCTGAGAAGTTGGATAAGACAGGCTGCAAGTCTCTGCCCTGTTTTGTTTCTCTTTCCGTGATGTGTTGACTTGCTGCCTGTATTCCTGAGTGTTCCATCGCGTTTGCTCCGGAGCGGGAGGCTGGCCATCAGCAGCTTTGCAGTGCCAAGGGGTAAGAGGCAAAGCAAGACAGCTTGGGGACAAAAATCTCTCCTACCAGCATCACCCGTGCCGAGAGCAGTGTTTGGATGGGGCAAACTGCTCCACTCCCTTTGGCACAGAGCATGATCACCCTCTGGTCTGTATCTCATGGTGTTCTTTGCAGCTAGAATGGGATAAATGTGTGAGACGACGCTCAGAGCATCGCTACCTTTTGTCAGCTCTGCTGATAAATGCCCTTCCTCCCATCCTGCCCCTTTTTGGTGTTTTAGCGCTCTGTCTTTGGTAGGATCCCTCGCTGCCAAGTATAAACAGACACAATATTTAAATCTGAGTAACCATTTATGGTGAAAACACTCCGCTAGCTTTCTGATGAGCATCCCCCGAGCAGTGTTCACATGCCATGGAGGCATTAGGATACTACAATGAGAAGAAAATGAGATGGGACATTGTTGCGCTTGCTGGTGGCTGCTTCTTGGCCAAGGGAGGAGCCCAATGCCGGTAATACAAGGTGTCCCACGACATCCCTGGCCACAGCTTGGTTTCAGTTTGCTGCAATCAGGAGCAGGCTCCGGGGACAAGCCCCTTTTCAAAACCATCAATCCTTGTGCTGTTGTATGAAGGTCCTACATATGGTCAGTTCTCAATGGGCTGCACGTTTGTGTAGGACGTGTTGCTTATATATGTTACAAAACATATGTGCAAAGAGATTTGCTCAGTTCCTTCTAGCAAAAGTAACATTAATTCCAGCCCCTTCCCACATTACCTCCTGAACTGCTTCTTTTTGGTTAATTTACACCATTCAGCATAGATAGCTCTGGACCCCTTAGGAGTCTGTAAGTGCAGGGCTTTGTGAAGCTCAGCCTGGTTTCTAACATCATTTCCATCCCCAAAGTGTTTCGAATGAGTCACTGCATTTCCCTCTGCGTCAATTCTCTCCCTCTGAGAAAACAGGTAATCACAAACCTTTGTTCAGTCCTACCTGTAACACGTTTGAGGTCCTGCCTGTCTCTGCTGAGCACAGCGGGTGCTGCAGGAGTGGGTGAGGGCAACTCGGTGGGGTTGTTCCTGCAGCATTGGTCCAGCCTGGCACAGCATCTGTGGATGGGCAGGGTGCTGCAGGGGTTACGCACCCAAAAGACCTCCTTCCACACCTAATGGGCTCTACTTTTGGGCCATGCTCGCTGCCACGTCCAAGCCTGGAGATAAAAACAAGCCAGCAAAGGCAGGGTTGAGGGAAAGGAAGGAAACTAGCCAGTGAGGCTCAGAAAAAAAAAAAAAAAAAAGAAAAAAAAATTAAAAAAACATATTGGCCCCAAAGTATGGTTTTATTTCACTGCTTTTTCTTTTTATAAATTACCCACAAGGCGATTGCCAGATTCCTCGGAGCGTTTGTTAGCCAACATTCTTGTGAAGTATTTTGAAAGAAAACCATGTGTTCGGCAGCTCATGTGTGAAGAAGCTTGAAAAATGTTCTGAAATTGGAACGTGTTGTGTATTTGCAAGTCACAGAGATGACGACGTAGCAGCTGGGGTTTCTTAGCAGGTGACAGGGAGAGGTAAGCAACGACTGCATGAAGTTTAATTGTAGACTCTTTATAAACTAGAGGTGGGCTGTACACGTGCAGTACACGTGCGTGACTGGTTTTCCCACCAGGGATACTCTAGGGTAAAACTTCTCTTTCCATTGGTAAGCTTCTTTACTACAGTGTCCCTATAGGGTTAAAGGCAGTCCTGGTCAGGGTCTGAAGGAAGCTCATCCAGGTGGAAAGAAAGTGTGTTGATCATGAACATGCAACGCCTCTGCAACAAGGCGAACTTATTCTAGAGAGTTAGCGCAAAGTCATGAGAAAAGAAGAAAAATAAAAAGGAAAAATAACCACAGATTTCCTTTTTTGGGTCGTTACTCTTTACAGTGCTCTGGGGATTGTGAACATGGAAAGTCTACAAGGAAGAACCATAGGCTGGAACCCAAAATGCTATTTCCCATGTTGTGGCTGCTTTTTTACCTGAAGCTTTCCAGTGTTGAAATTTAGCTCTCGCAAAAAGATCAGTTCTAATATCTGCACCTCGTGCCTCAGAGTTTGTAGGATGTAATGGATGCCCATTAAGTGCAATCAATTTTTACGAACATTAAAGCACAGGTGAGGCTCATTCAGCTTACAGAAGGAGCTCAGAGTGAGGAGCAGGGAGGCATGTGGCTGTTGCCCTCTTGTCCTGTTGTTGAAGGGTTCCAGTTAGATCCAACAGTCTTTTTAGTGGGATGATTTACAAAGAATTATATTTTTCTGCTCTGCTATAGCCTCTCCTTCTCTCTAAAAGCCAGAGCCAGAAGCACAACGATTAACCAACGATTAACGCTTGGAGTGCCAGTATTTTTGAGTATTTAACCAAATTGAAGGCTGTGCGTGCACATGTCTTTAGTCAGCAGTTTGATTCCTCCACGAGGACAGGAACCCCGCAAGCTTGAAGAATTGTCCATAGGCTTGGCGTCTTCAGCCAGAGTTTTGCCAACTCAGCGGGTCTTTTTTGCTTCGGGTAACATTTGAAGACAAATAATTATTAGCTGAAAAAAGCATGCTGGCGCTTCAGTGAAAGGCTGTGGTTTGGAGCACTCTGACCAGTCAATGACTTAAACACTTCACTTTAGCTGGGGGAAAAAAGAGAAATGTGCTGAAATGGCAGCTATTTATGTTAAGTTTTGCTTGTCTCTGGTGAAATGAGTTCATGAAGTTTGCTGCCTATGGCCCCGACACAGCTGAAGGTTAGAATCCAAATAAGGAAAGGTCTTGATGGGCTTTCCTCATTCCTAATGCCTTCGAAATCCAATGAATAGAGTTTTTTTGGTCCAGAGAAGATCAACCCAGAAGAAAAGAAGTCTAGAAAAATTCACCCGATTCATAATTTTTCACCTAATGTGGAATGAGGTGTATGCTCTCAAGAAGGAGATGGAGGTACCAGTCCTGGCTGAGAGACAAGCAAAAGCACAGACCGTTTGCGGCTGACCAGAGGATTTGATGTCTCCTGGATATGCTGTCTATTTTGCATCAGAAGTTTATTAGCTTCATTAAAACCTTTCTCTGAAGAGGCAACCTACAGTCCTGGACTACTGTTATATACATGTCAGTTTTGTTCTACACATAATATTTTGGAGGCAGAGATGTCCAAATTTCCTGAGCTCTCCTTCCATGAGAGCGTTGGACAAATCGAAGGTCCCAGCAGATCAACAGGTTCCCCTGGAAACTTGCTGTTCTCTAGATGAATATAGCTTTTTAAGGCTGTAGCAATATCTGCCGCTTCTCCTGCGTGGCGGCTTTGGTTTAATTATTGTAGTTAATTATTTTAATGACTTCAGTGCTCATCATAAGTCACCAGCTGATGTGATTCAGTTCAATGCTAGTATTTTACTTAAAATGTGAGAACTGTTTTCCCCGACTCCTATTCTTTTCTTGCAGGAGTCACCCTACAATTGCTCCGATGTTTTCCTTCCCTGTTTGAGCTATCAGATCAGCAGTTCAAACTTCCCAGGAGTCTCTGAAAAGCAAATTTAATTTGTACCTGGATTTTTTTTTCCTCAATCTCTAGAAGATAATTATCTAGCTGGTGTCTGGATCCCTGTTTGGATAATTGCACTTACAAGGAGCAAGGAGGAGCATTTTTTTACGAAGAAAGGGTGAGGGGCACAACAGGGACTGTTGGACATCCGGAAAATGTCTTGCCTTTCAGTCTTACCTTTTCCTCTCTGCAGAATAAAAACAGGAGTTTAAATCCTGGTGTATATTTCTAAACCGGTCACTCACAGCTTCAGGAAAACTACACAGTTTTTTCAGGGCTCGGGCGATGGCGTCCTCTCTGGTCACAAGCTGCTTCTCCTTAGTAGGTGTTTCAAGCACAAAGCTGACCTTTTCAACGGGTGTCCTTGCTCATCTTCCATACAGGCTGCCATTGAGAGAAATGCACAGACTGTATTTATTACTTTAAAAAGTGTCAGGACTGTTTCTAGTATTGTATTCTTAGCTTGGGATGGAGGATTTTAAAAGCATTTCCTTCTCACCACTGACACTGTGTGTTCATTTTTGCATGCCGTTTGCCTTCTGAGCTAAACCAGGACCAATCTATTTCTCTTTCATTTCTAAAGGATTTCTCTTTCCAGTTTCCATGATCTAGTGCAGCAAATTGTTTTCAAAGGCATTGGGAGAATACTGATGTTGTGTTCAGTTGCACCAAAAGAAAATAATTCCGACTAAATATAGTATGTATCTGGCAATGTAAAAGAAATCTTAGGAAGAAAATGGTGAAACAAATTCGAAGTTTGCATTGTAGCTATGTAACTCCCCTTTACTTTCTCCAGCCAACAGTTTACATCTTCCAGATGCAAGACCCTGTTTACATTGGATATTTTGTTTTAATTGTTTTATTTTAAAAAAAAACAAAAATCTAGAAGTTCGACCGTAGGTCCCGTTAGCAGCAAAAAATAGAAATTGTTGTGACAATAGATTTGAATAATCTTTTGCAACTTCTGGGCAATATTAACTGCAGTAGGAAAAGTCTTCTAAAGAGCTGCTAATTTTGCATTATCCTCCAGAAGTGAGTTAATAATATGTTCTAAATGGGCTTCCTATTCTTTGGCACCACAAGGCATTTTCTCCCTCCCCCCCCCCCCCCCCCCCGCCTTTGTTTCAGAGCTGAAGCCTTGAAAGCGAAGGCTGCCTCTGTCCTGCATCCCATGCCGCATCGCTTGTCCTTTGCTAGCGCTGGGCAATAATAGCAGTAGTCTTGTCTTCTTGTCGGTTGATAAGCACTTGAGCCGCATCTCAAAGCGGAGCCGACTTTTTGCATGACTGCTCACCCAAGCAAATAAATAGCTCGCGTCTGCGTAAGACCCTTGGGTGTCAAGGTACCTGGCAGCCGGTGCCGTGGAAGCGGGGGGTCGCTCCGGGCTGAGCAGAGCTGGCACATCTATCGTGTCGCAATCTTTTCAGCTGCCTGAAGAGGTGTGCAGTGATTTACTAACCTCACCTAGCTCTAAACTCTGTGGAAGTGGACACATTTATGGTATATAAAAGGTTATGAAGAAAACAGCCAAGCGTTGCATGATAGATGGGATTTTATTTTATTTTATGACTGGAGTTCTCACCTCCCATAAATCCAATGGCTTAGTCGCGATATATTAGAAACACCCACAAACCGATTTGCCACGGTTTCCAGAGACAACATCGCTGCCAGTTTTACCGTTTAGAACTTACTTTTCTCAAAGACCTCCAAGACCCAGGTTTTCTGGGAGGACCATAATCAGCAATGCTTCCTCCAACCCGGCGGATACGTTTGAGTTTCCTGGTGTCAGCTTGGTGACGGGATTCTACATCCAGATGGAGATGGTGTCCCTGCCCCAACAGCCCAATGGGCTGAAGGGGGAGCTTGGTGTTTATGATCATCATGTGTTTAAAACATCTTCTCTCCAGCCATTTGCAGCATGCTTCTGGGAAGGAAATCTGTCTGTGTCTCACTTGTATTTTTTTTCCAACGCTACCTACGCATACATACCCTTTATCTATGTGTCATACGTAAAAATATATATGTATCTGTATGGAGAGATATATAACATATATATTATGTGCAGAGATTTGTTTTTACAGAATATATAATATGTACAATCATATTATATGCAATAGCTGTAAAAGGAAATTCTGTTCCGGTGTTATTTCTCAGCTGTAAATTTGTGGCAATGACTTTGCACGTGTGTGCCTGCTCCCTCCTTCTCCAAGACCAGAGACGGCAACTCACAGCAGGTCTCCTGCATCTCAGAAGATGCAAAGAGACGCGCCAGAAGACGCGCCAAGTTTTGGTCCACGTGGCTGAAGACAGCTGAAGACTCGTTATTCCCTGCTAAATGTTCTGCTTTAGCTGTCATATGTGCTTTATTCCCACTTCTGCAGCATGCTTTCCACTTCATGGAGCATAACTGACAAAGGAGAGTCTTGCCTTACTTGTTCAGCTGGAGCCTATGGGAATCAACATGAACTTCTGCTGCCACTGCTGTTGGGAAGCCCAAGGGGCCTCTAGAGTTACAATCATCCCTCAGGATATCTCATTTTCCTTTATCCTCTCTATCTCCCAGGAACTCCAAGTGTGACTAATGAGCAATAGTCAGCCAAGTTCAGCTCCTTTCTTCTACCAGGCCCGTGACCCCCATTTTGTTCAGAAAGTCTCTAAGTGTCACAGAATAGGAATTCTCTTCATGTTGCAGTGAACAAAGAAATCCAGAAAGCATTCATGAGCATTTATAAGGGCAATCCAGAGGAAAAAAATCCTCGGAGAAGAACTGCAAAACTGGAGTAAAAGACTCATCAGACACCTGAGGAATAATTGCATTGCTCACAGTGGTACGGCCTACACTAAAATGACAATCTTCATGCTCCAAAGCACAAATGGATTTACGATCCAAGGTCAGAAAGAATTTTCTCCATCACTTAGGCATATTACAGAACACGTCAACTTTTAGTTGACGGATCAAATGTTGGCCACCGAGCAACTAGACAGTCACACACGGTATAAGACGCATCTGCTCTCATATGTCTGGGGACACTGAGCAGCTGGGCCGTGGTTCTGCAGGGAGACAATATCCAACCAAATATACCCCAACCAGAAGATGAACAGACCTTGGGGAGTTGTTCTGGTATTTCCATAGCCAGCATGTCTATTGTCTTTGAATGTTTCCTCACTAACCCCTCTCATCCACAAGAAGAGCATGGAGTGTCAGTCAGCACTTTTAAAGCCTTAGATTTCTTCTGAGTGTGAAAGAGAGAAACGTCTCGCATGAGGATCTAACCAGTCATCTTTTAACCTAACCTGCATGGATGTGCTCCTGCTTTCTTCCTCAGTCTTCCTCCTTGTTTCTGAGTTGAACATCTCTGAAATCTTTCCATTCTGAATGACTCGTCTTCTGATTCCAAAGCTCAATAAGTAGGATTAAGGCTCAGTCTGGAAACATACTGGGAGAAGAGCTTTTACTTACAGCACAAGATAGATTTTACAATATATAGACACAAACTGGCTACCTGTGGCCTTCTTTGGAGCATCTATACTTCCTTCCTTCTGCCCCAAGATGACAGAGGATGGAAGTGCTACCAAATGGTAGCATATACTACCCAGACTTGTGCTAATTAGCAAATTGAGAAACATTAGAAAGTTGAGCGCCAAACTCTTCACATACCAAGTTCTCTTCTCAACTCCGTTAAAGCAAAAAGGATCTGAAGGGCTGCTCTATCTAGATGGGAAACTGAGAGGACCTTTCTCCACCAAGACAGAATCCACAGCTGAAAAAGACATACCAGCTTCTTCCAGCCCCCTCACAAGCAAGAGAGCACATAGTGGGGACAGGTCTGAAGAAAATGGCAGTGCACTCCAGTATTCTTCACGAAGGAAGACGTACCCAAAGCTAGGCCTAAGATCCTCAAAGGAAAAAGGTTGAGGCACTCTGAACCACCTTTGAAACCACTTCTTTTCTTCTCTGCATTGTCTTCATCTTCATTGAGAAGAGATTTCTTGTCCCAGGATTCCATATAAGTTATGGTTAGGAAGAAACTAGTAGTGAGCACCGTCAAGCAGGAAGGCCGGTTAGGAGATAGGGATCTATTTCAGGATGTTTCCATCACTTATGAGAATTCCACGTTCTTCCTCGTAGACCCACCGCTGGTGGAGACACAGACACAAGTTTGCATGTTTGATGCATCAGGCAGAGACAGCAGACAAGGAAGAGTTACCACAGCTGCCAAAGACACTGAGTGTTGCGTATTGGATACATCTTTCTGAGCTTGTACTGATATCTTCAGAGCGGTGTTCAACCATCAAGTGACAGAAAATCAATGCCTTCCTTGTAGGGTGGGTTGGGTCTCTTGCCTTCATTCTTCCAGCAGCAGCAGTGGCAGTATGGTTTAAAATCAGACCCTAGCAACTCCCAAGTTCCCCTAGAACAACTGATATTCCCTCCTAAAAAAACAAGGAAACAAATTCTCCTGTTGGTGGAGTTGTCTGCCCAGAGCCCTAATGGAAGCCCTTGATTTCTTGCAGACACTGATGAGTGCCACTCAAGCCCCTGTCTGAATGGAGCTACCTGCGTTGATGGCATCGACTCTTTCAAATGCTTATGCCTTCCCAGCTACGGAGGGGACCTGTGTGAGATCGGTACGGCCTACCCGGCTTCAGCTAATCTTACTAACTGCTGCACTACCTTGTTCCCACCCTACCCCACCAAAAAGCTGATCCCAAGTGCTCCCATCAGACCTCATCTCAGTAAGCTAACCTCTAATAGCAGCTTAAAATACACTAGGGAAAAGCTTTGAGACTTTTGCTTATATATTTTGACTAGTTTGTTCATCACAGCACCATGTCATCTAAGATTCCTAAGCAGGAGTTTCTGGTCTCTTCTTCAACTTTTTCTTTTTTAAGTTTCTCTGGTGAAGCTCCATACAGATCATAACAATGTTGATCACAGAAGTCACTGTCGCTTTGGGTCAAGGGTCTTTCTGTTCATCTGTAACAGTAGGAAAACATCTAAGTACATCTTCACCCCAGGCAAACTTTCTCTGCTGGACTGGAATTTCATGGAAGGATGCTTCAACTGAGCCATGAAAAATGATTGTGTTTCTCTCTGTGAAGATGCAGCTGAGAGAAGCCTTGTTCACTCCAGGAATTTCCACCGATTTGACACAGCATGACACTTTTGTCACCTCTTCAATGTGGTCTCCTGTCGCAAAATCAGCAGGGAACGTATATCTTTGAGAAAACATGAAGTGACCTATTTTTCCATCAAAATTAGGTACTCTGAGCTGCACTAATACTTCTTTTTGTTTCTACAAGGAAAGAAAAAGAAGGTGGGTTTTTTTCTTAAAGCTGATCAAAGTCCAAACTTTTATCAGCTTATCTGAGGGGAAGCTTTCCTGCCGTGCTCAAACAAAAGAGAAATAAGGTTGCAGTGTCTTCTTCACCTCGGCATGAGTAATGATAATATATATTGGGTTTTCCCCTGCCCTTTCTCTGCATCTCTCTTTCTGCTTCCCATATGAACATATGGAATAGACCATAAGAAGAAAGCTCAGGATCATTGGAACGTCTGGGCAGGAATTGTGCTCTCTTATCATCACTTTCCTAATGCCACCTAATCAGCCCCGGATTTATCCATCCCTGCTACCTGTTGTTGAAGATCCCTGTAAACCAACAAGAGACTTTCTACCCTGCGGCTGCTTATGATTTTGTTTGGTCGAAGCCAGACTTAGTTTCCTCTCTTCTCTTATTTGTGGGCTCATGATGCCTGGGGGTTATAGCCTGGGAGATGCAGGAGGAAGCCAGTGCCTGAATTCACTGGGGAATGTAGATCTTCATTATTCCCATGAGGCAGACCACCCTTTCTCTTGGTCTCCAAGGACAACAGCACACCATAGTTGAGCTCTGCCATCTGTGCACACAGCCACTCCTTCTTGCCACCTCAACAGTGTCCCTACTGGGGAACAAGATTTCTGTCATTCTTTTCCAAAACGATTGTTGTCGTATTTCCCCATAAGTAACAGCTATGTAAGAAAGAGTGGCTTTTCTCCTAAGAAATGTCCTGCTGATGTTCCGTGCCATGTGCTGTCCCATCCCCAGGCTGTGATTACAAGGAGTGGTGTTGAAGCTTCTGGAAAGAAGTCTTAAATCTCAAAAGTCTTAAATCTCAAAAGCATGTTCTCTGCTTTGTGATCGGCCTGGAAAGACCAAGAATCCTTAGAGCTTCAGCTACTTACAGATAATCCATTTGAACTGCTGAAGAAAGTGGAAAACATTTCTAATGCCTCAACTAACTACCAACCCTCCCAACAAAGTATCTGCAATCTCCAGCTGGAAGAACACCAGAACAGTGGATTAGGAGGAACTAGTGTGACTGAAGGTGACAAGCGCTTTGGCCTACCAAGTTTAACAACAGAAGAAAGAAACTGAGTACAGAAACCCTTAATGGAAGGGGAGAGAGGCATGAAGACTTATGAAAGCCCACTACTCCAAGAACAAGTGCCTGAGAAAGGATGGTAGATCGGCCATCTGAAAGGCAGAGATTAAAAACATTTCTTTTTCTGTTTCCTTAAGTCCCATAGAGCACACGTGTGGTGTTGCATTGCATGGGAGCTGCTGAAGGTCTTTTCTGGTGGCTTCTCCATTCGCCTCTGCTCTCCTCCATCTGTAGTTCCATTTATTTTAATTAATGAGTTCAAGTCTTCAGTGTTTCTCAGATGGTAAAAGATATTCTGAAAAGTTGAGAAATTTTCATACTTCTCTAGCAGCTTCCAAGCTTTTTCCTTAAGATTTCATTTTGTCTCTCCACCATGGTAAGTTCCTGCCTCCGCCTTGGTAGACTTGCTTCTCCTCAAAAGCCACAGAACCACACCAAGCAATGCGACCACCTGAACCTGGGCTCTCCTTCCCTCTTTCCTTTTCAACATATACATGTTGATTCTGGACATCTGGATTCAGGTTTTGGAGTTTCTTTCCAAAGCAAAAAAACTCAGCAGGCCAGCACAAGTGGGAAGAGAGGGGTTCTTGCTTGGTCAGTTCCTCAAAAACAAAGTCCAGGAACATGACACGGGGATCGAATTGCTCAGGAATAAGTTTGTATCTCTCGTTTTCTAGTAGCACTGGTCACATTACTGCAAACACGGGGTCTTCAAGACAGGCTGCCCTCTCTGCATGTGCCTTGGATGCCTTCTGATTGTTTTCCCTAGGATTTCCCACAGGCAACAGTGTCAGGTTTTGCCTTTTAGTAGAAGTGGACATGTGTTGTCTTATGCCATGAGAGCATGAGCTGCTAAGAGGTGAGTTGGAAGACTTCCAGGCTCGTGCACCAACTCCTTTTCATCCCTCCTTTGTGTGTTTCAGACCTGGAAAACTGTGAGGAAGGATGGATCAAGTTCCAGGGCCACTGCTACAGGCACTTTGAAGAGCGGGAGACTTGGATGGATGCAGAGACCAGATGCCGACAGCATCAAGCCCACCTGAGCAGTATCATCACCCCGGAGGAGCAAGAATTTGTGAACAGTGAGTGCTGAGGGAAGCCTGAGACTGGGCAAGGGTCCATCCTTTGGACTCTCACTCTATGGGCAGGTGTATCCAAAACTGTATAAAAACCACAATTTCCCCCAGTAGTGCTCAGATATTTCTTAAGGAGGCCTCGTCCTTGCATGGGAGAGGAAGAGCTGTCCGGCCATGAGACAGAAGAGGGCCCTTTCTTGGCTAGGACAGATCTTTGCTCTTACCAGGTTGCTGATGTGGCTTGTTCACAAGATGTTCACTTGCTGCAAAAAGCGCAGTGACCCGTGCCAGTGCGGGTGGCTCCATGTTGAGTGGGGAGGGAGATGGACAAGCACGATGCAGGGAAAAAAAGGACACCAGGGGCTAGTGGCTGGGAAGGAGCCCAATGTCCCAGAGGGTCCAGGGCCAGAGATGGCTGAGATGGCAAAGAAACACTTTAACAAGGTGCAGGGGAACCACGACCCACACTTCTCTCCTCCTCCGCTCTTCTAGGCCACGCACAAGACTACCAATGGATCGGCCTCAGTGACAGAGCTGTGGAGAACGACTTTCGCTGGTCCGATGGGCACTCCTTGGTGAGTCTGCAGCCCATGCCACCAGCAGGCACTGGCTTTTGGGGCAGGAGGAAGAGGTTCCCTTGGGTGGGAAGAGCCCCATGAGTTCCATGCTGAGTGCTTGGGTTGGGAATTGAGTGGAGGCAGCCCTAAACTTTATAAGGCTCATGGTTTTTCCAAGCCTCTAGTAAAGATGGTCAACTAAGCTCCTGGGCACCATCGCAATAGAAATAACCACTGTAGAAGCAGTGCTGGGAACCCATGGTCTCTGATGGTCAGATGCATGGGTGAGGCAGCAGCAAGGATGAAGATGACAGTAGGAGAGGGGAGGGCTCAGCCTTAGGAGAAGGGCTTTCCTCTCTCTGCAGCAATTTGAGAACTGGCGGCCCAACCAACCCGATAACTTCTTTGCGGCGGGTGAGGACTGCGTTGTGATGATCTGGCACGAGCAAGGCGAATGGAACGACGTTCCCTGCAACTATCACCTCCCTTTCACCTGCAAGAAAGGAACAGGTCAGAACCCTGCGCTGCACCAGCAAGGACAGGGGGCCCAGGCAGAGGTTGTGGGGCTGGAGTGGAGCCCCCAGTGCACATGAATGTGGGCTTTGTCATTGCAAAGGGTGGTCAAAGAGGTAGAAGGAAGTAACAGTAGATGTTGGCCAAGGCTCTAGGAGAAAGTTTGCCAAGGGCTTGTAGACAAATAGGTCGAGCCACCAAGGATGGGGTTTCACGTCTGCAGGCAGAGCCATACCCTGGCTGCAGCATCACTCCTGCACACCAGGTCCATGCCCTCCCATGGACGCAAGCGGCTGGTGTGATGTATCCTCCCGCCGCTAAATTTTGTGGACAGAGGCAATCTCAAAGGGATTCAAGGTTTTATGTGCGGGAGGAGTGACGAGGCTGTGCATACCCAGCCCGCGCTGGGCAGGCAGGAACTGCCCGCTCAAACAGGCAGGACTCCTCAAGCTCTCCATGTCTCTGCCCATCTCCTGCAGTGGCCTGTGGGGACCCCCCTGTGGTGGAGAACGCCAGGACCTTTGGCCGGAAGAAGGACCGCTATGAAATAAACTCCATGGTGCGGTACCAGTGCAACCAAGGCTACATCCAGCGCCACGTGCCCACAATCCGGTGCCAGCCCAATGGGCAGTGGGAGGAGCCGCGGATATCCTGCATAAACCGTACGTCTTGTCCCCTTTGCCTTCGTGTTAGGACTGATGCATCCCTGCAGCTGGGAAAAGCAGCTGGGAATGAGGGGGCTATCATCTCAGGGTGCAGGTTAGCTCCGAGACGGACAGAAGGGGACATCTTGGTCCCCTTGACTTGTTGAAAGCTCCCCCATGATGGGGCCGTGGGAGGTAGCATCTTCTGAGCAGATGTGGACCACGGGGGCTGGCTGGAGGGGTAGCCCAGGCAGGGGTAGGGGCAGGTCCAGAGCCAGGAAAGGGCTACAGAGATCTCACCAAAGACCCAGGCTACTTAACGAAAGGAAAGAAAAATAAATGCCTTCTGAAAGGGTGAGTTTTGGCACCACCTGCATCATGCAGAGAGAATAGGAAGGGGGAGCTGTGGTCCTCCCGAGCCCTTCCCCAGCATCCCCCTGCCTGGGGAGCAGGCAGGAGCCCTGCGGCAGAGCTAAGCCGAGGGACAGGGCTGGGCTCCTGACCCTTCTCCTGTCAGGCCTCCAGCTGGCGGCAGCCAGCCCTCTCCCACTGGCGTCCCAGCCCACTCCCAGGCCTGCCTACACCCCTGTCCCATCCCTGCTCGCCTGCAGCTTCCCAATAATTTCATCGGCCTCATCCAAATCACATCTGTCCAGTGGCCTCCTTGCCAGGTTCTGGTCCAGCTGGGCAATTCCAGCTCAAGCAACAGTCCCACGGCCAGGGAAAGTCGATATGGGCTTAAGAGACAAACCTCCACCCCAGGGAGGAGGTGGAAGGAGGAGGGATGGAGGAGGTGTCTGTGTGGTGTGGACCACGCCACTGACTCCCTTGGCTCTGCCGTGGATCCAGAGAGCTGCAGGCTGCTCCTGGCATGGACCACCAGCGGTCAAGAGACCTAGATTGTTCCCGATCAGTTTTTGCCTCTTCCATCAAAACCCTCATGGAAATATCGCACCGGAGCGGTGTCAGCTTCAAGGGAGACTGGCAGCAAAGATCAGGCAGAAACCTTGCCCCTGCCAGCCAGACGGGGCTGTTTCCCCTCCTGTGCCCTGAGCCCATCCCACTGCTGATGGAAGTTTCCCTCCCTGTCCCAGGGCACTGGGGGGGGTGGGACCGGCAGGACAGCAGGGGAGATGGGGAAGCAGACCCCATGCCCACCCCATTAGCAGAGCTGCCCTCCCGGCCGGGCATAGGGAAAGGATGGGACAAGCATCCACGGAAAGGATGCTCCTGCCCAGGCTCCTGGTAGGCACTGGGCACCTTCACCCCTGGGTGAAGCAGACCCCAGCTGCAGGGACGAGAGAAGGGAGGATTGTCGGTGGGCAGGCAGGCTGGCGCCGGGGCACGCACAGCCGCCCGCCGGGCAGCGCTGCCTGCGGCTGCCCGTGTTTTTCCAGGGAACTGGGGGCCAGGGCGGCCAGCGCGGGACAAGCAGCGTCTCTGTCCCGGCTCCTGCTAACAAGGTGCCTTTTCTTCTCCTCCCTCTTCCGCAGCCTCCAACTACCAGCGCAGGCTATACAAGAGGAGCCCCAGGAGCCGGTCGAGACCCAGCGGCAGAGCCGTGCACAGACCCACCCATTAGAGTGGGGCCAGAGAGACCCGGGGGGAAAGCGAGAAAGAGAGATTTTTAACAGAACAGTTATAATAACAGAGTCGATTTCTTCTTCTTCTTCTTGTTGCTTTTTTTGTCATATAAGGAAAAAAAAAATTATATTAAAGACAAACCCACCTTTGTGTATATATATAAAAAAAAAAATTAATGTTTTTCCAAGCACCAAAGCAAAGTGAATTAGATCTCAGCATTTTTACTAACCGTCCGGTTCCAATTATCTTCGTGCCTTCGGGGACAGGGAGGGGGGTGGGTTTGCAGAGGGCAGGGGGTTAAGTTAAATAATAAAGATGATTATTTTTTCCTGATTTTATCCACGAACAATGTAATTATTTCTGTTATTTAATCTCCGGGGTGAACAGCACCTTTTGGGGTTTTATTTTATTTTTATTTTTTTTTTCCAGAATCCTCCTACTGCTGCAGCATGTCGGGGCGGGTGGGGAGGGCGAGGGGGCTGCGGGGGAAGGAGCTGTGGGAGGAGGGAGGTGAAGGGATGCTGAGACCCGGGACCCGGGCGCTGGGGGCTGTGGCCCCTCTCTGCTTCCCCGCCGCCTCCCCTGTGGCTCAACGCCCATCCCGGGACGACGTGCTCTTTCCAGGGGACCGTGCGGGGCACCAGCGTTCCCTGCACCTATTTATATTTTTGAACATATCCTATTTTGAAAGAATGATAAATAATAAAGAGAGTGAAATCGGAACAGGCAGTTTCTCAGCGTTGGTTTTTTGGGGGGAAAGGGGGGTGTCTGTGTGGGCGGGGGGGGGGTTGTTCTTCCCATGGCAAGGCAGCAGGGAAGGAAGGGAAGCCCAAACAGGGGGCTCAGCCCCAGCCAGCACCCAAGGGTGCAGCCCTGGGGACAACGGAAGTGTTGGGGTGGTGGTTCCCAAGCCCCAACCGAAGAAGGCCCCTGGGGTGGGACATCACCGCCCTGTTCAGCTCTCACCCTGGGAGGGGGTTAACCCACATGCCCAAAACCCATCTCAAACCCATCGCCAGCAGGAACTGCTTCACCCTGCAGCTCTCAGTCGTGACACCCCGGGAGTTTATTAACATTCATTAATGAGGGAGCATGGGGACCCTTGCAGGAGCAGTGCTGAGCCAGCAGCGATGAGATGATGCTCAGCCAAGGATGAGACAGTCCTGGGTATCAAGCCAGGAATCCCCAAATCCTTTCTCCATGGCAGACCCCTCTCTCGTGCTGGGACAGAGATGGGGACACAGCCACGTCGCTCCAGGGCTTTCTCCACGGATTTATTAAAGAGGTCCAGGAAAATACATCTTTTCACAACCAAATGCTCGAAGAAGAAGGCACCAGAGTTCAAGTGGAGTCTGGGCAAGGAGTGCATGGAGATAAGGCACTGGCACTCCCACAGGGACAGGCACAATGGTATCCTTCAGCAGGACGGGTACAGGGCTGGAAGAGGGGCCAGGATGCAACGGAGACACCCACTCTCTGCCTCTGGCCAAACCCAGGCTCACCTCACTCCTGCCCCACGAGCTCAGGGGCAGGACCAGCCTGGAAGGGCAGGTGGATGTTGGAGACGTGCTGCCACGGTGGGAAGGGGCCACGACCCACAGGGTAGCAGGGACCAAGCCAGGGTGGCAGCAGCCCATGGGGATCGTCCTCATGCACAGCCCATGCCAGGGACAGTCCCACACTGCCCCAAGCAGCTGCGTGTGCCAGCTGCTCAGCAAGATGTGGAAAATATAAAGGAAGGAAACAAAATAAAACAAAAAGAAGCCTCCCCTCCAACCCACCTCCCCCCCAGTCACCCCCAAAACAGCCCTAGGAAACACCTGACGCCAGGCACCGTCAGGCTGGAAACATCCTCCGGCCAAGGAGCACTCCCGGCTCCTTATCTCTCCTTGTAGCAGAAGACACCAAACCTGCCCTTGCTGGGGAAGCCGAAGCTGCGGACTCCGGGCTCTGCGGGGCCACAGTTGGCCCGGGGCTTTGTGATGGGGTAGCGGACGCTGCCATCTGCCAGCCAGCCAGCATTGCAGCGGTCCAGCCCCAGGAATTTCCAGGCAGAGTAGAGCTGCCCTACCCGGGCAATCTCAGCCCCCGCATCCTGGCAGCTCTGCTTGGCCTCCTCCAGCGTCATCCCGGCCAGGTGGTCCAGGTAGAAAACCTCTCCTAGGAGGGAGAGGAGAGCATCAGTGCTGAGCATCATCCAGAGCATCCCCATCTGGAGCATCCCTGCATGGAGCATCCCCACCCAGGCTGAGCCCTGTGCCCGAAGGGGGAGGGAGGACATGGGATGCCGCTGATCGGGCACAGCACCTTCCCCAGAATCCCACCCCCCAGCCCCTGGCCCAGCACCCACCTCTGAGTCCGGAGGAGAAGCAGAAGGCATCAAAGCGGTGCAGGTGCCGGTGGCGTGGGCCGTAGCTGCGGATGCCCGGGGCAAGGTGCAGCCCACCACAGGGCTTGCGGGGCAGGCGGATGGGGTACTGCACGGTGCCGTCAGCCAGCCAGCCCGCGTTGCACCAGTCCAGCCCCTCGCTCCAGGCCTGGAAGAGCTGGTTGAAGGTGGCAAGGATGGCGCCCTGCTCCTGGCACACTTGCTCGGCTTCATGGAAGTTGAGTCTGTACTGCCCACGGGGAGGCTGGTAGGGGAACACGATGCCTGGGGGCAGACGGGGCACTCAGCCGGCTCCGCAGGCAGCCAACCCACCCCGAGTCCAGCCCCGGCAGGAGCCACAGGGGTCCCCGACCCATCCCAAATTCAGGCTCTGCGACAGGGACCACCCCAGTGTGGCACAGCCCGAGGCTCAGGCAGGCAGGGACAGGGCTGCTCTCCCCACGCAGCCGCCAGCGGCAAGTTGCCAGCGACATCTGGTGGCACAGGGGCACATGGGCACACGGACATATGGACCACAGTCCTGGGGACACACAGACCATGGTCCCAGGGAGACATGGACCACCCCTGTGGGGACAGACAGACCATTGTCATGGGGATGCACCAGCTACAGGAACAGGGACACAAGGACCAGCATCATGGGGGTGTATGTGCCATGATCCCAGGACACTGGACCACCAACATGGAGATGGATGGAACACTGTCACGGGGATAGATGGACCACGGGAATATGTGCACCACCACCATGGACCACAGTCACAGGGATCAGAGGGGACAAGCCACCATGAGAGGGAGGGGCCAGGGGCTGAGGGGGTGGGCAGGGGCCCAGCAAGGGGGACCTTTCCCCTGCTCTGGGCTTGGCAGTGGAGCTGGGACTGAGTAAGGTCCTCAATGGCAAGTGAGCAAGAGGGGTTGGACCAGTCACCAAGATTCATCACAAGATTCATGGGGACACTCAGACCTGGGAGGCGAGGGGGCGGCTGCACATGGTGCAGCACAGCGGGAAGACAGGAGGAGGCAGATGGGAGGAAGAAGAGTGGGAAGAGGCAGGAAACACTGCGGCCACGGGGTCACCCCCAACTCTGACTCCACAGTAGCATCCCCAGCATCCCGGCTGGGCAGGCTGCGCTGGGCTTACTCATTGCTGAGTCCCCACAGTCAGATGGCCCCAAGCCACCACCCCAAGCAAACACCCCATCACACTGAGCACCCCAGCCCCTTTCTGCCCACGATTGGACTCCCCAACGCCCCTGCCTTGTGATCTGCCCCAAGGAAAGGGTGCCACGGGAAGGCCAGGCTCACTGGCTTGGCACAGGGGTTCAGGCGGTCCCCACCTTGCAGCTGGAGGTCCACCACGTCGCTCTCGTCCTCCAGCCCATCAATGACCTCGCAGCGGTATTTGCCATCATCCTGCAAGCGCACATCGCTGATGACCAGCGAGGCTTCCCGCCGGCTGACCTGGCGGAGGTGAGCACGGCCCTGGAAGTCCCCAAAGGCCATGTAAGTCTTGCCGATGGCCACCAGCACATCCTGCTCCTTGGTGTAGTCATCCCGCAGCTTGGACCACTTGATGCGGATCTTGGGCTTGGCCTCCATGTCAGGTTCGTAATGGTAGTGGCAGGGCAGGGTGACGTTGGCGCCATTGGAGCTGTAGACAGGGTCTTTGGAGGTCTCTACCACCAGTTTGGCCCCGTTGAAGTAATCCACTGGGGACAGGGAGGGAAGGTGTGAACTGTGGGTCAGGGTCCAGGGCTGGGCAGTGTCCCCAAATCTCCCTGCAGACACTCTGCTCCCTCCCGCCAGCCACCTCTTCTCCCTGAGCATCCCATGAGCATTCACAGAGCATCCCTGGAGCACCCCCGCCTGCTCCTCTGGGGTCCACATCCCCCCCAGGAGATGGGTTCCAGCAACATCCCAGAGGTAAAGGGGGGACTTCAGGCCCTTGCACCGACCTCCACCCCTGCCAATCCCCGATATACCTTCCTCCTGCCCGTTGCCCTTGTCGTTCATGAGGTGGTTGTAGTAGAAGCCGTTGTAGAAAGGGTGATGGAAGCCGCTGGCCAGCCGCAGCAGGGTGGCCTCCAGAAGCAGCGGGAGCAGCAGCATGGCAGGGGAGCGAGGCTGAACCCTGAGCTGCTGAGGGGGAAAGGTCTGCAGTAACACCCCAAAATAGCCAGGAGGGCCCCAGCACTCCTGGCACACGGCAGCAGGCAAACCCCATCACAGGCATGCAAGGAGAGCAGTGGGAATAGCCGGCAGAGTGGCTCGCCTGCCCGCAGGGGAGGGCGCAGACAACCTGAGCCGTACCCCCAGACCTGCCCCACAACTGGGGCTCCCAGTCCCCTCCATCCTCATCCTCCCGCCTGGGGTCCCACCAAGGGGATCACAGAGCAGCCAGCCCGGAGAGGGAAACTGAGACCAAGCCTGGGACAGGGCAGCCGGGGGAAACAGGATCCCAGGGCATCCTTTGAACAGGGAGCACTGGGAAAACATCACGTAGAGGGTGTGGGGGGGAGAGAAGTGGCCGAGCCCCGCTGCAAGCCGCAAGCTCGGTTTACAGAGGCAGCCGAGCGTGTAGCCCAGCCGAGGCGGGGAGGAGAGAGCTCGGGGCTGCCTCCGCTGCCCCGGCACCGGACAAAGCGCGGCGGCACCCAGCCGGCCTGCCGGAGGACCCCTGGCTCCAACCCGGGGCAGACGCTTTGCACCGCGGATGTGGCTGGCGCTGATCCCGTGCAACACGTTTCACTCCCAAACCAGGTCCTCCGGGTGGAGGGAAGCCCGGCTGCCCCACGGCACCGGAGACCCACGCTGCCCCGAGCTCTGGGTGCCCCAGGCAACCAAGGGTGCCCTGCATGGGGCTCACCCAGGGCGGCTCGCAGCAGTATTTGCCGGCTTGCGAACTTTCCCGGAGCCGGCAGAGGGGGCCCGGAACCCGGCAAGCCTCCGGTAGCCCCCCTCCAAACCTGGGAGGGATCTGACATCCGTGCCCCCTGCTTAGACAAGGTTTACCAGTGCCTGCAAAGGTGCCCCAGGCCAGGGGGCTGTGGCAGAGCGGGTGCTCACCCCCGGCAGGGTCCGACACGGCGTACAGCGGTGGTCTCTGGGGACGGGGGTGGGCAACCGGGTGCTCTCACCATGGGTTGCTCATTCCCGGGCTCTCCTCCCCGGTCGGTGCCCCTGCCCCGCTTCCTGTGGGGTGCAGCCCACACTTGCCACCCTCTGAGGTCCGTGGCGTCGGTGCTGGAGGGCACGGGGTGCACCCTCTCGATGGCCAGTGCCGCCTCGGTAGCCCGGTGGCAGCGGTGCATGGTGCCGCAGGCACCGGAGCCTGGCAGGCACACGGCCACGTGCTGCCCACGCCTGGCAGGGCGGGCTCGAGGCACCGGCAGCTTCACACCTCAGTCTGGGGGGCCACCAGCTCTGGTCCCCCTGTGCCTAGCCACCCCCCAGAGCCCAGCGTTGCAGTGACGTGCTGGGGGGGCCCGGCATCCTCAACTGCGATGGCGGTCAGCATCGTGCTGCAGCACCCACCGTAGCGATGCCTGGCACATTCCGTGGTGATGCCCAGCATCCTCCGGGGTGATGCCCGGCACCCTCCATGGCGATGCCATCCCTCCCTGCCCTCCCCGGCAAGCCGTGTGCCCACCACCCCGGGGTGCCAGCCCTCCCCAGCCCCGGCTCCGGAGCCAAGCCCCACTCACGCTGGTTGCGGGCAGGCTGCAGGCAGGCGTGCAGGCAGGCTGCAGGCAGATGCACTGTGTTTAGGGCTCTTGCAGGGCTGAGAGGAAGCAGCTCCAGGTCCTGCCTCTTAAAGGGAAACACACGCCTTTCCCAACCCCCTGCTCGCAGCCCAGAGCTGGGGTGGGTGTCCCCGGCCCCCCGCCTGCCTGCCGTGCCCAGGCAATGGCCTCGCCATGCGCCCGCACGCTGCCCGCACGCTGCCTGCAAGCTGCCTGCGTGCCTCATCTGTGATGTGCCAGCTGCCAGCATTGCCCCCAGCTCGGAGAGCAGAGCAGCGGGCAGCGGGGTGCCCAATCAGGGCTGGTGGGACCCCATGATGCGCCATGCAAAGCCCCAGTGAAGCCACAGGTCTGGGGGAGGAGAGCCACCCCTTGTCCCACGTCCCAGTGGGTGGACTGGCAGTGGTGCCCAGGCGATGGTGACATTGAGCACGCATGTGGGCAGGAGCACTGTGGGCACTAGCAGCTCGGGACGGGAGGGCTGCAGTGGAGGGTGGTCTATGCCCGGGATGTGGAGGCAGTGCCTGCCTGCTCTGGGGTCCAGGGGAGGCAGCTGAGCCTCAGGGTTCAGCATCTTCCGGGTCTGCTTGAGGCCGTGGGGGCAAAGCAGAGGCACAGAAACAAGGGAAAAAGCTTCAGGGTGCCCAATTGCCCCCATCTGAGGAGGCATTATCCCTAGACCTGGGCGATGCCCTCCATGCCAGCTCCCACCGGCACACAGACACGCAACCCCGGCTCCGAGAGACCCACACCCAGCCCTCAGGAAGGGCAGCACGGCCAGGGGATGCCGGTCCGGGGGTGGCCAGTGGGGCTGAGCACATGGAGGAACCAGGGAGCAGCGTGTGCCCTGACCCGGTGACCCGCCGCCCCAGCCCAGCGCGCCGCTTCGCCCCCCGCTTTGTTGTTTTATGGCAAGGAAATGAGGCACAGGGGCCCTGGTCCGGCTCTTGCCGCCGCGCAGGACGGCATCAAGCCGGAAAGAAAACAACTCATGTAAAAATAAACTGCAGCGAGGCTGGCTGTGGGCTGAAGGGGGCCAGGACCCCTTCCCGAAGGCCCCCCCGGTACGGCGTGCTTGGGGTGCGATCTCGTCTGCCCGCCGCCGCCACGCTGATAGGGAGCAGCCGACACGGAAACGGCGTTATCTGCCGCCAGCGCCGGCCCCGCAGCCCCCGTCCCCCATGGGAAGCCCTGACCAGGGATGGCTGCAGGACCCGGCATCTGGTGGCACTGCTCTTCCTTGCTCTCCTTCTCCCTGCACAGCCACACATCGGGGCCTGCCAGCCCTCCCCGAGGAGGGACACAGGAGGGCTGGGCTGCTCGGGGACACAGGAGCGTGACGGCCGGGCACGCTGCCTGCTTGCCTGCCCGGAGCAGACTGCTCAGCAGCCCACAATGGAGGGGCGATTACATCTCTCAGCATGATGGCATGGGTTTGCTGCACGCCAGCATCCCGACCAAGGCTCCCCGGGGACCCCAGCCCTGCCCTCTGACCAAAGCAGGTGGTGGGATGGCATCCTGGCTGCATCCCAGTCACATCCTGACTGCATCCCAACTGTATGCTGGCCACCAGTGTCCCCCGGCAGTTGCTTGCCCAAGTTGTCCATGTCCCAGTGAGACGGTGATCGGGATGGTCCTCTCCACCCCGGTGGCTGTGCGGACAGACAGACACCCTCATCATGGAACGCTGCTCCTTGACGTGGCCGCCCCATTGTTTCAGAGCCGAGGAATAAGCCACACGGTGCCCTGCGCTGCCTGTGCTGCTTGTGCGCAGCACCTGCCAGGAGCCATCCTCTGCCCGGCTCGAGGGGAGCCGCAGCGGGGAAGGGGAGATGCTTTTGTGCATCTCTCTTCAGCTCATGGCTCACTTTTGGCCACGGCTCTTGTCTGGAGGTGGCCAATGACACCCTCCACCTCCTCCTGGGGAGCAGGCAACACGGGGAAGGATCCAGCCACCGGCAGCCCCCTGAGGAAGGAGGACACCCCTTTGCTCCCTCTCACCTCTCACCCTATTTTTGGATCTTTCAGGGATGATCCCAGATTTGTTTTCTCTTCCCTGAGGGGGACCCTGGGTGGGACTTGTGGGTTTTAGGGTGAGCGAGGCTATGCAGAATGAGGGTAGCTCTGACCTGGGAGCACGTGTTTAGGGCACGTGTGTAGGGCTGGCTGCGATTTTCGTTGAATGGGAGCCATAAAAATGTCATCCCTGTCTTCCCCGCCTCAAAGCCGGCAGCTGACAGCTCTGCCGTGGCCCCACCGGATAGATTTCCCACTGAAATGCCGCTTGCGCGGGACGATTCCAGCGGGAACCTGTTGCCCAAAGCTCAAACTGGGGAGGAAAACCCACATTCCTAGTGGGATGGAAGAGGCGGTGATCTGTGCCGGCTTTTCCAGGTGGAGCCAGGAGGATGCTCTCCCTGATGGCTGCTTCCTGAGGAACTGGCTCGTGGGCAGCTGGCAGCACCGGCAGCCGAGTCAGCAGGCAGCGGGGTGCCACAGCCACAGTGTGACGGCCCTCCCAGCCTTCCTGCTGTCCCAGCAACCCAGCCGCGTCCGGGAAGAGCATCCCAGGGATGGGGACAAGCCGTGAAGGGCTGTGCTTGGGGTGGAGGGCACCCTGGCCCTCGCAAACCCCCAAGTCTGGGGCTCGGCCGGAGGAAGGAAACACGACAGAGCTGGGAAGGGGCTCAGCATCCATCAGCGGGTCTGGCCTGGGGGGCTGGCAATGGGCAGGGGGAAGCAGTGGCCGAGCACTGAGGATGCATCCCCTGCTCCAACACACAGCATCTGCTCCCATCACCTTCCCCATGGAGCCTCTGCCGTGCCCCTGGCTTGGGGCTCTCTTGGCCGGACTCAGAGCTGCTCTTATCTCTGCCCCAGCTTCCCGGCGATAAGGGTGGCACGTCTGGAGGTGAATGGGGCTGACTGTCCCTCCCGTCCCCAGCTCTAGCTGTGGCTGCTATTTGTCACCAAGCAGCCACAGCCAGAATGAATTCAGCCCAGTTTCTGGCAGCACCCCCCCCAGCCTCTCTGGTGCCCAGGGCTGGCACGCACAGGACCAGGCAGGTCCCACTGGCAGGGGCCGGGGACAGGATCCATGGCCGAGCACAGCACTGCTGGCAGCGGGAAGGTGCACGGAGGTTGTCCAGGGCTGCGATAGCTGCGGTGGAATGCAGGTGGCCCTGGGCCATTCGTGCCGACCTCAGGGGTCCTTTCCCAGTGTGGCAGAAGACTCTGAGGAGGAGAAAAGCTCCTTTGTCCTGCTCACCCCAGTGCTCCTTCCCTGCCAGGGACCCCATCCTCAATGCAGGACGTTCCTGCTCCAGCAGCATCCGTCCCCCCACCCTGCCTGGGGGATTCTGCCAGGAGCATCCCCGCAGGCAGCCCTGGCAAAACCCACAGCTCCTGCCCACCCCGGGTGCGCACTGGGGTGAAAGAGCCGCTTTTGCTCTAAGCTGGAGGATTTGCTCCAGGATCAAAGCCAAAGGAGGAGACGCAGGGCGTGGGGTGCTAATAGCGGCTTCCCCTCCCCAAGTCCCATCCCGCTGCGCCTGAGCAGCTGCGAGCACAGGCTCCGGCAGCTGCAACGGGGCGGAGGCAGCAGGGAAGATGCACAAAGCCCTGGTACCGTTTTTTGGGCAGAGAAGGGAGCTAAGGAGGGTCTGTGACAGCAGGAGAGGTGTGGGGACAGCACGGCAGCCAGTAGCCCCCAGGATGAAGGAGGCTGGGGTCTCAGAGGGGATCCTGGGGGCTCGCCAGACCTGCCGGGCTTTGGGAGGTGGCTTTCAGGGAGGCAAAGAGCAGCCAAACCAACAACCCTAAAGTTTCAGCTGGTTTTAATACTGTCAGAGACACTCCAGAGCGGGGCCACCGCCGCTCCCACCATCCCACCCGGGCTCCCTCGGCACTTGCCAAAGCAAACCCGTCGCCAGCCCAGCCCCACGGCCGCTTCGCACCCCAGCAGGCGGGGAAGCATCGCCGCCAGCGCCGCTGCCGGACACCATGCTCGCACTCCTGCTTGCCAGCACCGGGTCTCGCTCTTCTCCTACTGCTAATCCCAAGGGCTTGAGCAACGCAAGAGGCTCCCCTCCACCCCACGGAAAGGGAAAAAGTCAGGTTACAAAAAGGGTCATGGCACAGGTCTCTGCCTACTGCATTTGGGTGGTTTAACCACTGCCTTTCTCATCTTTTCTCTGCGCCCTTGTGCAGGGCCATCTCTCCCTGGCTAACCAGATTGCAGCCCCCCCCGGTCACCACTTGGGTCTGGGGACAAGGGATCTCCAGGCACCCCAAATTGCAGTAAGGTGGGGAGAGCGGGAATGCTGAGACTTGGAGGACGCTGGAGCCAGCATCCCAGGAAGGGGAATGGGCAGTGTCTGCCAAAATGCCAGCTGTGGCACCGGCCGGGAGCGCCCAGCGAGTAGAGCCACCGGCAATGGGGACCCAGCGCCTCTTGGCAGGAGCCATCTCATCACTCCGCTCACACTATGTGGCGCTGACACCACAGGCAAGCAGACCCAGGGCCTGGCAAAACTGGCATGGGACAACAGCCGAGTAGGTTTTTCAGAGCCCTTGCTTGCAGCCGTGCAGAGAGCCAGAGGGATGTCGGAGGCTGCGAGCCTGGGGTGCCTCCCATAAGCCCCCCAAAACTGCTGAGCCCTGAGCCCCAGCACAGGCGGGGGACTGCTGTTGGCTGCAGCCTCTCTGCTGGAAGCAGAAGCAAAAAGGGGGAGAAAATTTGTCTCTGGGCTTAGCTGGCAGGATGCAGCCAAGCCCTGGTTGCAGGACGGGGTCCTCCAAGGAAGCCCCAGTTGCAGGAGAAGGTCCCCCAGCCAAGCCCCGGTTGCAGGAGGGGGTCTCATCCCTGGCTAGCGGGGCAAAAGGGCTGAAGCCATCCCCGCATCCCACCTGCGAGGGCCCCATAAAGTGCAGTGCTGCAGCCCCAGCACCAACGCGGGGCAGGGGAGCCCTCTTGGCTACCGCCCGAGTTTGGGGACAGGGAGAAGGGGGAGTGTGAGGTCGGAGCAGGAGCAGGCAGGGGCGGGTAGGGCGTGGGCCGGGCGGCGAGGAAGAGCAGCCCCGTCCTTCCTCCCCCAGGCGCCTACTCGTCGCAGCCCAGCAGCTCCACGCGCAGGGTGATGCGGTTGTGCCAGGCCACGGGCAGGATGCGGACAAAGCGGGCGTAGAAGGGCACATCGAACACGTTCTTCTTGTGTGAGTAGTTGTCGCTGTTACCGTGGAAGATCTAGGAGGGGAATAAGGTGGGTGTCAGCACCGCCGGGACCTCCCTGCCACCATTCCATCCCTCCCCACAGCAGCATCCCCGAGCCCCGGGATGTCACTGCCCGCTTTGCCACGTCCCACACACCTTGGTGCTGTTTGTCTGGCCATCCCGGTAGAGGGTCCAGGACGTGCCGTTGTCGCTGTAGGCCACCTTGTAGGCTGCCACATATTGGATGTGCCCAAAGTCACGGGCTCCTTGCGTGATGATCCCCGTCACCTTCTTCTGGTCCCGGAGGTCGATCTGGCACAGAGACAACGCTCGTGGAGGCTCCTCGCAGGAGCAGTGCTCCCACCCCAGAGCATCCCGAGTGTCCTGGAGGCAGTCGGGATGCACTGACCCTTGGAGGTCAAGAGTGGAGAAAACACCACTCGACCCCTGCCCCGATCCCAGAGTGACTAATAAAACATACTGCAAAATATTTGACCCTTTAACACTTGCAGCATCCCTCAAAGCAACCCAAAGCGGGACACAAACCCTGCCGTCCCAGCTCCCTTCCCCATCAGTGCCGCTTTAACATTGCTCAAAAGGTCAATGTGGGAATGATGGCAAAAAAATCTCAATACAAAAAAAAATTAAAGGATTCCCGGAGGAAACGCATTTCCACTGGAAAGTGATTCTGGCTGAGAAAACAGGCAATTCAGCGCGGTCTGACATTTGGGTTGTAAGTGAGATGGTTTCTATTCTCTTTACTCTACCACACTGCGCTGCTGCTGCTGGCACGCTACGGGGCAAGCCAACAAATGAGATGAAAATCTTAATTTAGTTCCTGGTTTATGCTCGTCGAGGGCAGTACTAACTATATACACGTATATATGTGTATATATATGAGTATACATGTAACTCTATACACACGTACACAGGCAGCCTGCGGTGTGACAGCCCAACTCAGCATGTCATCCCGACCCCACCAGCAGACGTCTTGATAAGCTGGTTTATTTAGGGCCACGGAGCAGCTGCTTTTAATCATTTCCCAAATAAAAAGCGGGACAAATATCTAAACTGCTTTGTCCCATTATGTCATGAAATCATGTGAAAAGTACAAAAACAGGGGAGGAAAGGAAACTGAGAAGGAAATTTCAAAACTATTTGTTCCCATTCCAGACTGAGAAAAGAAACGCAAACCTGATTTTTTTCCTGCAAAACAGAAACGCGGTGTTCTGGGCAGCCGGAGAGCCGTGGGAGGGTGACACCAGGCTGGGATGGCATTTCCCGTGGGGGTGATGCAGAGCTGGAGTGCTGCAGGCTCAGGGCACCCCACAAGAAGGCCTGCGGAGATGTCACCACCCTGTCCCTGTCCCTATGGGCACTGATGTTTCTGGCCCAGCGCTCCAGCATCGCTGTTAAAACCGGTGGCTGCAGCCCTATCCCGACCTGCCCCTGCGATCCCAGCTCGGGGAGAGCCCCGCTGGGCTGTGTGCCCCATGGCTGCACCATCGCAGCGGCTCTGCCCGGTCTCTCCCACCGTGCCAGTCCCGCTGCCAGCCAGCCCGGCACAGGAGGTGGCCCCAGGCACAGGAAGTGGCCTCGGGCACATCTGGAGGAGTTGGGGAGGAGAAATCAGGCAGCAGAGGGGGGGAACCGAGACTCACCTGCAGCCACTCGGACTGGCCGTTGTGGAGCGCCGTCCAGGCGTTGGTTTTGCCCGTCTTGTCCAGGCGAGCGTAATGGGGGTGCCAGGTAAAGGCGTCGATGCCCCAGGTCTTGAAGACGCTGGAGGCTGTGATCTGCTGGTCGGAGATCAGGCGGGATTTCATGCCCAGAGGCTCCGAGCAACCTGCCGTGTTGAAATACACTGTAACACAACGGTTTACACAGGCGATGAAAAGGAAAGAGTCCACGGCACCGTCGCAAGCAAAACCCCACAGGCCCGGAATGCGCCATCCCCATGTCCCCACGTTTCCACTGCCCGGAGCGGCAGGAACGGCCGGGCAGGGAAAGGCTCGGCAGAGGCGCAGGGTTGCAGCTCACTCCCCTTTCCCTGGGATTTTTAGCTCCCAGCTATTCCCTGGTTCACAGTGCCTCCTGCTGCAAGGACGCATGGATGTCCCTGTGGCACAGCCCGGCCCGGGAGGACGGAGAGTTTCGGCAGGAGGCAGAGGAGGATGCTTTTACGGGTGAAGAGAGCAAGGCAAAGGCATCCCCAGCCCACGGCATGGCTGGCACTGCACCCACGCAGCAGCAGGATGTGACCCAAGCCCCCGCGGAGCCCTGCACCCACACGGGTCCCGCTCAGCTGACGGGGACGTGCCGCAGGGCAGGAATGCAGGAGGCATGGGGAAAGGGCTCAGGCTAATCATCCCTCACATTTCCCAGAGGACTTTGATCCTCAGTGCTTTTAAAACTCTCCAGCAGGAAAAGCAGCCGGTTTGCAGCTCGGATAGGGAGCAGGGCACAATAAAAACCCCTCAGCTGGGAACTGGGAGAGTTTGGGAAGGTGTTAGCAGCGTGAGAATGCAGCTCAAGCCTGGCTGAGATGGTGGGATTAACAGCTTGTGCTCCCCAAAAACACCCGTGGGTATTTCCAGGTATCACATAGCCGGCATGAGAAAAAAGAAGCGCTGACAAATCCCCCGTCCCAGGGGATCAGAGCCAATACAAGGGGTGATGCCCTGCCCTGTGTCACCCCCTGCCCTGTGGTCCCTGGGGAGGGGAGAGCCACCGACATTTACCGTTCATCTCGCAGCCGATGAGTTCAAAGCGCAGGGTGCAGGCGCGGCGGCACATCACGGGGTAGATGCGGATGAACTGGGCAGTGATGGGGGGGTTGAACATGTTGGTCTGCATGGTGCCGTAGTCCATGTTCCCCTGGAAAACCTGCAACGGCGAGCAGGGCTGAGCGCCCCAGCCCCCCCCGCAGCCTCGTGCATAAAACCCCTCTTGCTACAGCAATGTTCCCCGAATTGTGACCAGCAGAGAGGTGCTTCCCTCTTTTTAACACAATACATACAGACAGGTCATGTTTTCATGCATTTTTTGCACCGCTGCAGAAACAAGAGAAATTTTTCTTTTTTTTTAAAGCAAGGCAGATATTCCCAGTCATTCCCTGGATGCTCGAAAAACAAGCACAAGGCGCTTGCCATAGAAACTGAGAGTGGGAAGCGTTGCCCTCGGTGATTATTCCTGCTTTGAGAGGGTGATACGCTGTCAGCTCATGCTGGGTGCAGACACAGCACCGAGCCGCGCTAAGCCGTTTGCTGGCACTTCCAGACCATGCCCGGTTCCCACAGTGTGTCAGCGATAAAGATGTTATCTGAATGACCCAAATAAGTCAGGGCTGCTTCTTTGGTTGCGCTTATTATGGTCAATTAAACAGAGCCAGAGTGTACTGCTCAGCGCTGGAACCATCTGTGCCATCTCGCTGCTAGGACGGTTCCCAACGTGGCTTTGACGCTGGTTAAAAGCACTTTCCCAAACATGGGGACAGTCTGGGATGCAGCTCACAGCCACGCTGGCACCCACACCACCCCTGGGTGAGGGGAACCGGCACGGCCCCCACGCGGAGCATCGCAGCCCACCTTGTCTGCGTCCTGCTTCTCGTCCTTGCAGAAGGTGAACTCCCGCCCGTCCAGGCTGTAAGCGACTTTGTAGGCGCGGACGTACTCCTGCTGGCCCACGCGGCGAGCGCCTTGCGTGATGATCCCAGTCAGCCGCATCTTCCGCAGCAGGTTGGCCTGGGCGGGAGAAGACAGCATGAGCTGGGATGGGGTGCACAGCTCCTGTGCCCACCAGCGCCGCCGAGCCCCACTGGGAGGGTGGGCTCACGCTCAGCATCGGGACCAGGAAAGGCACCGCGCAGGGCACTGTGACTTCCTTGAGATTAAAGTCCTCCATCCCTCCAGCCTCATATCCGAGGGTGGGCAGAGAAGGGGGGATCACCACCACCACCCCAGGTCCCCATCTTCCCCCCCAGGGACCTCATCTTCTCCAGGCATGTCACAAGATGCCCTTGTGTGGCACCTTGCTGCAGCAATTTAGCCCTGGCATTGCCACCAGAAGCAGAGAAACCCCATGACAGCAGCCCAGCAAGACCAGCTGGGGCTACCAGGGCTGCCCGCTACACCAGTGCTCCCAGACCTGCCGCAGGTACCTGGATCCAGGGGCTCTTGTCGTAGTTGCTGGAGGTCCAGGCATTGACGATGCCGTGGTTGTTGAGGCGGGCGAGCTCTGGGCCCCAGCGCTGGAGGCCGAGGAAGCCGTAGTGGACAGAGGATGCCGAGAGCTGGGCGTCAGAGATGGCTCCTCCTTCCATGCCCAGAAGAACTGCACAGCCTGGGGGTGTGGGCGAGAGAGGGCAGAGTGGGGACATCAGCACCAAAGACAGATAGTGACCAGGAGGCAAAACCAGGGGGTCATTTGCCCGTTGTCTGAGGACAGGGCAGGAGATGGAGGCCAGCGCTAGGATCTGCTTGTCCCTTATGTGTTCCCACCTTCCTCAGCCTTCAGCCAAAACCACACTGTCCATCAGCTCCCCTCTAGGTGGAAAAAGGGACGCTCTGGGGACCCTCTAGAAAGGAGATGGCATCTTCCCGGGGATGCTCCCTCCATCAGGACCAAGCTTGGTGGCACCAAGGGCAGCCGGCACACAGGCACCCATGGCTGCCCTCCAGATCCCCTGAACTAGCTGGTGAGAACCCTCCTGGGTGTGCCAGCGATGGGGGACAGGGCAGTCAGGAACAGGGAGGAAAAGAGAATTCTGTATGATTGGTGCCAGGGACTTACGGACATGGCAGGTCTTCCCCAAGAACGGAGAAGGACACTTGCAGGCATAGTCGCCATCCAGGTCCAGGCAGGTGCCTCCGTTTTTGCAAGGCTGGGAGTGGCAGTCATTGTTGCCTAGGAGACAGAGTCGGGGAGCTCAGGACGTGACCCCAAATCCAGTCCCAGGGAGGAGACCCCTCATTTGGTGCAGCAATAAGAGGGGAGAGGCATCCCCTGAGCAAGGGCCACGGCAGCATCCCTGCCGATATGGTGGCACGGGTTGAAGTTCTAACCCAAGGAGCCTCCTAAGCCATGTCCCTGCTGACTGCAGCCACGCGGATGCATCGGGACACACAGCCACAGCAAGGCTGGGAGGTCATGCGGAGCAGACTGAGCCTCCAGGCACCGCTTGTCTCATTACTTGAGGCACCATGTCCCTCCGAGCAAGGCTCAGACACAGCCGTGTCCCTGCGCCATGGTCCTTCCCTCAAACCTGCAAGGTCCAAACCAGCCCGTGGTCCCCAATAGAGCCCAGCGCCCAACATGGCCACAGCTGGAAACACCCCCTGGGTGTCACCACAGTGCTGCCCAGAGGGCCCCCAAGCCCTTAGCAGCAGAGTAGCCTCCCCCAGTTCCCCCAGACCCCACTGTACTCACTATTCTGGCAGTGCACCCCATCATACCCCGCGGGGCACTTGCAGATGTAGTCGGTGAAGACATCTCCCCGATTAGGGACCAGCTGGCACTCGCCATTGTTGTGGCAAGGATTGGGGTGGCAGGGGCCTGGGGAAGAGGGAAAAATGGCTGTAATACAGGCACAGGTGTAAAATGAGAGTATCTAATGGGCTGTCACTCCCTGAAGACATTGCATCCCCCCAGGTGATGGAGGTCACCGCGTGTCTGCTTGGATCTCTGCTCTATGTGCTCATCAGGAGGGCTGGACCCCAGGGCCAGACCCCAGGGCCAATGGTGCAGGGCCATGACGAGGGCATAATGCCACTCTGCAAGACTCAAGGACTTCACAGAACCGCCATGATGGGGTCAGCACCTCACCTTTCTCCGTCTCATTGCAGTCAATCCCAACGTAGCCCTCGGGGCAGATGCAGAAGAAGGGGGTCTCATTAATCCCGGTCAGGCAGGTGCCCCCATTCTGACAGTGGTTCACGTCGCAGAAGTCACCTGGAAGCAAAGCCACACGTCACTGCAAGCCATCTCTAAGGTGGGTATCCACCAGAGCCCCGCAGATGCACATGGAGGCATCCCGGCAGGAGCTGCTCCCCTGCGGATGCTGTGGGGACAGGAGCACCCGCCAGGGGACAGTGGGACTGGCTGCCGGATCCCACACGGGACTGCAGGTGTTCAAGAGCCATGGTTGAGACCAGGAGCATGAGAGGGCGGCCAGGACCTGCCCTGCCCTGGCATATTAAAAAAGGGGTTTAACAGAGCCTGCACGTCAAACCAGAGCCTGCACGTCAAACCAAGGCCAGATCTTTGGTGCATCAAATGTTTCCACTGCTCAGCTGGGAAGGTGGCCAGGCGGGGGCTCGCTCAGGCGTGAGCAGGACAGGATTATTCAAGGGAATGGGGCTGGTCCCATGGCTGGGTTTTGCTAATGAAAGTTAGTACTCGCAAGACCAAAAAAAAAAATCATTGTAGGGGGAGCCTGCAGGCCTCGGTCTCAGATGCTGAAGACACATGAGGAGGAAGCATAAAGTCCATCCCTGCACGATGCCTGCCAGAACTCCATTCACTCCAAGCACTCTCTGAGGAGCTCCCACCAGGCAGCCCCAGCCCAAGGGCAGGTCCCCCTGGGCAGCTGGTGGGGCTGCACTGTCCTCCCCATCTGTCCACCCACCTCCAGCACCTCCCATGGTACTGGGTTTACGTGGCGAGGTGGTGGTAGCTGGGGGGCCGCAGGGGTGGCTTCTACGAGAAGACACCAGGAGCTGCCCCCAAGCTGGGAACAGCCAGTCCCAGACCACTCCAAAAGAGACCTACTGCTGCCCAAAGCTGAGCCCATCACCAACAGTGGTGTTGCCTCTGTGATAATATGTGTAAGATAAGGTAAAAAATGTTGCACAGCAGCTGTGGGAGAGAGGAGTGAGAAAAATGTGAGAGAAACAGCCCTGTAGACACCCTGGATAGAGAAAAAGGAGGGGGAGGAGGTGCTCCAGGCACTGGAGCAGGGATTCCCCTGCAGCCCACGGTGAATACCACGGAGAAGCAGGTTGTCCCCCTGCAACTTGTGGAGGAAACCACAGTGAAGCAGGTTGTCCCCCTGCAGTCCATGGAGGACTCCACGCTGTAGCAGTCCGTTCCTGAGGAGCTGTACCCCATGGAAAGGACCCACACTGGAGCAGCTCATGAAGAACTGCAGCCCATGGGAAGGACCCACACTGGAGATTTTTCATCTTCTTTTCTCCCCCGTGTCCTGCTGAGGAGGGGGAGCGAGGGAGCGGCTGGGTGGGCACCTGGCAGCCAGGAGAGGTCAAGCCACTGCACCTGTCAACCTTCTGCTCCCCATTGCAGTGCTGAATCAGACTGCAAGAGCCAGGCTGAAATTCCTCCCACCCTCAATTTATTCTGCCCCAAGAGCTGCAAGACAGCAACACTCTCCATAAACCTCGACCAGATTCCCACAGATCTGTCTGAAAGCCTGAACAACTCCTCGCCAAGCGCTGGGACAGCACATCCCTTGATGCCAGGCTCTTCTCTGCCACGCCACAGGAGTCAGAGCAAGGGCTGAACTCAGGTGGAGACTCAAGAATAACCCCCCCACTACCTGCATGCCCCGGAGAAGGTGGAAGTTAATGAGCTGTGGGCTCGCTGCCCAGACCCACACCACACAGCACAACTCTCATTAGCCTAAGCTACTACTCAGCGAGCTCCTACTCATTAGTCTTTTAATAGCAGGACTCCTTGGAGTTAATCCTACTCTTCCTGACACTCCACATCTGTAGGGTACACACTGGTGGCAGACAGGCCAGCGTTAGGTGAAGGTTTCCGAAAAGATGCTGTAGCTCCCTTAGCCCAGCCTCAGGAGGCAGAAAAACTTGGGCACCGATTCAAGTCGCTGCCTGCGCTGCCCAGCCTGTTCTGCATGACCTCATGCTCCATCAATGCGCTGCCATGAGCTACGGCATGGGAGGAGAGCGCTCGTGCTGATATGTGGGGATGCCTTTGCCCCACGCCCCTCCGCAGGTCTCGGGCGCATCCAGCCGCCCCATCCCAAGGATCTCTCCCAGCAGCCATCCAAGGCCTTGGAGACAGAGCTGCTTCTGTTCAGCAGTGGGAGCCAGCTGCTTCCCCAGGAACAGAACGCCAAGGAACGTGTGCTCCCCGGCATCCGCAGTGCCTCCGACCCAGGAGAGTCTGGGGTGGGACACAGCAGCAAAAGAACTCCTCCCATAGTCGGGACAGGAAGGGTCCCAGTTTTATACTTTTAACTATCCCAAGTGACTGGGCTCCTTTTTATCCCCTCCCAGGAATAATCCCTTACGTGGTGGGTCTCGCTAGCCAGCCCCCTGCCTAGCAGCAAGGCACACGGGTCACATTTTCCACTATGGCAAGTAGTTTTGGATGCTCCTGTTTCCCGGCTGTTTCAGGCCTGGTTTCGGAGCAGTTCAGCATCTCCATGCTCCCCACACACATTTTTCTCCGGTCAAGGACAGAACTGCCACTGGCTGGACAGTCAGGAACCAAGGCAACAAAGATCAGCCACCGCTTTTGGAAATGTTTGCTTATACGAACCCACAGGCTGGCTGGAAGGCAAAAATAACATCCTCCGAAAACTGGGACGGCTGGGGGAGGTCAGGTCAAGCCTATCTCGGGAGGGCAAAATGGACACCTCTGCCCAGAGAGAACCAGCACAACCAGGGCCTTCATCACAGCACACCTTCCTGCTGCCCTTTGTCCCCCGGCCCACAGCCTGCACTTGGGCTTTGCTTCCCTTTTCCCTGGTCTCACCCATCCGTTTCGGAGTCAACCACCCCAGGCGTCATCCACAGGGTGATGATGGAGCTACTTCTCCCCGGCGTTCCCCTGGCCAGGCCAGCCCTGCGTGCTGTGCCAGGCAGTCCCAGGGAAGCTGTTTACATCGCAGGCACGGTTATCTAAGCCTGAAAGCACGGGACAGCCCGGCTGAGCTATTCCCGGCTCGGGAGCAAGGACGCAGTTGTGGACCTGAGCTCCTCTGCTCCTGGTCCGCAGGGGCTGTGCACCCTTCTCACTTGCCACCCCTGCACCCCACACACGGCAACCTGGACCCTCTCATCCTGCACCCCAGATCCTCTCGCTCTGCACCCCGGATCCCCTCCACCTCAGGCTCCCCTGTATCCCAGATCCCCTGCATCCTGGCTCCCCATCACCCCAGGCTCCTGGGCACCCCTGATCACTGGCACCCCAGCTTCCTGAGCTCCTCAGCACCCCTGATGCCTGGCACCCCGGTTTCCCCGCACCTCAGGCTCCCTGGCACCCTGGATCCCCTACGCATCTGACAACCCTGAATCCCAGATCCCCTGCACCCCCATCACCCCAGGCTCCCTGGCACCACTGATCCCCAGCTCCCTGCCACTCCGGGCTCCCCTGCACCCCAGATCCCCTACACACTGGACAACCCTGCACACCGGACAACCCTGCACACCGGACCCCCTGCACTCCAGACCCCCTTCACTCTGGATCCTGGTTCCCCGGCATCCCTGACTCCCTGGCACGCCTGATCCCCAGCTTCCCTGCACCTCGGGTTCCCCCGCACCCCATATCCCCACACACACCGGACAACACTGCACCCTGGATCCCCTGCACTCCAGACCCCCTGCACTCCTGATCCCCTGCATCCTGGCTCCCCATCACCCCGGGCTCCCTGGCACCCCGCATACCCAGCACACCGGACAGCCCTGCACCCCACATCCCCCGCACTCCGGATTCCCCAGCACTCCGGGCTCCTCGGCACCCTGGATCCCCTGCACTCCGGATCCCCTGCATCCTGGCTTCCCGGCACCCCGGGCACTCACCGGCCACCACCAGCAGCAGCGACAGACCCAGCCCCAGGCAGAGCAGCGCTCGCCACGGCCTCGCCGCCTCCATTGCCGCGTCCCGACCCGCACCGACCGCTCCGCTCCGCTCCCCTCCGCGCCGCTCCGCCGCGGGGCTCGGGGCGGGGAGTGACTCAGCCCGGCCCGCCGCGGCCCCACGTGCTCCGTCGCCCGCCCCCGGGGCGGGGACCGGCCCCGCCGCGCCGGGCACAGGGCGGCCCGCGGGTCCCACCCCTCTGAGAGACCCCGCCGGGGAGCTGGGCAGGCGGGGGGGGTCGGCAGCAGAGGAGTGCAGGGTGCAGGGGGGGTACCCCAGACACCCCTGGGTGCAGGGTGCGGGGGGGGTACCCCAGCCATGCCAAGGTGCGGGGTACAAGGGGAGTACGCCAGCCACCCCGGGATGAAGGGTGCAGGCAGCAGGGGGGGTACACCAGGCACCCCAGGATGAAGAGTGCAGGCAGGAGGGGGGGTACCCCAGACACCCGTGGGTGCAGGGTGCAGGGGGGGGTGCCCCAGCCATACCGGGATGCAGGGTACAAGGGGGGTACCCCAGCCACCCCAGGATGAAGGATGCAAGCAGGCGGTGGGAGGGCGAGAGGCAAGGTTGGGAGCCCGGCCTGGTAGCCGAAAATGCATAATTAGCAGCCTGGACCGATGATACTGAGGGTACATGGGAGCAGCCAGCTCACCCCATGTCAGACCTTGGCTCTTGGGCTTCCTGAGCCTGGCACTGCCCATGGCTCCCAGCCCTGGCTGGCAGGCAGAGGGGTGCAGAGCAGGACCAGGATTCACTGGGGACTGCTAGCACTTGGCAGGAGGAAGAGCTGTTTCACAGCACAAACCCCCTTTTTCTCTCCCTGTGTGGGATGAAAGCAGGAGAGGGGCTCCCCTCCGCCGGGACAGGGCACACATGAGCACCCTGTGCCACCCTCGGTACCCAGCATGCCAGTGACATGGGGTTTTCCCAAGCTCCTCCTCACCAGCATCAAGGAAAACAGCTCGCAGCCAGGTCGGGTGTGGGCAGGAAAGGAGTTGGGGGGGGGACAACAGCTCTGTGCCCAACACACCACACCGCAGGTCTGTTGGTTCAGCCACAAACAAGCTCCTTGTTGAGCTATGCCCAGCCCCCAAGGCCTGGAAAAGCCCCGCTGTGCTTTTCCAGAGAGGAGCTGCTGCCATGTGGGGAGCTCTGGCCTCAGACGGCAGAAACTGTCAGACTAAAGCATATTCATTCTAAATTCATTTTCAGCAGCAAATGCTTAGGAAGAGGGTACAGGGAACTGCACAGTACAGGAATGCTGGATCGTTTGCCCTGGGAATCCACTCCTAAGCCCTCCTAAACATGAAGCTGATTTTATCTCTTCTTGCAAAACCCTCCATTTCAGCATTAACAAACCCATCTCAGATGCTCCAGCTGCTCATATTTACATGTTGACTCTGCCCGAGTCTTGCTACATTTCTGGCTTTGGCAACGCGGCCACCTCAGCCAGCAACGAGCCGGGCAGCCCAGCCGTGCACTTTGACCAGTCTTTCCACCTCATTTTCCATCCCCACTCCACCATCCAGCTACTGTGGTCAACCAGTGCCCGCGAGAGCACCCAGATCAGGAGCGACACCCCAGGAACAGACCCACCGGCAGGACCAGCTGCCCCGGCGTGCCAGCAATTTGCACGGCTGTTGGTGGCGTTGCTGGGGCACCAGGGCATGAGGAACATAGGGAGCCGGCTACGTAGTCCCGCTCAGACCCACCACCCTCACTGGTGGTGTTTCCTTTGATTAATAGTAACATGAAGGAAGCTCGAGGCAGGGTTTAACTCCAGCACAGGGAGCAGCAGAGGCTGGAAAGGAGGGAGAGGACAAGACACAGTACTTGCTTTCGAATAACCCTTCAACCTCAGGGTAATTACTGCTGTGGCGTTCAGAGGAAAACAAGGTCAGGAGGAGGAGAGACCAGGGCAAGATTCCCAGGCCTGTGCACAAGCAACTAGGACAAGGGTGTTTGTTCTGCCTCTGGAGGGGCAACTGCCAGGATTGGTCTCGGAGAGGATGCAAGACCCAGAGGGAGCTGTGGAAAAATCATCAGCCTCTCTAAAAACAGGAAGCAAAATGTTTTCCTCCTGTCCCCAGGGGCATGAATGCCGATGTCCCGAGGAACATGCATGGGAAGGGATATTAAAAAGCGAGTGGCGGAGGCCAGGCAGAGCTACGCTCTCCACAGGGACAGCGCTTCCCGGAGGCACCAGTGGCTCTTGGAATGGAGACCTGAGATGGAGCAGGGGATCCCAACAAGAAACCAGGGTTGGGAAAAGCCTATGCTGTTCCAGATGGAAGAAGGAAGCTCTGGCTATGGGAGACAGAGCAGAGAGAGGAGCAACCTGTCAAGGGCAGGGAAGCAGCGAGGAATGGAGACAGCCCCCACAGACGTACACCACACCCCGGGTTCATACAGCCGCCAAGTTTTCACAAGGGATGGCTCTACTTGAAAGAGTTGGGTAGGCCGAAGGTCAGGCATAATTTCACTCCCTTCTGCAGGGATTACTTAGGCCTTGTTATAGCAGGATTTACCACTGGGTTTGGTTTCTTCTGCATGGAGATCTGCCAGGCTTTGCTGTGCCGTAACCCTTTCTGAGCCATGCAGATAGCCAATATCCTGGTTCCCGTAGCTTGGGGTGATAAAGAGGAAAATGGGTGATGGGGCTGCATGTTTCTCTGATACAATTCTCTTTATTTCCAAGCTTACACAAGGGTGTTTTCCCGTTAAAGAGAGAGACAAACAATACACAGCCTGGCCCTTGCTCAAGCATAAAGCCCCCATCCACCATAAAACTGGCCAGGGTGCGTCTCTCGGCTGATGAGTTTGCGGTGATGAACTCTGGTATCACCAGTTTCGTGTTCCTCCTCTCCACTCCCTCTCAGACACTCACCTCTGACCCATGGGACCTCTCCCCCTGCCATCAGATAGCAATGACACCCCCCCAAACCCCAGTAAAGTCCCGCTCAGCCCTCACATGGATCTTTTTTTTGGGTAGCAGCCCCTATTGTTTCAGCTATCCGTTCTATAAAGAAGTTCACTGGCTTAGGTTTATCTCAAAAGAAAGGCAGCCGTTACATCCCAGAGGGATTCCCCACCCGAAACGCTCCCACAACCCTCCCCGCAATATGGTTTTCCTCCCTCACCCCAGCATCGAGGGCCCAAAAAAAACCCTGGCAGAGGTAGCCAGCCCCATCCCTCGCAGGCACAGCTCTTTCCTAGCACCCAAAGTTGTGGTTCAGGCCACAGCACGGGTCCTGGGAAGGTTTCCTGCCCCATGGGATCAGCACCGCCATCCTGCTACACGTGTGAGCCACTCCGAGTGGGAAGGAGAAGCAATGCACAGCTCCGTCACAGAGGATTAAGCCCCAGTCTCAGTCTGCTCCTAATCCCTCTAACGGGATAACCAAGCGCTCGGTGCCAGCATCTCTAACCTCCTGCAGCCTTCAGCGCCTGCCAGCCTGCCAGCGCGTGGTTTCCGACGGCTGCAGAAAACATCCACTGGCCGGGACAATCTTTGCATGTGGCTGGACTTCTATGTTTATTTTCCAGGGAAAAAAAAAGCTTTCCACACTCCGTGCCCTTTGTATCAAAAGGGCGACAGTTTCTTTAAGCTGAGGCTTTACATTTAGGGATGCTAATGTTTAGGTACCAGGAATTTCAGGACTATCTGAAGAAACCTAGATACTGAATATCCTCAGGGTATGGAAAGCTCTGTATGGCTACCAAGCGCCCTTCAGGGTATATAAAACTTTGTGATTTAAAAGGAAGAAGGCAAAGGGCAGCACCGTCCCCCAGTTTTGCTCCATTCCCACTGCTGATCGTGTCAGAGCTCCGATGAGATCCCAGCCAGTTTAACTTCAAGGCCTTTGCTCTAACCTCAGTAAACAAGATTATACCCAGCTTAGAGCTGGTGTGTGTGTGTGTAAGGTGCTTAATATAAGCACCTTTATATAACCCCCTTCTCTGAATTGAAGTGCTTTGCAGTGTTTAAGGATTTATCCATGCATATCTCCAACAGGAAAGGTGTTGCCTTCATCTTCATTTGACAGATGGGAAACCAAGGGCTGGAGGGGCTCCAGGAGAGGACATGTCTCCCTTTATTTTGTCCATCAAAAAGGTAGGCATGCGGGCTTGGCCTCTTACACACACCTCCTCAGCAGCCGGTGGTAACAGCAGCATTTCCAAAGGTCATTTGTATCTGCTACAGGAGGAATCGCACTGGGAAACAGCTGTCTCTCCACCGGCGATGGATCAGCACCAGATAGGACTAAGCCCCTGTGTGGTGATGGCTGTTCCCCACAGTGGAAACAGTGCCCAGGAAGGATGGAGCTGAGCCCACATGCCAGACTCGCCTTGCCCCTCTCCAGCCCATTGGTTGAAAGCACCCATCCGATGAGAGGAACTGACACTCCGTGGTACATCGTGATGCACAATCGAAACCATTTATGGATTAGCAGCGGTGAGCGGCCTGACCATGCCGAGCACTGAGCAGATCCCGTAGGCAGATAAGCCGTGGCTCTTTTGTTCTTTTTGAGGAAGCTCTTGGCAAGCTCCTGCCTTGACACAAAGCACTAAATTGTGTACTTGATAACTTTGTCACCGAAGTTCCTCTGATAACCCAGGTTTCTGTGGTAAGGGACAGATCCTCATCCTGTTATCATGCTCACAAGACCCCTCCTTACTCAGTCCATCGATTGGGTGCATGTGCTTCTGTCATACGCTTGACGGGAGGTCCTCCAAAGGTTGTAAGGCTCAAGGCAAGCTTGCAGCCTGATTAAACATCGGGGGCCTGACGGCACTAATGCTATATGAATATGTAACAACACTAATGAACTCTAACGAGCTGGGCTACAAGGTTTGCAAGGAGCCCAGAACCTGTCTTACCGGCTGGTGAAGAAGAAGCAGTTTGCTCATTACAGCACGTTCCCCTCCCACCCATCCGTGCCGGGGAGAGGCTCTGCCCAGGCCAGGGCCTCATTAATTTGTGAAGTTGCCTTTTGATCTCTGTACCTTGGAGCGTAATGAGAAGGTTTGAACTCTGCCCGTCCCCCATTCTCCGTTGCCTCCCACTGGCTCTGATCCCCCAGAGCCTGGCAGGCAAAGCCACGGATCTGCCACAGCTCTGGGATTTGTTTCTTCCTGAAGAGAGGCATATTTGGGGCCTTTTAAGACACACTTCAGTAGCTACATCTATGGCTGGTTGCAGCAGGAAAGCACAGGTCCCTGAACACCTCCCTCTCTCTCGCACAGACATGCAACCCTGCGGGGGCATCCGGGGTGATCGCACCTCAAACTCGGCTCCTTATTCCCTCGGTTCCCGCAGCCCAAAGTGGCTCTCAGAGGCCACCTGGAGCCAGTTGTGCCCCTGTGTGGAATGGCTGGGGACTGTGGATGCAGGACGCTGGCTCCTGTAGGACTTCTGCTCTGGAGGTAAGCTCCTGGCGCCCAGTGCCTTCAGCTGGAGCTGCAGCAGGAGCTCCTGTGCTGGCAAAGAGCCATACACCCCTCTGCCTCGAGACCTGTCAGAGCCTCCCCCTGTGATTACAAGCTGCTGTCCCATCCTGGATGGATCTTGCACCACCAGCACACCAGTTGAAGCTCCTTCTCCGCTGCTTCCTGCCCCTTGGGCTGCAGCCTCCGGAGCCACAGCGGAAACCGCAGCAGGAGCTCGTTTGGCACTGCGGTCCGTGTCCAGGAGAGCCTGCTCAGCCGCTCAGTTACTCCTCTCCCATGGCTCCTCCTTTCCTCAAAAGGAAATGAAAACAAGCTCCAAGCCAGACATGTGTCCTCAATGAAACCCATCTGTGAGAGCCCGAGCGGGTCCATTGCCTGGTCAGGGTGTCCAGCCCTGCCATGGAGGAGCGCACGTAGCCAGCCCCCGGGGCAGCACGCACCCAGGGGGACACGAGGCCGGAGCAAGGGACACCACGGGACTGCTGGGGCAGCTGCATCCTCCCCCAACGCACTGCCTGGGACCATGCTACCTCCTGTCTCAGCAGTGACAACAACTCCTGGGCAAGAAGCCAGCTGATAGCTCTGCACATCCACAGACGTCTCCATACAGTTTCCATACACATTGTTTGGAGCAGTGAAGACCTCCTTAGCAGGAACAACAGTGTCCTGAGGGGCAGGGGTATCCACCCATCCCCCTGGCTGCTTCACAAATTTCCTCCGAAGGAGATCTCCTAGAGCTCAGTTTTGTATCAGACCCCTGTAAAGTCTCCCAAGTGTTTTTCCCTCCCTGCCAAGAAATTTATACTAACATGAATTTAAGACATCCATTCTGTTAGTCATACCCCATAAGTCCCCTGCAATCACCCCTCCTTCTCAGTGGGATCTCCCACTACACCAATTACCTTCTCCAGCTTCCACCAGAGCCTTTATTACAGCATGAACCAATTTGCCTTCTGCCATCAAACTCCCTCCAGGCATTTTCACGTTACTCTTCCCTCTGACCTCTTTGTCCTGCCCCACGGCCCAGTTCATACTGGATGCAAATCCCACGTATTCTGCATTCTCCCAGTGTCTCCTGGAAGAGTTAAACAGCCCCCGCTCCAGTGCTGAGTACCTAGTTGTCCCCAGCTGGCAATGGGCTGCTGCTCTGACACCCCCAGCAGCAAAACCAGTGGCTCTTGCTGGAGGCATCCAAAGTAGATACAGTGAGTAAAAGCATGTGGACCTCACAGCCCCTCTTAGCCCTAACAGGGCTTCGCATCCCCCTGCAGCATTCCCTTCAGTCCATGTTCTCGGCCAAGTTCGTTTGTGCCACCTGGAAGGGTTCCCTAGGGACCTACGGATGCAGCCCCAGCACCTCCTTCGGCACACATGGTGGGGCCAGGGCAGTTATTAGGGGCTTGGGTGGTAATCCATTTTAGGATGCTCCCTTCCAGTCCTTGCTATCCCACCTCAAGCTCAAGGTGGAAAGCAGGAGGGAGGTCACCTACATGGAGACCTGATGTGGCTCATTTCCATGAGCAGGGCTGGCTTCCCGGGCAAACCACGCTGTATGGATGCTGCTCACCTAAAAGAACCCCAGAACCTCCCATGACCCGGAGGTAGGAGTAGTCCCTTTAGGGTAGAAATGTGGCTCCTTTGTGGTGTCTCTCCTTTGTAATGTCTGCATCTACTTTTTGGTAGGTTGTTTTCTGCAAGACCTAGGAAAGTAAGGAAACACAGAATCATAGAATGGGTCGGCTTGGAAGGGACCTTAAAGATCATCTAGTTCCAACCCCCCTGCCATGGGCAGGGACACCTCCCACTAGACCAGGCTGCTCAAAGCCCCATCCAGCCTGGCCTTGAACACCTCCAGGGATGGGGCAGCCACCACCTCCCTGGGCAACCTGTTCCAGTGTCTCACCACCCTCACAGTAAAGAATTTCTTCCTAATCTAAATCTACCCTCCTTTAGTTTGAAACCTCTCATCCTATCACTACACTCCCTGATAAAGAGTCCCTCCCCAGCTTTCCTGTGTCCCCCTTTAGGTACTGGAAGGCTGCTATAGCATCTACCTGGAGCCTTCTCTTCTCAAGGCTGAACAACCCCAACTCTCTCAGCCTGTCCTCATAGCAGAGGTGCTCCAGCCCTCTGATGATCTTTGTGGCCCTCCGCTGGACCCGTTCCAACAGGTCCATGTCCTTCTTGTGCTGAGGGCTCCAGAGCTGGACACGGTACTCCAGGTGGGGTCTCACCAGAGTGGAGTAGAGAGGCAGAAACACCTCCCCCAACTTGCTGGCCACGCTTCTTTTGATGCAGCCAAAAAAACATCTCCCTGTGTTCCTTCTCTCCTAGCTACGCCTGCACATTTGCCTCGCCTGCAGGCAGCCAGGCAGAGCAGATTTGCCAGCAGTGAGGACGGTGACCCCACAACCGCAGCTTCGGGGTGGCAGGGCTGTGTTTCGCAGGGCACGTGCAGCCCCACGCAGGAGGCACGTTCGCCCTGGCTGCCTGCGGTTAGCTGGCAGGCTTTCCAGGGAGCAGCGATCTGCTCAGAGAGCTGCTTGTTTGGGAGCATGTCGTGTTTTTGCCTGGTCTTGCAGCTGCCTGTCAGCCACTGTACAAACACAGCCCTGTCTCCCCTGTCCCCCCCCGGGGTTTTCTGTCTCTCCTCAGCTCTGCTCTTTGCTGGGCTCAGGATTAGCCACACCTCAGCTGGGTAAACAGGAGCTGATCCTGCCCCATCAGCCAACGGCTTTTCGGCCTTGGCCACCGCAAGCAAGAAGGGGTCCTTGATTTTTCTCCTGAGCAAATCTCCCTTTTCATCACTCAGCAGGTCTGAAGCCCTTAATTGGACACAGCAGACGATGTGATCCTCTCCATTGGTTTCATCTTCTATTTTCTTTCTTTATTCTTCTGTTCTCTGGTTTTGTTCCACTCAGCTTCCTTATCTTCTGATCTGTTCCTCATTTTCTCACTCCTTTTCCCCCTCTCCTGTCTCTGTCCCCTCCTTTTTGCTTTTTCACCCACCTGAGGAAAGCCACCTTTTCTGTATGTTGCCTTCTGTGTGTTAACTAATGAGCTAGATGGGGCTGATATTTTCGTCTTAAAAAGCCTTGGAAGTTGTTAGTAACTACAGCCAGCACCTTGGTCTTCGTCTCAGCTCAAAGGCAGCATTTCCTGCAAATTTTTACCTGCCTTTGAAGGGATGCTGGGCGGGGAGGGAGGAGGACACCCATTCCCTGCAGCACAGCACCCTCTAGCCTCCGCCAGGGCAGCAGCTCTTTGCTGGTCTGGAAGGAGGACCTCCACCACCACCATTCAGCCATACGTCCTCCCAGTCCTGCCGCACTTCCAGCACACATAGCCCTGCGTAAGTGCGGCATTACTGCCAAATCCAAGGATGGATTTCATGGGAACTTCAGGGATCAGGAGCCTAAAACTGGTCTGTTCTGAGCAGACGTGCGGTAAATCAGACATCATTTCCAAAAGGCTGAGACATCAGCTTTGCAAGGTGGAGCCCACAGTGAGCCAAGGTGGTGTCATCCTGGAGAAGTGATCATTACACAGCGTCAGTGGCACTGTTTAATTCCTCCCACCCATAGAATAATTTGATTCCATGGCGGTACGGGAAGGGTTTTCAAAAAGGTAGTGCTGCTCCTGCGAAGCCAGGTGAGGTCAGCTGGAGGAATGGCTGTTCTGCAACCTGGCAGGTCCCTGTGTGTGGAAGAGGGTGGTCACCCCCAGCTCGCCTCTGGATGTGGCAGCAGACCTCCCCCACTTGGCTGTGAATGCTCCAGGAAAGCATCCAGCAGATGGGGATGCTCTGGATTATTCCTTCATCCCAGCCATCCCACTGCTTCTTGCTGCCTCCTCCCCACCTGCAACCCCCCAAACCATACTCCCGTGGTTCCCACCAGCCTCATCCACAACCCTCCTCCCCGCACCAGAACCAAGCTTGTTTCCTCTCTTTTTTTCCTTCTACACCTCCAGGAAACAGAGCTCTGGCTCTCTGCACGCAAACACCATCACCCTTTCCCCCAAATCACAACCGTAACCACTTCCTTCATACTCACCCTGATCCAAACACAGTTGTGTGCTCCCTACCTCCCAGACATATCCCGATTCCCGCTATTTTGGCACGAGGCAGTAGCTTCCTCCTCCGCAGAATTTCCATAAATATTGCTCTCTAGGAAGAGCCTCTTCCCCATTCCTTAGGCAATACTAAAATTTTGATTTTTAGAGGGGGCTGATAATCCCACCATTCGGTTCACTGAGCATTTCATTTTGCAGGATTGCAACCCCTTATTCTCCTCTATGGCAATTCTATTCTATGGCAACTTTTCCAGAGAAAGTATTTCACAAGCAGCCACTGAAAAAAAATGTGGCTTTAGCAGTCTCCCTCACTGTCTTCCTGAGGCTGGATAATCATAGTCTTTCCAAACTCCAACCTCAGGAACACGGTATAATGGCAAATGTCAGACAGACCACTCAGAATTAAACAGAAGACAAACAGTTTCCTTTATTCAGTATGACATCTTGGAAACACTCCAGGATAAGCTCATACATCCTTCTGGCTTTACTACATTCATTTGTTCCAATCCATCCTGCTTTCCCCCAGAGATACCTCCTCTCGCTGCTCCCGCTGCCTGCCAGATCCCTCCCCTGCATGTAACCCTGCTGCCTGTGGCAGCTGGCTTTAGGGACAAGTGCCACACCAAAGCACCGCTTAGCCTCTCCAGCTGTGTCTTGATTTACCAAAATTTACAGAAATGGTTCTGAAATGGCCATGAGCAAACATGAGGTGGCCGTTGTTGGGAACGGGTCTGCTTAGCCTGGCAGCTTTTTGTGCAAGGGGTAGGAATTTCACCTAACCGGACTCCCTGGAAAATTCAGGAGTGTTGTGGCATGGATTCATCTCAGGGAGATACAGATGGATACCTCCCCTAGAGCACTGAGGCTTGTTGTGGAGCCAGGCAGTGTTCAAGTGTCATGGAGCATGCAGAAGCAGGACCAGCGGCAGGGCTGATGCCGGGGAGTGGTTTTCAAAACCTCTTCCTCCAGCCAGTAGCTCTGGCTGGACGTGAGGTAAAACGAGTGAGCTGGCCGTCGGGAATTCGTTGACAGAAGCGGCAGAGCACAGCCTGGTAAAGTGCTCAGCTCAGTGGCATTTCTCTTCTGGCCTAAAGAATTTGGGAATGCAATAGCCCGTCCGCTTCAAAATGATCAGTGATGTTTCCTGTATTAGCAGTCAGAGCTCTCTTGGTTTGGTAGAAAACCAGAAAAAAAAGTCAGAAAGTCTCCAGCGACAGGACAGCAGAAGAAATGCCTTCAGCCCTAAGAAGCCTCTGGTCTCAGGGCACAAAAAGGCGGACAGCAGTAGCCCTGTAGGGCTGAGGTTAGTCAGTAAGTGCTATAATTAGGAAATAAATAGCATGCTAAATAAACCCTGAGCAGAAGCTTTTGAGGAGGGTGACAGAGCTGGAAGTTGGCAAGGAGCAGCTGAATGAGAATGCAATGGAAAAATACTGAGCAGGTGGGCCACGTGCCACCTCCCCAGCCCCGGTTTGTGTGATGCAGCCGTTCTCCCATCCCTGGCACTTGTCTCCTTACGTTGTCAGCTCCTCGGGACAGAGGCTGGTCTATTTAGAGATCTGCAAAGTGCCCATTACGCTTTTAGACACCATTTTCAGAAAATACGTAAGAGTCCAAAAAGCACTGTGCATCCAGATCCAACAGGCTCTCAAACAGCACGGCTCTGCAGCCTGCAAGCCAATGCCTCGCTGGCACTGCAGGGAAGGCAGAGTAGGAGAAGAGGAAAAAAGCATTGCCTTTATTTCCATCTGCAAAGCTTTTTTGTGCTCACATGTCACTGACAGGCACTTCGCTTATTTTCATCTGGCAATCAAGCCCTGCCATAAGAGATGTTTTCCTTTTTGCTCCTGCTACACTGGCAGAGATCAGCACCCCGATATTTCCTCCAGCAAAAAGGTTTCCTCAGAGGCGCAAAGTCCCTGTGAGTCCTTCAGCACACGGCAAGTTTGCTGAGCAGGAGAAAAGCTGGGCCAGGGGAAATGAAGCAGAAAAAGAGTCTGAGTTCCTTGTGGCAGCAACAGCCAAAAGAGAGAGGGATGTGAAGAACAAAAGGTGACTGTCACCACGGTGGTGTACAGGGGCGCCTCAGGCTGGCTCAGCACCACATCGAGTTCTGTCTGCCCAGTACCTTTCCAATTGCTGAGTTTAAATAGATGAAATTATCCTCAGGCTTTTTTTGGCCTCATTATACAGAGGTAAATGTCTGCCCAAAGCACAAAGCAAAGCTGTGTGTTCTTCTTGTGCCCACAGTTTCCAGTACATACATTTGGCCTTTTTTGTGTTAGCCACGCTACCCAAAGAGGAATCCTTTCTCCGAAGCGTGAGGGTGTTCCTGGACACCCCCATCCCACTTCTCTGCAGGAACATCAGACAGAAGCATCTGCTGGGCTGGAGCTGCCAAATCCCTCCCTACGAGCCTGGGAATGAAGCTCGGCTCTTCCCAGCACCCTTCCTTCAAGGGATGGTTTGGGCTACTCCTCAGACGGCATTTCCTGAGTGTGAGCTGTTTGTTGTGAGTGGTACGGCCTTGCTCCTGGCTGCCGGCCAGAGCGCTCCACCTGCTGCACACACCTCTGCTCCCAACGCCATCCAGCCCTGCGGTGCTCACCATCACACCGGTTCGGCCGAAGCACCGTCAGCTCCCCGCACACTCAGAGGGAGGGCAGCTTCCTTTACAAGCCACGTCTCACAGGCTGTTTTAATAGCCCAAAGCCAGGTTTGTATTCACCAAACACGCTCGCTCCTGCCCAGCCATCTCTGCTTCCACACCAGAAGGTGCAGCTGGAACCCCCCAACATTGTCCAGCGCAAAACGCCAACGGACTTGCACCGGTTCCTCCTTCCCTTTCTGGAGACACAGTGCCTTTTCCACCACATCCCTTCTTCTTACAATAAGCACAGCTCAGGAGTTTGGCTCCCACTGCCACAGCCACCTCGTCAGTGTCAGTCCCATCTGGTTCTCAGCTCTCACTCCTCACTGATGTAACAGAACACCCCTGGTATAAAAGACCACCCTATGCTTTACTTCTCAACAAAAAGAGGGCAGCTAAGAGTTTGGTTTGCTTTGTGACGTTGTGCTAAAGAAAGCTTTGTTCTAATAGCTGAGCTTCTCTCAAATCAGAGAAATCTCCAACAGCCTCGGGGATTTGAAGTAAAAGCCTTGCCTGGAGGCTCAGCTCCACTTCAGTCGTGTGTTTTCCTGCCTGGATCTGTGTTTTTCTGGCCAGATCCATGGTGAGGAGCCAAGGTACACCTGGAATCAATTGGACTGCAATTTTCTGTAATCAAATTCAAACACATTCTTCAAATACTTAGTTAAGAGGCTGATACCGGAAGTTTATCTACTAAGCCTATCTCGTAGCTTGATCACAGGCATAACTCAGCTGCCTTCAGACCTACGAAACCTTAGCCCAGCTGAGTCGCTGACAAGCTTAGCAACCACCATAAACCCTGGGTATCTTCACAAGGTTAATTAAAAGCTGGAGATAAGGAATTGGGCTCTCAGATGAGTGGCGTGGGATCACATCCGTAGCAAGCAAGGAGCGCTCGCTGTGGGGCTGCCGCTGTTTCTGTTCTGCCACCGTCATTTCAGCCATCTCCTCTCCACCCTCCCTCAGAGCTCCCTGCTTCACCGTGACTCAGTCTACAGCAGTTAGTCATCCCTCCAGATACATAACTCTGGAAAATGTGACTTGCTCCTTGAGAGCTTTTGCTACGTAGGAAGCTCCAACTCCCAGTAAACAGAGGAAGCAAAATGCCTGAAATCAGGGAAAGGATTTTTCCATCCAGTTATATAAAGCAACCATTACCATAGTTAGGAACAGTTGATGTTACTAGCAACATAACGTGTGGCTCTTTTGGGAGGCTACAAGAAAAGCAAGTTTATAAACATCGCATCGCAGGCATTTTTTATTTGTTTTCCTCCAGTGCCTTCCAGATGACAGGCTCCATTTTGCTGTCCCTGTCACATATCCCACTTGGTGGGATGAAACTGGGTGGGCGTTCCTCTGCCTCTGAGGGGCTGGGGGAAGACCCCTTCGCTCCTGCTGGCAAGGCCCTAGGGATGGTCCCAGCTTGCACCCCCACTGCCAGGTTTGCCACAGGGAGGTGGCCAGGGCGCCCACAGGAAACGAAATCTGCCTCTTGAAGGCCCAGCCACCATTTTTAAGGCTCCAAGATATCGTTTCTAAATGAGTTTTGATTGCAAGGTACTATTATGTGACCAGTATTCAGCACCTGGGCACACTTAGATGGATTATCAGCGGCTTGTGCCAGGCTGGAGAGGTTTTTGGCCCATCCGGCCCTCAGTACCACCGAGCCCCACACCACTGAGGGGTAAACATGCACCTCCGCTGGAGCGGCTCCCCAGGCTGCCTCCCCCCCGCGGCAGGGGTGCTGGCTCCGGCAGCAGGATGCGGCTGCTCCTCCACCCGCCGCTCCCCGCCGCCCCGTGGCGGCCCCGCTCTGTCATGGCGCCGGCAGCCGCCGCTCCCCACAGGCGCCGGCAGCCTCGCCCCGCCCGCGGACGCCAATCACCACCCTCCGCCTGACTGAGAGGTGCCCGAGCCAACGGAACGGCGCTGTCCCGCCCCTCTGCCTCGCCACCAGCCAATTAGCGCCCGCGCAGGCAGCTCCCGCCCTCCTCCCGCGTCCCGCCCAATCCGCGCGCGGGTTTGGGCGAGAGCGGCGAGGCGGCCAATGGGAGGGCGAGGGCGGTCGCTAAGGGGCCGCGGGTAGCGGGGCGGGTGCAGACGGTGGAAGCTGCCGGTGGTTATGCTGCTTGGCTGGGCCCGCAGGTGAGGCACCACCGTTCCGGGATCCCGTTCCCCGCCGGGCTGAGGGGGCGACGGCGGCCGGGGTTGCCTCCCTGTCCGCCTCTCAGCGGTACGGGGCCTGAGGGGGCGCGGGGCGTTGGGCCGCGGCCGAGTCTGTCAGGCGCCGGGCGGTCAGCGGTGCTCCTCAGGTTCCCCCTGCCCGCTCAGGCGCTTTCTTTCTATTTATTTTCTGCAGCAGGCTTGCCTTATGTGTTTATTTCCTGGGGTGGAGGCGGGGGTAGCCCTGCGGTGAGGTTTGGCTTGGCCTGGCTGTGGCGGTCTGCGATCCGGTCCCTTCCCGGTGCTGCTCGGTTGGGTTCCTGGCCCGGTCGGAAGGGCCGTGCAGTTGGTGGTGCCGTGACGGCCTTCCCCGTGGCTTCGTGGAGGTGCGAGGTTGTGCAGGGTGAGGAAAGCGGTGGTGTGAGAGCGGGCTGTGCTGGCAGCAGGTGAAGGCTGAGGTGGGGAGCCCATCCCGAGGGGATGACGCTCAGGGGAGTTAGAGCCAGGTGAGTTCTGGCCGGCAGCTCACACGGCTCCCCCTAAATGAGGCTCTTCTCTCTTACTCATGCTTCTAGGTCTTGACAGGGCTACTAGTGTGTTGCAATAACTTTAGACTTTCTTTTGTTGTGTGTACTATATACCTGCTTCTTAGCCTGAGTGACAGGATACTGTCCAATTAATTCAACAACTTCATGTATAGCTTGTGACTTACTCCAGTACAGGACAGGTAGCTATATCTATTGCAGTGGCTTTATTACAGCTGGTGAAATTCCTCACCTGACACTAACTCTTTAAAAGGGGTATGTTAGCAGCAGCTTTATCCCCACAGTTATGACTGGAGGGATTGCATTCTGTAGTTGCATTCTCATGCAGGTCTCTTCAGAGAATTCATAACACCTTCCTCTTATTGTTGATGTACAATTGTCACTGGTGTGGTAAGTGCTAAAGATTCCTGTCCGCCTGTTACAAATTGCTGTTTGGCTTCCACAGCACTGGTGCCTGCGTCTGTAATAAATGTTTGTGGCTTATTAATCAGCTAAGTGGTACAGTGTGTTCATCTTACATGCCTTGTTTATCAATGATTATCATGCTCAGCCATGTTTGTAATATTGGTTAGGTTGACGTGTTCTAGTCACCACTGATATGGTGTTTATAGAATGCACAGTTCAGCTGTTTGCATTTGTGATATCTCACTTTCAGACCTTCTTTGATAATGTTTATTTCTTTTGCAGGGAGTTGTGTTATTGACAACTAGTCTTTGGTTGTTCTGTTGTTATCTCTTCTTGGTTCATCTACTTCACCTTCATTCCTAGATGCTTGCTTAGCTCTCATATCACAAGAGAATTCTGAATAAATTCTCTTGTCTTTTCTTGTATCAGTGGACATGCAGCCTTTCTTATTATTCTAGCCATCGTTTATTTCGGTCTCAAAGTCAAGAGTTGGAAACAGGAAGGCTATTAAAAAAGAGCTAATATTTGGGTTCTTCTATTCTCCTGCCTTATTCTTAAGAATAGTTGTATTTCAGCTTTTGCACAGGGAGGTCCTTTGAGTTACTGAGTGAATTAGCTGCATAGAGCATGAGGCTGACCTAAGATTGTGCCTTTTCTAGAGGTGGAAAAGACATGGAGGCAGGGGATAAAACCTTCCATCTTGCAAAACTGATTCTGAAGAAGTTAAACTTAAATATTAACTTGTTCTACTCTTGTAAAAGCTATATTTTTCTATTCAGGGAATGAATAGCAGCTTAGGCTTTTAGTGTTTCATAAAGCTGCATTATTAAACTTGCCATGTGAAAATGCAGAGATTAACACACTGAAATAGTCAGTGTTCTGGGATGTGGTATTGGGAAGGAAAGATGGCAGAATAACATCATTTTTCCTTGACACAGGCATATGGAGAGGTTATCCAAATCTACTAAGTACCAACTGTACTTTTAGATGTGATTTGCTGTACTATAGAAAATGGTGGCTTTAGCACGGTGATTCAAACCTCCTGTAGTTGTAGTTTAACCTCACTCAGTAATGGAAATGTCTGGGGTGCTGCTGGATTCACGTTGCTCTGTTACTCCCATTTCTTGCTCTGTTTCTCTGGCCTCTTCATCCTTATTTTCATGCTGCCAGTTCTGGTAGTGCCAGAACTTGGATTAAGTTAAGAAAAAACAGAATTTAGTAAAGTTTCTAGTCGAGGTGTTGGTGCTGGGGTCTTTGGTGCTTGTAATACCTGTTAAGAGATGCAGACACCAGCCTGAAACTGGTGTCTTGGACTTTTCAGCAGAAGCCTAAATCATCATACTTCTGCTAGTATATTGGCATTTTCATCTACTCTTTTGAGCTTCTCTGGAAGATCATAGTTCATGTGTGTTATAGCTCTGAATTGCTGTTCTTAATGTGTACTGTAAATCAGCTGAACTTCTGTGCAAGTATTTGCCCTTCTTCAGCCTAAATAGCTTGTGAAGATTAATCTTACATGCATTTAAAAAAAACCTGATCAAACTCAGCTGATTAAGTTCAGTACCAAACAGTTGACTTAATTTCAATGTGCGAAGACAATCTCTCCTTCTTACGGAGACGCAAAGTCCCACTTGCCCAACATATGTGGGTGGCAATGATGCTATCTTAGCCTCTTTTAGCTCTAGGAAGCCTTGTGTGCCCAAGGGCTTGTCTTTTCTCCAGCTATATCAGTTGAGTTGATAATAAAGATTGTCTCTGACTGCCAGCCTTACTCTGTCAGCATCAGGCAGTAGGGATTCAAAATGCTTTGCAAAGCAGTTCTGTACAAACCAGATGCCTGTGCTCCGTTAAAGGTAATGGCAATGGAAGGAAGTGTCATACTTTGCGATGTACAGAAGATTTCCTTATGTATCTCTAGGCTGATCGGGAAGTGTGGTTGCCTACCACTTACTCTACTGTTGAGAAATACTTGAGTTTTTCATCATCATGGGTTCGGTATGACTAAAATAAATGGCAATGACAACTTCCTGAGGACTGAGCTCCTGCAAACACCAAACCCTTTTGAAACTTCTGATGTACTCGTTGCTAATAATTGAGCGACAGCCCTATTCAGGGCACTGAGTACTCAAACAGCTTAATAGGGGCTCCTCATAGAAAGGGTCACGTAGGACAATTGACTGGCTGCTAGTGAGGGGTTCACTGTTCAATAATTTGTCTTGCTTCTAAACTTACTTATGTCTTCAAAGATGCTTTTGCATAGAGGTGCAGGTTCTAGAAAAATTAATGGTGAGGGTGTTCAAGCCTGGCCGTCCCTTAACTAGAACACCCAGTTCTGTAAAGCGTTGGTTGGGCATATGTGACTATGAAAGATTGTACTAAGTGAAACAAGCAGATCCACAGTCATTTACAGTGAACATTCTTGTAAGAGGTAAGGAAAAAACGTCCTAAGATGTGCCTGTAATATCCCTAACCTCCCACTCAGATTCAGTGTGTAGCTCTTCAAATTTTGAGTTGCTGGTGACTGCTGCAGTGCTCCAAAACTTCTGTTTTAATCATTGTTTGCTAGAACTTGAGTAGTCTGCAGTAGTGGTAGCTGTGTGTTGGTCAGGTCCTGTCTCTTTGCATTTGGTTCTTATGTCCTAAAATGTTGTTGCTTCGTTTTTTAATGTAATCATGTGAATTAAACTTCTCCAGCGTGAACCTTCTATCTGTCATGGACAGACTCTGAGAGAATGACTCTGCAAATCTGCTGTACTGCTGTGGAACAGAGCTGCTCAACAGGGGAAAGAAATTAAGCAAGGTGTTTGAAGACCTGAGGGTGAAGTGCCACCTCAGCTTTTGATCATGTCCAGATCTAGGTGTTTTCAGACTGCTTCAGCTGAACTCGTCTTGAATAAAGTTCTCTTAGCTGTCGTAACGTGTGCTTTGTTGATACAAGGTCTTTCCCTGTTGTGCAGCCAGTCTGGTGCGGAGTGTACTCCCCACTTACTCAGCTGTGTACCCTGTAGCTGAGCAAACAGCTGTGATGTGCTTGGACTTTGGGCTGCTCCTGTGATATGTACACCTGAGCTCTGTGACCCTGTGGGGATGGAGGGGTTGGAGTCTGAGGCTTTAACAGTATGATGCTGCATTTCAAAATATAGTGAAGGAATAGAGCAGACTCCTTCAGGGAGGTTGGTCTGTTATACAGTTTGTGTTAGCTCACTTAGCTATCTGTGGCTTGATGCTAGCAGCATTCCCTCAAACTACTGAGCATAGATTGTTGAGTTGTCTGCAATGTGTTTATTCCACTTCTTCCCTTGAGATTAATGCTGCCTGGTGACACACAGGGTTATGTGGTAGGCAAGTGGCACCTGCTAATGCTGTAAGACTGGAAAGGTGTTAGCCAGTATTTCTTTTCTCTCAGTACCTAAAAGTAAGCTTGGCGTCTTCTACAAGGAGCTGAAGCTCTGCCATGTAGTTCCATAAGGCAGCGGTTGGGGTGTGACAAAGTCCTAAGTCTCTGCAGTAATCCAATAATTGTTTGCTTAAATAACATGAGCCTTTCCTTTAAGATAAGATGCAATTAATTGATTTCTGTGGAGTCATCTGAGCCTTGTCTTGTTCTTAGTTAATATTGTATGTCAGGTGTGTGCAATAAAAGCTAATGCAGTGTTTTTTTCAATCCATCTGTGATAAGCAGGAACCAGATAAGGTGACAGACAGGGAGTCTACATAGCAACCTTCTTCTTGGATAATATACAAAAGCTGCCTGTCATGCAGTAGAGCCATTTTGAGTAGTTAAAATGATGATATGAAGAAACAAAAGCAGTTCATGTAGTTGGAAGGAAGTGAAATTCAAGGCTTTGTTGACTACATCAGCCTTCTTGGGGAAGTGAAAGACCTAAGGAGTCTTTGGCCCTATAGAATGATTCTCAGGTGCGTTTGTAAGCAAGCTGCCTTGGCATGTACACCCAGCCCTCTTTTGGTGCTTGCCTTCTGCTCTGAAGGTGTAGGACTTCTCAAAGTGAAAAAAGGAGAAAAAGCTCCAGTTAAAGACACCTGTCTTTCTGGCTGTGCCCGTGGTACCTGATGCTATGAACTTTGTCTCTGTAACCTCAGAGTACCTCTAAATTCTGTATATGAGCCAAGTAATGTATCTGATGAAAAGGTCAAATTCTAGTGAAGGCACCAGCCAGGAAATTCTTGTTGGAACATGGTGTAAACAGAAGCTGCTGCTTTGTATATTCACTGACCAGCCAAATCCTGGCCTGGGTGCTGGCTCTGGCACAAGGCAGAGGGATTTGCACCAAGGACTTCTGTGTGCTGTCCAAGTAATGGTCTTTTAAGCATCCTTGTGATGGGACATGTCAGTGTGACCTCTTTATTTGGAGATAAAAATCTGTCAGATGTTTGACAACAAAACTGTGGTGGGCTTTGCCAGACTCCTGCTGACTGGTGAGGACTGCACTTTATCTCTCATGGCCACATCTCCTGAAAACCTAAGCTTAAGTGCTTGAAGTGCTCAGCTAATTCTTAATTATACCCTCTGTGCTTTGAGGTCTGAGACTTAATTGGCTGTTTTAAATGGCCAGAAGTACCAAGTGATACATCGAGATGATCTCAGTGTTTGCTTCTGAGCTATGACTGAAGATAATAGGAGGTTCTGCTTGGGGTAAGCTTGGTTAGATGCCAGTCTTGAAATAAGCACTGTGATGCCTTGCGTTGTGTGCCGAAACTGATGAGGCATAGACCAGTGTGGCCCTAATATTCTTTGGAGACCTTAAAGTAGCAGTTTAGGTTTAACACTTTTTTTCCATAAAAAATGAAAGCCTCTTATACACAAAAAGTGCTGGGTAGAAAGCAGGGTATAGGGCTCCACAATAAAACTTGAGTTTTTTCATGATTCCTCTAGCACAGATTCTTGTACTTATGTAGCTTGTGTGACTTCAGACTGTCCTCTGGTGCTCTACAAAAACTTGGTCTGGCAGCCTTTCCTGTCATTCACATTGCTTCAGAGCCTTTCCCAGGTGGGGAATTCCCTATGTATGTTTTCAACTGGATGGTCTCTAAACATCTTCCTCTGCATTTAAACCATTGAAGGCTCAGCAGTGTGACACTTATTGTACACTTCCTGGCGTGAGATTCGAATAATATGCTGGCATAAAACTCAGCTTTGTTAAAAGCTTTTGTAGTGCTCTGGCTTTCCACCCTTTCCTTAATAAAGTTCCCTTCTCCATAATGTGGTTCTAAATATCTTACCTGGTAGTGACAGGCCTGTAACTTTGATTTTGCAGCATATCTTTCATAAGAGGCATTAAGTTAGGCTGATATTAAAGATGATTTATTTCCTGGAAACGTTCCCTAAAGAACTAACTTCAGTGAAACAGCCGTCCTTCTTCCCCCTTCAAAAAGCTGGGGGGAACACCGCTTATTTCTGGTCTGAATCTGCCTAGACACAGCTCTACTTTAAAGCAGGGTTTTTTTTACTTTACTCTTGTCTAGCAGATTTGCTTTCAGAGTTTTATTCTCCAAGCAGGCACTACAAATAAGCAAAACCAGTCCAAGAAATGTCTGATAAGTTAGTTAACGAAGTCTGTCTGCTTAATTTGTCTAGACACAGCCTCTTTGGCTCTTCTGAATCTTAGTGGGGAAGAGAGAGGGTGTTACACCACTTGGTAGAAGCTGTAAAAGGATAGGAAAGGGGATTTTTAAGTGCTTTCAGTGTTGGCCAGGTATGCTCCAGTGTTTTGGTGTCCAGCTGAGCTCTGAAAGCACTAGTGAGCCAGAACACTCACTGGTGGGAGGGCATGCAGGAGACTTTTGTATCAAACTGCCATTCCTGGAAACAGGATTCCTTCAAGATTCTTCAGTGAATGTAATGGAGCATAAATGTCTTGCTAGTGGAGCTCCTTTTAAAGAGGCTGTCTTTACTCTTGTCTGTGGGCAGTTCCATATAGTTGTAGCTTCACTTTAGCCCAAAGCGCTTGTAATGCTTCAGTGAAATGAGTCTCCCAGGCTTTCAGTTGCTCATTAAAAGGCCTGAGGGAAGGACCGTAGGGGAGTGGCTTCCTTTAATGTCTTTGGTTTTTTTTTTAATGTTGGCTTTCCAGTGTGCAGAGTCAGACTCAGCTTTGGCATGGGTGGAGGAGCAGTAATGCTTGGTAGCTACCAAATCCTGTGTGTGCCATGAGTCACAGGGTGAAGTGACTTCTGTCCTTGGAAGTGTCTCCTCTCCTCAGGCAACCTGGAACAGAAATGTATACGGGTCTCGGTGAAGTCATGACTGACAACAAATCTTACTGTACAAGTAAATATCTTGGTGATGGCTTTTCCAAAACTCAGCATCTTTGAAAGGATACAAAAGGAATTTGCTGTAGCTCTACTAGCTTTTGTTGTACTTGTTTCTATTCCTGTCTGGAAAGGGGAGACATGGGACTTCTCTCATTGTACTTGCACAGGTGAGGTGCACTCTGCTAACAGTAGTGCTGAAGTGTTTCCTTTAACATGAATTTCAGCTTTTTATTCTGTGATGAAAGGGCAAATGAAAAGATTCTGCAAATCCAGCACTTGCTCTCCAGTAATTGATTTTAAAGTTACTCCTCAGTCATAAATGGGACTTAAGAATATTGCTTGAAAAGACTGTCAGTCTTTGGGGCTGTCATGCCTTTAAGTGATTTTTAAAAAAGGAATTGTATACTTCAGGTGCTTCAAAATAACATTGTTGGCCTCAAAAGCTTCAACTTCTTTGTGTTCCTCAATGTGGATCTCAAACCCTGTGACAGGTGAAAAGTCAGGCTTGATTGCTTCCAGTAATATACTTACTGGTTCTTGCTAATTTTGTCTAGCCTGCCAAAAGTGAATCTAGTGTCCTGTGTACAGAAAAGCACAAATGTTTATCTGTTTATATTAATGCTGACCCATTTAGAAGAGATTCTAGATTAAAATTTGACTGGCTCAACACTGGTTATCTGTCCTTTTTTGTAAACAGAAAAGTTTATTGGGTCAATGCAAAAAGGGTTTAACAAAACAGAAGCAAGGTGACCTCATCCCTGTTCGTAAATACGGAGGCATTTGTCCTATGTGATTAGAAGCAGAGCTCTCTAATCCATTTCGGTAAGCTAAACACTTAAAATTTTAGAGCAAAGTGCTCTGGCTGAGCCCCTGCAAATCTTCCCTGGCTGAGACAGGTCTGTTTAGGTCTTCAGAAATATCAGACTCTTGAGGAAGGCCCTGAAGTGCCACAGCTGGATCCATAGGGCATGGAGTTCACCAATCTAGCTGCCTTGGATGAGACCTGCTGCCTAGTTAATCACTGCAGACAGCTGTGCAACAGCAGTGCCAGCTTCGTGTTAGCTGTACACAGGCTGACCTGAGCTTTTAGGTAAAGATCCTGACAAATACATGAACCTCTAGCACTTGTTTGAAGTGTGTATGTTCAGTGAATGTGTATTCAGACTGTCTAAAAGGGAAAAATACTAGTTCGCAAGTGTCAAAGCATAATCCTGCCTACCAACAGCTGTTTTTTCTGAAAGTAACTCCAAGCTGGTATGCTTTTTTAAGGTAGCAACAGGCAAAAGCTAGATATAGAAGTATCAAAGAGAGGTCGTATGTTTATAATCTGAAGATTATGTGGGAGAGAAGACTCTCAGCGAGATACAGCTTAGTTGGATCAGTTATACTGAGTCACTAGTACAAAATGCTAATGACTAATCATGCCCAGTTTTATTTTTAACAAATTCACTAATGCTGTGAAAGCTGTAAACAGCAAACTAGACTAAAATCCAGGTGGCAGGAAGGTATTAGGTAACTCTTGTATCAGCGTCTCTATTAATTTTCTAAATAAAACAAGGAAGGGAAGGTGCCAACGGAAGAACTTCTGGGAGTTTTAGCTGGGGAATTCTTACTCAAGCACCTGGTTGTCCTTGAGTCAGCAATTGTTCAGGAATTCAATCCACTCTTCTGCTGGTTGTACCTTCCCTGGAGAAGCCATTGCTGTAGTTTGCCTGTTGTCTCCTATGCAGTTGGTGGTAGTGTTGGTGAAAGTCTACTAAGCATGGAAGTGAGCTAACATACTATAGCTGAATGTTGAACTCATCATTGAGACACATGATGCCAATGCAACCTTCTGATTAGAAGAATAAACGGCTTTGTAGCCTGCTTCTCTCTCCCTGCTACTATGAAGCTCAGAATCAGAAAATAAAAGCTTCAGAGTTGTCCAATATTAAATGTCTCTGCTTTCCTCATCCTCTGTTCTCCTGCAATGCAGACGGTTATGGTGGCAAAAACTTGCAGGTTGCCTGCATGCTGTTAATCAATAGCTGATGTCAGACTTGTTTTCTTCCAAGGGATTTTGGTGTAGCAGCATTGAGTACAGAATGTACTTGCGAGCTTTTTTCTTCCTGCTAGGAGGACTATTAAGGCTTTGGTATGGCCTGCGCTGTTGGTGTATGTTCTGAGTTGGAAGCAGCAGCTGCAGTAGAGAGCAGACTGTTCTGGAGCTTTTTCCTGGAAGCTCCGATTCCCCATTGGTTTAGTTGTGCCTGTAGGAAATACAGTTCTAATTGTAAATGTTGCTTACGTTTTTATGGTTAAAGGCCGAAAGCTGTCTCTCCGTTACTGGCATCATCAAATTCTTGTAACAAGCCTTGGTGTGTGTGCACTAGTGTTAATTAGGTGGCTCTATCTGAGTCTCCTGGTGGCTCTTATCATCTTGTGGAAGTGTGATATGTTGTAACTTCCTAAAAAATCAAGTGTGGGAACAAGCAGAGACTGTTTACAAGCTTCCATCTGTAGGAGTGAGCTGCCTGTCTAAGCCTGAGTAAAAGTAGCAGGAAACTTCTTTCAGACTGGCTTCACACTTCAGTAACAGCATAGATACTGCACAAAGTTGAGAAGAACAGTAGCCTGTCACTTCTAGCCTTTTAAATAGGAAGGGATTTGAATAGTGTTTGCAGCTGGGGACAGTGTCACTGTCTTGCAAAGATGGTAACTGTGTGGTCTTCTGGAAGCTCATAGCTTGGCTTTCCTCTGAAGTTGCACTGATTTTTCATTATTGCTTTGTGTCTCTACTCATGAAGTTGTATTTGCATACTGCAGATAAACTAATATGCTGGAGGCAACTGATGTAGTCTGGAATCTCTTGCCTATGGAGAGGTTTGTGATGCAGATGGATCAGAGTTGGAGCAGTTGTGACTGAATATACAAATCAGTTGCAATGTCTGCAATGGGACCTCTGTATAAACTTATGTTTTTTCCTTCCAGCTGAGAGATGCAGCCTTATCAGTAATAATCAATTTGTTTTTTCTCTCCTCACAGGGTAGCACGTAGATCCAGACGGTGACCGTTCTACTGAGGACTGGCAATTATTTCTAGTTTGAAGAAAAAGTGAAATCGGTAAGACTTGACTCAGCAGTTTACTATCTTACTTGGGTTACCCATGTGGCTCAGGAAAGACCCAGGGAAAAACCTGCCCCTTCAACATGGATGAAATGTCCCTGTAATAACTGCAGCCAGCTATTGAACCATAGGTTCAAAAGAAGCTGGATCAGTTCAAGAATTTGATTTCAAGCTGGAAGGATGTTGTTATATTGTAAGGGTTTTAGTTCTCTCCCATCCTCTACTTCCTTTACTTTAAAGCTCTTGACAGGCTAGATATTAATCTAGTTCTCCTTCAGCTGCAGAACTACAGTGAATTAAAAGAAATGCTGAACTCTGTGGTACATAAAGTGACCACTTTAAATACATGCAGGAGTTAGTACCAGTATTGTCATGGAGTTGCAAAACTCAGGCTGAGGAACTAACGCAGTAGTTCTTTCAAATTCTCCTTTTCAAGCTTGGCTTGTACATCTGGAAAGAAACACATGTCCAAAGCTGCTGATGTGCCTCTATAACCTGGCTTTTCACTTGGCTTCTATTTGAGCTGGATAGTCTTGGCCAAGATCCTGAAAGTATCGACTGGCTGCAGACTGTAGGGTTTGACACCTGAGACGCTGTTGCAGTTCTAGTGCAGCACTGATTAGGAATAAATCTCCATCCAGTTTCTATTTCTTGTGGCGGACAGGGTTTTTAAAACAGTACAATATAAACTTCCTTTCATCTTAAAAGTTGCTAGTCTGAGTTAATATGCTAGCATATTTGTAGCAGTGTTAACTGACAAATTTAGTTGGTTGGCACAGTCTTATATTTAACATGGCAATTGATGTTAATATCCAACAGTATATTGCAAAAAGCTTTAATATCGTTTTTTATCTCCAGGCTCAGAATGAGTGCAATGTTGGAAACCCCTGAGCTGCCAGCAGTGTTTGATGGGGTAAAGCTAGCTGCAGTTGCTGCTGTTCTTTATGTTATTGTTCGCTGCTTAAATTTAAAAAGCCCAACTGCCCCTCCTGAACTCATTTACCAGGACTCTGCTTTGGCCCGCTTTCTACTCAAATCCTGCCCACTTCTGACCAAAGAGTAAGTAGTATATTTTTTTTCCATGTTGACCTGTGTTATAGGGAGAAGAGCTGCACTTAACCATTCTTCTGCCTAGTGTGTTTCTTAAACCTGAGCACAAGTGAATGTTAGAGTATTGTCTTGAGAAAATAAACATGTTCCAAGTGAAGCATTTAATTATTGTTAGTGTCCCAGGTACTTGGGTTTAGGACCAAGTCATCTTGTGCTGGGCTCTCTATGGATATATGGGAAAAAGTCATCCCTGCCTCTCTGTATAGTAGCTGTGTGCTAATATTGTACTGTACCAGCACTATATAGCCCACTGGCTGTGGAAATGGGGGAGGGATGGATACAGTCAGCACTTGTTCCTGTTCAGGTACTTCCCTTTCTATGAGGGAAGAAATCTGTTGGGGCTCACAGGAAGAGAATGTTCTCATGGTGTGTCTGTGCACTTATTATGAACACGGGGATGGCTGTTAGTTTTAAAGTGCCTGCTCTTATTTGAATTATCTTAAGTTGATTGAAGACTAATGAAACCTATTACTGGGTAGAGCACATCATCATAACTAGTTTAATAAAGTAATGATGTACTGGCCAGCTCTAAGCCTCTTGAGTCCACTTTCAAATTCACCTTATGTCAACTGTGTATTTGAGCAGGCTGATCCTTGACCTTCCATTCTGGGACTTCCAGAATCAGTGCAGCTGCCCTCACTTTCACCAATAATATGAAGCATTTATTACAATTTCAGGAGGCTTTGGAGGGACAAGGACTTTGATTACAGTATTTCTCTTCTGCAATCACTTTGAAAACTTGCAAGTCCTATTTAGAAGCCCTAAATACATCAATTATCTAGTAAGCACTCAGTGCAGCTGCATGAACCTTCCTTTTGGATCTCAAAAGTCAAGCTGACTTAAGGATAGTCATTCTAGGGGAGATGAGAGGCTTTTAGTGGTGCTGGTTTTGCTGCCTTGGTTACATAAGGTGTAAGATCTTAGGCCATAGGATCTGTAAACTCTTAGAGGAAACAAAGCATTAGCTGTTTTAAAGACAAAAAGAGCATTCCCTGTTGCACTCTAAGTTTGGTAGTAACATAAGTATGTGTTAAAGCTGAGCATTGAAATTGGATTCTTGATTATGACTAGTGACTTAACTGCAAAGCAGTTACTTCCCTAGAAAATACCAATCAACTAGAACCTCCTTAGTTTATCTTAGACACTTGTCTTCTCAGTGTTGGCACTCCAAATTGACATGTCCCTAGTCAATGAAAGAGCAAGCATGAAGCCGTGCTGATTACCAGTCTTGAAGGCATATTAGTATCAAGCTAATCTTTGGAAACAGACTGCAAGCTAATTCAGAGTCCATTTTACTCCTGTTTCAGCTCTGTTCTCATGGCACGAGCTCCTAGCACTACTGTATTACAGTCATGTTCTTGACTTTCACTCAGTTGCAGAACAAAGCATTCCCAAAGGAGTGAAAATGCAGAACATGTCTAAAACTTGCGATACATCTGTTGTGCATTAATTGCAGAAGTGAAGAGCTTCTTGCAGAACCCTAGTGTTGTGTTAATAGTGTGCAGCCCTGGGTTGTTTGCTTTCTCTGGATCAGCTCAGGACTCAGGCTTTCCAGCTTCTCTGAAAACCATAGCAGTGATTTCCAACACATGGTTCTTGGGCAGAACATTGCCTGAAGGGCTTGTGTGACCCCAGGAAACAAACTCAGCTGAAACAAACTAGAATAAAATGTATCAATAGGTAGTTTTTCAGTCTTATTACCTGTATACTTATTTAGGGGAGACAGGGATATAATTGTTGTTGGGCATTGAATGGGCTTGCAGGAAAGACAGCTCTGTAAGATCATGTGTATGTGATTTTTTTTTTTGCTATTCTGTTGATGTTATCACAGACTTCTTTCAATATAGAAATTAAAGAAAAATCAAAGAAACCCTGTCTTTAGGCATGAAAGTCACCTGGAGACTAAAGGGGAACAAATATACTTAAATTCCTGCAATTTGCCTGAATATTTTGTAGGACTAATTAGCAAAAAGCTATGTGAAAGTGGCTTGTGCCAAACTCCACTGAAAAATCTTGTAAGGCTTTGATTACTTGCTAATGATTCAGAGTGTTAGGAAAGCTGATTAAGCAGCTCTTTTCAAATTCTACCATGAAAGCAAAATAAGTAGCCCAGCAATGCCTTCTGTTATATCAGGGCTGGGTTTGTTGTAAGATCTATTATGAGACCAATTCTTCTGGGCAGCTGTGAACTGGCTTTCAGACCTGGTTTGTTCAGCTCCCATATTTTTTAAGGGTCGAAGGGGTGGAGCTATTGTTGGGAAAAACAGGGTGGCAGGGAGAAAGCAGAAGTAAGTAAAGTTATTCTATCTGTGCAGCTATTCAAAAATACTTGGTAAAAACATTTTTGGACTTTATTTCCCCCCTCATGGCAGTATCTTCACCTATAGACTTATTCAGTACGTTGTACCTGTAGTGTCATTCAGTAAGCCAAGTGGTGGTAGATGAATAATTAAAGAGCTTTGGACAGTAAAACTGCCTGAGATGGCTGTGTGCCAGGTACCTTGTACTTGCAGATGTTAGTACTGCTTTTTACAATTCTTTAAACTGCTAGAAGCTTTCTACATATCGATCAAACGCTGGTAAGCAAAAGACTCTGACTTTCTAGAGCTCATGTTTTCTTACCTCTTTATTTCCCTTCTGCCTTGTCCAGCTCTGTGCTCTGGCTTACCAAGTAGAGTAGCATAATTGGACCCTCTTCCATTCAAAGAACTGTTTCTTGCATGGAAGCTCTTGCAAATCAGCACAGCTATTGGTGCCCTCAAGCACTCGGGCCTGACCCCTGGCTGCAGCTGTCTCCTTTTCCTGTCTTTCAAATTGATGTAGAAAGTCTGCCATCTGCTTATTCCTGTAGAAATGCAGCATTGGCTCTTTGGTTCATGAAGACAAATTTGGCCAGTGCTTGCTTTACTAGGCTAGAGACTCTTTTTGGCTGTTCCCAATTTCTTCTGCCATCAAGTGTGCATGTGTATCTGTATTCCTGTAGAGTTGTGGGACAAGTGTTATCCTTACAGAAAATAATTATCCTTGCTGTCTGCACAGTTTTATCATTAATAAAGGCAAGTTCCTCAAAGATTGAGGTAGATGACTGTCAAGCCTGTTGGTAAACACTGTCAAAGATCCAGCCTAGATCCTTCTTATCCTTTGTTTGCACAGTAACCTATACTGGATAAGGCTGCCTGGTACCAGACGACTCTTTTGCACTGTCATTGCTCTTCTCCTAGATGCGAGGAGACAAGTAGTCAGAAAAGCTGGCTTCAAGCTTTTCAATGTTCTTCCATCTGATAGCAAACAGTGTTTGATTCCTGTCAACTCCTTAATGTTTTACCCTGGGAGAAACACTTTCAGGAGAATAATAAACTAGAAGAACAGTATTACTCGTGAAGCTTTTGCAGATGAACATGTTGAGAGGTAGAGAAGAATGGCAGCTCCTTATTGGTAAATTGAAGCATTGACCTTGGGGAGAAAAGCAGCCTCAGGAGTATCTGAGTCCTCACTAGGTGCTCTGCTGTGGCATTGACAGCAGTCTTGTGTTCTCCAGCTTCCATCAGCAAGGAAGATGTCTTCCATATTTGCTGTGTATTCATCACATCGAACAGTCTAGCAAGCTGATGCAGAAGAAACTGCTTTCTACATATTTGGGGGGGAAGAGGGTTGAACCTTGCAGACTTCTAGATGAGCTTTCTTGGTTAGTATTCAAATTGCATTCCCTAGCATCATATAAGGGACAAGGTTCAAACAAGGTTTGATTTGTAAAGCATCCTTTAAATACCTACAAACTGCTATGTAAAGGGGGGGAAAAACAACCTGTTGTAAAGCAGGTGGCAGTTCTCAGGGCATCCCTTGACTTGCACAAATTGTAGACGCCCTTCTTGCCATCAGTATCCAGTGTGCTACAGCACATCAAAGCTGATGTAAGAGTTAACGTTTAAAGTGTTAATCTCCTCAAATGGAATGAAGTAATGCTCCAGAAATAAGCCCATTGCTGAACTTCCACTTCAGATCTTTGAGGACCTGAATGCTGATGCTTGCTAATAAAAATAGCACGGTTTTTATGTGCTTTGCGTGAGCTGCTTATACAGCTGCTGCTTTCCTAAATTCCTGCATACTGGGTGATGTATGTGCTCTAAAATCATAATCTGCTGCCTGAGAGCCACTAAAACTTAATCTACAATCACATGTTGGAATTGTTTTTAATATTAAAATGCTAGGAGAATGTTTGTGAAACACTTAAGAATTCTCTTGCTCTCAGGCATTGTTGTGGACAGCCACCTATCAAGATGTGGGGCTGTGCTGCACAGCTGAAATGCAGTATTTGGAGCTAAAACATAAACATTTGGGAACAGATTTATGTAACTGGCTGTGAATTCACTTAGCCAGTTAAGACTGATGAACTCTTGTGCTTGTTCTGCTGTATAAGCCAGCCTCCATAATAAGTAACTGGCATCCCCAGACCTGTTCTCCTCTCTGCCTGCTGTTGCAGAATCCTGTAACTGGAAGTTATAGGACTGGCTACTGGAAGCCATCGCTAACTGCCTCAAATATTTGTCTTTACTCACAGTGCCTGGTGTCTATTGCAGTGACCAGATCAAAACAGGGAAATGAGTCAGTTGAAAGCCTCTGGGTGTGGAGCAAACTGGGAAGCCATTCTTGTTTCACAGAAACTGAGATTTTTTTGTTTCCAGTACAACACAACTTTGCCTTCAGATCTCCTATGTTATCAGTACTTGTTTGTCTGTGTTATTGTGGTACGCCATCCTCATCCTTGTGTGGGCATGCATATATCTCTTTGGCAAGAGGTCTTCCTGACTGCTGTTCACCACCCAGCTGGTTGCTCAGTTCCTGTCATCTCTAAACCGCTGTTGCAGAACATTGGAAATACTGCTTATACATGTGGTGTCTGTGCCTGGGCTCTTGTACATCTGTGAGCAGCTTCGCTGGAACAGGGCACACCAAGGAATGCATGGTGAATCATCTCCATACAGTGAAACTTGCTGCACTGGAATCATCTCTACAGTATACTGCTTCTCAAAACCACTTTAGTTTATAGCAGGTGTTATAGAGAAGTTGAAGTCTGCCATGTCTTCAAACACTTTTCCTGTTTCTACTTAATGTCAATGCCGGAGGGAAGCCACCTGCTTTTATGAGTGAGGGGCCCTTGTTTGGAAGACATAGTTAAATTTAGCAGTAGTGATAGTTTTAGCATAAAAATCTAAGGGGTAACGCTTGAATGCTCCTTAAAATGGATACTGCTTAGTTGCTCAGTCTGCATGATATCTAGCTGATGTTGCCATGTATCACACCCTGCAGAGCTTGTTTTGCTAAGGTAAGCCATAAGAAAAATAGCCTGAGTACATGTTCTTCTGCCTACGGGATGATTGTTTCAGAGGAGTATCTCTTTTCAGCTCTTTGCCATGAGGAATGTTGGCTTCATAGCTAGCACAGATTATTTTGCAATTTATGTCAGCACTGGGTAGCTGGGTTTTTCAGCTGGATTGAGTATGAAAATGTCTCCAGAATTGTCTTTAGCATAATACAGCTGAAGTAAATTTTAGCTTTTCTGACCTGTGCTTTCAGAGGGTGAGGACTTGCATAATTCCTGTCTAGCTTTTTTGTCTCACCAGTGTGGTATCATGACCTTCATGACTGAAGAGTTCTTTTTATGCCCTCCTCTCTGTATGGCTTTAGTAAAAGCAAGCTGAAGGTCCACACAAACTCTGGTTAAAAAGACATCTTGTCCTTCAGTCCTTTACAGTCTACCACTATTATGCTCAGTACTTGGTCTTGGAAGTTCTTGTAGACTTAGTCTCAAAAATGTAGATAAAAGTCACTCGTATGAAGACTTTCAAAAACAGATTTGTTCATTGACAGAATGGAGGGTCAACAGAAATAATCTGACAGACAGATCATGTGCCCAGTTCTGCTGTAGGTTATAAGGATGCTTTGCAAAGCCAAACTCGTTCATCAGATGAGGACAGCTTTTACTGGAATGCAGTGGTACAGAAGCATCGCTTTGTTGCTGTGAAGGCTTTGTAGTAGGTTAGATTGGCAACTTCTCTTAGTAAATTAAAAGCTGCCTCCTTTTGCATCAGTCTGGTAAAATGAGTTTTAACCTGTCTTAGTTTTTCATGGATTACACAAGATCTATACAACCTGGGCAACTTCTTTCCCCCCTCTCTGTTGAAGTCTTGTGATGTTCAGTCTCCTGGAGCCTGGATACTTAAGGGATTTTAGGATATCTATCTTGCCATATGCTTATTGCTTAAAGGCTGATGGGCAGTAGTAAAAGAAAATATAAGCGAAATAAAAAGCTGCTGCTCTGACACTTGCATGTATTTCAGAGCTTTAATTGCTTTGAGTGCAAACTGCAGAAATATACTTAACGTGGTTAAGTCTGACTAAGTGGAAGTAACAATTCTCTGCATCAGAGTACTGTCCTAAGCACATTACTCATGCTGGAACTTGACCTTTGAATATTTATCTAGAAGAGTGTAGTTACATGCAGAGTGACTAACACTAGCACATCTTTGCCACAGGCAGTGTGATGCTTAAAGAACTGACTGGAGTTAACGTAAAAGATAAGCTGAGCATTTTAACTGCTTGATCCATAGGATCCTCGGAAACACTAGCCTCTGCGCTCTGAAGGGAGCAAGCAGTGAATGCATCCTTGTCCATAGGATGTCACACAGTTCTAGCCTTCAGATGGAAATGCGGAACCTGTAGGTAGCATCTGTCCATCATTATGGATGGAGTGACAGGGATTCCTGCCTTGCTCTTAGTCTTTCCTTTAATGAAGAACATTTCAATGAAACTGCATGTGGGGTTTGCCTATGTAAAAGCAGTGTAAAGGTTTGACTTGCTGAGGATCAGTGCTTCAGGTAACTTCCAGTCAGGTTATTTGAAGGCAAGTTTGGGGTTTTTTTCCCCCAAGGAAACCAGCTGTGACCTGAGAGGAGGCACACTGTGATAAGTAGTGCACTCTGGCTAAGCAGCATGCTTGAAGCCCTTCGTCTTCGTTTAAACTCCAGCAGTAGTGGTGAGGCTTTGAAGACTCTTCTAATTACCTCTCTAACAGCATCCTGTGCTATGTGCTGCTGCATCTATTTCACTGAATGACTGTAACTTATAGCTGGAAACTGACCTGTAGGTAATCACGAGAAAAGGATTGGTGCTTGCAGAGAACCTTGATTATTTTTTTTTATCAAGGTGGTAGCAGTAATCAGTCACAGCTGTATAACTTAGCTGTTGTAGATGGAGACATTGCTTTCCTCTTAGCCTTAAGGGGTAAGACTTTGGTTTTTACCTAGGATAATCTTTGATTTAAAAAGCACTGTATAGAAACAGAATCACCAAAACTTTCCAGTGTGTGGTGCTTAACCTAAGATTAGAAACCATGCAACGATGTTGATGTCTGAGTCTTCTAAAAGAGCTGCAAATTCTTACTATAGGTTGTATTTGACAGGTCCCTTCAAAAAAATTGCTAGCAAAACCCATCTGCAAAGGACTTCTATGAAAGAAGACAAAAAAAACTAGTCAAGCACTGTCTAGTGTTGGGTATGGCTACTGACCTGAACTGGTCGTAAAGTAAATGACTGGGGTGAAGCTAGCTGCTTTTTCTTATGCTAGAAGAGCAGTGTCTCTTCTATCTGCCACAATAGTTGCTGTTGAAAACTCTCTGCAGTGAGCTGTGACTTGAGCAGAACCATCTGTAGTTCTTCTTGTGCAGCCTTGTTTACATTGACTGCAGTATCCTGACGCATGTCTACTTTGAATCATGAGAATGCGTCCGCTGTCTACTTTCCATCTCTACCAGCAATGGCAGAGGATGAGCTCGTACAGTCCCCATCATTGCTGGGAATCTCTGCACGGCTGGCATACTGCACGTTGCACCTGGCAAGAGCCACCTACAGTACGTATCTGCCAGTGCAGAGATGCTGGGCTAATAAAAGATAGATAATGCTACTAGTGTTACATAGATTCTTTTGAAAAGCTTTATAATTGAGTGATTGACTTCAAGATGCACTGAGGGCTAATTTACAAGGTTACAAGCATCAGTTGGCAGCTCTTGTAGCCTTTTTTGAAGTGCTGTCTACTTCTATGGAAATCTGGTTTGGGCCTGGGAAGAGCACTTGCAAAAACAGAGTAAAACTGTACAATGAACTGCTGTGTTGCATTGACTGTAAGAAATCTGTCACGGATAAGGGAAGAGAACAGGGAGGAAGAGCATACTGCTGCTCTTGTTTTGGTAAGCGAGCCTAGATAGTTCTTATTTTTATACAGAGGGGTTTTTTTGAGGAGTGTGTAGGGGGGACAGGGAGTTGTGGATACGACATCTAAGAGCTGGCATAGGAAGAAGGTCCAGCTGTGTAAGTAGGTAGTGTCAGAGCACAAAGGCAAGGTTTCTGTCACGTTCTAGTGGATTATGGGCTAAGCAGTAAATTTGAGCCCTGAGCTGCCTAGTTTTCTGTGAACAGGGAAAAAACATGAAAGAACATGATTTCTGCTTCATGTGGTCTCAGGAAATTGAAAGGAATAATTGCAGGAAGCCCAAAAAACCACAACAGGGAGGGAGTCGCTAATATCTCAGGATCTGAGGTGGTGTCAGCAGCTCTCAAGCTTCTTCTGGTTACCTTCCTTTGTGTAGCAGTTTTATAGCTCCTTAATTGGAATCATGTCCCCTGGGACTTCTGTTCTCCTAAACAATAAATCACTTACTTACATCAGCTCTCAACAGGAAAGCGTATCTTTTTCAAGGCATAGGCTTAGCCTGTCCTTTGCAGAGTGGCCAGGTGACTTCCCCACCCAGCACCATGTGGGTAACAGTATGTCTCCTGTTAAACCACTTGCAGCTCTACTTGTACTAAAAAAAAAAAAAAACCCTGATAACTAAGCCTTCAACCCTTTCCAGCTAATAGCTGTCTTTCCCCCATGTCTCTTTTTGAGGGCCAGTAAACCAGGGAAAGGAAGACAATCTGCTCTGCTTCGTCACCTAGCTTTTAATAAACATAATTGGTAGAGTCCCCCTTCTTATGTTGAAAGGGATTTACTATTCAGTGGAGTTTGGCCAACTCTGGTGGGTCCTTTTAAAACACTCTCAGCTTTACTGTACTCTGCTTGAGAGGTAAAATCTCCCTGTACCCAGCTCCTCACTTAACTGGGAAAAGCAGTTCTGTGTCAAATCATCCCAACCAGCAAGTCTTGGGCTTTGTCTTCTAGAACTTTCAGTAAATTCTGTGAATTCTGCCACTGGCTTGTACGGTAAAGAGTTTACACAAGTTCGTGTGGCTCAACCCAGCCAGCTTCAATGTTTCAATTAAATTAGATTTACAACATTTTACAGGTTTTGGCAGTCAGTTTGGTTGGCTAGTGTTAAAGAATTTCACTACTCGGTGGGTACCTCTAGGTTTGCTGTATTAACAACTCAGAGTTGGGCCATCACCTCAGTGAGTGTCAAAGACTGACAAGGAATAATCTCATATATATATACAGTTAAAACAAACATTACATAATTGGTATTTCTGTCCAAGAGGGTCTGGATGTTCCCTTACAGCTTCTCACTTCTCTATTCTTTAGCAATTTCAAAAGTCCGTACAATTCCTCTGCCTCAGGTGATTTTTCATCGTCTCGTTCCAGTTCCCCTTTTGAAGTTGCAGCTCACTGGCACGGTCTCTGGTCACCAGTCTTTTGTCATCTTCAGACAATCTTTACCTGTAGGTTTCTTAGAAACTTAAGACATTCTATTAATTATATGCTTTAGCCTATGCGTATTTTTGAATGCCCAACCTTTTCCAAGTTAATCACTTATTTCCTATCTGTTATTCTGTCTTATGCCTACTATCTACATTCACTGTTCTGTTGATTCAGCCTGACTGGGTTTTAAGCCGGCCATGGTAAGGGCTATACAAAGGACAAATGAGCAGTACGTTGCTTAGGATTGTTCTTACCACCTGCATATTAATAATCAATTCTACAATACGATAGTCTATCTACTCACTGATATATAGTTATTCTGTGTATTAAAAATTAAGCTTGGTCATGGTTAGCTGTCGCGTTGCCTAGGAGTCTACAAGCCTATTTCTTTTACAGCTAGCAACATGCTGTCCCAATCTCACTGAAGCACAAGATCTCCGTGTATTTGGTGGAAAGCATTTGTGTATGTAACGTTTCAATACAGAAGAATATCTGGATTTTGGCTTCTGCTGCTGTCAGTGCTGATTTCTCAGCTTTGAAAGTATATCAGTCTCCCTTCTGTAAGGCTGCAAAGATCAGTGCTGCCAGTTCAGTCATAGCACAAACAATTTTGTATTTATTACTATGTTTGGTAGCAAGGGGGAGATTTGTTATGGGGGTGCTTATCTGCTCTCCAATGCTTGTTAACACAGCAGGGATAAGCAATTAAATTACTGCCTCTTCCAGGTACATTCCACCCCTGATCTGGGGAAAGAGTGGACATATCCAGACTGCCCTTTATGGAAAAATGGGGAGAGTGAGATCACCACATCCGTACGGACTTCGCAAGTACCTCACAATGCCAGATGGAGCAACAGCCACCTTTGATCTCTTTGAGCCGCAGTCTGAGCACTGCATTGGAGGTCAGTCAAACACCTGCTGCCTGCATCTAGCTGCTAACCCTGGTTCTGTGCTCTGGGGGATGGATGAGGACACTGCTACTTGATTTAGCAGAAAGGATAGATGTTCATTCTGTCAAAGGAAGGGAGCTGCTAAGCAATACTAACCAACACATGGAGGCTGGGAGTCCGTCTTGCTGTATACCTATATCTTGGACAGCAGGAGAGACCATACTAGACTAACTCTTTGTGGCAAGGGGTGGGGGACTAAGGAGCAGAAGAAATGTTCCGTAACCTTTGCCTCAAGTAGAGGCTGGCAGAGAGAAGCTTGGTGGTAAGCCTTGTGTTTGGAGTGTCCTTTACCTGTTAAGGCTGTGGGATCATAAAACAGAGGCTAGCAGTATGGGATTATTCATAGCCTGGTGTGTATGGAAAAGAAACCAGACCTTATCTCACCCCTAGGGAGATTTTTTTGGTAGTCTTTACTGACTGTTTAAAGATCTGCATGAAAACAAACTCTATGTGCACACTGTCCAGATATGACAAGAACTCCATGAAAAAGTAGAAAATCATGGTGGTTCTTTACCTTTCAAACTCACTAGTGAGTGTTACTACTAGTGTTACTAGTAGTAACTGCAACACTTAAAACTGAGTTACTGTGGCCTTCAGAAAAAGAGTTCTTAAGTATGGCGATGTTGAGATCCTCATAGTTACTGTTATCTTTATCACCGAAGAGAATCTGAGCAGTGCTTTCCTAATGAGGCAAAAAATTCAGTGGCTAGAGCTGCTAAGTGTCAGAGCTTTGCATGTAAGTGCAAAGTCTGATGGCTAATTTGAAACGCATATGCTAATGCTGAATGTAATTTATTGTGCTTACTTGAATTACAACAATTACTTTCTTTAGCTGATGAAATTATAACCTTGTTAAACTAGTGATCAGTGTCAGCAGATCAAATATCATTAGGTTAGCCATCATCTGCTTTGTGGCTAATGTCAGTCGATCAGAATGTCTGTGCTTAGTAAAGCTTCATTTTGAAGATCTGTGTTACACCCAATTCTGCACAGGAAATGAGGGGGGGGGAAAATAGCATAGCCAGTCTACTTGGTGCATGAACAAGCACCAGAGCTTCTGTATGCTTAGCAGTCACAACAGGCTATCAGAAGGCGGAACGTGTGTAATGTCAAAAACATCCTTCAAAGGGAAGAATTTGCTCTTGGTCTCTAGGCAGTGCCTGTAGAACTGTTTGGGCAGCTTTCCCTGAAGTTAGAAAACTGTTCATCTCCTGTAATGTGAATTACTCTTTCACATCTGTAGCACTATAGCTGCTAGTCTCCTGTCCCGTACTGGATTTTTGGCAGACTGGTAGGATTTTTAGCTTGCTTCTGGTAGATGGTTTCCCACGGATCTGAAATGAAAACCTTCTGAATCTCTTTAATTTGCATGAAGTGACATTTACTTAACTTCCCTCTCTTTCTGTGCACAGAGGATGTCACGATGGTAATCTGCCCTGGGATTGCTAACCACAGTGAAAAGCAGTATATCCGTACTTTTGTTGACTATGCGCAGAAAAATGGGTACAGGTGTGCTGTCCTGAATCACTTAGGAGCCTTACCAAATATTGAGCTCACTTCTCCACGAATGTTCACATACGGTAGGTACTTTATGGCAACCGGAGACTTATTTTCAAGCTTGTGGAACTTCTAGGCCTTGATTAGCCTCCTTCAGCATAACACAGCTGCTGTATCTGAATGAGGATAATTTTGTGCTGTTTCTTAGGAACTAAACTGAACTTACATGTGAGGAAGAGGGGAGGCTAATACTGGGATTCGCTTTTGCTTGTCTCTTCTCCCAGCTCTTACTATATGTATCCTAATCAAGGAGGCAGTTTTGAAAAAAAAAAAGCTCTTGTGGCTACTAAGCCTGCTGAGATGATTTTGGAGATGCTGAAATGTCAGTTTAGTGGAATGTGACGCAAACCTGGCTCTGAAGGATAAACACTATTTCTGAGGCTTTGTAAAATGTAATAAGAGAGGAGTTTGTACCAGCCTATCCAGAACATATATTTCTATCGTAGGAGGGACACATGAGGATTGAAGTCCCTGGATGTAACACAAATGTCAAGGAACAACAACAATTCTACAGTATGACAGTACAGCTACAGAAGCAGTAGCACTTAACTGCTGTGATTTTGGGCTTTCTCCTGGAGTATAGGGACATGTTTCTAAACCTAGAAATTAATTAAAGGATTTGGAACTGTGTTAAGGGTGACTCTAGCTATTCTTAACTGCCCTGCTAGTGAGTAATGTGATCTTGGTAGAATGTGGCCCTCTTGCCTGCGACCTGATCCGCTTGTTCTTGAGTTCTCTTGAGCCCTCATGTCCCTCTTTACTGCAAACATCTGTAGGTACATTATGTCATGAGCAAATTGTGGGTTTAGCAGACTGGTGTTAGGTTTCTTTTTTCTTTTTTAAAGATAAGCAAGATAGTTACTGCTAAGAGTTTTTGGATTAACAGTTTGAATGTTTATCTTGGACAGTTAAATTTCCAAAATATAAATATAGTTATTAAATCTACTCAGTGGAAAACACTTCAGGAATAGCAAGTGCCTCAACTTGTATTGAGGTCCTAGGCTGTTAATGGCTTCAAGCCTACCACGTCTTGGGAACTAAGCTTGGCCTCCTAAGAGAATTTGCTGTGGTTTTTTTTTTTTTATAAAAATCAAGAGTTTTCTTCCATGGAGCTTTGCTTTAGGCCTTAGGGAGTTACTCTGCAGTGCAGCTCTTGAGACATACCTTTCTGAGTCTTTTATAGCCTTGGAAAGGGCAAGGAATGCCTAGCACTTCCTTTGAGTAAGACAGTAAATCACTTGGCAGAGTTGCTTGTTAAATGGAGTGCCAGCAAGACCATAAGCAGACTTTACTCTGTCTCCAACCCAAATATCCTAGTGGCCTTCTAGCCTTTGCTGGAATCCTGACATATTTGTTGAGGAACAAATAGCCTAAATTTGGGACTTGCTGAATCCTCTTATCTTTACATCGAGCTTGACCTATTGCTGTTCTAGTTTAGGATTTCTGAACTAGTTGCCAGCTGCCCTCAAATTATTAAAATCAAACACTCAAGTATTTTGACTGCTGGCTTCTTCCAGAGGAAACTAGAGCAAGGCAGCATTTGTCATCTTGAGGAAAATTGCTCATTAAGAATGTTCACAAGAAAGTGCCCAAGTCCTGCTGAAATGCTCAGCCAGAAGCCTGCTGTATCACTGAAATAAATGCAAACCCTGGTGCTCAGTCTGCTCCAGAACTAGCCAAAACCTGAGCCCAATGCCTAGCAAGGATGCTACAGCTGGGGTGAAGCACAGTGGAGCACTGTTAGGTTGGCACAGGATACAATCCCAGCTCTTAAGATTTATCTTCCTGGACAAGTTCCACAAGATAGAGCTGAGGAATAAATAGCTGGAGTTTTATTTCTGTTTATGTGGTGCCTCCTGTGCGATTTGCAGTCTTAAATCCAATGGGAAAGTTAACAAAGTGCATAGACAGTTGATACCAGTGTACTAATGCCGTAAGTCCTACAGCTGCTTCTCTTCATGTTTCCTTTTCCCAAACTCAATGGCAGGAGAAATAGGTGTAGGTACTCACATGTTGCATGTGTGGAGGCCTTAAAGTCTGTCAAACAATCAGAGAACCCCAGTAATGCCAGAAGCTGGATCCTTCAGAACCTGCAGCCTGTGGGATGCAAGTGAATGCTAGCTGAGAGCAGAACAGATCTGTGTAGAGGCATTTAGTTCTTCAGTGCTTAAAACGGGCTAGCTGCTTCTGCTTAAACCCTTCCCTCTGCTTCCAGAAAGCAGCTGCTTAGTCAGCCTCTGCAACAATCCACGGAGGCTCTGTCCTGACAAGCCAGCTCTGCATCTCCATCACCTCCCTGCGTCAGCATGGATTTAAGGATCCATGGCAGTATTGCTAAAAGCAGAGGAGCAAGTTGCTTTCCGGACATCCCACTTAAGTTCAGAAGTGACAAACTGCCTGGGGAAGGTAATAATGCCTGCCCAGGGAGGTGATTGAGTCACCATCCCTAGAGGTGTTTAAGAAACGTCTAGATGTGGCACTTCAGGGCATGCTCTAGTGGCAGAGATTGTAGGTTGTTTGGTTGGGCTCGATGATCTTAAGGGTCCTTTCCAACCATGAAGATTCTGTGATGTGTGCTGTTCTTAAATAGTAATGTCAAGGCCAGAGTTGTTGGACTCTTCAAGCTGCTTTAGAAAGAACAGTTTGGATTGTCAGATTAGCTGTTGCCATGACTTTTAAGCAAGTTAATTTCATTTTACTTTGGCACTCTGTCAGAATTAGGCATGAGCTAAGGTCCACAGGACTTATAAAACAGATACACGAACACATGTGTGAATCAGAGCTCTTAAAACCTTAAGGTTATTGAAAAGTCAGAAAGGGTAAGAAGCTGAACTTAAAGCATGCAACTGAAGGTTGGAATGGGAATCTAGGTAGGTTAGAAGATGATTCTTGACTTTGTCCTTATTTTTAGGTTGCACTTGGGAATTTGGTGCCATGGTTAATTACATCAAGAAGACCTACCCTCAGACCCAGCTGGTTGTCGTGGGCTTCAGCCTGGGCGGAAACATCGTGTGCAAATACCTGGGAGAGAGTCAGGCCAACCAGGAGCGTGTCCTGTGCTGTGTGAGCGTGTGCCAGGGCTACAGTGCACTAAGGTAGGTCTAGAGACTTCTCCACACTGGTCTCCTCTGGGGGTGCAAGATGGGGCACATCTTTGGCAGGGTGTGTGTGGAAGGGCAAGGTGAAGAGCGTGTTGCATCCCTTGCCTTGAACTGGCCTGACAGACTGCAGCATGCAGGATGCCACCTTCCTGAAGGAGCAGCCAAAGGTTTGTTGATTTGGCAGCACAAATAAGCTTTCTGTCAACAATGCAAATAAGTTTTCTGTACCTGGCCAGGTACATGCTGGCAGCGTCTAGTCTGTGTGTGTGAGCTGCCCTAACTCTGTCTCATTACTACAGCATCCTAAGAGGAGGCATCACCTGTGCAATCCTGGTATAATTAACCAGGCAGGCTGGGCAGCATGACAGACTACTGAGATGATGCCAGGTTTTCAAGCAATAGGTTACGCTTTCTCCTCACTCTGAGAAGTATCCCTTGGTTCATAATAGCTTTTCTGGCTTCAGTGTGCAGTTTCATCTGGCAGCTGTTACCTGAGGAGACTGGAAAAAGACACAGCTCATACACTGTCAGTCCATGCTCCCCGCTTAGTGTGTGTCACTGAAACAGTGCTGTGGGCTGGTTAGGAGATGGAGAGGCACTTGCAACCACTCTATGCAATTTGCAAGGTGGGAAGGAGAAGGCTTAGCCCTAAAGTCTGTCTAAAATGTTAACCTGTGGTTTCCCCACCTGGAAGTCAAGGCTGTGGCACTTCACACGAGCTGTAACAGCTCCACCTAGTGCTAACACTTGCGTTTACCGATGGAGGATCTGGGTGCAGCACTACAGGTTGAAAACTGATGGCTCAACTAATGTGCTGTAACTTCCCATGTATGCACAGTTAATGAAGATTAAAACAGTGCAAGTGGCTAAGCCACTGCTTTCAGTTTTTACTGTCTGGACATATGGACAAGTACTAAGGTGTAGCTGACTTTACAGTATCTTAACTGCACTTTTGAGCCCTGAGAGCCTTTGAAAGGCAAAAGGGGCTGTTGAGACTAAGGTATTTGGGTCAAGATCCTTTGAGCAGATAAAAGTGGTGAAGCTATGGCAGCCCTGTGAGGGGCTTGCTATGTAATTTGGCCTCCCAGTCTGATCAAGGTAGCTGGAACTCTTCATGCTGATGATGCCCTGCCTGTATAGGGACCAGGTTAATATTAGGCAATCTGAAGATACCTTTTATGAGTTAAGCTCTTACAGGTGAAAGTAAGAAACTTTTCTGGAAGCATTAAGATATGACTAAAAGCTTGATATGCATGTCAATAATATTCCAGCATATCAAATACCTTTTGAGGTCAGATACGCCTACTGCTAAAAGTGTGTATAATCTACTGCTACGTCCTGTTGAGTTCACACCTTTAAAATTGAAACAGAATTGGAACAGGTTCTTCTGTTCCTTTTTAAGTAAAATGTGCTTAGTTGTCTTGGGGTTCTGGTGTGGAGCACAAGGCATCCTTTTGAAGCCAGCTCCTCAATTGCAACCATCAGATGGGGTTTGCAAGGATCACATCTGGCTGCTGTCCACTTGGTTCATCTTCTGCAATTATGCAATATTGTATTTCTGGTCTCCAAAACGATGTTGTGAGTAATGCTGTTCCCTAAGCTGATTTCTGTAGGAGTATGTCATGATGTGCTGGTAGAATAGCAGGGCAAGGACAACCTGTTTAACAATACTCCACTTGGATATTTGTGTGGAAAAATAACAGCTGCTTGTCTGAGTTTAATGCAGGTCTTCAGTGGGTTGTGTGGATTACTGAGCTCTTGACTCCACCTGCTGGGTGAACATCTAGCAAATCTCCAGTCTCAAAACATCTGCTATGTATTACTAGGCAATGAGCAGGATGGCTTTTCACATCTTGTGTCTCCCTACCTAATATCTACTTCTGCTGTAAATGCTAATTAGCTGAAGAGCTAGGGGAAAGCAACACCAATAAATATCTACTAAGCAAGAGACAGGATAGGGAGGGCCTTGCGGCCTGGTTACAGTAGTGGGGGGGAGAAGGTACAAAGCACCTCCAGGTGGAATGGTTAAGCCTTAGCCTTCCTGGGCTTGGTCTGGTAGGCTAAAATAACTAGCCTCATCCCTCTGGGCTATGTGAAAGTGGATTACCCTGGTAGACATGACCAGTTAGTTTACAAATCCACTTTCTTTTTGTGTTAGCTTGTACAGCCTTTATCCTCCAAATAACTTTAGGAAGTAAAGGAAAACTGCTGGTGAGCAAGGTGAACCAGGGATCTGAAATATGAAAGACTTTCCAGAGCATTAAGCATGAGTCCCATACCTGGGCATAATAAAGTAACATCAATAGTAGGATCTACTAGAAGAACGTGAGACTCTTAGTTTAATGAATTAACACAGACTCTGGGGAATGTGTTCCCTGAGGCTAAATAGGGACATGGCTCCTTATTCTTTAATCTCTGCCTGCACAGGCCTGATTCTGCTTCTTGATCTCGTGGAATGCATCTTCACCATAGCTACAGGCTGTGGGGAGAGACCTCGGCTTTGAAACCTGTGCAGTCCTCAAAATACTGGAAGCTGCCTTCTTTTTTTTTTTTTTTCAGTGCTTGCAGGTCTTCATATTAGGAGTACTACTGTACACCACAGGAACTGCAGGGAAATGTAGTAGCTTTAACTTCAAATGTTTTGTAGTAACTTAATAGGTTTGCTTGGAAAATCTTTTGTGAAGACAGAAGCGTGCATCTTCCTGTCTTCCTTCATTCCTCTGCTCTGGCATAGACATGGTAGGTATGGTCTGGATAGACAAAAAATACAGAAGTTTTTTTAAAAAAAATTCCATATTCCAGCTTGGCTTACTACAAGAAAACATAGCTTGCTTTTGCTCTGGCAGGGGACTTGCAGGCTGTGGCTTGGGAGGTCATGCTAAATATGCTGTAGTTCTTATGGTATGTTAATGTTTAAACGGTAGGAGTACTTCAGTAGCTGTCACTGCTCCCTGCATTCTTGTGTTGCTCGGTAAATGATAGTGTGTTTCCTCAGTAACAGCAAATCCTGCTAAGAGTAAAGCTGTAACCTGCTCATGACCCTGCATAGCAAAGGAGTGCTGGTATCTGGCAGAGCTCACAGAAATCTGGATGACTTTTAATTCTGTTTTAACAACAGATAAGCTGTGAAGTGCTATTCTGCTTGGAGAATAGGTAAAGACTTCAACTCAGATGCCACTTGCAGCTGCAGCTAATATTTATTCCTGCAGTTCCTGCCAATGAAGCTAAAAAAATAATAGTGTCTGTACCTATTGCAAACATCTGCACAAATTATTCCTCTGCAGAGCTCTATACACAAGCAGACAACGTTTTGTTCAGCAACAGGTTTTATTTCTTTCCTTGGTAGTCCCATTAGGTAAATTACATTCAATTTACACAAAGGGAGACTAAAATCCTCTTGTCGGTGTTGCAGATCCTGATTGATGGCACTTAAATGCTCTGATCAAAACTGCTAATTGCATTCTGCAAAATAAGACTGCAGATCTGTTTTCTGATACTACCAAACTTCATCAAAGTGGAAGTAATTTCCTGGAAAAGGTTAAGCTGTGTCAGGGAAGGCTTGGATACTTGTTTACATAGCCTCCAGGCTGCCATGAGGTGTTACAATGTATTAATCTGGTCTTTCAAGATCTCCATTAATAGCTTTAATTGTTCTGCACTGTTTGGCTTTTTTTTTTCAGGGCACAGGAAACCTTCATGCAGTGGGATCAATGTAGAAGATTTTATAACTTCCTCATGGCAGACAACATGAAAAAGATCATCCTTTCTCACAGGTACTGCAGTACATCACTTAAACTCATAGTATTGATTGGTCAATTGTAATATTGGATTTGTCTTCTCAGTCCTTTAAAATAGGATTCCTGAAAGATTATGCACCAGTTCCTTGCTCAGTGGTCTTTAGATGAACCGATAGAGAAGGGGAGCCCATGTCAATCTCATTCATATGCTGTAAAATATACAAATAAGTCTTGGTCATCTTTTTAGAAGAAAGCAGGCTTTGTCTCTTTGCCTTCTGAGGAAACTTGTGTAATGAATAAACAAGATGTGCATAGGAAAACATTGCAATTAGACTTCAAAGTGGAGTATTCTGCATCTGTTTCACTTCTAGCCAAAGAATTCCCTATTCAAGGAGCCTCTTGTTCTGCCGCCTACCTGAGGTAGGACTAATCTTCAAGATCTGCTGTATGGGGCTGCTTTTATCAAATAAGCAAATAGTCAATCTGTAGCTCTGGCTTCTGGCTGTTCCTCTAGAATAGAGCATGTAGCTAGCAAAATACTTAGTGTTACTCTTCCTGGAGTGCAGGTGTACTTGTAGGATCCCTGTGCTTCGGTTCTGATCAGTGGCTCTCATATAACAAAGGAATGTGTGTGTTAAACAGGTGACACGCTCAATATTGTTGTTTTCTCCACCAAAAGGTTCTCTGGGTACTTCTTTCTAGGGCAGTAAATGTGTAAGTACCTCATCTGTGTATATTTGAAGTTGCCTGACTCAAGGGAAAAGGAGGGGAATATCTAAGACCTGTTCCAATTAAGAGCATGTGTCACTTGCAGACTTCTGGTTCATTGTTTATATTCCTGTGCAGTATGGAACACTTGTAGAAGGAATTAGGGCAGCTGACATGTAGGATGATCCACATAATTCATTCCAGATTGACAAATATTTAGACAACTTGACCAAATTTAACGTGAAGTTAGGCAAGCCCCAATTAAAAGGTACTTACATTCATAACCCAGAAAAAGCCAGTGCTGGCTTGAAGGCAAGTCTGTTAAACATTTTTTCCATAATCACTTGTGCTCTAAGGCAAGTCCCCCAAATCAAACCTAGCCTCCCTCCTACTCTGCCCTGCAGCTGCCTCTGAAAGGGAATAAAAATCCCTTTCCAACTTGTGGCTTTTGTTCTGTTTGTTCTGGTAAAGAAACACATCCTCTCCTGAGGGCAACAACTAATTATGACAAGTGTCCATAGTAAATAGCTTTCTGCTAAGGTAATGCCCCAAGTAATTTCTGCTGTGTGAGCTAACCTAATATCTGTGTTGGGGAGACTGTAGGACCAGATGGTGAAGGAGATGCTATGCCCCAGACTGCTAGTGGTCTCACCCAAGCCACCCATGGGTTTGGCCTGAAGCCAAAGGACCCTCCCTCTAACATGCAGCCTCTGTTCCAAATACCATTAGTGCTGTCTCGTCTGGGAAGATTCTTTTTAGAGGCCCCTCACGCAGTTTTTCTGTATAACAGGAAAACTTGTTTTTTTCTGTGAAGAGGCTAATAGGGTTTCTGTTATGCCTTGCTGCAACAGGAGGTGGACAGATAAGTTGTGCTTGTTCCCAAGAAAGCCTTGTATATACATAGCCCACTTCTAGTTTTATCTTGTCAGACTTGGTAAACTCAGTTGTCCTTGAACAGGTTGTGGCTTTGCTGCCCTTTTTGTCTTATTTGGATGTTTTTCTCAATGTTACTTTTTCAGGCAAGTTCTTTTTGGAGATAACATGAAGAAGCCACAAAGCTTGTCAGATGCTGACCTGAGCAAACTCTATACAGCAACATCCCTTATGCAGATTGATGATAACGTTATGAGGTATGATCTCTGATCCTCTGGAGAACTCTGAAAGTACTTTCTCTTTCAAGTGTTGCTCTTGCATGCTCCTTCCTGCGGCTCTAGGAATCTGCTGAAATACAGTGCTGACAGCCTCAAATTCTTCCTTGCCTTCACATTAAATAAAACTTAATAGAAAAAAAAAAACTTACTATTTATAGTCACAGCTTCTGTAAAATCATCCAGGAGGCATTTATTTATCAGTAACATCTGAACCTTCAGCCTTCAATAAGGTAGGAAGAGGCCAGTTCTAGCAAAAAACAGTATGGAATGTGGAAAGCAACTCGGAACTGCTTGTGAATATCCTTAGCCCTGCTTGAATTTTGAAGAAGAAAAACAAACAAACATTCTCCCCAAAAAATACTCCTGTCTTCCCAATAAATATTAGGGTTAGCTGTGATAATACAACCTTTTTAACTTAATAACTTAATAACACCTGAATTAAGCTCTCTGCTTTATTTAGCAGTAGCCTGTTACTGCCTGTGTCCTTGAAAACAACATAGCACTCTCTTCAGTGGCAGTGTTCATATCGTGGCATGTTCAGTATCAGGCATTGACACCTTTCCAAAATGAAGCTGTAAACTGTGGGCTATACAGCTATAACACTTCTGGCAGACTGGGAGTATTGTTGGCTGCTTCTTAAAAAGCCATTCCTAGGGAAATCTCCCTCCTTGTCCATCGTCCCTGAAGCCTTCCTAGTTTGGGCCAACAGCTATGTTGTCTCTTATATCAACAAAAAAAAAAGGGCACTTGAGTGTAGGCTTGGTGAATTCTTGGTATGGGATGGAGTGCTGAGGATTTGGCGAAGAACTGGAACCACAGTGAATTCTGGGTGGCTGGCAGACAGGCTCTGTCCGGTATGTTTGAGGTTCATAAACTGTTGTGGGTTTGTATTTGAAAAGGCTTTCAGGTAAATACGAACAAAATCATAACTCTTTCTTTCTTCCATATGTACAATTACTTCAGTGAAGGGGGATACTTTAAAAGAAATGCTCTGAAGGCTGCTGGACTTCAGCTTGTGTGTTTAACTTGCTGACAATGTTTGCTTAGGCACAGAAAGCATAAAGGGATGTGCTGCCAAAGGTGAGTTTTGCAGAGCCACTGGGTAGGAAAAAAGCATCGTCTGTGAAAACTGAGGCATCGTTCCTATCTCTGCTTGAAAGTAAGTCATATGAGTACTAGAAGCAGATGATTGCAATGACAGTCTTCTCTATTTCAGGAAATTCCATGGCTACAGTTCCCTGAAGGAATACTATGAAGAAGAAAGCTGCCTGCATTACTTGCACAGGGTAAGCTCTTGCTCTAGGCTCTTAAGAGCTTATAACTCTGACAGGTAGTAGCACCCAAGTGTTACAGATATCATATAGATTTTCAGCATTCAGCTGAACTGTTCTGAATGTATGAGGACAAGGTGGAAAATGGGTGGTGGAATAGACCCTGCAGTTTCAAGGAAGAAAGGCTTAATAGATAGTATGGATGAGAATCAGGATGCTATCTGTCAGGCAGATGCTTAGCAGACCAAAGTTTTTCAAAAGTAGAACTGGAAGATTAATTTCTCCTTGATCTACTGAGCCAGAGGATGGAGACGTTCCAAGGGAGTTTCCTGGACTTTAACCAAGGTGTCCATAACAGCTGGCACTAGCTGTCTCATGTGCAAAGCAATGCAGAGCAAGAAAGGGTGTAACTATTTGAATTCTGAGAATGGGGAAGATCTGTGACTCAGTCTGTATTTGCTCTGATGCATCTCTGCCCCTGTCATACAATTGAGTAAAAAAAAAAAAAAGTGCTGCGGAGTAATTAATTGGTGAAAAGCCCCCAGTCTTAATTTTTTACTCTTTCTGCTTTTCTGATGCTTCTCTAGGTACAGGGCAACTTTGAAATAAGATGTCTTAATTGAGTTAAGCTAACATGCTTTTACAGTTGGTAGACTGGTGTGGTTTTTTTCTTTCCTGACATATTTCTTCATGCAGATCTATGTTCCTCTTCTGTTGGTTAATGCTGCTGATGACCCTCTTGTGCATGAGAGTCTTCTATCAATTCCAAGAGCTCTTTCAGGTATGTTGAAACAGTCTCCTCCAGCTGTGCATATTCGTGTACCTGCAGCCTCCATATCATATCATGATCCATGACTTAGGAAGCAAGTCAAGCTGCTTTTTTACACCTGTAATCCTGTGGGAGGTGTAATAAGCCTCTTTAAATCACCAGTTGCTAGAAGTAACAAGGCTAACCTTGAGCAGGAAGAACTTGAGTCCTTTCAGGCACCTTCTGCTGTTTTGGCTTATGTTGATAGCCAGCAGGTTACACTCAGGTTACATTCTTGAATAGAAAAATGCTTCCTCCTGTCTTCATTCCTCGCTGGGATTTAGTAGAAAAGTGGGCTATTATAGTGATAGTCTTGATCCAGTACAGATGAACAGCCCCCTTTGCTGATGACAGCGGGACACGTGCATGGCTGTGTTACTTGGTACTGGACTAGGAAAGGTGTTCTGCAAGCTGTCTATCTTCAACCAAGGCAAACAAAAAAGGCAAATTACCTTTAGAGCTCAGAAGAGGGAGCTGGCTGCTGCTTTGTCACACAGATACTGGGTGCACAGGGAGGGAAGCAGGGTTCATTCTTTTCCTGGTTGAGAGCTGTGAGCAGAGAATTTATCCACAGCTGTTTCCAGACAGAAGGAAGCACAGGGATTTTCTCGCTATACATGGAACAAGGTGGCTGATGTACTGTCAGAGCTCATGCAGCTCGATATGATGCTAACAGTCCTAGTTCCAGTGTATGTGAGTTAAAGATGCTTGTTCATTAAAGAATGAGCATTATTATGGCAATACAGATATTGCTGTAAGGGCTCATAAGGGCCCAGCAGCATTTTTTGGGCAACCACCTTGTACTAACTGGGATTGGTTCCTCCAGACTGTCTTGTTCTGTGCTTTAGACTTCAAAGTAGCTGTGGCCTTTGTCAGTGCATTTCTGCTTCCTGTGTATGATTGCTCCTTTGGCTCAGATGTTATGCTGAGGGTAGAGTTGATTATCACCAAGATGTTAAGCTCCTGGAATTTTCTGCCTCCTTTTCTTTTACAGAGAAAAGGGAAAATGTCATGCATGTGCTGCCCCTTCATGGAGGTCACCTGGGATTTTTTGAGGGGTCTGTACTATTCCCGGAACCTCTTACCTGGATGGATAAGCTTGTGGTACAGTATGCCAATGCCATCTGCCAGTGGGAGAAGACAAAGTCTCACTGCTCGGATACAGAGCAGCCTGTATCTGGCCAGGAGTAATTGACCCAAAGACTCTGGATCGCTTCAATATATCTCCCCCTTTGGGAACATCTTGTTCTCTCACCTGCTGCTTCAGGTTTCCATTCTCCTTGACATCCTATGGCTGGTGTTTGATCGCAATATTTTCTTCCGAAGTTGGAATTAAAGGAGAGGTTAATATCTGGTCAGAGCATCTTTGCGTATATAGCCGCTTGGGTCTGTAACTTACTACTCTGCTTGAAGAATTAGGTTGCTGACTGTGACTTGTTACAAGGTTATTGAGCTAAAGACTGGTTGCTTTAGTAAAGCAGGTCAAAAACTTGATCTGCAGCTCTTGTTTAGATGTAGATGACAGGGTGACTATGATTCTGTTCTCCTCTGTCCCGCTGCTGCAAAAACCCTGTACCAAGCCACAAGCCAGTGAGTGGTTCAGTCTTGTAAGCCACTAAAATGTGGCTTGGAAAGACAGATGCTTGACTGTAAGTGGAGTTCCAGCCTTGCACCATCTCAAGGGAAGCCTTTTAGTTCCTAGGAATGCACTTACACAAGCAAATTAGTTGAAAAACACTTAACTTTTCCATGCTTCAGCTATCTGTGGATTGGGGTGTCTTTGTGCTGAGACTTTTGAGTACAGCTGCAGGCTGGCGATATCAGTTAATGTTTCTATGTAAACATGTTCTCGCACCAAGACCAGATCAGTCACTTTCTTGGCATCTTTGCCTCTTTTTAATTGTAGTCATCTTTTCAGTACTGGATTTTTTTGTTTGACCCAGGGCTTTTTAAAGCTGGCTCTGGCTTCCGGACAGAAACCAGTGATTAAGGATCTACAGGATCTTTGTGAGCTCAATCTGTTTCTAAGAATATTTAATAGCAAATTATGTACTCTGTTAGGGATTAATTTGTTGGCGCAGGGGGGAGGTATCTATTTAGACTTACTCCCCTTATGTCAGGGTAAATCATACCAAAATTCTTCCCCTTAGCTTTCAAGGCATCAGATGGTTTTCAGACGGATGACTTGCCTTACAGTTGGTGGGGACCTGTATGCCTCTAGCCCTGTGCAACTGAAATGATATCTTTGCATGGCTAACTACTTCCATATCTATGTAAACACTGTAGGCTTACTGGCTCCAGTAAGACACTGAGCTCTTCCTCGCTTGAAGTCCTTTTCCACACCCAGACATTCTCTTCTAGTTTTAACGTGTGAAGTGCGAAAGCTTTTTTGCAGGAAAGATGCATACTCACTTGTGGTTTTCCCTCGAGTGGTTGTTATGGTCTGTGCCAAGATGGTTATTGAAGACTCTAGTCTATCCCCTGGAAGGAGAGCTGTCCCATGACAATCTGGAGACTGAAACTTTGTGGTCAGAATCTTTTTTTACTGCTTGTTCTGTCAATATTGTAGTCTCATTAATCCATCCTTCAGACTTCTCTATCACAGTGTCAGTGAAGTTCTTTTCCTGTCACACTTCCCACATCAATTAGCACTTTATTGCTTCAGCCTTGGTCTGTGTTCCAGGCACTTCAGTTTATAGCTTAAGGATGAAACAAGCTGCAAGACTTCAGCCTGGTAATATAGGGGAACAAGCCTTCTGGACTGCCCTGTCCGTGAACTTCAGTAGGTTGGAGAGATGGGTTTTTGTTTTAATAAAGCAATAATTAACTATTGTAGCAAAGGTGCGTTATCATATCAGGAAATTCCTTTCATTTGCCTTAGGCCAGACACCTTGGCCTGTTACAATGAACTGTGGATATGTGCACATTCTCCTCGTTAGTAAATCCAGGTTTCCTTTTTTCTTCAAAGTAAAGATGTTACCAAGTAAAGCTATAGCAAGACTTGGCTATGCTTGTGGCTGTTCCTTAAGAACTATTTTAGGGCATCAGTTAGCAAGGGTATTCTTAGTTGATGGAGATCTTGTCTCTGTTATCCTCGTATTCATACTGCATCTGTATATCGCTAAAATCTGTCATAAAAGACACTTCAGATTTTTGCTTAAGTAGCTGTTCATGTAATATTCATTGGATATGACTTAAATATTTTCTCACTTCAACAGAAGTGGAGTGTAAACAACACTTGTACACATCAAATAGATACGGTATAAATTTAGGTGTGTGTGGGATATGGTTTTTATCTCCAGTGAGTTACAACTTTAAAAGCGTTTCAACTTTCATAGTATACTACAGCTTAGCTTACACAGGTCCATGGCTGTCTGCCTTGAGGAAACAAAACTGCCCTTCCCGTGCTTCATGGGTCCTTCCTCAGTCCAGCTTTACTGTGCTGAGTATCAGCTTCAGACAGCTCTAGAGGAACAGAAGTTGTCCTTGGTACCAATACCACTGTTGAGGTGAAGGGCCCGTCATATGACCCAACATGTGGATACCTATGAAAGAAAGGTCAGTGCGCATCTGACCTCCTTTGAGAGCAAAATATCTGCCTTCCTCAACTTGAAAGCCTTATCAAAAGCAGGGATGTTCTGCCCAGTTCCAAAAGTGACTGAAGCTCTGCATTCCTCCCCAGGACCCCAGACTGGCAGAAAGCTAAGAAGTGACTGGGTACTGTCTGGAAAGGTTAATGTTGAGGCAAAGCAAGTTTGAAAAAACTGATTTTACTACAGTAGATGTCCAGTCAATCAAAGTCCCAATTTTAAGCCAGTCTCCTAGAATGAGGTGAGCGACTGGGCAATTCTCAAAGCAGCAAGAGCTGTAGCTTTGTCTAATCAAATTTCTTTTCTTTAAAGTTGGAGGGTCTTTTTGAGGGATACTCCTTCCTGCCCTGCAACCCAGGCCTTTGTACTTCAGAATTACCAGTGCTGTGGACTTTCTGAAACTCTTAACTACAGAAGTAATATGGGTCTCTGTCTTGTTCCTTTGACCTGTTTTTGCACTTGCATCTGCAGCTGTTCCAACCACTTGTGACTTGACCAACTAATTCTAGTCTCTTGGAGGAAGAAGAGCTTTTGTCATGGCTTGTTTCTGGAGCCTGAGGTTCAGCTTACTAAGCTTGTTATAGGTGGAAGCAGTGGGAAAAGGAACTATTCTCTTCCTCATGCCCAGCAACTTGATGCTGCTTTCAAAGCAAGACTTGTGGTGTCAGACTTGCAGCAGTAGCCTAAAGATATCTTAGGAAAGTGGGAGAGGAGAAAGCTTAAGCTGCTGATACCTAGTGTCAGTACCCCGAGATGCATGGGACTTTGTCCAATCCTAATCTGAAATACTCTTCTCCCAAAATAAGGCAATACTAGTCTTGTGATGTGGGCGGGTGGTCTTTATTTGCCCAGTGAACTCAATCTTAAATGCAATCTGAATTTTTTTTTGAGTCTTAGAGGTGAAGTCATCTTTTTCATGTCTTGTCAAGACACACGAGGCTGCTGAAGTATGCACTTGTAGATTATTACAGTAGTCTGATAGTGCAGCTCAAGATTACAGCACAGTGACTCTGTCGTGTCCTCTCTTTAGTTTCAAACTGGGATTAGAAAAACCATTAGCAGAGCTCTTCCACAGGTAGTCTCATGTGGTATACATAGACACATCTTTCTCCTCATTGGATGTAAGTAGCACTTTGTCATAAACCCCAAGGACTCTCTCAATTGGATAGAAAGTTGCAGAACTATTACTCTTTGACGGTTAGGCTGGTCCAACCATCGCCTTTGTCAGTGTCTGGAGAGATCTGAAGATTGTGGGTGAGCACTGGGACTTGCTCTTAGTGAACATGAGGAACTTAGATCAGATCTGCCAGCGTTTTTAACGGTCCCTGGATTAGCTTCTAAATTGAAGGTGTTTTCAGATGGGTCTGGCAGTGTTGTAGTTGCACTGTAAAGACAGACACTTGAACTTCCCTGCAGTCTCTTTCCTGAGCATTTTTCTGCAGTTCCTGTTCATGAAGATATAGGTTACAAAGATGGGGCATTAAGCAAAGATGTTGGGAACTATTAGCTCCAGTACTGAATTTGGCTGAGCTGTGTGTCATCTGTCCTGGGTCTGTCACAAGTTCCTAGACCACAGCCCTTTGACACGTGGTGCCTTGCCCTCTTTCTCCTCCTCCTTTGACATCAGCATATCTAGAGACTTCAGTAACAGATCTGTCAGAGCTTTTGGGGCTCTTTTAGTAAGTGAATTTCACTTTTAGTAAGTGAATTTTCAGACACTAGGTAGTGAGGCAGCTCTGGCGATGTACAATGTACAAGCGTGCGCTGACTTAAAGGAACTTTGTGGGCAGCCTACAACTAGCTAGCCTTTTTCAAGGCTTAAAATAACAATATATATATAAGCAGTGGATGATTTTCAGCTCTCTGCTCCTCTAGCAGTAGGGATTGAGTCATAGGAGGGTTTGCTTTGCTTAATAGGTGACTTGTCACCTTACAATCCCAAAGTTCTTGTGTCTATTAACTCTCCAGCAGCAGAGCTGGAGGTAGGTTGCTTAAGTGACTACATCTCAAAATAAAGAGCAGAGAGTAACAACTTCAGGATTTAATTGCCAAACAGTTTAGTCACCTGGATTGATTCCAAGTTTTTTTTCTAGAAATACTATGCCTGTCCAAAGCTTATAGAAATTCTTCACAGCCTTTTTCTAAGAGACCAGAAAAGGCTCTTGCCTTGTGCTGCATGTATAAGTAACTCGTTGTGAAGAGTATCTTGTTTCTGGCTTGAGTCATGCTCCATGTGTCCTTACTCCTTAGATGAGTCTGTTGGTTGGGTATGTCCCAGAGCCACAGTGATTCAAAGCAGTGTCTCCTTCATGGCTTCTAGGTGAAAAGCAAATGGCCCTTCTTGGTGTGAGGACTTTCTGAGTTTTCACCAAGGTTAGAATGCCTCAGAGCAACACCAGCCCATGGGAGGGGTGCCTTGTAACTGTACCCCTTTTGTCGCTGGGAGTATGTGTTATGTTGACCTGGACTTTCTCAGCTGTTGGGGGAGGCAAAGCAATTGCCAGCTTTCCATGCTATTGTAGAAGGGTTTCTAATGTTATCCTGAACATCTGTATTCTTGGTTTTGCTGGTTAACCAGTGGACACAAACACTGCAATCCAGGGCAGCATTTATCAGGTTGGCTCTGCTGGTATTGAACAGCTTTTTTTCCAAATCTATCTGATAACTCTCCAAAAGCTCCAACCCTGCATCATTTGTTGGTTAAAGACTTTCTTTCCATCTCACCCAATGGCCTTGCCTAACCAGGTTAGTTTCAATGCCAGTAAGGTGCCAGATCCCACAAGGTGTCTCTACAGAAAGCCTTTTTGCTTCTGTCTGAATGACAAGCTTGCATTGTCTATCTGTGGTCATGCAAGAGCTTTGATTAGATACAGAACTCTTTTTCTAGGATCTCCACTATAGCTCTACTGGGATGCTGACCCTTCTCATGGCTCCTGACAACTGGGAAGTCTTGGGGGGAGGGTGGGGAAAGCCAAACAAAACCCACTCTTATTTGATAAAACTAAACCCTACTGCTTAGCCCAAGTCAGCAGCTTTCCAAAGGAGCATGTTTCTCATTGTGTTGCTTGACCGTAATTCCCAGTGACAGATCGCTAGGCACTCTTCTTAAGAAAGCATAACCTCTTTCTCTGAAAATCCCAAGATGAAGATGTCTGTGGAGATCTCGGGAAGAATAGACCTGTGCCCTTCTTGTTTTGCCCATGCAGCTGTGTTAGAACAGGCTGAGTGACTTCTGATGTTCTTGGTGAGCAGTTTGCCAATTTGAAAATATTTTCATAGTAAAATTATATTCTGGAACCATCTCTAAATGCTGCCCTGAAAAAGCTTGTATACTGAGACATCCTCCTTGCTGCCATGTTCTGAGTCAGATTCTCTGGAGCTGACAGCTGCAGGGGAGATGATTTGCAACTAGCAATGCAATTTTTCTATATCTGCTGATGTTTACCTTTAAAATTATATATAAATATATATAAAACAGTGTCTTTGAATTTTTTCTTTAATTTTTGTTCTTCTGTGTGGTGTAAAATGGAAGTCATTGCAAAACAAAATGTAATTTTGTTATCTTTGATTCAGTGGGATTTCTTTATTTAAAAATAAAGGACTTATTGAAGTCAGTGCTACATGTAGTGACTGTGTGTGATATTATTGGGTGATGAAGTCCAGCTGTCACTCTTGACAGGCAAAGCAACCATGCTTCTTACTTGCTTCCTCTGCAGTGGGGAGGGGATCATCTGATGTGGGAACGTATTGGGCCAACAAGGTAATACTGATTAAAATGCAACTGGATACCTGAACACGTTCTCTCAGTTATGAGAATTGGATTACCTAAAGGAGGAACACGATGAATCCTTTAGCCCCAGCCCTTACATGTGAATTAGTATTAGATGTTGGTTTCTGTTCACTAGGGCTGTCTGAAACAAGACTGCCTTGGGGAAGGGCTGTCCTTCTATCCCTGTGGAATACACCAAGGCAGGAGTTGGCTTGTTATCCCTTGCTTCCAGACAGGACAACTTCTGTCAGAACTCCTTCTTTATGAACTCTGGTGTTGCCTCTACGTTTTGATCCACTAGTTGGCTATCCTAATGGTGAATGCGAGGGCCGTAATTGTTCTAGGAAACATGAATGAACCTCTCCTTTGAGGGAGAAACCTCAAGCTTGCACTCTTTCCGCACTTCTGGCAGGGGGAGGACAAAAGGAGTGACAGTGTTGGGGGCTGTCTTCACCTTTCACTTGTTGCACCCCATCTCTTGAAGACCGGGCTCTGCTGCCCATGAAAGCTGAAGTGAGTGTCAAGTAGATAAATGGGAACACTGCACGGGGGCTGTATGTAACAACACGTGCATGGTGTGCCAGCCCCTGCCACCACTGTCATCTCCAACTGGAGCCTTCCCCTGCCTCTGTTGTGTTATAGAGAGCAGAACAAGGACTGAGCTGCTACAGAAGGCCTCTAGGGAGAAGTCAGTCTTAACAATTCCTGCTGTATATATGAGCCATCTAACAATTGCCCTGGCTCTGGGATCTGCTGGGACAGGGCTTGGTGGCTAAGTGTGGGGTGTCAAGCAGGCTCCTGAGCAAAGGAGCATGTGGCTTTCCTGGCAGTTGACAGAAGCTGGCAGCTCAGCTTTCCCTGGGGCCCAACTTGGGGAGGTAGCTGGCGTGGGGGCAGGGGGTAACTTTATCTTCTCCCTCTGTCTTTGCAGCATGTGACACAAGCACTAGGGGTGCTCAAGCCTTTCATAGTTTCTTTTTGTCTTCTGGCCAAGCGAGGTCCTTGATGTTATGGTGAAGAACAGAGATGGCATCAGCTTAAAAAGCTGAATGCCTGCCCTGAAAATACTGAAGAAGGGCTATCTTTTTCCAGTGGATGAGAGCACATTGTGACAGTCCTGTGTCAGCCCCCAGGTTCACCTAGGATCACTAGGTCGCTGGCCCGAGGAATCCTCCAGAGCCAGACCTACAGCTGTGCCAGGACCAAGAGCCAAAGCAGGGCTTAGCTGTGGCCTGTCCTGCAGCATGCAGAAGGACTCTTCTCTGGGATGACAGCTTTTTGGCTCATGCATTTCTGCAGAAATCATCTTCTGTTATTTTTCCCTACTTGGGAGTGAGTGGATTTCCTAATCTTTCAGCTGCTGGCAGAAGAAGCACACAACAGCATCTCCGGCCAGGACACTGACATCTTTGAGCCCAGGGCATAGAAAAGTCCTGCCAAAAGTACTACTCAACTGACACTAAGAGCTCACAGGTGTGTGGTTTTTTTACCTACAGCCCAAGTGAGACAGATGTGGAGGGTAACTGGGACTGGTGAGCCGCCAGGGGGGCTGGGCCGGGCCGGGACCATTGCTGCTCTTCCCCTGTAATGAGAATTGCTCTGTGGGAGACAGTGTTCGGGCGCCATCTCTAGTTTATTGGCCATTGTGATTTAGCTGTTAGATCTACTACAAAACTCCTTCCTGGCTTGGTCAGAGACACTCTGGGAGGAAGCTGAGGGTGGCATGGATCATGCTCCTGCTCTGTTTGCTGTGCTCTTCTCTGTCTCCCCATCAAAGCAGGCTACTGGCTGACAATTTGTCCCAGCAGTGGTGAGCAGCCACAGGGACCTCCCAAGAGCTGTGACTGTCCCAGTCCAAATCCCAGAGGCAGCACTGTGGTGCTCCCATCTGTGCATGTGGGTTTTTTTTTTTGTCTTTCTCTGTTTTTACAAGTGAGCTGCAATTGATCTGTTTCCCAAGCAAGCTGTGCTGTTGTGTTTGCACTGGCCTGATGGTTGTAGGGTTGTCACACGTGGTTTCCTTGGGATGGCTCCAAATGCTTCCTGGCCCCATGGAGGGCACTGCACAGTAAAGAGCCAAATGCAGCAGAAAAGTGGGTGCCTTTTGCTCTCCCTCTGGGCTCTCACACGAGGCTGCCACAGCCTCAGGCTGGGACTCGCCATGCGTGGATCAGACGTGCTGCTGAGGCTGGAGAAAACAGATTTAACCCCAGTCGCCTCTGCCCAGAGAGGCCCCATCCTCCCCGCAGCTTCGGAGCCGGCGTCCTGTTTGGTTTGAGCCTGAGCCAGTGCCCTGATGAATGCAGCTCTTGTCAGCACCCTCCACCTCGGCTGGCTTCAGGTAGGGGTCTGATCTTCTGGCTGATGAAAGGCACCCGTGTGCAGCTGCAGAGCTGAGAGGGACGGAGGGGGCACAGGGCACGCTGCAGGACCAGGTTGATAGAGAAGGTGGTAACCTCTCTGCTGGGCAGAGACCAGCAACTTGCTCCTCTCCAAGCCCTACTGCTGGCCAAGGGAGGAGAAGATAGCCTGGAAACGGGTATCTGATCAGCTGCTTGGAGGAGATGCCTGGTTCGTGAACCAGAACAGACTGCCTTGCCTGGGACACAGCTACTTCTGCCTCCCTCCTCCCCACCCTGGTCCTGCTGACTCCACGTTCGCAAGGGATAATTGGCGTTAGCATCAGGCATGGCTCTGTTTGCCATTGTGGCTTTTGGTGGGGCTTCCCTGACTGAGCTCCCTCTCATGATGCAGTACTAGGAGAAACAGCTGTGCTGAGGCTTTTGGAGGATTTAGGAGGGTATATTCTGCTTGTCTTACACCATCCTGTGGTTGAAATCTGTCTCCTAGTCCTAGTTGCTGCTGCAGCCTCTGTTCCTCCTGCCTGCCTGTCTGGCTGAGCTGGAATTAGGCAACCAGCTCCACCTGGGCCCCTTGTTGTGTTCTTGTTTGCCTCTGTTGAGCTGTTTTCTCTTTCTTGGTTAGAGCAGATGACTGATAACTGGGGCTCCTTGCCCAGACATGGGGGGACTCATTCTGGGATGCAGGGAGGGTGGAGGTGACTGGTTCTTTGGCCCCTGTACCAAAGGGCGGTCAATGATGGGGGGACACTGCTGACGCTCCTGGCCTCCTTAGAACCAGCCAGCAACTGTGCCCAAAAAGCTGCACCCCTGTTCCTTGCCACACGCCACAAGGGACCCCGGAGCTCTACTGTTGAACACTTTATTTCTCCCTCGCTGTAGCCCTCCCTTCCCGGAGCAGACGCTCTCCTTGTCCTCCCACCGCAGCTCCAGGGCATGCTGCGGGAGAGGGATGGTGACCTGCTTCCTCTGCTGGCTCCCAAGGGAAGGATGCTCTGCCCGGGAGGGACAGGGCTGCCAGGCAGCCTGCTGCCAGGTTTGGGGAGGGGAGGGACAGGCGTGGAGCAACGCGGCCAGAGTGCCTCATCACAAGCAGTCATTCAACCAATGCTACAGTAAGGAAGTGGTTGGGGTTAGAGGGCCACCTCTGATCCTATTTTACAGGGGAGAGGAGCGGACCCCGGTTTAGAGAGCCGTGTCTTCAGCCTCGATGCGGGGCCCAAAGAGCTTCTCTGCAGTTGCTTTGCCGTCGTACTTGGGCAGGTTGCCACCAAAGTCTGCTGGCAAGATGTCAGCGTCGAACTCCTGGTAGAAGGACTCCAGCTCCTCCCCATGCACAAAGACCTGGCGGGAGACAGGAGCGACCCTCAGCAGAGGACCTGGGCAACTCTTCTCAGCTTCTCTATTTCACCTAGGGATAGGCCTCTGCCTCCAGGTCCCTTTCCCACACTCACCCTCTCCAGCAGTTTGCTCTTCAGGAACGGTTTGACCACGTTGTAGGTGGTGGTGAAGTACCAAGGCTGGTGGATGAAGTGGACGGCCTTGAATCGTGCTGGGAAGGAGTCCTAGGATCCCAAACCCAGACACAGGTCGTTACACAGAGAGCTGGGCGGGCAGCAATGGACACCCCAGCACTGCCGCAGCTCCCCTCACCAATCTCCCCTTCTCTCTGTGATGGCCTGTTTTTTGTTCTGACACACAGGATCAGCTGTCCCAGTTGGGAGGCTCTTCAGCTTCCCTGGTGCTCCCATTGCTCCCACTCCATGAGAAGGACTACATCTCTGCTGTCCTCCTTCCCTGGAGAGAGCCAAGTGTCTTTGGCCTCTGGTCCAAGGGCAGAAATCCTGGAATGCCCGTGAGTGGGCTGGGCTGAGAGGATGGTGAGGAAAGTCCTCCAGGCCATGCTGCAGGATGCTGCAAGGAGTGGTGGATACTTCTCGTTGGCCATTTGAGAGGGCAGGGAGCTGGGGCTGGAAAAATAGTGTCCCTCTTGCAGGATTTAGCCAATTATCCAGCAAGGGAAGGAGTGTGTGATGGGGAAGAGCCTCTCCACGATGCTTTCTCATGGTGCCACTGTGGTGGCAATCCCAAACCCTGCTAGCCCTGCCTTCACCCTTTCCTGAGCAATCTGATCCCACTGGACCCGCTCTGACTCTGCTGTCCACAGACTTTGCCACCTCACCTGCAGCATGTCCACCATCTTCTTGAGCTCAGAGGGTTTGATCCCTGATGCCTGCTGCATGGTGAAGCCCTTGAAGTTCTCAATGATGCAGAACCCATTGATCTGGGTCTCTTCGTTTTCCAGCAGCTTCTCCAAGATAACACAATAGGCACGAAGGATCTGATGTGGAGAGGAGAGACAACAGGTCTGGTATTAGGTCTCACCTCCCATAGACCCCAGGAGGTTCCCAGGAAGGGTCCCATGGAGAGTTAGCCGGGGTCTGCTTGACTCCAGCCTGCTTGTCACAGCCAGCCCCAGGACTTAAGAGCAGGGAGGGCATTTCAGGGGATGCTCAACAACAACCACGTTCCCCTTTCAAGGCGGGTGCGTTTCCGATCTGGATCAATGATAACTTGCCACCAAATTCAGAGCTGAGCAAAAAAAAGAGCTGGAAGAAGTTGGGCGTTACACACCTGGAGACCTCTTTGCCAAGAAGCCCTTTCTGTGACCCATGCCTCAGTTTTCTCCTCTTCCCTGTGTATCCCTTGTTTCTAAAGCACCTTGATTTAATGGAGTTGTGCCTTTCTTCACCCCGTGTTACCTGGGCTGGGGGATGCACACCCTGAATTTGGCCTGCACCACATCAGGGGGAAGGAAGGGGAACCCGTTGGGATGGACCATGGTCTCCCAGGCTCCCTGGAAGGATAAATTCAATCTGAGTGGCTGGAGGCTGTGTCCGGACATATGTATATGTGTGTAAGGGATGCTGCGCTCAGGTGTGCCAAGCAGGACAAGCCCGGGAGTGGGACCACTCTGCTCCGGGAGTAACGGCTGGGCTGGGCTGACCTCATCGAAGGTGATCTCCTCGTAATCCCAGTTCTCGATGTTGAAGAGCATCACCACCCGGCCGTACTTGTCTCTGCTGGTCAGGATGCCAGGGTAGCCGGCTTCAATGGTGCTGCGCACGGCCTCGGGGGTCAGGTTGTCGAAGAGTTCGGGGTACTGCTGGCGGAAGTTCACATAGCCTGGAGAGAGGCAGAAATCAGGTAGGACAATGGCTTGGGAAGCCAGGGCAGCACTGGGGCAGCCACCAGAGATGGGGTGGGCTAGTGATGGTAAAACATCAGTCCTGAGCCCAAGAGCTGCAGACTTGTTGTGTCCGGAGTCCCCATGGGTCAGGTCTTCTCCAGCAAAGGTGGGGAGAGGAGGTCAGCCCTGATCCCAGCACACTCAGTGTTATTCTCCCCATGCCAGGGGCTTCCCACGCCTGCCTTCTCTCCAACACCTCAATGAGCAGATAAAGTCATTTTCCCCCTCATTTCTCTTCTCTCCTTCCTCCCCATTTGGGTAACATCCCTCAGCTCCCCTCCCTTGGCACCCTGCAGGCACGAAATAAGGAATCTCGTCCTGGGAAAATGCGGGCGAACAAAACAGCTGTCTGGGAGCCAGCGCTGATAATTACAACTCATTATCCCCCGAGCTGACACAAAGAAGAGTGGAGCCGGAGCCAGGCAGGTCCCTGCCGGCAGCCACCCCCTGGGCTGCCCTCCCGCTCCCCCTCCATCCCTACGGGTCACCCCCAATGAGGGGAGGGGGTGCCACAAGCCCCCCCAACCTGCCCCTAGCCCTCGGGGGGTTCCAGGAGTGCTGAGCCCACCAGGCACCATGCATAGAAGCATCAGGGCGGGTGCAGGACCAGCTCCTTACAGGGGTACAAGGGGGTGAGTATAGGTCGTGGATACACACCAAGTATCCATAGGGATACATGGAGGGGGTGCAGCCCAAACCAGCTGGGTTTGCTGCACAAATGAAACAGCCTGCCGCTGCCAAACATGGGTTTTTTTCCATTTTGTCCAGTAAATCAGCAAGGAATGGGACTGCCCTGGCATTGCAGGATGCCTGACACCACCCTCATTTATTTCCTTCCCCATCCAAGCGCTTTGCCCTCCATCCCAAGCCCCCAGCCCTGCCTTTTTCTATGTATCCTCTCTCCTCATCCCCTTCCCGTGCCAGGGTCCTACTCTGCCGACACAGCCCAGACCAAGGGGCTGGAAGGAATCAGCACAGGACTGGGAGCTGCTGGTGGATGTGTACCCCTGTCCTCACCCAGCATCACAGCCCGGGACCCCTCCCCACCTTTCAGCAGGTCGTAGGCCCTGTGGACGTCAAACTTGCGGGCACGGATGAAGCGGAGGAAGAAGGCGTCGTCCTTCCCCTGCACCTTCTCGGCCACCGCCTTGCACACCTCCTCGCCGCCCGCCCGCTCCTGCACCAGCTCCCGCAGCGCCTTCACCGCCACCTCCCTCTGCTCCTCCTTCTCATTCAGCTCATCCTTTGCCTGGTGGGGAGCAGGGAGGGGACCTGGCTCAGTGATGACCCCCCCTCCACCCCCGTGCACCCCAAAACACTCCAGGGGTCATTTAGGCACCCAAAAGCTGGAGGGGTGCAGTGATGCCCCTTGCAGCATCCCAGCACAGGGAGGGCAGGGTCACCCAGGTCCCCTGCTTGGAGACCCTTTGGGGTAAGTGCATCCCACCCCCCCAAGACAAAAGCCCGGCGAGGGTCTCCTCCAGCCCCCGAGAAGGAGCAGAATCCCCCATCTGCGCCTGCCCCCCCGGTTCCCACGGCCACCCTCACCTTCTGCAGGGTGTGCGGGGGGATCTTCTCACACCTCCCGAAGACGGGGCCATGGTCCTTGGTGGTGAGGCGCTCCAGCTTGGTGCGCAGGGCCTGCTCCTCCTCCGAGACGATGCGAAAGGTGCCCGTCTGGGGGCAAGGAGAGGATGTAGGGGCTCCCCAGCCAGACCCCCAACTCCCTGCCCCACCACAGGTTCCCCGTGGGGAAGGGCAGAGCCTCCACGCAGGCAGCCGAGGGGGTGCAATGGGGGCGGGAAGGGTTGATTGACCCCCAGACTCCCCGCCACGGGCAGAGAGTTGCTGGGGGGGGAAAGGGGTGCATGAGGTCTGCCCCATCCTGATGCTGCAGGGAGGGGATGCTCAGAGCCCGGGGGATGGGACAGCACGGGGACAGTACTCACAACCGCAGACATCTTGTCTTCTGTCCTCCTTTGGCCACAATACCCTGGGAGACGGAAGGAGGAATCAGCAGCAGTGGGGATCCCCAATGGCCTTCGCAGCCCTTCCCCGTGCCCCATCCCATGCCCCTCTTGCTCAAGAAGGGGCACCCCAGCCCTCCTCTGCTCCATCGCATTCTCCCTGCTTCTCTGCCTGCCTGCCAGAGGCTGAGCAGCTTTAAGAAACACCAGCGGTGTTTGCGAAAGCAGCTTAAAAATGTGGGTATCGATCGTCTGACACCTTCATCCATTCTTCCAGGTCTGCCTTTCCATTGGAGGCTGGGGGCATCTCATGGGGATCCCCAACTCCATGAAGATGCCCTGTGCCATTTCATCTCAGACCACCTTCATACAGGCAGAGGTGAGACCCCAATTCCGGCCAGGTGGGCAGCAGCTCATGCTTTTATGCCTTTTATTTCCACTACACCGTTATCCCCAAGGTGTTTCCCAAACCCTCGAGCCCTGCTCCTCCAGCCCAAAGCCCATCACCAGCTGCACGGTTGGACTGTGAGACTCTCGGCATCTTTCTGACGCCATCTGGGTGAAACACCTTGTTCCTATGCATGAGGAGGAGGAAGCCTGCCTTCATCCTCCCTCCAGTGCCTGACCCTGCCCCTGCCGGGCCGTAGCACCAGCTCTGAGCCCAGGTTGCGCGAGGGATGCTTGGGTCCAGCTCAACCAGTTCCCAGGGGCATCCCCTTCCCTGCCAGTTCCCAGGAAGGGACGGGCATCCCCTTTTTCCAGGCACTAAAAGCAACCCCAGCCTCGGAGGTGCCAAGTTAAGGGAGAGACGGATGATGGTCTCCAATGCAGTTATTTTGAGTGGAAAAAGTCCCGGATACTCACAGGGAGAGGAAAAGTTGAACCGTCCGCAGAGGGTCAAGTGCACAGGGCCGAGAGGGATGCACGGATGGTGAGGCCAGAGTGGAGCAGCAAGAAAGACGGACGAAAGCTTTGTAGAGTCACCGGGTTGGGATTAGACCGTCACAAGGCATCAACTCACTGCAGCTTTGTAATTAAGTCAGCACAACCCAGGCAAGAAACCCCATTAAAACATTACAAAAGGCAGCTGAGGAGAGGGAAGGAGGGAGCCGGGGCTCCCCCGGCCAGCCAGAGCGTGCGTGGAGGGGCGGGATGGGATGCCGGACCCGATTAACAAAGTATAAAAGCTTCTCGTTGTGTAACTCACTCATTAGCACGGAGCAGGGGCAGAGGCAGGCGGTGGGCAGCCTGCCATCCCGGCCTGCTCCCCTGGGGAGAGCGAGACAGGTCTTTTCCCCAGCTTCTGCCCTGAAAAGCCTGGCAAGGTCCCGCTGTGAATTTGGCCACATGGGCAGGGTTCGGCTGCGGGGACCAGTCCACAGCAGAGGATGCTCCTAGGGCTGGTCCCACCTGGGGCTCTCCAGCTCCTCCCCAACGAGGCCACCCAAACAAGTATCCATACGGGGACTCCTTTCAGCCTCTAAAATAAAAAAAAATATGGGCAGATATTTTGTTTTACAATGCCCCTGAGTGATGGTTGCCTGCTTGGAGCTTTGGGAACGGGAATCCAGTCCATCCCCAGGGTGATGCTGTGGACCCACAAGGGAGGGAAGCCCCACACTGCGGCAGGGATGGTCCTGAGCCCACATGTGAGTGTACTGGAATGGCAAAATGTGTTTTTTTGGGACATCCACATCCCAGCATGCTGAAGCCACATGGGCAGGGGAGCCCTTGCAGCTTTAACTCTTTTCAGGCCCAGGGTTGCAGGAGCTGGGTGAGGACGGGGCTGTGCATGGCTCCTTTCCCAAGCCCAGGAGAGGAGCTCAGCTGTGTTCTTACCACGATGGGGATTTTGGGGAGGTGGTGGGACCAGGCTAAGCACCAGAGCAGGACTGAAGGGGCTTACACAAGGCGTGTTTTGTAATACTACTGGGATTTACGGATTTCATTTCCACGGGGCTGCCCTGCAAACAGAGCCGAGACCCCGCTGCGAGGGAGGGAGGAGGACGAAGGCACGAGACTCCAGATGAAGGGCAGGGGGGAGCCGGGAGGGAAAACCCGGACCTGTGCCAAGGCCCTGAGCAATGCTGCCGTGGCCAAGGACACGGGGCACTGCTCTCCACTGGAGACCTCCCGATCTCCCTGTCCCCTTCCCATGCCAGCCCTGGCACAAGGCTCAGCTCCCTCCTAGAGCTCGTTGGACCTTTGTCTGCAGCCCTGCGAGCAAGACGGTGTGTAACAGGGGGACATCATCAGCATGGGAGCTCCCAAACCAACCCAATGGCCCTGCGCTGGAGTGGCAGAGGGGACCTGCGCTCCCCTGGCCACCTGGGCATGCTGGCCATCATGCTCATCGCAGATGAAATGTTTTTGCAGACTTACGCACAACCCCCGGCACCACCAAGTGGGTGCTTTGTCCCAGGAAAAGCCACAGGGGAGGGTGGCAGCCCCAGGAGGGACCCACCCCAAAGAGGACGCACCCCAAGGCGTTGTGGCTGGAGCCCTTAGGGGATCTCTCGGCCAGGTCCAGTTATGCCCCTCCTCATGGGCCCTGACCCCATGCGAACCTGCTTCCCCTCGCTCGGCAGCGCTGGCCCCTGCTCCCCGTGAGCACGGGGCTTGCGAAAGCTCCCACGCTGTGCTGGCACCGGATCTCACGGATAAATCCCGCTGCTTAAAGGCGGGCTAAACCTCCTCGTGCGCCCAAGGCCGCCCCTCGTGCCCCCGGGAATTAAGGGGTTTACTCAAAGGTATCTGCACCCCACGTGGGTAGCACTCGCAGGGGCTAGCGCTGCTGCTGCGGGGTGGCCCTGAATGGGCCACTTTGTGCCCTAGTCCCCGCCTTGGCTGCCCGCCCCACGTGCCTGCACCCCACGCTGCCTGTACTCCACACTGCCCTGCACTCCACGTGTGCGCATCCCACATGTGCGCACCCCACACTGCCCTGCGTTCCACGCTGCCCTGCATCCCACACTGCCCTGCACCCCATGTGTGCGCATCCCATGTGTGTGCACCCCACGCTGTCCTGCACCCCAGGTATGCACATCCCATATGCGTGCATCCCATGCTCCCTGCACCCCACGTGTGCACCCCACGCTCCCTGCATCCCACACTGCCCTGCACCCCACGTGTGCGCATCCCATGTGTGTGCACCCCACACTGCCCTGCACCCCACGTGTATGCACCCCCCACTCCCTGCATCCCACACTGCCCTGCATCCCATGTGTGTGCACCCCACCCTGCCCTGCTCCCCATGCTGCCCTGCACCCCACGCCTGTGCATCCCACGCTCCCTGCATCCCATGTGCGTGCATCCCATGTGTGTGCACCCCATGCTCCCTGCACCCCACGCGTGCGCCCCACGCTCCCTGCATCCCACGCTGCACTGCTCCACACACTGCCCTGCACCCCATGTGTGTGCATCCCACGCTGCCCTGCACCCTATGCTACCCTGCACGCCACGCGTGCGCACCCCACGCTGCCTGCACGCCGCGGGACTCGAACCCGCGGCTTCCCGGGGTGGGCGGCGGAGGCGGAAGCAGCGGGTGGTGCGGAAGGGAAGCGAGCGCGGGGGGGCGGGAGCTGTTGCCCAGGTGACGGGCGGGCACTTCCGGGCGGGAATTTCGGGGCGGCGGAGCGGCGGCCCGGCCGGGTCGGGTGTTATCCCGGCTCCATGGCTCAGCGCATCCTGGCGCTGGCGGCCGAGGAGAGCCCCGAGCGGCTCCGGGAGGCCCTGCAGAGCCTAGGGGAGCGCGAGGTGCGCGGGGGTCCCGCGGGCTGGGCCCTGGGTGCGGGGAAGATCTGGGGCGGGGGGGCGCCGTCGGGCCCTGTCAAGGGGGCCGAGGCGCCGCCGGGCCCTGTCAGGCCCTGTCAGGCGGGCGGAGGTGGCTTCTCCTCAGGTGAAGCGCAGCTCACAGCGTCTCCTTCTCTTTGCAGCTGGGCGATATGGTGACAAGGCAGGCCCTGAAGGGAAGTGAGACGGCGGCTTTGCTGAGGGGGATCTTCAAAGGTGGGTGGTCTGTGGGCTGCTCTTTGCGGGGTGGGTGGGGAGGGGGGGCTGTGGCCCCAGCCCCGCTGGTTGCCGATGGGCCGGTGAGTTACAGGCCAGCTGTGTGAAGTAGGTGGTCAGCAGCACAAGGAACTGTCACTTTTGGTAAAAACCAGCCAGACAGGGTTGTCACAAGGAAACATGACATCTGAAAATAGATATGGGGAAATGGGAAACTAGACTAATGTGTTTTTAATGAACCTACTGTCAGTGAGCTTTACTTTTGGGAGCCCTTAGGTACCTCGGAGTAGAACTGAGCTGGCCAGTTAATTGCCAAGCTGATTCTTCTCAACATTTTGACACTTCCTGATCTCCGGCAGCAGTGAAGCACAGGGTGTGATAACAGGGTTGAGTGCTTCAGCTGTTTTTCTCAAGAGATTCTCATTTCCTGGGCTCTGGTTTTGGGTTTTTTTTATCTGTTTTGTCAGATAGGTAAATTAGGGAGCTTCAGTCAGGTGACAGTTTAGCCAAACTACAACACCCTGCCAACTTCCTGCTGTTTAGCAACATGTTACTTGTGTAACTCCTTTCCCATTCTGTGTTTTCTTTATTTCCTCACTATAAGGCTCCCCCTGTTCCCAGCAAAGTGGTGTTCTCAGGAGGCTTCAGGTTTACAAGCACTGCATCCCGCTAGTGGAGTCAGGGGACCTGCATTTGGGCAAGGCGTCTGAAATCATAGGACTGCTGATGCTGGAGGTAGACGCTCCTTTGGGCTGGCTTTCCTGGAGCCTGATGGGTATCGTTTTGTGTTGATTGAGATACTTCACTAGGCCACTGAGGAAAATGAATTGTGTCCTTTCCATGGATCTGCCCTGGACTAAGCTGATATTGGAATTTGCTGTGTGTGCAAATGTGATTATCTTTGTATATTTGGACTTAGACTCCAAACCTGTAATTACACCAGCTTGATTTACTGCTCTGTTCTATAAAGGACAGTACAAAATAGAGATCTTAGGGCTGAAATCCCCTTTTAGGGGAACATTTCACTGTAAGAAATGTCTGTGCGTTTTGGTGACAGTTGGACATATATGTGGAATTTTCCTCTGCACTGCCTCAGGCTCTTTCATGTCATTGTATCTCCTCCCAGGCTCGCCAGCTGCCAGGCCATGCGTTGGCTGAGCTTGCCACTCTGTTTGTTGATGTTATTAAAGGCGGCAGCCTGTCTAACGGGAAATCCTTGGAGTTGTTTGCCACTGTTCTCACTGCATTGCCCAATTCGAAGGAGAGCCTGGTTTATGGGAAAGGTAGCCGCTCTCAGTTCCTTCCCCCCATCCTGTCCTCCCTTCCTTGGGAATCAGTTCCTAAAAGACTCTTGCTTTTTCAGGTGAACTGAATGGGGAAGAGTTTAAGAAACAGCTGATAAATACCCTCTGTTGCAGCAAGTAGGTACATCTCCACCAGCTCTTAGTTACATGGCAAAACAATATGCTTCATGTTGTGCTTTGAAAAAGACATCATGATGAGCTGGATCTCGCCATCTGTGTCCTGTTCTACCATCTTTGAATTTGTGTCCTCTGTGACAGTGTCTTCTCTGGCTGGAAAGGCAAGGGAACACCCTGTTCCCAGATCTTGTCATAGTGTTTTATGAACTGGTCTGAGGAAGTTCTTATTTTTATTCCTTTCTTGGTATTTGTTATTGTGGGGGCTGGGGCAGTTCAGAATCATTATAAGTTTGAGGGGTCAGGGTGGTGGTGATGGATTCTGGTGGAAATCTGTCTTCTAATCTTAATATCAGAACATTAACAGGGAATTGGTGACAATGAATAATTGCGTATAAGGAGAGAAGCGATAAGAGATAATTCTGCGTGCTCTCAATTTTCTGATGTATTTTTGTTTTACCAGGTGGGACCCTCAGAGTGTAATACATCTTACCAACATGTTCAGGTAATTCTTTTTCCCTTCAACATCAACGCTTTCTTGTGCTGTGGTCATGTCCATGTCCTATTTCACATGTAGTTTGGGGCAAGTATGAATAGGAGGTCTGACCATACCAGGCAGAGCCCCATGGATGGTTGAGTTGATGAACATCCACATTGGATCCATTTGGATACAAAATACAGCTGGGCAGGTGTGTCCCAAAGACTTGGCATGGCATCATGGTTTTTGTTCCATGTGTGAGTGAGCCTTGGCAAATTAATGATACATTAATGAGCAAGCATAATGTGGAGGAGATCTAAACACCGAAGGTTGAAGAGTATACTGGGACAGTGGAAAGGTATTGAGGGATCTGTGGCAACTGCTTCTGGTGAGGACTTTGGGAGCACTCGCTGCTTGTGTGTACATTAAGATCCTTTGGCTAGTTATGGGTTGAATCTGCTGTGGGATTCTGAAGGAAATTAGTGAAAATGATTAGGCTGCATCTTTGATTCAACAGGGATATTCCACTGTCGGGAGAGGAGCTGCAGTTTGTGGTGGAAAAGGTCCTTAGGATGTTCTCCAAATTAGATCTGCAGGAAATTCCCCCTCTGGTCTATCAGCTGCTGCTGCTTTCTGCAAAGGTAAAAGCTCACGGGAGCTGGCCTCCCCCTATGTATATACCATGAGGAAAAAAAGATGCACAGACTGAGCTATAGGCTGGATTTTGGTGAGGATTCTGATTGTTCCCAAACTGCTGTGGGAAGCAGGACACAGCAGGACATCAGTAGGGTTTTTTTTTCTCTAAATTCCTGTACGATGAAGAAGCTTGCTGCTCAGAGAAAGATACAATCTTGGTCTTCCTTGTGGGGAAAGAAGAAAACCTTTGGGAAATAAGGGATGAGCACAGACCTAGCAGACAGAAGAGAGGATTGGGTTTTAAAGTCTTCTTAAGTGTGGTTTTGCTGACTCTGTGTGGTCTGCAAACTATAATAATAGCTCATACAGTATGACTTGTCTTGGTTTGTAGTCTGGGTTGTAGTCTGACTTGTCCTGGAAATGTCTCATCCCTTGTGCTCTTCCTGCAAGCAGAGGCTGCCAATGACGTCTCTGCCCTTTGACAGCGTGATCTGGCTCTTTTGCTTGCTTCATTTGTGACCGAGTCAATGCCAAAATGATCCAGTCAAAGACAAATTAATATGTGTGTTATAGGAGGTCATTTGTGTCCACTGGCCAAAATGTACTGTTAGATTTAAGGATTAGGAGTTTGAAAGCCTTCCCAATTGATTATAACATAAAGGATCCTTTCTAATTAAAAAAAAAAACAAACCACAACCAGAACATCTGAAAGCTTTAACTTCTCCAACTCTTCGATAAGTGCAGTCAAAAGAAATATGCAAACTAAATCTTAATCTGGAAATGAGTCGCACAGGAGCCTTTCCCCACCTCAGTGATTTATGAAGGGAAATGAAGGATGCCGTTTCATTCTAGTGGGAAATGTCCCTGCCCATGGCGGGAGGGTTGGAACTGCATGATCTTTAAGGTCCCTTCCAACCCGAACCATTCTGTGATTTGTAATAGAGTGTAGTTCTCTGGGATACTGCAGGCCCTGCAGTGGCTTAATGTAACGTCCCGCCTTGCAGGGCAGTAAGAAGACTGTTCTAGAAGGAATCATCAGTTTTTTCAATCAGTTGGATAAGAGACAAAAGGAAGAACAGAGGGTTCCACAGTAAGTTCTTTCTCTGTCATCCCCTTTCTTTATTACCTGGGTATTTGTAATCACCCTCATCCTGCCCAGGGCTCCTTAAATTTGAGTTGTAAAATCTTGTAAAAGTACATCCTCCTTGATACATGAGAAATGATTTATGACTTTGGATGGCTTTCTTTTTTTCTGATAAAACTTACAGATCAGTGGACCTTGAGGTAGCCACAGTGCCCCTAGACCAACTCCGCCATGTGGAAGGCACCGTTATTCTCCATATTGTTTCTGTTATCAACCTGGATCAGGACCTAAGCGAGGAACTAATCAGACATCTAAAGGTATGACAAAGATAGAGCAGGCACTGTTCTTGAAGATGTCGAAGTAGAGTTTTTAAAACTTTATTTGTTGCCTGTAGAAGGGATTTAATAATTTTTATGATCACAATCACGTTCACTTTAAGAAGCGCCATGGTATGTTTGAAGAGACATGTGCCTGATGGCTTGCCTGAACTTGTGGGATGCTGCAGTTAAAGATAACAAGCTTTCTGACTGTTGCTTGCCATTTTCTAGACTGAGCAACAGAAGGATCCAGCTAGAGCCCTGTGTCCCTTCAGTGTGGCTCTTCTGCTGTCGGTTGCAGTAAAACACAGGCTGCAAGAGCAGGTACGTAGGTGATAAGCTTGCAGAGAACTTCTGTGGGGATGTACACTGCACTCCTTGTAAAGGAAAGGAAGCGAGGTTAGGTCATAGTCCCATCAGAATTAGGCTTAAAATGGTTTCATAATGCTCATGGGGAGGCAGTTAGATCAGTGGTACACTGTAGTTTACTGAACACTATAAAAGACCCCAGAGCAATATCAGAATTTTCCAGAGTTGTGATTCCTGTGAGTTGGTTTTAGCATGAGAAGAAAAGCAATGTCGTCTTTTTCTAATGTTTTGGCTCTGTGGTGGCCACCTGAAGAGCATCTGGCAGCAAGTTACCCTCCTTGAGGCACTTAATGAGGCTGGTGTATTTGTCCTGAGAAAGAAGTGAGTAAGATTTTTGGCAGGCTGTACTGGAACTTGTGCTCTGGCTGGTGCTCTTACTGGAACATACCCAAGACTATACAGGTCCCATTTCAAAGATCATTTCCTCACACTCAATGGTTTTATGTTCCAGATATTTGATTTCTTGAAAACATCAATCACAAGAAGCTGCAAGGACCTGCAGTTCCTTCAGGCCTCCAAGTTTCTGCAGGATTTGTTTCCTCAACAATATGATGTAACCACTGTAATTCTGGAAGTGGTGAAAAATAGGTGAGTTCTTGCCACCTGCCGCAGAACACTCAATGGGCTTTGGGAGGGGAGAGTTTCAGCCTTGCTAGAATGCTCTGGGGTGCTAAATACTGCTGACCAGGTGCCAGCAGGGAACGGTGTCAAAATCCAAAATTTTTATCCCAGTTTTTTATTGGTGAATTAAAAAAGCAAAAAAAATGCAGCTGTATAAATTTGCCCCCTCTACCCCAAATCTTCGCATCTTGCGGTATGAAGGACTAAATTGATCAGGACCCTGTCTGTTTCTTATTGGTAAAGCAGCTGATGGTATGAGTCATGGTGCTGGCTGTGGTTTGTGTTCTGACCAAGGGATGAGTGATAGGTTCACTATTTTCTTCCCCGACATGGTTAGTCCTTTGAACATCCTGTGGGATAGCTCTGTGATCTGTCACCAGTTGTCCTTTAGTTTGATTGAGGACTTCCTCTTCTGCCTTCCTCTCTGATTTGAAGATCTCGGCATCAGTAGGATATTTGTGCATCCTGACTGTAGCCTACTGTCACATCCAGATCAGACCTGAGTGCACGTCATTCCCCATAGCGAGGAAACCTTTGGGCTGAAACGGAAGTCTTGTTGGAGAATCAGGACTCCGAGATGTGTTGCGCTGAGCACCTCAGCCTAAAGACAGTCATGGGGCTGTGAGGGATGTCATCTCTAGAGTGATCGAACATCTCTCACTGCTGCTTTGGACCCTGGAATGACTGCAGAAGATGTTACTTTAGACTGCTCTAATCTAAACTTTTCCTGTGACTAAGTTGTTTCTTTCCTGGTCTATTTAATGTTTTCCTCAGTGCGTTTGGCTGGGACCATGTTACTCAGGGCCTGGTGGATCTTGGCTTCAGCCTAATGGAATCATATGAACCAAGGAAGCCCTTTGGAGGAAAAGCTGCTGATACCACTTATGGTCTTTCAAAAATGCCAGCCCAGCAGGCTTGCAGACTAGGAGCAAGTATCCTGCTGGAAACATTTAAGGTAATTGTATGTTTTGGAGAGGGTGTTTTTTAGGGGGAGAGAACTCTGTTCTTATTGTTTCTTGGTAAATGATGTCAAAGCCTTGTCTGCTGTATCCATCATGAGTGTTTTACAAACAATACTAGATTTAGTCTCCTATTTGCCCTTGTCCATCTGGAAGAGGCCATCCTCATAAAGACCTAATCCTAATCTGTTCCAGCTACCATGATACTTATGTAATCCTTATTACATTTTGCAAGAAGCTGCAGAGAAGGTAGAGAAATTCAGAGGTACAAAGAAAATCTGCCAGAGGTGGCACTGGAACCAGCATCTTCAGTGAAGTGGTAAATTTGCATTCCACAGACGATTTGACCCATTATATTTGAGGGTACTGTGTATGCCTCTCTGATGTGCTGGTTCTGATTGGCCTGGGATGAAATCTGAATCGATCTGTGTGAATTTAGCTGAAAGGGGACTTCTGGCAACCAGTCCCAGCTTACCTGTCAGATCTGGATTTGCTTTGCACTGCATGATGCCTGTGCTGTGAGGTACAGGAATATCTTAAATTTATGTAGGGGTTGATTTTTATTTATTGTTCTTTCTCATTTCAGGTTCATGAGCCCATCAGAAGTGATATTCTTGAGCAGGTCCTGAACAGAGTGCTCACAAAAGCAGCATCTCCTGTCAGCCACTTCATAGGTAACAGGAAAGAGAAAGGAATGTGTCCTGCTCTGTGGACACTCAGAACAAGTTATAGAACCATAGAATATTTTGGGCTGGAAGGACCTTTAAAGGTCATCTAGTCCGACCCCCTTGCAATGAGCTGGCACATCTTCAACTAGATCATGTTGCTCAGAGCCTCGTCCAACTTGACCTTGAACGCTTCCAGGGATGAACAACCCCAACTCTCTCAGCCTGTCCTCATAGGAGAGGGGCTCCATCCCTCTGGTCATTTTTGTGGCCCTCCTCTGGACCTGCTCTAACAGGTCCATGTCTTTTCTATGCTGGGGGCTCCAGAGCTGTACACAGTGCTCCAGAGCTGTACACAGTACTCCAGGTGGGGTCTCACCAGAGCAGAGTAGAGGGGCAGAATCACCTCCCTCGGCCCACTGGCTGCACTTCTTTTGATGCAGCCCAGGATATGGTTGGCTTTGGAAGTTCCTGATGAAGTGACCTGAAGCCAAGAAAATCAGTTGTTCCTTCCCCTTTTACTGAGGTGTCAGCTGCATCAGATTACCTTGTATTCATCCCAGGTGAAAAATATGTTTGCAGGCAGTTGCCATGGAACAGCTGACACACAGAAAGTTGCTATCCATCAGTCAGTAACTTGTTACATGTTCCTAGCCTTGCCTTCCTCCTCATCCTTGGGCAGGTGCTTGGGTGTCACGGGGGGCTGCTGTGATGCCTATGCTGCAGCCTCTTCTCTTATACCTCAGTGCCCTCTGGTGGGGTGAGACCCTTCAGCCTGGTTGTCAGCAGTTTACACTTTGTGCCTGCAGCAGAGTTCAGATTTTCGATGCTCATCCTATCACGACCTCTACATGTGATGGAAGGGCTTTGATTATTCTGTAATTGTTAGCTCTATAGACATGTTTTGCTCAGACTTTTCTGACCCCTTGGCAGCAGCTGCTCTTTTTGTCCTTTTATTTTTCAGACTTGCTGTCCAATATTGTTGTGTCTGCTCCTCTTGTGCTTCAGACTTCATCCTCCAAAGTCACAGAGACCTTTGACAATTTGTCCTTTCTGCCCATTGACACTGTGCAGGGGCTCCTCCGGGCAGTACAGGTAAAGCTTTGCATTTCTTCATGAATATCCTTGCTAGTTTAGTTCCAGTGACAGCTTTAGGGCACAATTATATGCATGATCTAATAACCCTCCTCGTAAAATAAGCCTTCATACTCTGCTGTAGGTTGTTCAGTGTAGCGTGGAACTGCTCTTCAAGCATGGATCTGCACGTGCCCTCTAGCAAAAAGCATATGGTGTGGTCTGGGGTGGTACTGAAACTGCTCTGTGCTGACCTTTCATCTGGAAGATGCCCAGATGCTGCACAGTGTAGAAAATTAAGTATACAATGTTTAGCTGAACAGCTGTAGCTGTCAGGTTGATTTTTCTCCTTCCAAGCTCCATGTCAGTATTTGCCTTTGCCCGACCCTGATGTTACACTTTTACCTGCTTCATCCAATCTGGGGATAACAGTTATTTTCCCAAACCCTTGCTCCGTGTCCTCACTAACCTGCTAAGGTGTCTCATTGCTACAGCTCTCTGGGTTTAATTTTATGTTGTTTTAAAATGTTTTGATTCTCCTACTGTACTGATGACACTATTGGAAATTCAGGGCCAGATGGGCCTGAGGAAGATGAGCTCATATGCCCCAAGGGCTTGGCATGCCTTAGTGCTTTTCTCTCCAAAGTATGTCTTCCTTTCCAGCCTCTGCTCAAAGTCAGCATGTCGGTGAGGGACTCCCTGATACTTGTTCTCCAAAAAGCTATCTTTTCCAGGTAAGCTAGGAAGGGGATTCTTTGAAAAGATTTCTACAACTCATTTATGGTTTTGGAGCAGAAGTATTTTTTGTTGGTTTTGGCTAGGTGTATTCTTACTATATTCTTCCCATAACCAGGTGGTGACATCTCCTGCCCCTTTAGCCCTAGGACTGCCTTGACAGGCACAACTCTACCCACTGAGATGCAAATCCCAATCCCCAGATTAATAGGTTTCAGAAATTCAGAAAGCTGTTGGGAACTCCAAATAGGCAGGCAAAATTAAAATCATTTCCATCGTGTGTCTACATAGCCGAGTACATCCAGATGCTAAGGAGAGTCTGGAAGGAACCATTGATCAAAATACTGAGCTGCCACCTTCCCTCTCATCCCTTGCAAGGTGGCAGAGAACCAGGCTTGTTGTCTTGGTAATGCTTTGAGCAAACCATCCTTCTGTCTTCATAATGCTGTGACTGTAGACTGTATTTCATTGGGCAGTGGCTGCCAGGTTACGAATACAGAATTCATAATTTAGGATTATTATTCAAGGCAAGGGACTCGATTTTGAGAAAGACCCAGGATTTTGATGAGCAAAGCAAAACACCAGCTTTTTGTGAGGCATTTTCCAACTCTGAGAAGACCTCTGAGACTATCCTATTCCAGTTTTCAGGGGACATTTAATGCTTGGGTCTTGGCCTGGGGCTCTCCCTCTGTGACCGCTGCAAGGACAGAAAGGAAATTGAATGTTGTGAGAGTGTAGAGCAAAGGAGTTCCCACCAAACTGCCAAGCTCTTCACTGCTTGGGACTGTGCTGCCCTCTTATGAAATAAAGTTCCACTGGACCCAGTCACTCTGTATTTGTGGACCGTTTTTCATTGCTGAGTTGATCTTGGTTTTACTTCTGAGCTTCTTGCTTCCATTTTTCCATATGCTTCTCTCTTCTCCCCCTGACTCACAGGCAGCTCGATGCTCGTAAAGCTGCGGTTGCTGGCTTTTTGCTTCTGTTAAGAAATTTTAAGGTTCTGGGCAGCTTGTCCTCTTCCCAGTGCAGCCAGGCCATTGGTGCCACTCAGGTAAGTGCTGTTCTGCAGTCCCTGATGTGGACGTACGAGACAGTCTCATGTCTACTGTGCACTGTTTCAAACAACTCAAGAGCAGAGTGTTTCCCCAAAATGGAAATATAACCAGTAAGGATTAGCCCTGGAAGGAAAGCTTTGTGAATTGCAACGTTCAAAGAGAAGCTGACCTAGGGACGTTGCTTCTCAGAGTTATTCTCTCTTACAGCACCAGTATTCTGGGGAGCATTTACACTGCTCCATCATGATGATAAAGAGCCTAGCAGCACACTAAGGACTATTTCAATGATTGTTTAGGGGCTAGGCCCCTTATCACCTTGCTTCTGTGTTGTGATATTTGAGAATTGTAACCAGTATAACGTGACTAATATTCCCTCTCAGGTCCAGGCAGATGTTCATGCCTGCTATAATTCTGCAGCTAATGAGGCCTTCTGCCTTGAAATCCTGGGCAGCCTGAGGCGATGTTTGAGCCAGCAAGCGGATGTTCGACTCATGTTATATGAGGTAAACACGGTTTCTTCAATCTCATTTTAAACAGTCACTACCTCTTCTGTAGTCTGGTTCTACTGTAGGCCCAGGTAAATAATGATCACGTTATTGTGGAAAACAACCTGTCATCTCAGTTATGTTCTTCATGGTACACACACATACCAAGGACTATTTTTTTTCCCCCAATACTTCTGATACTTCTGATTTTGGACCATTATAAGCCCAAAGACACAGTTATGTATCTTCCTCATCTCATGCATTGCTTAAGGGCAAAAATGTGTCAAAGTCTCTCTTCTTGTGATGTGGCCTAGGAAATGTGAAGCATGTTTGATGCCCAGTGAGGAGGAGTGTTATAACGGGCACTGGATAGATGCAGAGTTGCTGGGAGTTAATGATGGGCTCCAAAGAAAACCCTGACTGGAGAGTATGGGGAAACTTTCTTAGAGACTGCATCAGGGATCTGTCTTTCTCCTCTTCCTTTTGCAAGTTTCTGTAAAGGCTTGTCTGTCCCTTAGATTTCTTGTGATAAATGGCCTAATATAAAGAGCCATTTTTGGGTGTGTATCTTAGCTCCTGAGGTAATTGTGGGGTACCGCCTTGAGGAAAAAATGTTCAGATCAGAGAGATTTTGTTTCCTTCTTGACTTGGTTGGACTGACCTTTGGTGAGCTGCAGGTTTTGGGTGTGTTCATCACTGTTGCTTTAAGACTTGCATTTGCTTCATCCATCCACTGAGTTTCTCTCCGTCTGAAGGATTTTTGCCTCCTACGGTTTCCCCACTGGCTTGTTTTGCCTTTGAAGCAGGAATTCACAGTTTGAAGTTGGATCTAGTGCTAGTGTTAAATAGCAGTGAAAGTCACTCTGGGCTTGATGCCACTCCTGCTAGGGAGATACAGCTTGTGAGAGGGCCCCTGTGAGGAAATTCATACTCTTACTGATTCATACCTTATTTCTGTGGTGCCTTTGCTTTGCCAGGTATGGGATTTTACACTGAGCACATTGTTACTTCCTCATGGTTCCTTGCGGTGCCAAAGTGTCGTTGCTGTCGTATGACACCAACTTGTTATGCATGTGGTTCATTTGCTTTGTTGTGTAAGCCAACTTGTCCTTCCTTCCTGTCTTCAGGGTTTTTATGACGTCCTTCGCAGGAACTCCCAGCTGGCCAGCTCTATAATGGAAACGCTCTTGTCCCAGGTAAAGTACTGCTCTGTGGCATGCCTGCAGAGGCTCTAAGAATTCTGCACTGCAACCAGTATAGCAAGCAATTCAGGTTAAATATTGGGAAAGTAGTTCTCCCTTACACTGGAAACATGTTTAAGTGCTGCGGCACTTCTCTGAGGAGGTGTTCAAATCCCTGTTATGTTGAGAGAGCAGACTAGGTAAATGTCTGGAGACTCATTCATATCCTGTCACAAGGTGGAAGAGAAAGGATCTCTTGGAGCTCTTTCCAGCCCTTCAGTTCTGAGATGCTGTGAGAAGTGTGAGCCCAGAGAAGTGCTTTGTGCGCTCCCTGTTCCTTAGCAGTGCACAGCAGTTACCCTCCCGTACTTCCCCAAGGATGTGTGCTGACACAGTAATTATTATTGCTGTCCTCCCATCGGGAGAATACCCAAGCCCATGTAGGATCTGGGAGGATTAACTCATCCCCCAACAGTGTTGCTCATGGCAACAAGACAATCACATTTCCTCAATCCATTGGACAGGCTGTGCTTTCTTTGAGACAAGTAATTTTCTTCCCTTTAATCATCCATAGAGTTCATGCTGACTAATTCCAGCTTTCCCATGACAGTATAGGGTCTGAGAAAGGAACGTGGGTAGCAGAGGGCACTTAATGGGAACTTAGTGTAAATGTATAAAATTTTATAGCATCATTATATATATACATATATAACTTTCCCTATTCAGTTCTGATCCTGTATCAGTACTCGGAACATATTTCCTTCCTGTGTTGTGCCAAACGGCCAGGAACTGGTGCAAGCATGGTCTGTCATGGATTTGGTTTAGTGCTAAGTGTAACCTTCATAACTGTCTGCACCTTGGGCCAGGAAACTGGATTCCATAACAAGGCCAAGCGTTCAGTACGAGTGACGGGCAGCAGAAGCAGTTATTTTTCCTAGCTGTTTAAAGGTTGGGTAGCACTGCAGGTGAAGTGCAAGTGATGTTGCATGTTGAGGCAACACAACAGCAAGTAGTCAGATGAACTTGTTCTAGGGCAGTGACGTGTCCTGGCTGAGAGGTACATAAGCAACCCAAGAGGGGATTTTAATTACCAATAGAACAGATGACGTGGCTCACGTACATGTACAATCCCATTATTATAGTGCCAGTTTTCACTCTGTAGAATGGAGTACAAAGATTATTGCATTCTGTTTTCAAACGACTTAAGAGGCTCAGTTACCAAGTAACTGGTTATTTTATTTCTGGTTTTCTGTGACAGATAAAGCAGTATTACTTGCCCCAGCCCGACCTCCTACCTCCACTGAAACTTGAGGGATGTATTATGGCTCAAGGAGATCAAATCTTTCTGCAAGAACCACTGGTAAGAGCTATACTGGCTGGCCATAGCTGCAGGCTCGTCTGTTCCATAGCATTTTAGTTGTGCTGCTACATGAGCTGAATACCTTGTATTTCTTCAGCCTCTTCTAGCCTGGAGCAATCCTTTTAATGACAATAGAGCTGGACATCTCACCCCTGCCTCAGGCTATCTATTAGACCTCCGATAGCGAAGTAGTTTGGGGAACCTGTGTGAAAAATGCTCCAGTTACAGCGTAGTTCTGTTATCCTCTGTTGAGCTCACTCTGGGTTTTTTTTTCTCCGATTTAATTCCACATAAAATAGTTGTTCAGTGTTTGTGTAGCAAGGGGAGAAATCTTCCCTTTGGTTTTGCTCCTTTGATATCGTTGGAGATGAGACCTCAACGATTCATTGGATTTCTGAAGGAGCAAACTCAAATTAATCACTTTGCTTTCCCCTAAGGAAGCTTCCATGCTGCGCTGCAGTAGCATACCCAGGAAGGAAGCAGACACTTCAGCTAGAGTGAGAGCCCTTTTGGAAATTCCCTTTCCATCTCCTTCAGCAGCTGAGGGAGCTGGGTTGAGGGAGCAGTGGGAGTTAAGTCTTTACATCCCATATAGGTGAGCTCAGGCAGACAACATTGTCTGAAGCTAGAACTGGGTAGCTGTGTGTGGGATTACAGATCCCCTCATTCTGGGAAGGACGCATGTTCTTGAGACTCACGTGAACCTCGAAGGCAGCTACAGCTCTTTGCATCTGGCCTGTGTCCACTTCTACCGGTGACCTCCAGCAAGAAGGCTGAGTGTGACTGTGTGGCTGCTTTCTTCAGGCCCATCTGCTCTGCTGCATCCAACACTGTCTCGCCTGGTATAAGAGCACTGTGCATCTATGCCAAGGAGCTGAAGATGACGAGGAGGAGGAGGATGTGGGATTTGAGCAAAGCTTTGAAGAGATGCTAGAATCTGTCACACGACGAATGATCAAGAGCGAGTTGGAAGACTTTGAACTGGTAAACCAGATTTTCAGTTTGACTCAGTGGAAGAAGGCACTGAGTTCTCACCAGGTTTTGAAGAGATTTTTCACTTTTTTCCTCTACCTCTTAGGATAAATCAGCAGATTTTTCTCTGTCTTCTGGTGTTGGTGTAAAGAATAACATCTATGCCATTCAGGTGATGGGAATTTGTGAGGTCCTGATTGAGTACAATTTCAACATAGGGAATTTCAGGTAAAACATCAAATCTTACCCTCCAGCGCTAGCTGTGTTACACTGTGCCTAGCTCTTCAGAGTACAGCCTCATTGCAAGCACAGGATAATAGTGCCAACATAGCATCAGAATGGTGTTTTCCGAGCATGAGTGCCTTGTGGCACAGACATTCACAGAACCTTGGGGAGTGTCTTCCTTTTGAACGTTGTGTGTTGTGTGAGATGGGACGTGACGTCTTGTAGAAGAGCCGGTCAAGGAGGAATGGATGAGGTATACACTGTTAGGGAGGCAGAGATATGTCCTATGTCATGGTTTTACAATTTAGAAAGTTTCATTTGGCAACTGAAGTTTCCAATTATATTCCAAACTATAAGACTGGATTTTCTCCATCAATGCTTTCTACTACTTTATTGCAGTAAGAACAAGTTTGAGGATGTCCTAGGCTTGTTTACATGTTACAACAAACTCTCTGAAATCCTGAAGGAGAAAGCTGGAAAGAACAAATCTACCTTGGGGAACAAAACTACACGGAGCTTCCTCTCCATGGGTTTTGTATCTACTCTGCTCACAGCTCTGTTCAGGTGAGAAGCTGTCACACCTGGAGTAGTTTTAAGGCCTGTTCACAAGCTGGTTTTGTGGTGTCTGCATGCTGGCTGTCTTGCGCACTGCACACACAGTACAGGCATTTTCATTTCTGTACAAAGCATGCATGGTAATAGCACTTCTTGTCTGGAGGGAATCATAGTCCAGGCAGGAACCATAGCTGTGCAACTCCTGGTACTGACAAACCAGCTTTCGCAGACCTTGCTTATGACTTGTAAGACCTCGGAGGGTCTCTGCTCCTCCAGTCCTGGGCTGCCTCAGACAACAAACTCCAGTGTTTAAGCTCCAGTTCTGTATGGAACAGAGCCAGACATCAATTCAAACCGTGCCTGTTAGTGTATTTGGAAAGGCTGGTGGAACTCTATCCAAGTGTTCACTACAAGCTACCAAAACAAAGGGTCTTTTCCATCCTGAATTCAGCTAGTGATTTTATTTGTAAATGCATATGTAGAATTTGAATCTTGTGGGCCATCCCTGTGCTTTTTCAGTGCAATCCTCAGTTCTGTGACAGTGCTCTTGATCCTTCAGGGACAATGCCCAAAGCCATGAGGAGAGCCTGGCGGTTCTGCGCTCCAGCACAGAGTTCCTGCGCTATGCTGTCAGTGTAGCTCTGCAGAAGGTGCAGCAGCTGGAGGAGACAGGGCAAACTGATGGGCCAGATGGACAAAATCCTGAGAAAATGTTTCAGAACCTCTGCAAAATCACACGGTGAGTCACTGTGACATGTGAAGACATCAGCCCTAAAAAGCAGCAATGCATTTTGGGAATTTTTGATTCTTAGGTAGGTTTCTGAAAGAATAATGCAGTCTATAACTGTTTCAAACAGTTATTATTACTGGGTTGAGATCATTGCCTTTCTTTGCTCCTGAGAAATCAAGTGGAGGCACTACAGTTTCTGTGCCAGAGTGAGTGATACAACTCTAATAACAGTACTTGGCCTGGAAGAACCAAACGCCATCAAACTCTCATTTTCAGCCTCTTTCTGACTTTTGGCTCATCACTCATTGTCACAGAGGAGGTAGGATGGTTACAGGCTGGATTCTTGAGGCTTCTGGGATGCAAGAAAGTTAAAATTCACTTCTTGATACAGTATAAAACAGATGTAAGAGGGACACAGGCTTTAGAAAACATTTGTTTAGGACTTTTGCGAGATGCTTGAAGACATTCATGCATCTAATCCTTTGGAAATCCAAGAATGTTAAGCATCTAAATGTCTTTTGGGATCTAGGTCATATCTGCATGGGGTCTTTTCAGATCCCAGTCAGCAGAGAGCACAAAATGCAAATTACCCCTTCCATGAATAATGCCTGTTTTGTGTCTCGCCCCAAATAATGGAGGCTATTTTTGCTGCAGTCATTAGGACTACATGTGAGCTACATGTTTTGCGTGATTGGACATTGAAATAGAATCAGATCATCTGTGCAGGAGACAGAACTAATGAGAAGAAAGTAGAGGGAACAAAAAAGGGAAGAAGTGGGCTTAGGGGAGCAGGAAAAAGATGTTTGCCTACAAATAGAAAAGTCTCCTTTGGGCCAAACAATTTTGCTTTCTTTAAAGCTTTTCCCTTTGCTTCGCCTGCCTTTACCATTCTATTTATACAGAGCCCTGTAGAGATACCTGACATTTCACCAATTCAAACTGCCAAGAGAAAAGCTCTTTTTGTCACTGACAGATTTGACACCAGTGGTCAGTGTTTTGGTAGTAGAAGGAAAGCCAGGTGGAAAAAATGAGCGTAAAAAGATGGACTTGAAATGGGATTGGAAGGTCTCTTGGCACCCGGAAAGAATTAAATTATTTAGCTGTGCAGGAAGAATGCAATAGCTGTTTTGCTGACAGCGAAACAAAATCTTCTTAAAAATGGATCTCTTCTCCACCCGCTTCCCTATAGGAAAAAGACCTTCCAATTTAGTTATATTAAAAATACGATCCTAAGAGCAGAATCTGTGATTAGCCCTGTTCTCGTTCTTGCACCGCGCAGCCAGCTTTACTGGAGCATGTGATGTTAACTCGTCTCCCGTCCCTTAGGGTTCTGCTTTGGAGGTACACTTCAATTCCCACTGTTGTTGAAGAGTCGGGGAAGAAGAAGGGCAAAAGCATTTCACTTCTGTGCTTGGAAGGTTTGCTGCGGATCTTCAACATGGTGCAGCAGCTGTATACTGCCAGGATCCCCCAGTTTCTACAAGCCCTGGGTAGGCACACGGTACAGTTCTGCTCTGGTTTCCAGCCTTTGTGTTCCAGTGCGGGCAGTTATGGACCCAGTGCTCTTTATCTGTAAGTAGAGTGAGGGGTCTGGTCCTTGTCTCTCAGTAACAAGGTGAGATTAGCAGCATTGATTTTCATGCCAGAGATATCTTTACCTGCTTTTATAGAGCTCTCAGTCTGTCAGCAGAGGATAGCTGGGGTCTGGTATAGCATTCGTCTATTTGAAGTTTGCCTTTAACACATTTTTGTGCTCACCACAGTTTTGCAGTCTGTATTCCTCCCCTAGCTGTGAGCAGTTGCAGTCTTTCCCACTTTTGGAAATAAATCCTGTATGCTGCTCTTGGCATTTAGCTTTTTTTCTGCACCTTTCTGTCTCTGCCAGATATTACTGATGGTGACGCAGAAGAAACGGATATTAATGTCACGGAGAAAGCTGCCTTCCAGATCCGACAGTTTCAGGTAAGTACCACTGTGTGCTGCAAGTGTTCCAAAGCACTGGTAATTCTGGCAGAAAAAGCCGCTAGCTCTCTGTTGCTTGACCACAGGATCGAGTATGTGATAGCAATGGTGACACTGATTCACTGGCAGTTCAGAAAAGCTTCTGATCCCTAAGGAGAGCTTCTTCAGGGTGCTCTGCAGAGCTAGATTGAAGTGCACGTGTATTTACAGAGCAATAGGGTCCTTCAGTGCAGCATAAACTTCCCTGAGTGTTGTAGAAGTCGCACTGAATCATATGCAGGCCTCTATGTAAGCACTCATAACAAAAAACAGCACTCGCTTTTTAGAAGAGTCCTCTTTTCATATTCGTTGTCACTCTCCTTGTTGCTGATTCCTTTATCTGCTGCAGCTTCTAGTTATTTGCTTCTTAAAATGGCCCAGCGACAACCATGCACGCTCAGGGACTCTCTCTTTCGTTCCCATGATCAGAGGTCCCTGGTGAACCAGTTCAGCAATGCTGAAGATGACTTCAACTCCAAGGAAACGCAGTCACTCATCATAGTTCTCTCCACTTTGTCCAAACTCCTGGATCCAGCCTCTCAGCAGGTACTTCACAACCTTCATGGGGTGGCAGGGATGGGTGGCATAGCTATAGGTGTGGCAAGAAGATTTATCAGATTGGGTTGACATCTGAGGGCTCGGCCGTGTGTGCGTGTTCTGCCTTCTCCTGCGGAGCACACCATGTCAAAGTGGCAGTTTTGTTACATTGCCAGCATTCTCCTGTCTCACGCCTGCAAGGGCAATTAAAAACAACTTGTCTTCCCACCCTGCTCCTGAACATTCTGATCCTGCCTTTGGGCACCTGGAGTTTGAATGACTTGTTTGCCTGAGCAGGGACTCCTAACAGAGCCTAGTTGTGGTATGGCTTCCGCATGGGAATAGAGCGAAAAAAGGCCAACAGACTTGTGACTATTCCAAAGTGGCTGAGTGTCTAATTCCTTCTGTGCAAGGAGGCATTTTCTAAAGTGCCCCAATTTTACAAGCTAGGGACTGCAATAAAAATGTGCCAGAAGTCTGGAGTTATTATTTACCTTAAATTAAATGGAGCTGTTACTCTGTCCAAGGGAATGTATAGCCATTCCCCGTGTCCTGGATCTCAGCTTTTCACTTGTTGGTAGGTTAAGTGTCCTTTGTGGAACTTTGCAGAGCATGGCTGCGTGCCTTTCTGCCAGAAGGGGACTCTGCTGGTCTCCCTTTGCTGGTTATTTGGGGGGTTGGGGTTTGGTTTTTTTTTCTGATTATTAGTTTTTGTGCTGTGAATTCTCTTTCAAAGATGTAATATCGTTTCTCCCCTTATGCAGTTCCTTCAGTTCCTGACTTGGACAGTCAAAATTTGCAAAGAAAATGCTCTTGGTAAGTAAGCTTTGGGGAGCATGTTTAGGTGTGATGTGTCAGGTCTGATATCGGACCTTTAGATGCTCTGCTGTTGTCTGTCCTGTTTTTACTTCCTTGTTACAGGTATAGTCAGGTCTCATTCTGTGGCAGATTGCCGTGACACTGTGGTTATTAGCACAAGTATTAGGGAAGAAACTCCATCTCTATAAATATTAGCACTGCTGAAGAAAGAGAAGCCACTTACTTGAGTTTTCTCCCTTGTTATTTAGCACATCTGTTGCTCAAATCTGGATTTATACTCTGGAAAGATATTACTCTCACCAGAGTCTGTATTGCGCTTCCTCAGTGCTTCTGGTCATCATTTTTCAATGGGCCGAGGGCTCCAGTGTGCCATACTTCTCCTTGCAGTATTATATGTGATGCCCAATGTTGTAAACTCTGCTTTTGTATCTGCAGTATTTTGACAGGTTTTTCACCTACTGTGTATTGTTTCTGGGAAGGCACACTGTTAAATCCGTACTGAATCTGAGACTTTCCCTCACTGGATGTCTGATATCCCTAAATAGCTAGGGGAGCTCTGCACCTGGTAATGTGTTGTTTTCTTTTCCTTTCCCCACAGAGGATATCGCTTGCTGCAAGGGTTTGCTGTCTCTGCTCTTCAGTCTCCATGTTCTGTACAAGAGTCCTGTCAGCCTGCTGCGGGAACTCGCACAAGACATCCACGCTTGCCTGGGAGACATAGATCAGGTATGATGCAGAAGCAGCCTAACTCTTCATCACTTAGTGCTGTCAGAGCAGAATTGAGTGCATCTCTGGCACAAATTACGTTTTACTCACCAGAATTTGTTTTCTCTCCTCTGCCCAGGACATTGAAGTGGAGAGTCGGTCCCATTTCGCCATAGTGAATGCCAAGACTGCAGCCCCTACTGTCTGTGTGAGTCAAAATAGTGTGTATGGAACGACCTGTAGTGTCCCCGGCTACTCTGCTACAAGTGGCTTGTAGATTCCTGTTGTGCCAAACTCCTCCAAGAACCTGTTTTGTTATTGGTGTTTCTGTCTTAGTTGCTGGTTCTGGGTCAGGCAGATAAGGTCCTCGAAGAGGTGGATTGGCTTATCAAGAAACTCACTAGTCTGGGATCAGACACATCAGGTAATAAAAGTGATCCATTTCTTACTGTTACACCTTTGTCAAAACCTGATGAAGATAGAGAGCAAAAAGATATTTGGGGGTTTTGAGGTAGCATCATCTGAGGGCAGGTTAAACTCTCCCTTGAGCTGGTTCGACATGAACAATGTAAGATAGAAAGTGCTGTCACAAAATCCCTCCAGCGATTGTTTTCCCTGTGCCAGACCGGTGCTTTGTGCACCAGATGCAAAGGGGGTCTTTTGAACTTCCCACCTGCATAATTGGATTCATTAGACACTCATTTACCAGGTATTCCTCTCTTTCTTCTAGAAGACTCTTCTCAGGCATCAAACCAAACCCAGGCTCTGGAGAAAGGTGTAATTCTGCAGCTGGGAACTCTGCTGACAGTTTATCATGAGCTGGTACAGACAGCACTCCCTGCAGGGAGCTGTGTGGACACGCTGCTGAGAAGCCTCAGCAAGACATACGCAATTCTCACCTCCCTCGTCAAACATGTGAGTGCTGCTTTGCTGGCAGTGGGCTGGCTGGGATCTAAAAACTTTTTCCCCATCTGCTGCAGCAAGCTCACAGTGACCCCTGGCAGCAGCTACGCTCAGAACTGGGCTGTTGATCTCTTGCAGGAGTTAAGTCCTTATTCTGTTGGCTTTCATGCCCTCAATTTCGTGACCTTTCTGGAGCAGTGATAGTTGTACCAGTGGAGATAAAGGAAAGCTTCCCTCCAGCTGAATTTGGCTGCGCGTGGCCTGGAGCGTCTCTTTCCAGTGTATCTTGTAGGTTCCTCTGTACGCAGTTGTGTGCCACAGTAGATGACACCAGTGATGTTTGCGCAGTTCTCAGTAATCCTGCTTTTGCTATGCATTCCCATCTAGGGCTTGAAGCATCGGACCTGAGGGAACTGGGACATGAAAACAGGCCAGAGGAGCTAGTTTGAGACAAGGTGGTGAATTCCCTTAGCTCTCTCACAGCTCTGGAATGCAGACATGATATTTGGGATATAGCAAGCCACTGGGGAGGACAGTTCTTGCAAATCCTGCCCTCCCCACTGTGCCGTTGGACAAACTGCCTTGAGCCCTGCCTGGAAACAGCGTATCTAGAAGAAACTCTCTTATGTTTTCCTTGCAGTATATCCAAGCTTGCCGCAGCACCTCAAATACGATTCCAGCAAGGCTAGAAAAGCTGGTGAGTGTGAGTGAATTGCGGGAGGAGGAAATGGCTCATTGCCTTGAGCTGGGAGTAACACCGTCCTCTCTGGTGCTTTGCTTTGCAGGTGAAGCTCTCGGGTTCCCATTTGACCCCACAGTGTTACTCATTCATTACTTATGTACAGGTAAGGCCTAAATTAACTGTGGCAAAATCACAGTTGGTCTTTCTGATGCTGAGTGGTGTATCCGCTACAATACGTGGGCACCTTTGGGGGATTATTAATCTTCTTGACACGATTTGAGTTTCTTAAATTTCAAGCTTTACTATGTCTAATAATATTATAAGACATTTCAGCACTATTGGGACCAAGCATGCTGATTTCTGCTTGAGCGGGGAAGGGAGAGTGTTTGGGGAGATGCTTCTTGGCTTTTATTTTCCCCTCTCTGTTCATGTCTTTTTTTTTTTTTTTTTGGATGAGATTAATACTGCCGTTAGCCACAATGGCAAATAAAGGTCAACACCACTGCAGTCATCACAGTGTGAAGTAACGTGGGTGCCAAAGACTGCAGTGCCAAAGATGGGATTTAGCTGTTTGGAGAGGAACTGGGTGCTTGAGTGAGGAATTGCAGAACAGACGTGGCATGTTAGGGAAGGTGTAGTGGTGTGCAGAGCTACCCCTCCTGGGGACTTCACACACATACATATTTCTGAATGTATAAATTATGAAATTAGTTTTTGCTTCCTTATTTTTTTGAGATTACCCCCCCATTCCATCCTTGTATTACTACCTTTCTGTTATCTAACTGGTAATGCTGTTAGTTGGCCAGAGTAGACTTCTCTGTCTTTACTTGCCTGGCCTTTCTTCTCTAATTGTCCTCTAATGCCTCATCTCTCGTCATCCTCCTTCAGAACATCCACAGTGAGAGCTTAAGCTTTGCAGAAGAGAAGAAAAAGAAGAAGAAAGAGGATGAAGCTGCTGCAGTCTCCACAGTCATGGTAAGATCGACTCACTCTCTACTAGGACAAGGGAGAGGGCCTGCATTTGAATTTGGGATTGTACCGCAAGGTCTGTGTTACCTGGTGGCTTCACCAATCACAAACTGACATTTGGGCCTTTAAGTAAAAAACTAGTTATCATTTGGGGCAAGCTATGAAATTACAGAAATGGGCTAATCTGTTGGAACTAATACTGCACTCTGTTTAAGTGTTTCTTAATTTTATCAGTACATTAAAGACAAAGTAGTGTATTCCACTAAAGGAAGGCAGTTGACAATGACTGCTTTGGTTGGGAGCAAGTGAGCAGGCTGGCAGGTTCCTGGTCTTTTATGTCCTTTGTTTGTGCTCCCGGACAGCATTTCCTCTGTCTCGTCAGCTGTCCCAGACATTCCTCTGATGTTAAGGTTTTAAAAGCCACAAGCATGATCTTCCTGGCTGTTCCCTGAGCGTACGGAAATGAACTGAAATGCTGCGTGTCCTTTTACCACTCTGTCACCATGGGGAAGAAACATCAGTGGTGGTAAATAAACAGGGCAAAGATGTGCTGAAACAGGGATGTGCTCATTGCCTGGCAGGCACGCGCTTGCGATGCCTTTGCAGAGCTGGGGCAGGGGAAGATCTGCTCCGATGGCTGTCAGGCATATCAGGGCTGTGGACTGCAGGCCGAGTACAAGACAATACACGGGACAGCCTCACTGCAGAACCATCGTGGGAGTCAATTTCAAACCAGTAACAAACTGGCAAGGTTTGCTGGGGCAGGACTGACATGGAGCAAGACACTTTTCTAAACTGGAGTCATGCTACAGCATCGTTGTCTTTTGTGGGAGTCTAAGCTGCTGATACAAATATCGGTGCCACACTAGCACCATAGCAGGCGTGCCTGTTAATGATGTTAGCACCAGGGTATCTTCAGGCCGTTCACTTCCAAATCTGACCTTCTGCTCTCCTTTTCCATTTCAGGCGAAGGTGCTTCGGGAGACCAAGCCAATCCCAAATCTGATATTTGCAATAGAGCAATATGAGAAGTTCCTTATCCATCTCTCCAAGAAATCAAAGGTAATGCAAAGCAGAGCCCTTCTGTGACCCGAACTGAGTGGAACAGTGGTATTGTGATGTAGTAGAGGGCTACTGCAGTTCCACCTTTTCAAATCTCCACTGCTATTCCAATTGGGAGGCGTAAGGACCTTATACCTCTTCCAGCCTTTACGTGAGCTCCTGGCCCAACACTACTGAATTTCTGTCACGCTGGTACCAGCAGGTGGCAGTGGCAGTACTGCCCGTGACCCAGCATTCTCTGGGGTTTCTGGTGGAGCAGATACTTACACACCTAATGCCAGCTTTCCTCATCCCACTCCTCCCAGTCTGTTTCATAAGCAGGAGGGAAGTGTACCACGATGAAATACTACACCAGAGTGAGAATAACTGGTAATCATTTGTCTCTTATGAAAACATAAATGCGCCACTGGATTGCATGGACTTTTTGCTTCAATCCTGCATTATTACTGTGATGGGCTCCGTCCCAGTGCTGTGCAAAGGGCTAAGCAGGGTAGGAAACAAAACCAAGATGCTAATGGCATAATGTCCTCTCCCCCTGGTTTCACCTTGGTTGCTGCAGGTGAACTTGATGCAATATATGAAGCTAAGCACCTCCCGGGACTTCCGCATCAACGCATCCATGCTAGACAGCGCCTTGCAGGAGCATAACACAGAGGATGCTGAAAACGAGCCAGACAACGACCAGGTCAGAACTCATTTATCTGCTGTTACTGATGGTTTTTCCCTCTCTTGAGGCCAGCTGTAGTTGTGACCTGTTCAGGTATATGTGAAATCAGGACAGTTTGACTTCCCTGGGTTGGCTCTCACTCTAATACTACACTGATAAACAGTTCATCTGGCTAATGTCCCCTACGCTCTAGCCCTCTCCCTTGAGTGACCTTCATGTCTGTATCTCTGGTCTTAGGGAACTAAGGCTGCTCTTACAGCCTCATTGTTTGCCTCAGCAAGCAGAGGGGTCTACCAGCATCACCTTTGAGGACCTACTGGCTGGTCAGGATCAGACCTTTGCAGCACGATACAAAGTGGCTTTGCATCTAGGTTAACTTTTGTAGCTAAACAGCTGGCGGGGCAAACTCTACAAGGCATCATTCTCCTCACGCCCGTCTCTTCTACTACACAGTGCCGGGGAAGGTAGCACAACCTGTGCTGGATAGAGAGATAAACAATCTACTTTGCTGATTGTCCAGGTTTTTATTGGTGCTTCTGTCTGTATTTTCCTGAGTGTTTCAACAACCAAAACCCAGCACAAACAGTCCCTGTCCTGTGCCATTCATAACCTGTGGTCTGAGTTCCACGGGGAAAGTCTCAGTGGGTGAGAGGAGTCCCATGTTCACATCATTTTGTTAGGGAGGAAAAAGAGCTAAATCCTGTTCTGCACGTCTGGTTTCTTGCTTTAGGTAAACATTCCTTAGACTAATGACACAAAACCAATCATACTCTGTGCTGCTGCTCTCTTCTTCCCCCTCCAGAGCAGCACCGCAGATCAGACAGATGAGAACCAGGAACCCAAAAAGAAAAGACGGCGAAAAAAATAAAGCTGGGGTTGCTGCTGCTGCCTTTTCCCATGGTGCCTCTTCTGTGGCAGGCTCACCTTGGTCTTGGAGAACTGCGTGTAGGGAGATGATGGTTTGTTGTTTCTCTTGCCAAATACTTCAGACTTCTTCCTTTGTGCTCATGGGTGTTTAAGCAGCAACTCAGGCCACTGTCTCAGGTTTTACAGCTGGCTGCTGTGCTCGGAAGCTCCTCTGCTATTTGAATGTGCTGCTATCAAAATCATCTTCCCCAGGAACATCCCTTCTTACAGCAAAAAGGAAACAGAGTGACCAGGCTCAGTCCCCGCCAAAAGATCTCCTTCTGAAAGGACAGCCAGGCTCTGGCACGCTCTCTGGACAACTGTCATTCTGGCACTCTAGCGTCATCACTTCTTCTCCAGCGAACCTTTGGTTATTTCAATTAGCTGATATATATCCAGTGCTTCTCCTGGAAGACAATGGGACAATCAGTTCCCTTCATTCTGCAGTACGCTCAGAGACTGTGTAACATAACAGTGACAGTCGTGATTTGCTTTAATTCAGAGCGTGTAACACAAAAAGCCCTAAATTTATTCAAACTTCTGTTTTGGGTGGTGGTGTGAACATGAGTTGTTCTGCCTCGGAGCTGAAGCGTGCTGCTGCCTGAGCAGCAGAGAGGTGATAGCTCCCTCACGTGAGGCTGGTTGTGCTGTTACCTGTTTGTTGACCCTGACACGATGCACTTGTTTAATTTGCCTTGTTCTTGGTGCGACCAGAAGTGTCCTTTTTGCCCGCAGAACACAAATCTTGTTTCTAAAAGCTTCCTTTGCCTGTAAGATGCCTAATAAAGGTCACCTAAGGGTGGAGTGTCTGATGTGTTCAGTGACTGAGAGAACGAATCTGAGGGCGGGTTTTTCTTATCTGAGAAAACGCTGCCGCACAGCGAGGAGGAGCTGTTTAATGCAGCTCCCAGCCAAGAGTTAAAAATGTTTGTTGGCAGCAGTTACAGGATTATATGCAGTGCAGATAGGGATGAGTGTAGACCTTGGGATTGTTGGGGAAGAAGACAGCAATGCCAAGGTCTCTGAACAGAGATGCACTGAACTAAGGGGGAGTGGGGAAGGAGAGAAAGCACCGAAGACCAGAAGGGTAAAATATACGAGGTTGTTTCTTCTCATTTCAGAGAAGGAGCAATTCCATCTTGGGCTGTGTTAAAAGTGCACAGGAGGGCTCCTCTCTGAGGGCATGCAGTAACAGAGCCGAGCCTGACTCATTGCTATCGGAAATATTTTGAAGCAGCAGCACAAATTACTTGTGAATTGAGAAAGGAAAGAGGAGCAGAGAGGGGCTGGCCCCAGGGCCATGGTTGCCCTGCAGAGCAGCTGATGGGTGGGGAAGCAAGGGGGTCCACAAAGGGAGGGCCCCACAGGGAAGGGCTGCTTAGGCCAAGTGCTCTGCCTAAGCCAGGGGGCTTGTGCAGAGGGGATTACAGGGCGGTGAGTTTGCATGGACACCACTCACCTTGAGGGATACCATATTTCTTTTCCATGCCAGTTGGGTTTGATGGCGTCATGCAGTTCATGGTCACCTCCTTCCTTAAGCACTGGTCAACATCCACTGCACTGAAGAATGCCACCGACTGTGGCAGATCCTGCAGGCCCAGTTTGTAGGCAAACATGCACCTGGAAGAACAAGAGACCAGGTGGGACAGTGCTAGACATTGCCCTTAGCCTTGTCACACCTGGCTTTGACCAGCCAGCCATCGCTAATGGGTTACTCTGCACCCATGTCACTCTGGGGCTGGAGGACAAGGTGCTTTGTAAGTGCTGGGTGGACGGAGGGTCAAGTGTTGCTGAAGTTGTACATGGGAGGAACAGAGAACAGCACGTTGAGCCTCTTTGAAGAAAGGGAGGACCCGGCCCTTCGCTGCTGGCTAATCCTCCCAGGCAGAGCCCATGCTGAATTTTGCCAGCAGGAATCCCTGTGCACGCAGGAGCCAGCACAAAGGTACGAACGTCAGGGTGCCTGCCCCCGCTGCGCCCACCGCACCGGCACAGGAAGGCTGTCTGCTGTATCTGAGAAAACAGCTTGGCTTTGGCTGGCTCCTGTATAACCAAATACCCCACGGTGCCAGGAAGGGGATTTGGCAAAGCTGGCTGTGCCGGAGCCACATTGAAAGGAGGCCGTTGAGGTCAAGAGCTTTCCAGGCTGAGCTTTACTTTGCATGGGGCAGGGAGGTTCCGGGAACACCCCCCACTGCAGAAGGGGCAACAGCGCCGGTGCTCACAGCACAGACAACGGGCCGTGCCCCTCGCTGTCCCCTGAAGGCAGGGGGATGTGGCAGAGCTACGAGCAGAGGCCTGCGTACGGCCAAGGACAGCGAGCAGAGCACACAGAAACAGGAACGCAGATATCGATACTGATGGAACGAAGAGGAACTGGTTCAATATAAACATGGAACAAGAAAACAGCTTCGCGGGCTTATCTTGGTGGGAACTGAATAAGGTGACTGGGTTAGTGATCCGAAATATGTGTTTACTTGCCTAGCAGGTGCATGGAAAGTTTTAGAGCTCGGGTATAAAAGCTGAGGCCTGAGAAGCAATAAATGATTTCATGCTTATCACAGCTGGAGTCCGTGCCTTCATACACCACAGGGGGAGAGGAGGGATGGGGACAGTTTCAGGCTCCCAGGGGCTCAAGGGCTGCTGCCATGTGACGGCCGCAGACCTGAAGGGAATAGGACACGATGCACTCGCATCCCAGAGGAGCGGAATGACTGGCAGGAGCCAAAAGCCGAAGATATCCCCCTCTTACCAGCACGTCATCCCTGGAAATCAAAGCCGAGCTCCATTTATAGCCACCCGAATCATATGTGAAGGAACTGCAACCTCCAGTGCTGCCCACTTCCCTTGAGCAGAAAACTCCTCTGCACCAGCTCGGTGTGGGCAAAGCTAACCCCTCTGCTGTTACCCCAGTCCCCTGAGCTTGCCCTGTCCCACCCCAGAGGCGCTGGTGCTTGTCCCCAGGAGGCACCACAGCCGTCCCACCTCACCTTGTGAGGAGGTTGGTGATCTGCAGGGCCAGGGCTGCCCGGTAGCGATCCTGCTGCTGGACCAGGTAGCGCACCTCATCGTGGATGCTGATGCAGAAGCGCCCGTTTATGTCGAACTCCTCAAAGAGCCACTTCATGGCGACCAGCATGAGGTGCAAGTAGTCGACAGCCGAGCTCTGCACCACCCAGTTCACTCTGCTGGTCAGAAACTGGTGGAAGGAAACAGACAAATGTTCAAGGACATCGGGGTCCAGGGCCTGGTACCAATACAGGAGAGAACTCCTGGGAGAAGTCTGTTAAATTCAGGGGTTTTGGGTTTTCTCGACAGCATGCAGATAAAGAATAGGGGAAGGGGTTTTTTTTCATGGCTTCAAGAGCCTACTGGGCCTCCGCTATCTAAGAAGGGCTGAACTTAAGGTTGCCATTTTGGAGAAGACAAGCAAAGTTGAGAGCTCAGCAGCACAGAGCACCATCCTTACCTCCCCCTTGGCCACAGCGGGCTCCAGGGCCCTGCTGATGTGACAGCCCAGCACCGGGGTCTGCGGGGACGGGGATAAGGCGATGCTCTCCAGCTTGTTGAACATTTCGGACTCAGTGCCTCCAGCCCACACTCGGTGCTGCACCACATCCCACTTCTTCTTCCTCCGGGACCTGGTGGGGCAGAGGGGAGGTTTGCTGGAAGCAAGGGACGGGGCTATGAGCCCTGTTTGAGAGCCTCAAATGCTTTGGGGCGGCCAGATGAGCCCCTGCAGCCTCCTGCTGCTAATTGCTCACTGGGAGAGACTGGCAGCCCCCAAATCAAACAGACTCAGCCCTGGGAGAGCAGGGAGGGAGGATCAGGACCATCCAACCCCGTCTCCCTTCTCCGCCTGCAGGGCTCCAGCTCCCTCCTCCTCACACCCCAGTGCCACCAGAGCCATGCAAGGTCGGAGCATCTCACCTTTTCATGGCTTCTCTCTGGAGCCGCTGGACATCCTGGGCCGATACCGATCCGTCCTTCGCCCTGTCCACAGCCAGGTTCAGCTCCCTCACCAGCCACTCCCCGTCCTTGGAAAGATGAAACCTGGAGGGGACAGTGACCCACACCCAGGTCATAGAATCATAGGATGGTTCAGGTTGGAAGGGACCTTGAAGATCATCCAGTTCCAACCCCCCTGCCCTGGGCAGGGACACCTCCCACTAGACCAGGCTGCTCAACGCCCCATCCAGCCTGGCCTTGAACACCTCCAGGGATGGGGCAGCCACAGCTTCCCTGGGTACAACCTCCCTGGGCAACCTGTTCCAGTGTCTCACCACCCTCACAGTAAAGAATTTCTTCCTAATATCCAATCTAAATCTACCCTCCTTTAGTTTTGACACCGTTAACCCTTGTCCTATCACTACACTCCCTGGTAAAGAGTCCCTCCCCATCCTTCCTGTGTCCCCCTTTAGGTACTGGAAGGCTGCTATAAGGTCTCCCTGGAGCCTTCTCTTCTCCAGGCTGAACAACCCCAACTCTCTCAGCCTGTCCTCATAGCAGAGGTGCTCCAGCCCTCTGATGATCTTTGTGACCCTCCGCTGGACCCGTTCCAACAGGTCCATGTCATTCTTGTGCTGAGGACTCCAGAGCTGGATACAGTACTCCAGGTGGGGTCTCACCAGAGCAGAGTAGAGGGGGAGAATCACCTCCCAGGTCCCATGGGACATGGCCACCATCCCCGTCCCCACTCACCCTCCACCTCCCCAGACGGCACCCACCTCCGGACGCCCTTGGTGACAGCATACATCTGCTGAGCCTTCTCACGCGCCTGCTGCTGTGTCAGCCGATGGTTGAACTGCATCAGCAGCCGCTCAGCAAAGGGCTGCCCGGCCCCGTAGATGCGCCCGTAGTTGAAGACTTTGGCGTGCTCCCGGCTGATGCCCACCGTGGCGGCCGTCTTGCTGTGCAGGTCTGTGGCGTTGCTCTTCTTCCCCTGCAGAGTCATCCAGCCAAAGGCCGTGCAGCCTGCCGGGAAGGGAGCAGGGGTTGGACACCACACAGAACCGGACTCAGGGGATCACCCCGCTAACCCAGCAAACCCATTCCCCACGGTGCAGCCCCGGCTCACCGTGCATGCCAGCGAAGTGAGCCTCGCCGAGGACAGCAGCTATCCAGAGCTCCTGGGAATCCACATCCGCGCCCACCAGCGAGTAGCCAGGTGGCACCTGGACCATGGCTTTCAGCTCGCTGCCCACACGGTCGGCCTGTGGGACACAATGCCCAGCTCAGTACAAGCCCTGTACCTCCCTCTCCTCCTCAGCAGCACAGGAGCAGCCTTCCTCCTGCAGCCGTGGCGTGCTGGCACGGCGCTCCCCCATGCCCTAAACTCTGCTCTGGAAGTAAAAACCGGGTTTAACACACGCGTGGGGCATCAATCACTTGGTCACTTGCCCCGCGCTCCTCCAGCACAGAAGGGGAGTTTGGGGAAGGACAGAAAACGGTGCTTCGCTGTTTTCTTCTCTTTTCACCAAGTTTTGAAGCTCAGGAGCCTCTGCTGGCTCTTTCCCCTCTCCCAGAGTCAAAGCACATCAGCAAGAGAAGGGCCGCAGCACATCAGCAAGAGAAGGGCCGCAGCACCAGCCCTGCCACCTCAAATCCCAGCATCCAGCCCCAACTCCTATTTCTAACCCAGGCTGCTCCCACCTGGGTTGGAAATAGGAGTCCGAAACGCACAGAGGGTTCCCCAAAACACCCCCACAAGGACCCAAGCGCGGCCATACCCGGGCATTGCTGGCTGTCAGCCACGTGGGCTCCACTGCCCGGCGTGTGATGGTGCCCGCAGTCACCACCTGTGGCAGGATGGCTCCATAATCATCCTCCTCATTATAGTCAGGGTGCCTGGGACAGAAGTGAAGGTGAGTATCATGCTGCAAGAGCCCTCCCGGCGCAGTGTGGAAGGGATCGTGGTCCCAGCTGGGGCCATTCCTCACCGTACCTGGTCACCACACGAGGCAGCTCCCCTTTCTTCAGCCACACCACCATCTGGGAACTGGAAGGACACACGGCAGGCGAGATGCTGAGCCCCCCTGCATCCACACAACCTCCCTCGGCCACCACACCGCCTCCACCCGCAGAAACATCACGATTCAGCTGAAGACAGCTGCTTACCTGATCCGCTTGTGAGCGTTCCTCCAAAATGAGATCATTTTGTTAATTTCGAGGGCTCTGGTCCCATGGGTGCGGCCCACAGCAGCCCGCAGGGTGCCGTCCTCCATCTGGGGCAGGAAATCCTTGGCAAAAGGGCTTCCCACGTTGTTATTGTTCCCATCCTTTAGCAGCAAAAGAGGCGCCAGGGCTCAGCACACCACCACTCAACATCAATAAAGCGCTGTGCATTCTCCTGCCCCAGCTAGAGATGCCTTTCCACCCCTATACCCCATGGGACAAGATCACAGGGGTCCCAGGAGTCCTGGCAGCACTGGGGTGACAGACAAGATGACATGGTTGTCCAGCAGGACCACGGGAATTGGGATGCAGGGTGGCTGGGAAGCCCCCAGGAAGAACCCCAGGAACACCCAACTTGCCTTGTGAGGCAGCTTGAAGAACCAGCACCCAGTGATGTTGACATCGTTGTAGGGACCGTTGCCATGGTGGTACGAAGGCTGGTTCCTCGCCTCCACTGGCTCACACAGCACATCCAACTCCTCCTGCAACCAGCAATGCAAAGTGATGTCAGGAACCCCCCTGGCACAGGAGGAAGGGGAAATCGAGGGAAGAAGGACCAATCTGCCACCCCATAGCACTGTAAACCTCCTCTACCTGTGCCAGGCTCTGGTCTGCTCTGCCCATTTTCTCCTCCACATCCACCTCCAGCTGGCTCAGCTCCTCCACCTGCGAGACAGAGGGACCACAGGGGAAACCGGATAAAACACCACTTCTACAGTGATTTAATGTTTATTAAAGAAAATTTCTCACTTTCAGTCCCCACAGCCAAGCACAGGGCTGGTTTTCACAGGCGCATGGGAATAAGCCCAGCCCCACACCTCCTTCCCACCGAAGGACGCTCCATCCCTTCCTTCACCTTCTCCCACATCGTGCTGCCATCCATCACCAGCAGCTCATCCTCCATGGCGGCGTCCGGCCCCGGGGGCTGCTCCTTGCCTTTCTCCAGGCAGTGCTGCCTGTACAGGTACTCGATCACCCTGGCAGGGGAGAGGGCAGGGTTCCCGCATCCACAACAAGGACCGAGGCTCAGGGGCAGCACCTGGGCAGGGTCCTGGGAAGCTCCCGAACCCCTCCATGGGGCAGCCCCTGGCTCAGAACCTCACTACATCCCCCTCACCTGTGCGGGCAGGGAGGACCCTCCAACTCCAAGGGGCCTTCCGGCACATTGTCCTGCCGCCCCGGCACCAGGTAGCCCCAGCCATGCTTCTCCGAGTAATGGAGGGGGAAGCCGTCCCAGGCCAGGCGCATCAGCTTCGGGGTCACCCTCATCTGCAGGCTGATGAGGCTGGGTCCCGGCACCCATCCCGCCTCCTCCAGGCGCGGGCACAGCTTGCGGTACCAGCTGGGGAGCAGCAGGGATGGGTCAGAGAGCGCAAGGCAACCCCTGGGGACACCCAGGGTCCCCAACTCACCCCGGGTGGCCCGGCAAGTGCTGGAGTCTCTTGGGTTGCAGCACAACTGTCTCCTTCAGACGCTCCAGGCAAACCTGGCTTGCGGGGGCTTTCAGCTCCTCATCCTCCCCAGGGGGGCCAGGGTCTGGTGGGGCAAGGAGGACTGGCTGACAAAGAGCCCTCCATGCCACCCTGCTGGGGACGGGGACCTTGAGATAGCCTCCCCCACCACACACCCCAGCAAGAGACACAGGGCAGCAATGCTTCACCCTGCCAGTGCCAACAAGCCAAATCCCTTTGTCTGGGTGCCCAAGAGAAGGCATCTCTTGAGCATCCCTTGTCCCCAGGGACCACCTCTGCTCACCTTCCTGACACTCCTCCACGGACCCATCTGTGCCTGCCACTGCCGCAGAATCTTTGTTGTTCTCGTCCTGACCCTTCTTCTTCTTCTTTCCTGGATTCTTCTTCTGCTTAAACTCCTGCGTGTCCCACTCAAGATCCCAGAGCCAGGGGTCATCCCTGTACCTGCCAACACACCGCTGTCACACTGCAGCTTTGTTCCCTTCTCCAGCACCCGTCCATAGCCTCCCAGGGACCACTCAAGATCTGGCCTCCACCCTGAAAGAGGCAGGACCTGCTCCCCAAGCCCGCGGGTACCTTTCCTCGTGCAGCAGCTGGCAGGCCTCGTTGGCCAGGTTCATCAGGGACTTCTTCATCTCCTTCTGCAGCTCCTCGTAGATGCCCTGAGCATCATCCAGGTACCTTTTCCAGTTCCCATTGACAGGCAGGTAGGACACCCCCATCTCCAGCATCCCTGCAAACGTCACAGGGTGGGGACACCTAGAACCCGAAGCAGCGAGGAATTAGGTAACTGCTGGAGGGCATTTGCCCTGGAAGTGCCAGACTACAACAGACACAAACGTGTCTTCACCTCGTTTCCCAGCCCCACACACCTCTTGATGCTCTTCCTCTAAACCTGTACGGATCCCTGCATCTTCTGCCTGCCTTGCACATAAATTGCTCCCCTAAAAACAACCCCATGAACTAACCCCAAAGCTGCATCACTCATCTGCCTCATTGTCTGCTCACCTCCTCCTCCAGTCACACTGTGCTGACATTTATTCCTTCTGACCTGCAAAAGGGGGGGGTCTGAGGTCCCCCCTGAAATGGATTTCAGGGCTCCCCAACCTCCCACTGCCACCCCAAGGACAAGAGTAGCCGCATCCCGTCCCCAGAGGAACCACAATTCTCCCCGCTGCCAGCCAAGACCACAGCCAATGCCAGGCAGAGCTTGGTGGCTCTCACCTCTCCATGAAGAGTGGCAGCTGCTCCTGAAACACCTCGTGGGTGGCCTGGACATCACGGGCACAATACGACATCAGGTCCTGGGGGCAGAGGCAGGTGAGAGTAGGCAAAGCAGCCACCCTTCTGCCAGCACAGGGCAAGGCACCGGGGCTGCAGGAGGATGGGGGACACCACAGCCCCACGCACACCCAAATCCTTCACAAGACAGGGCAGCAAAATGGAAACTATCCCAGCAGCTGCTCCCGCCCCTCTCCCACCTCCAGCTCCCGCTGCCCATCAGGATGTTGGGACAGCCGCTCGCACCTGGAAGTGACTCCTGATGTCGGCCATGGTTCCCTTCACAAAGAGCTCCCGTGCTTCCTTCTCCAGTGGCTCCCCCCCAACATACAGTGCATGCACGTCCGCCAGGTTGTTGATGCTGCTGACGTGCACCCAGTCCCACGAAGTGACCTGCGAACGAGAAGAGGGGTCAGATGGTGCAGGATGAGGACAGGCTGCAGCTGGGATCAGGAGGAGTAAAGGATGCCCCCTGCTCCATTTTAAACCAAGGCCAGGTCATCTGGAAGGCGCTGGGAGAGATTCACCCAGCAGAGACGCTCCAACAGCTCCTACTCTGCTGGTACAGAGCAGACGGTCCCGGTACCAGAACAAACAGTCCCATCACAGGATCAAACAGTCCCCTGCCACCCAGGCCACAGCTCCCTTACTCACAGCTGGCCCCTCCGTTTTGCTGCGCGTTTTCTTCATGTGCTCCTTGACCTGCTGCAGTCCTTGCCTTTTGCCATGCTTGGCAGCCATCCAGAGGCTGCGCTGGAAGCCCGTCAGCCCCGAGATGGCCATGTGCATGCTCATGGTGTCCAAGAAACGCACCCGGGAGCCCTGGGACACATTGGGGGAAAAAGTGCCTTAGCAGAGCTTCTAGGAGGATCTGTTCCATGATCTTTCCAGGCACAGAGGTGAGGCTGACAGCTCCGTAGTTCCCAGAATCTTTCTTTTGACCCTTTTTAAAAATGGGTGCAATGTTTCCCTTTTTCCAGTTCCCAGGGACTTCACCTGACTGCCATGACTTTTCAAATATCACGGAGAGTGCCTTGGCAACTACATCGGGGTGGCTGAAGTCCCCCAGCAGGATGAGAGCCTGCAAGCATGTGCCACAATAACCCTGAAAAGCCAGCACAAATGACTATCACAAAGCAACAGCACTGCAGATTACCTGGATAAGGTACTGCTCCTTGATGAATGCCCGGTCGAAGGCCACATTGTGCCCCACCACCACTCTCTCAGGCCAGTCCTGCTTTCCAGCACAGCTGGCGCCTGCCGGGCTCTCCAGGGGAATGAGGTCAGCCAGGGTGAGGTGGCTGGACCAGGAGTAACGCTGCTCCAGCAGCCGCTTGCTGCACCACGAGTACCTGCAGATGACATACAGCACCCCACAGCCATAAAAAATAAAGTAGGGGCTCCCAGGACCAAAAGCACCTGCTGTGACATGGGGTTCTGAGCAGGATCCCACCCTGGGAGGGAGGGAGGTGACTGCCAGGGTGCACTGTGCTTGCTAACCAGGACAGACATCCCACATCCCAGAGCCAGGCTTCATGGCTTTGCTGTTTTCCCTGCAAGCCAGTGGTGGTTTGCAGGAAGAGGCTCTGTTTGGGAGCATCCCCATCCTTCCCGAAGCTGTCTCCCCCCACCACCACGACCCTAAGCATCACTGCCAGCACCACATCTCACCAGGCGTGTGGCGAGACCGCCACAGCCAGCGTCGGGCAGTGGCCATCAGCCACGCACACCTCCACGTCCAACACCACCGCCCGCTCCTCAGGGAAATCGACAGCTTCTGCTTGCCCGTCAGGGCCGTAGCGGGTCCAGCCGAGCTGCCATGCCCACTGAGCAGGGACGGGGGGCAGCTCGCACCGCAGCAGCTCGTTGGCCGCCTCCAGGTAGGGCAAGCTCTGCTTCTGTGCCAGGATGCGAAAATGCTCGTCGATGTTGTCCCCGTACATGCGGGGCAGCTGCAGGTCCACGTCGGGGAGCGTGGAGGTCTCCTTGCCCCACAGGTCATGGCGTTGCAGGTGCTCTACACTTCTCTGGATCTCAGCCGCCGAATAGTGTACCTGGGCCCCCCGGAAGATCTGCTCATGGAGGGTCTTGGACAGCATCTGGATGTTGAGGGGGTTCATGCGCCGCTGGCCCTTGGCCGGCTCCTGGGCTGGGTTCTCCGGCAGCGGGCAGCTGGCGGAGGAGCTGGAGGTGCATCTCCGGGGCCTGGAGCTGTGGGCTGCAGTGCAGCCCCTCACTGATCTCCTCCAGGGCAGGCGCCTCATCTCCCCCTACTCTGGGGGTGCGCCTCCAGCAGGGGCTGCCCCCCCCGGGCGGCCAGAGCTGCAGGGAGAGAGACAGGGTGAAGCTCCGCGCTGCACCCCCGGGAGCCCTGCAACCCCCCCACAGCCGTGCACACACCCCCTGCAGGATGCAACCCCCCCCAAGGAAAGCACCCCCCCAAGGACTGCAACCGCCCCCCCACACGTATGCAACCCCTGCAGCCACGTACACCCCCCCGCAGCCGTGCACACCCTCCACAAGTATGCCCCCCCCAGCCTTACACGGCCGTACTCCCACACACACAACCATGCCCCCCCACCCCTCTCGCCCCTCACTGACCTGCTCCCAGGCCCGCACCGCCGCGGCCTGGGCCGGAGGGCGGATCCAAACCGGGGCGCCCGCGGGAGCTTCCGGCCGCGCTGACGTCCCGTCCCGTGTGTGTATGTATTCGCCCCCCCGCCATATGCGTGGTACAGTCCGCCGACGGTGGGCTCAGTAGTGCACGGAGGAAATGATTGCTAGCGGCGGCCGCGTGGCCTAATGGATAAGGCGTCTGACTTCGGATCAGAAGATTGCAGGTTCGAGTCCTGCCGCGGTCGGCGGAAGCGCGCTGTCGTGGCGCTGGCTATTTTGCCCCTCGCGGCCGTAGCCCGGGACTGAGGGCGGTGGGGTCAATGGCACCCACGGCCGCGTTTTGCTCGTCTTTTTCACCGAAGAGGGGAAAAAGGGTGAGAGCGGCTGCGAGCACGGAGTGGCAGACCAGCTTCCTCCCTGTACGTGTCACCCCGTGGCAAGCGTCATGGGCATGAAGTTGGGGGTTGCCAGCACACCAGGAGCCAGGACCCGCACCCCAAAACCTCACACCTTAAAACTCCGAGGCCTTGAGGGTGGCTCGGGACCAGCGGTGGGGTCCAGGGACCCTCGCCCAGCCAGGGTGGGTGGTGTGTGGGCACAGAGGTGAGAGCTGGGCATGGGACATGTGTGGGGACAGCAGGAGACTGCACTGCTGGGGCGTGTGACACGGGTGGGGACAGCTCAGCCAGCGGGGATGGAGCAGCAGCTGGGGAGCCAAAGATGACCATAGGGTGTAAGGAAGGGTCTGTAGGGTGCAGAGAAGGTCACCCTAGGGTGCAAGGAAGGGGCTATAGGGTGCAGGGAAGGGGCTACAGGTTGCAAGGAAGGGGCTACAGGGTGTAAGGAAAAGGCTATAGGGTGCAAGGAAGGAGCCATAGGGTGTAAGAAAAGGGCTATAGCGTGCAGGGAAAGGGCTGACGGGGCCATAGGGTGTAAGGAATGGCTATAGGGTGTAAGGAAGGGGCTACAGGGTGCAGGGAAGGGGGCATAAGGTGCAAGGCAGGGGCTATAGGGTGCAGGGAAGGGGCCATAGGGTGTAAGGAACAGGCTATAGGGTGTAAGGAAAGGTCTGAAGGGTGCAGGGAAAGATCTGAAGGGTGCAGGGAAGGGGCCATAGGGTGTAAGGAAGGGGCTACAGGGTGCGGGGAAGGGGATAAGGAGGTGTCGAGGCCAGGGCATGTGGCTGCGGGCTCCCTGTCCCCCGTAGGGGCTCTTCTGGCCTCCCGGCCGAGGCCAACCTGACCTTGGCATCTTGCCCTTGCCGAGCCGTGCCAGACCGAACCGTGCTGTGCCTCATCGAGCCGCCAGGTGGCGCTACGGCCCCGCCGCTACCGGCCGCGCCGGGCCGGTTCCCACGGGGACCGGGGGCCGTCGGGGCGCGGGTACCGCATCCCGCTTTGCCCTCCCGCTGGGGCACCGGGAAGAGGGGCACCGGGCACTGAGACACACCCCTCCGCGCCCCTCCCGACCCCTGCGGAGCTCCAAACCCGCCGGCAGCGTGGTGGACCCCAAGGTGCTTCTCCCCCCCCACCTCCATCCTGCACCCCCGAGGGGTGGGAGCTGTGCGGCCTCTGGCCCCACAGCTCCCACCCCTCGGGGGTGCAGGATGGGGCGGGGGGCAGCTATGCCCCCTCCTATCCAAACAGACAGTGAAGAACGCACGGCCACCCCCGATTCTTGAAGTGCGGAGCCGGCAGGGAGGGATGCTCCGGGGCTGCGGGTGCTCTGGGGTGGGAGGGAAGAGCCTTGAGCTGCGCTGGGGGGAAGCGGGGAAGGGTTTGGGGACCCTCTGCTACGGGTTGGCTCTGGGGAAGGACCAGGGTGCGGGGGACTTGTTCTTCCTTCCGATGCATTGCATTAACGCCGGTCTCCTCTTATTTAGGGGCTTTGATCTGCTTCTTTTTAACGTTTTGGCGAAGAAATGCGTGTTTAAAAAAAATGCAAACTCGCCCCACCAAAAAAAATCTCTTCCCTTAAGAGGGAAAAAAGATGTAATTCTCCCCGAAATTATTCTCCACGCTTATTTCTGAAGTCCTCCCGGGTGGCAGCGCACTGAGAAGGGTGGATGACAACGAGCTTTGCCCGCAGCGAGGACCGGGCCGGGGCTGCCTGTACCTCACCCGGGTGCGGGCAGGGAGGTTCGGTAAGGCTAGAAAAAAAAATAAATCACCATCATAAAAAACCCCGAAATAACCCCCAAAACCCACCGTTTCAGCAGGGCTGGTCGCAATGCATAAGTCGGGATGGGGTGCGTAGGGTTTGGGTTGTTTTTTTTTTCCTTTGTCTCTTGGGGAAACATCCCCACCCCGGTGCGCCCCGTCGGGGCTGGGGTACGGGCGGTGAGAGATGCGACTTCACCCCCCCCCATCCCTCATCGCTTGGAGAACCCGCTCCCCGCCGGGAGCTCGATGCCATCGGTCGGATAACGGGGCGGTGGGACTTTGTTTAACCCCGTTGCCCCCGGGGCCAGGGGTCAAGGGCTTCCTCTTCCCCCGGAGAGGCCGCCGGTCGCACCGGGAGGGCCGCGGCGGGGAGGGGGGGGGGGGGGGCGGCGGCCGCCGCCCCCCCCCCCCTCCCCGCCGCGGCCCTCCCGGTGCGACCGGCGTGGGACCCTGCAAATCGCCATCACCGGAGACACCGGTTTTAACGAGGTTTTAACCCCAACTCCGCAGGCAGAGGTATCTCAGCTGCCCCCCCCCACACACCTCCCGGGAGCCAAGAAACGGGAGAAACGGGCAATTTTTATAGGTGACGTACGGGCTTACGTGGGAATCCATGCCCAGCACCGCTCTTCCAGCTTTTTTTTTTTTTTTTCTCCTGAAATAACACTTCCCTGCAGCTCGTGCCCCCTTTTTCCAGCTCGCACCCCTTTTTCCAAGCTGAGAGGGAGGGGAGGAAAAGGGAAAAGAAAAAGCAGCCCCCTTACATCCCTCTCTTTTCGAGCCCCGGAGCTGGGAAAGAGAACGATGGAGAGAGCGAGGGGAGACAAGCGGGAGCCGGCTCCGAGGTGGAGGGGTCGGGGGTGGGATGGAAAGGAGAGGGAGGGCACCCTCCTTTTCGGGATGAAGGGAGAACCGGCGAGGGAGGGAGGCTGGCGGCACGGCGGGCATCCGAGGTAAGTCGCCCTCCTGCCCGCAGCGGTGGTACCGGAGCACGGGAGCTGCAGGCACGGGGGGAGACGCCTTGGGGGTGCAAAGGAGCCCGATCCTGGGGGGTACCCAGGCCCGGTGCTGCCCCATTCCCACCCCCGGGCCGAGCTCCTGCGGGGCCGGGGATGCTTTTGCGGCGGCGGCGGCTCCTGGAGAAATCGGTGCCGGTTATCCCGGCCCGGGGACTGCAGGCAGCCGCTGCCCCGCTCCCTGCCCGCTCCCTCGGGGCTGGGCCGGGGTCCCCCCGGGCGGAGCAGCCCCCGGAGCCCGCTCCCAGCCCCCGGGGCTCCTCCCGTGTGTGTCTCAATTCGCTCAGGCTTGACTTGGCAATAAGCTCTCTCAATAGGGTGACAATAGAGCCCCGGTGGGACCCGAACAAAGAATTTGAAAGTAGTTAAATTGCAGGACACGTCCATCGCCTGGGTGCTTGAATTAAAAAAAAAAAAAAAAAAAAAAAAAAGAAAAAAAAAGAAAGAAAGAAAAAAAATCGGAGAAAAGAAAAAGGAGAGAGACTTTTCTTTGGGCTGGTGAGAAAATGCTCAGGGTAAAAGTTGGTTTGGCGTCTTCATTTCAGCGACAATGGAGCAGAGCTAATTCAATAGGAAACGCGGGGATTTTTTAATGAAAAGACCGCCAGGGTTACACCGAAGTTAAGCTCTTGTGAATTAATTATTAGGGCAAATAAACTGGGGGGGGGGGGGAGCGCTCGGGAGGGAGTGTTGCAATTTCTTAATATTCTCCTTTTCGTGTTTAACGACAATGCCATTAGGTTTTCGACTCTGGGTGAGCAAAAGGATTTCTTACACTCCCCGGGAAGAGAAGACGCTTTTTTTTTTTTTTCCTTTTTTTTTTTTTAATGGTGTTACTTAATTGCTTTTAAAATAAAATACTACGGAATTTGGCAACGAGCTCCGGTTTCTGCTGGCGGTGGCATTTGGGGTTATATTTCCTTTCGTGGCAACTCGCAGATGCAAAAAAGGAAAATAACGGGGGAATTTAAAAACACGAATGTAAAGGCGAGGCGGCGTGTTCGGCTGTTGCAGATCTCTCGGGCTCGATCGGTTTGTTTTTTTCCTACATAGAAAACCCGTCTGGGGATCCCTGTGTATTCATCGGGGCGGCGAGAGACTCCCCAGAGCCGCTCCGGGGCATCGGTGGAATGAATCGGAGATTAAAAAAAAAAATAAAAATTAAAATAGGAGCCAGGTTACACGCAGGAAGGAAGAGGAGGAAGCAGAGTAAAGGTGTGCCAGGAGGGTTATGGTGGTGGAGGGGATTTTTATTTTTTTTGGGGTGGGGGGCGACGGGACTTTTTGCCCTTGCTGCAAAGGCTGCAGGCGAAGTGATATGTGTGTTAATTCTATAAAGGAGATAAGGAAGATGGAAATGGAGGGGGAGCGGAGGAGGGAAGCGCAGGCTGTACCTGCCGTGCCCGTACCCCGCTTCCAGCTCGCCTGCGGCTGTCGGGGCGAAGCCATCGCCGGGGCTCGGCCTGGACGTCAGGGGGAGGATGGCACGGCAGGGTCCGGCACGGCACGGTCCGGGCCGTGCCGGACCGTGCCGTGCCGTGCCGTGCCGTGCCGTGCCGGTGGAAGGCGGCCGGGGGGCGGCGGGGAGCTGCCCGGGGCACCGGAGGGCCGCAGCTCGCCGCGATGTGCGGGGGACGGGGACACGGGGATATCGCCGAGGGGGTTCCCGGACTGCAGGGGTGGGGTGGGGGGGGGTGGTTGTCCTCCAGGAGAAGCGCTCCCCGGGGCCGGGGGGGAGGGCAGAGCGGTGCGGCGGGACGCCCAGGTGAGGGGCGGCGGCCCCGCGGGAGCGGGCGGTGTGTGTGGGGGGGTGTCTCACTGGCGGGGGGGGGGGAGGTGGGGGTGTTGGGGCTCCCTCCCCCGCTCAGCCCCATCCCCGGGGGGTAATTAAGGGGTGAGGCGGAGGGGCTGCGCTTTCTGCTCGGCGGAGCCTGCCAGCCACCAACCCCCGCCGCCGCCGCCGCCGCCTTCCTCCCGTCCTCCCCCCCTCCTTCCCCCCGCCTCCTCCCCTCCCCCTCCTCCTCCTCCTCCTCCTCCTCCTCCTCCTCTCCGCCATGGTTGGAGTGAATAGGAGGCTGCCGGGCTGACGTCAGTGCGGGCAGAGCCTGCCGCCGGCGGCAGCTCGCGGCCAGCAACCAGAGCCGGCACCGGCAGCCGCCGGGAAGATGCGAGGAAACCGGGCAGAGCCGCCCCCGCCGCCCCGGCCCGGGGCTGGGGGTCGCTGCTCGGGCCGGGGACAGCCCTGCCCGCCCCTCTGCCCACCCCCGGGGAGGATGGGGAAGGGGGGGTGTGAAGGCCCCCGCCGCCCGCTTCGCCCAGGGACCGCCGTCCTGCCCTCGGCACGGCTGCAAGAGTGAGTGTCGCGGCCGGGCATCCCCGCCTCGGCGGGGCGGCCCTGGGGAGGCGGGAGGGCGCGGGGGGGACTTTTCCCCTGGGACACACACACACACACACACACACACACACACACCCCGGCTGCCGCGGGGGGGTGGGGAGGCAGGGAGGGAGGGGGGCAGACGGAGTTGGGCCGGTCCCCACCGGGAAGTTGGTGCCGGCACCACGCGGGACGGGGACAGGGACAGCCCCGCGCCGCTCCCCGGCCCACCCGTGGCGGGGGACGAGCGGGGGACACGGGGGACCTTTTGCTGCCGGGGATGGATTTGCTCCGGCAGCGTCTCCCCGGCTGCCCGGGACGCTGCAGCTCGGCATCGGGACGTGGGGCGGGCTGAGCCCCGACGGGGCGGCGGGGAGCAGGGGACGAGCGCTGCCGGGGGGCTGCCGGCTTGTCGCCAAACCTCCCCGCTCGCCGGCCGGAAAGTCGGCACCGGACAAAACGCCTGGCGAGGTCGAGCCTCCCGGGGTACCCAGGCTTTAGGCCGCGGGAGAAATCCCGGGCTCCCAGGGAAATTCTTCCTCCCGGTGCAGCGGGGGCTTATTTTGCGGTGGAGGGGGAGGGGGGGGCCCCGATCCCCCTGCTTGGATTTACGGCCGAGGAGCAGCAGCGGGGCCACGGCTGCCCGTGCCCCAATCCGTCTGGTGGTGGAGGATTTATTTTATTTTTCATTTGCTGTATCTCTTTTCTTGGCTTTAAAAAAAATATTTTCTTTTATTTAATTTCTTTCTTTCTTTCTTTCTTTCTTTCTTTCTTTCTTTCTTTCTTTCTTTCTTTCTTTCTTTCTTTCTTTCTTTCTTTCTTTCTTTCTTTCTTTCATCTCTTTGTTTCTCTTCCATTTTTTCTTTCTCCCATTCATTCTTCCCTTTTATTCCCCCCCTTCCCGCGAACGCTTATTTCCTTGGGCTTTGGGGGGTTGGGTTGGGTTTGGTTGGGTTTGGTTTGGTTTCCCCACCACCACCCCGTATCTCGCTGGAAGAGAAATGCGTTTTAGGCCTCAGCCTTAAGGAAACCCGAATCATAGCAGTGCAGGTGGCCTGAGACCCCGCACCTGGCCGGATCCCCTCGACGTGCCTCCACCCCCGGCCCCCGGCCGGGCGGGCAGAGCCTCGCCCCGCCGAGCCAGGAGGGTTCGGGACCGTCCCCGCCTGGGTCCCGGCCCCCGACGGCCGGAGAGAAAAAAGAGCAGCCGGGGGCTGGGACGCCGCTGCTTTGCCTTTTCAGCGCCGGGGTTTGCTCAGAGGCGGCTTTTAATTGCTAAACAAAGCCACGCGTTTCCCTCACGCCCGTCGGGAGCTGCCGCTTCTGTGCGAAGCCCCGATTGTGGGAGGAAAAGCCAAAAAAAACCAACAAACCAAACAACAAAAAAAAACCAAAATCAAAAACCACCCAAAAAGAAAAAAAAAAACAAAAACAAAAAAACAAACAACAATTATGAGAAGGTGCAGCTCGAAGTGGCGAGGCGCGGGGGGTTACTCCAGGTTGGCTAAAAATAACTTCTCCTAATTAAAGAAAAGTGACGTCAGACGTGCAGGACGTAGAAGAGGGGAAGGCAGCGGACTCGTTACAGGGCGATCACGTTAAATAATTCAGGGCCGGCCCGGTGACCGGACGGGCGCTGGGCGAGCGCGGATCTTCCCCGAAGGACCCCCCGCCCTGCCCGGCGCCGGAGTCGGCCGGGGAGGGAGCGGGCGGCGGCCAGGACCGCGGTGCCACCCGCGGGTGGGCGCGGAAAGTCCGCGGGCGGTGCAGCACCATGGCCAGAGCCGCGCCGACAACGCCGGCCCTCCCCGTCCCGTCGGGCCGCCTGCAGCCCCCGGGTGGTTTCTCTGCCGGGTAGGACGCAGGGGAAGGACGGTCCCACTGCCCCCGCCTCCCCCGAGGGCAGCCCAGGTGAGGCAGGAGGGGGGGGTTGCCTCCGGGCGCTGCCCGCTGCGGCCGCCGGAGCCCCGGCAAACCCCCGCCGATCCCTCCCCACGCTGCTCGCTGGTGCTCTGCCGCTGTGCCAAGGAGCCATTTTGTACGTATCCTGCTAAAATTGCACCAAAAAAACCCACCAACCCAAAACCCCCAAAAATCAAAATAACCAAAAAAACCCCCAAAGCCTAAAAACCCCCCGAAATACCCCAAGAGCAAGGTGCAATTTTTTCCCAGGTGCTGCGGCTCTGCCTGCACGGAGCGGATCGAAGCTGGGGCTCTGAGCAGAGCAAGGCATTGCCGAAAAGGAGCAAGGGAAAAAAAATCATATTATATATATTTCTGCCAAGAAAATCACCTCCTTTGCCCGGCGGAGAGGGGGGAACCCCGCCCCCAGCCCCGAGCACCCCGGCGAGGTGCGGTGCCTCACCCGCAGCATCCTCGCCCGAGCCGACACGGCGGCCCGGGGACTCTGCACGGCGGGCGGGGACCTCGCACGGCGGCAGCCGGGCAGAACTGCGGCTCGGCGGGGCTGGCTCTGCCCGCCCCGGCCCCTTCGCCACCGCCGCCACAGGGACGGCGGGGCCGGAGCGGGGCCGCATCGCGGGCGCCTTCCCCCGCCCTGACCGGCAGCGATCACCCTAACAGCGATAGCGATAAATTAGGAGAAAATCCAGGGGTGGAAAATTAAAGGGATCCGATTCCTGGCGATATTTTTTTTCCCCTTCTCTTTGGGGCAGACTAAAATAAACCCCAGCCAAGAGCCCTCCCGAGCGGCCGCGGGCCGCAGGGAAGGCACCGAGGGTCTGGGGACGAAGCAAAGATTTTTCACCACCCTCCGCAGCCCCGTCGGGGCGGCCGGAGCACCCCCGGGCCCGTTTCTCGTTGGGCAGGAGGCAGAAGGGAACCGGCGGTGAGCGGGAGCCGGGCAGGGCGGCCGGGCTCGGCCGGGCGCGGAGAGCAGCGCCGGTTGGCAGCGGGGCTGGCAGCGCTGATTCTTTAGCTTTTAGCCTAATTGAGCTCGTAGATTTTTTTTTTTTTTTTTTTTTTTTTTAAGGGAATAGCGGGGAGGGGAGAGGCGAGGAGAGGAAGAAATAAATAACCCGAGCGGAGCTCGCCGAGAGCCGGCGGGAGCGGCAGCCTGCGCTCAGCCGCGGCTGCTCCCGCCGCGATCGCTTCGTTCCGCGGATCCCTCGTTTTCCAGCAGGTCACATTTTACCCTCGCCTCGGATTTAAGGCAAAGGGATGGTTAGAAGCGGAGAGGGATTATAATTTTTATTTTTTTAATTTTTATTTTTAATGCGGAGTAAGTCAGATAAGCACCCCAGATAATCATATTTATCTCCTGGCATTTTATTATTATTATTGTTGTTGTTGTTATTATTTGTACATGCCGGATTCTCCGCTACACGCACATTGCGTTAAGAACCTGTGCGGGAAATAGCTAAAAATTGGAGGGGAAATAACTAAAATAAAGGGGAAAGCGAAGCAGAAAGGATCAGTGCGGGATCGCGGGTGCGTCCGCAGACCCTGGGTGCGCCTCGGGACGGGCGGGCCCCGCGTCCGGCTGCGGGGAAAGAGGCCCTTCGGGCGTCCCCCGGGGGCAGATCCCGGACGGGGCGGGCGCTGCTGGGGGAGGAGGTGTGAGAGGGGTACGCTGGATGGGGGGGCACGGCGTGGTGGGGAGCGGGGGAAGGCAGGGGGAAAGTGGTCGGGAAGAGGGAAGGAAAATGGACGGAAAGGGAAAAGGAAGGGAAAAAGGAAAGGCCGGGGAAGGGGAGAGGGGAAAGGGAGAGAGGGGAGTGCCAAGGAGAGGGAAGTTAGTTGCAGGTGTGTCCCTCCCCGCGCCGGGCCGTGCAGGGCTGCTGCCCGCCTCTCTCCCCCCTCGCTGCCGGCCCGGCGGAGCTGCCGCGGGGGCACGGCGGGGCGGGAGGAGGCGGAGTTGGGGGGGGAGGCCGACCCGCAGCGCTGCCCCCCCGCTCCAACACAGGCCGGGGGGGGGGGGGGGGCGAGGCACGGCGGGTGGGGGGAGGCCGGTGCCGGGGGGCGACGGGGGGGGCCGTGCCCGGGCCGTGCCGTGCCCGTCCCGCCCGGTGCCGGTCCGCCCCGTCCAGCCGCGACCCCGCCGGTCGGGCCGGGGCTGGGAAAGCGCGGGAAAGGAGGCGCTGATTTAAATGCGGGGTCGGGGATTGGCTATGCGCGGCGTGACGTCACTTCCCAAAGGGGGCGATTACCATGCGAGGGGAGTAGAAGTTGGGCAGCGGGGCGGGAGCGCGGGTGCCGCTCGCCCCGGCCGGTATCGCGGCGGCTGGGCACGGCAACGCCTCGGCGCGGCCCCGCACAGCCCTGCCCGGCTCGGTACAGGTCGGTTCGGCTCTCCCCAGCCCGACCCGAGCCCCCCGCGGCAGCTCCGCAACCGGCTGTGCGCCCGCGGATCTGCCCCGGCTCTCCCTCTCCGCCTCCTATTTATCTTTTTCTCTTTTTTTTTTTTTTTGTTTGTTTTTCTTTTTTTATATATGTGTGTGTGTGTGTATGTGGTTCCCGGTGGCAGCTCCCGGCCGCCCTGCCCCGGCCGTGCCCGCACCCTGAAGCGGACGGACGGACGGACGGACGGATGGCCGGCATCCCCGACGGAGGGATGTTTCTGTCTTTGGTTATCTAGCTGTATGAGTGTTGTGGAGCCATCATAAAGCTAGATAACCGAAAGTAGAAATGACTTCCAGACCTGCTCGCCCAGGGGGACGCGGCCGCAAAGCAGCACCGGCGGTGCAGAGCCGACCCGAGCCGACCCGCCGCCCTCGGGGCTCCAGGTAAGGGATGCGGCTCCGCGCCCACCCCCTCGGGCCGCCCGGGGCTCCGCGGCAGCGGGCGTGGTGGTGGGGGCCGGAGGGGGGCCGGGGAAAGGCGGGCGAGCCCCGCGCGAATGCTTTCATTGCCAAAGGAATCCGGGGTTTGACACTCGGTTAAGCGCAGCTCGAAATTCACTCCCGCGCTGCGGGGTGCCGCAGGTCGGGGAGGACGGAGGCAGCGAGCGCCCTCCTCAAATGAATCCCCGTGCTCCCCCGTCCCCTCCTCGAAACCCCCCAGCTTTTGGATGTCTTCCCTCTTCTCCTCTCTCCCTTCCTGTCTTTTTATTTTTTCGGCTTTGGGCTTGATCCCGGCCTCCCTTTGGAAGGTCAAGTTGGTGATAATGTGATCACTTTTCTTGTGCGGTGGCTGTTGCTTTTGCCCGTAGCCGGGGTGGGTGGGTGTCTCCGGGGAGGGGGATGCCCAGGGAAGGGGTCCTGCTGCTGGGTGCACCCCTCCGGCATGCAGCCTCCGACCCTGGGGCTTCTTTGGGAGCCGAGGGGTTGGCAAGCACAAAGCCTCCCTCACCTCCGCTGCAAGCCCCAGAAGTTGAAACATAATATGTATTACAATGTCTGGCAAATAATAATAAAAAAAAAAAAAAAAAAAAGAAAGAAGGGGGGGGAAAAAAGCAATTGGCAAATCTGCATTCCGTTCCCATGGCGACACAAAGCACCGCGTTCTCCGCCGAGCCTCCCCGGCACGTTTTCCCAGCTGGCGTGGGGCGAGCGCCCCTGGCCGGGCCGGGCCCCCCCGGACCGCCCCGGCACCCCGGGGCAGGGTGTGGGGGCACTGCCGGCAGCCCCCTGTCCGGCGCTGGCCCTTCGCATCCCGCCGGGCCGATCCCCGCGTTGCCGCCAACCCGGGCGGGCCGTGACAGCGCCGGGGAGGCTACAGGGAAAAAGCTTCCCGTGGCTGGGGTTGCGAGTGGGTTCTTTGCCGGCTCTGTGTCCCCGTCCCCCCCCACACCGGGAGATGCTGCGGGAGATGCGGAGGGGTGGGAAGATGCTGCCGTTCTCCCCAGCTGCTCAGAGAGGTGCGGCGCGGGTACACTCGCTCCATCCCTTGCGGCTGGGCATCCCTTGCCGAGGGGAGAGGGTAGCACCGCAGGACTCGAGCCGCCCGTGCCCACCGCTGTGCAGGGATGGGGAGAGGTGGGAGCCCCGCGCGCCTCGGAGGCAGGTTTCCACCTTCCCTTGCACGGGGTAATGGCGTCAGACGCCACGTAGGCCCGCAAAGCTAAATACGCCTGTGCACCCTTCCAGGGCCAGCAAAGCACTGCCATAACCACAGTAAGGAAAAAGGATCTCAGCCTGAATTTGGCTATACCGGGAGAAAGAAAAGTTCTGAGGAGCTGTTGTTATTATATATTCTAATGAGAAGTCATTGGAGAAATTAAAAAGGGCAGAGAAAGACGAAGACGCCAGCACTAATTCCGCAGGAAGCCTCCCAGGGAAAAGGCTGTGTGAGTGTGAACGCTGAAAAGCATGAAGGCCTGGAATTAGACTATCATTTAGAAAGCGTTACTAATCCGAAGTTACAGCAGTAATTCCATGATTTGCTGGGTCCCACACGCAGCGCCAGAATTAAAGATACGGATTTTCTAGAAATGTAACTCAACTGTGGCACCGAGTCTCGGCGAGATCCGAATGAATCATTCATTCCAAAGGCAGCGAAAGACGTGTCATTAAGAACCAACCTCCTTCTCTCCAGCCCATCTGGAATATGTATGCTCGATGCAATCCCAGAAATTGTGGAAGAGATCGGAGGTGGGGAGGAGGGAATGTAGTCCTTTCCCTCCTTTATTATGTTGGTTATTTTTAAGAAATAATTTTCCAATTATTTCCACAATATTGTGAGTGGCACTCAATTCTTCTCATATTTATATTTTATTTTATTTTTTCCCCTTCCGTACGCTCGCATCGAGTCAGGTGCAAACAGTTTCAGCGGAGGTGCTTTAAAACTAGACCGAACAAAGCAGGAGGGAGCTGAGCAAGGTGGTTGATGAATGCATTTATTCCGGAGTAATGATTTGATGGGGGATGGAGGAAAGAAACATTCAAATTCCTAATGAATATAATTCAGGAGGAATCATTCGACCAGCGTGTTAGAGAAAATCTCTTTGGTGGGAGTGTTTCTGCACTGGCAGAACCCAGGAGGTATTTCTGTCCCTGGCTTTTGTAATTGCAAAAGGTGAAAATATAAAAAAAAAAAAAAATCTAAGGAAAAAAAAAATTTTTATATATATACACACACCTATAATAAATGTCTCTGTGTGTATATAAATACATATATATATATAATTTTATGAAATAAAATGGAAGTGTGGGAATCCGTGCCTACATGTGAACTCTTACAAAGGATCGATGCAAGCTTTTTCACCTTGCTATTGGATCTGCTGGTCAGAAACCACCCTTGACTCCTAAATTTTTTTTCCCCCCAAAATCGCCTGTTCTGAGCTGATTTTTCATGTATTTTTTTCAGGCCGTGGGCTTGGTTAGCTTATCCCAGAGCAGTTCCCCCCAGAGGGGATTGAGACAGAGACTGAACAATTTGGCCTTTAGTTTCCAGGAGAGAGAAACTGCAGTTGAGTTTTTCCCGGCGCTTAAATTCTTCCTTTTTGTCCCTGTTGTTGGCACAAACCTGCGGGTGTTTGGGGGAGGTGTGGAGTTGTCGTGTCCCCCCCCCGCCCCCATTAATGAGGGAGGTGGCAGTGAGTGATGGGGGACGGTGGTACGAGCATCGCCAGCTCGTGCGTGCGTGGCTGGGGGGTGAGGAGATGGATAAAGCCCCCCTGGTAAATCTCTGCTTGTGAAATACCGGCTGCATTTAGAGAGTGCCTGGCAGCCCGATGTCAGGTGTCTGCTTTCTTTTTTTTTTTTTTTTTTTTTTTTTTTTTTTTTTTTTTTTGAAGTGCCATGGTGGAAGGAGGGTTCCCAAAGGTCCATCTTTGGGTCAGGGCTGGATTTTGGTTACATACGAGTCCCTTTGTGTCTTAGTCCCTCACCGCGTTTGCGTGGCTGTTGGCTTAGGATGGATCTTTCCCCCTCCACAGCCCAACCCCAGAAGGGAAGACAGCTTTTTTGGCTGTGCAGGAAGATGAGCCCAGGTCCTGGCATTTGCGGTCCTTGCCGGTGGGTTTCTCTTCTCGATGGGACTCTCCCGGCAGAGCGATAGGATGCAGCATAGGCCAGACGTGGGTGAGATTTCTGGAGCTGGGCCGTGATGTCTTTGTTCTTCAGGCAGAGCTGGGGATGGGCAGAGGGAGCCAGAAACGGAAGAACTGGCATGTGCCGTTGGGGGATAAATGAAAAATATCATTTGTGGGTTTCACCTCAGGGAAATGATGCCCTGGGACATTGTGTGCTCCAACTCATTATTTCCAATCTTTTCCTAAAACTTGGTTGCTGTGCAGCGGGTTTGGCTCGAGACACAAGGTGAAGGGGCTTTGTACCAGATACCCGGGCAAGCCAAACCTGCCCAGGCTAGCGGGTAGGTGGAGAAGGGGCTGTTCGGTCCCCGCTATTCGAAGGATCCTCCTTGGGAGCTGGGCCATTCAAGCCCTCCCGCTTGGTTATGGATGAAATCCCATCAATGGGCATTTTTGCAGAATCGCCTGGCAATGGCGGGTTCGACTGAGCTCGGCCATTTCTTTTGTCTCTCTCGGCTCCCACCCCCTCCCTGCACCCTTGATGCGGGTGGAGGGTGCCTCCTTTTACCTGCTGTTCTGCCCTGGCTTTGTCCGTGCCACTGGAGAAGGGGCAGAGCTCAGGGGGCTTAGAGGATCCATCCCGCCCGTAGCTGCAGGAGGGATGTGCGGCTGCATGCTGGAAACACGCTTTCTCATGTCTCGGTGGAAAGAAGGTGCTAAAGTGGCATCTGTGCAGGTGACACGAGTTTCTCCTGCTGTTCGTGGTGTGGGTACCATATATCACCCTTCCCAGCCGCACTGCCACATCATGGCCCCTCGGTTGCCCTGAGCCTCCAGAAGTCCTCAGGGGCCATGAGAGTAAGATGGCTACGTGGCTGCCCACGCTGGCTTCCCCGCCACATGGTGCCGGGAGTCACCCTTTCCAGGTCGGGGCTTTTGGTGTTTCATGCCTATGAGTCCAGTCACCTGAAGGAGGCATTTGCCAAGAGCCCAGCTGCAAAAGCATCGTCTCAGGCTGCTTATCTTCCCTCCTTCCGTCCCTCTGGGCACACGTGTTCGGGACGGAGCTTGTGCCGGTACGAGGCCGAGCCATCACGCTGCCTGCCGCCGGGCTCCTGGCATCCGCAAAGAGTCAGGATGGGGCTCTGTCTTTCACATTTTCAGGTGCCGTCTAATATTTATTCAGAGGCTCAGGTTTGGTTAGGAGCGTTTGCCTTGAAAGATCAGGAGTGGGGGTACAAAAAAGAAAATGGGGGGGAGCAAAAGAACACAATCTCCGCCAGTTAGCTGTCTCTTGGAAACTCGCTTGCTGTTCCTATAGAGGCTTTCTCTTTTCCTTCACCCTGGTCCGGCCTTAAGTACCACTTTAAGTGGGCTTTGCTCATTCACATCCAGGCTCCTTAGAGCAATTGAGCCCGCAGGGGTTTGAAAAGAAGGGACAGTCCCTCAATGGCAGGACCTTGGGCCAGGCTAATTGGTTTTGGTTCAAGGGGATACTGGATTTGTGAAAAGCCCAAAGACATCTTTCCCACGCCAAATCCCGGCTCTTCAGAGGGGGAAGTGAGGGGTGCGGGGTGGGGAAAGGAGCTGAAAGAAAGATGGTTTAGTCGAGGAACCCTCGTAACGGCCCGGACACCCACCGGCCTTGGCAGGGATGGGTGAAGCAGGGGGCTGTCTGCAGGGTGGTACGGTAGCAAGGGATGGGGTCCCTCCTCCTTGGGGCAGGTGGACAGCGGTGGCTGGCTGCCAGTGGCACGCTGGCAGTGGTGGCCTGGTTTCATTAAACCCAGACTTTTTCTGTGCACGCCAGGCTCCCGGGGAGATGCCGAGAGCGAAGGAAGGATGGGACCCAGGTCTAGAAACCAAATAGCTTCTGTGTGTTCATGTGTGTGGCCGTGGGGGGAATTTGCCGAGGTCTCTTGTATCTCATTTTGATTTGGGAATTTATTTATTTTTAAACACTCAGTCTCTCTGGCACGGTTCCAGCGGTCCCACGACCTTTACTCTCTCTGATCCATAAAAATCACTTAATTATTGGGCCGAAAATCAAGGCTTGGAAACAAAGCCAGCTTATGGAACCATCACTTCTTGATATATTTCCTGAGAGGACATATTTCTGGGCACCTTCAGAGCAGTGCGTGCAGCTTGTTGGATATGAGATATCAAGGCATTATTTATTGAGGAAGTCTTCACACTCCCTCATCTGTTATAATTAACTGATGACATTTTTTCTTAGGTTCAAAATATGGTGAAAAAGTATAATTAGCACGAAGCCGAGGCACTGCATTAAAATGTCTGCTATAGTTAATGTAGGATAGTCGTGCTATTTATTATAGGAGGAGCTGGCTCTGACCTCTGTGTTGCCTAACACTTTTTATTGTAAAGATTCTTGAACTTTTTTTTCTTTTTGAGCACCTCTGACACTCTCATTGTTCCCTGCGGGCCCTTGAAATTCGGCCGGGAGCAGCTCTTCGGCTGGAAAAATGCCTGTTCTTTGTCCCTTAAATTCCTTTCAGGTTTAGCTGAATTATGAATTGTTCGGAATCATGATTTCCCTTTGGTTGCCTCTTGGAGGGGGGGAAAAATATTAAAATTTATTGTTTCCCTGGAATAATAATAACAAACCATGAGCAGGGTGAAGCCCTGGGCTCCCACCGCCGTGCTGCAGAGCTCTGGACCAGCCAGGGTAGGTGGGGGGACAGCCACGGCCAACTCCACCACCCCCTTCCACCTCTCGCTCATATTCTTCCAGCACGGCCCCATCTCCTGGGAACAAACTCCTCTGGGTTCTGGCGCCGTGAGGAAAAAACGTAAGGGGATGTGGGTGGGTTGGCCTGGGCACTGCCAGCCCCAGCGGTCCCCCTTCCTCGCCGGCCCCGGGAGAGCAGCCTTCTGCCGCTGCCAGATAACATTAGTCCTGTATTTCATAGTGGCAGAAATCTGTGCCGAGGCTCGGGGCTTGAAATCCCTCTGCCCATGCAGGACGAAGGCAGGGATGGGTGCGGGGTGGAGGGAGGGGAATTTGTTACACTTGCCTACAATTGTTTTTCTTTTTGCTTATATAAACAATCTATTATTTATTAGTTATAAATAATGCATTTTTCTGTATGTTTAGAATGCACGTGATTTCTCTATATTAAAAATGTACACGGTTGAAGGCACCAAAGCAAGCACTGGCAAGTCGGGGGGTACCCGATTTCAGTTTGACCATGAGACGTTCATTCAGCCTCTCCCTGCCCGTGCCCTTACGAGGCTGTAATGACACGGTCACAGCCTATTTTTAGCTCGCTCCTTCTTTCCCTGACCAGGGTGGCTGCACAGCGAGGTGGAATTAAGGTTGCACGGACAGCCATAAATTGGACACTTCCTAACTTTGAAGTGCTTGACCACGCAATCTAAACGAGGGCTCTTCAGGGCAGTATTTCTGCATGTGGCATTAACTGCATCAGTCGGGGATGGAAAATACAGGGGTAGAGAAGCCGTAGAGCAGAAAAGACCTATCAGACTATTGAAAGCGCTCGTTTGAATAGATGGGGGGAGTCAACAGAGCCTACACTTGATCTGAGCTAAATGGCCAAGAAGATGTCCCCAAGCTGAGAGGGGGAAGCCTTTGTTCCTTCAGCACCAGCCTCGATGTTTTCTGTGCCTTTGGTTTTGCCTCGTTCACTCCTAGGGAGGTTTGGGCTCCTGCTCTTGAGGAACCTTCGGCTCGCATAGTGAATTTGTGTGCTTGTGAAAATGAGGGTGTCCCTGGGAACGTGCACGTGTAGGCACGCTCCTGTCACCGCACCAGCAGATGTGTGCTACCAGCTTGCAGGTACTTGCTGCTTGGCGTCCTTGCCTTGCCTTGCCTTGCCTTGCTCACTCCCTCTTCCCAGTGTCGCTAACGGGAGCCATGGCACATGTTGGAAGGAAAGGAGAGGCCTTTGTGTATTACATAGGAGATGTAATCTCTTTTTTTTAACTGCTGGAAGAATTACTTCAAAGGTGATTACTTGCAATGCAGATTTATCTTTGCTTGAAATGGCTTTTTTTTTTTTTTCTTTGTTTACGGGGGGGTTTCTGCATTCTAGCTTGCTATAAGACATTTGGCTGTCTCTGGTTTCTAGCAGAGTGGACTCTGGTTGAGCAAATTTGGCCGTCATGGCCCCTTGCACGTACCTTGTGCTGATACTGTAGCATTTTCCCCTGGCCAGCAGTGTATCTGCCCTGGATTATAATATACAACCTCGCGTTTTTGCCTTGTGGACTTCTAGAGCCTGATACCTGCTTGGGGGTGTTCCCACGTTGGCACAGGTATCTGAGTGTCCTAGGTTTGGGTTTCCGTCGTGTGGGTATGGGCTTGTGTTTCACGAGCGTCTTTTTCCTAACTTTCCCCCTCTCTCCTGCATCTCAGTTCAGCAAAGGGCCTGTCTATCTGGATGCAGGCAATAAACGTCTGTTCTCACCCTGACTTCTGTTAATGAGATAGAGACAGGTAAGCATCACACATACCAACTTTCCTGCTCTCAGCAACATCAAGGAAACGGTGACAAGCTATTAATGGAAAGTGATGGTCTGGGTGCTAATTAGTGCTTCCTTTTCAACTTTTACCTACATGTCTGCCGAGATGCCCATCCCAGCCTCTCCTCTCTCCTTGCATCCCTTTGTTTCCAGTGCGCTCCTTGTTCTCTGTGCACATCCCATGTCGAAGAAGCTTCTCTATTTTTTTTTTTTCTCTACCAATCGCTTTCTGCATCTCCTCATTCCCTTTTTGTGCCCTTTTCCCCTGGGTAATTGCCACCTGCACCCTCATTCTCCTGTGGTTGCTCCCAGCCAAGAATAAGCACAATAACGTAGCGGGATCTAAAAGCTCGGGGATGAGGCACAAAAAGTCAGTCAGGAGTTTCTCATCTTCATCACTGGGTAGCAATATTCACTTGTGGCACCAGAGCACGGGGTCAAATTACCCTGGGGACGTGAGGTCAGAGATCTGTCCCCTCTTCCGACAGGTAATGCTGTAGGGAGGCTCCCAGCAGCTCACAGGTCTTGGTCATGGAACAATTAGTATTTAAAGCGGATCTGCTGGTGATGCCCAGAGACCAAGTAGGATGGGCCTCTGCAGTGTGAGCCTGTAGGAGATGACAGGTCCTGCCCCAGAGAGCTTGTGGTTTAAACCCTAAATGCTTTTGCTCTCCACCAGACCCCGCTAATGGCTGGTTTTTCAGGTCCACCCCAATTTATGCTGCTGCAGCAACGCGATGCCTGGTCTCAGCTTGGTGCCCCGTCTCTCCCGCTTCTCTTTCTTCTGGCCCCTGGGCTCTGCCCCTTCCCCAAGGACCCTAATTGTCCCCTCCTCACTTTTTTTCACGGGCTGTGGGTTTCTTGCTGCCAGGCTTGTGTCCCAAGGAGCTGCCTAATCTGCCCCTGTCATTCCCAGTCACAGGCTCCGCGCACACCGTAGCTTTATGGGGAATGCTTGCAGGGCAGTGGGAAGAGGCAGCCATGGTTTGCACATTAGCTAATTAATTTTCATGACTGAACGATGCTGCCTGGTCTCTTGTTTATACTCCTCGCCGCTCCCCTTCTCCCCCCTCCTCGCTGACACACACACAAGACGACACATCTCGTACAAACGTCAGCATCCTTCCACAGCCTTGAGACGCGAGCGGTTATTCTGTTGGCTTGTCAAACGCGGGTTTCCCTGCTTCATGGTACACAGGGGCCCCCTGTTTCACATTTGCTGATTCTTATTAGACCCAGCGCGCCAGTGCCCTGTCTCTCCCCGCAAAGCAACGCGCCGCATCCCATCCATAAATCCAACCCTGGAACAAAGCCTCCTCTACCCTGCCCCATATTTCTACCCAGCCTGCCCGCTTTCCCCTCTCTCTCTCTCTCCCCCTCTCCCGTGCTGAAGGTTTCCTAGTGCCAGGGAGATATGATAATTCTTGTGAAGAGAGCATGAAATGCCTCTGCTCTTTGTGTCTGTTTAATTCAATGAGAATCCCAGCCCCAGATGTCATGAATGGTGGGCTTTGTGCTGGCCCTTCCTAAGCCCTAACCGCCAGCCCTGCTCTCTGTCTTTCTTGTTTCCCACCACTGGATACTGATTAACAAACTAAATTATTTTTCCTCCCTAATGATGTTTTCCCACTTTGCCCACCAGGCTGGAAGAAGCCACGGGGAGGAAAGAGTTTGTGCAAAGGATGAGATAGCCAGGGAGAAAATTAAAGAGACAGTGTTGCTCTCTGGGCTCTGGCAACGTAGGTCCGCTCGGCTTTATTTCCTTATTAGAGAACAGGGTCGTGTCTGGCTGTGTTTTACGGGGCTGGGTGTATTTCAGCCGAGGGGACGGGCTTGAAAGCATCCACACAAGGTATGCTCTGAAGCATGCCAAGGTCCGTAACTCACTCGCAATTGTGTGTGCGAGTTTGCACGGTCCCAAATTTAAGGTCTCTTTTCCAGCCGTGAGCGACATTCAGTAATTACTTGACATCCGTCCGTGCATATGGGAGCCTCTTTCTAATTGAGACAAATTCTCTTTTCCTTAATCAGACATGACTGCGAGTTCGCGGAGTGGGATGCCTTGGGAAGGGCTGGGACGTCTGCACCTGAGCAAGGAGAGGTGAGTCCCTGGGAGTCTTGCTGAAGGATCGAGTCCAACTCGTGCATGGGAGACCACCTCTTTTACCTGATCCCTCTCTTCCTCCCACGTTCCCCAGCCAGGCTTTTGTAACGGGGCCAGTTGTTAGCTGCTGCTAGAGAAGGCCAGCAGTGATAATCCAGGGAGCCTGGACAGAGCTGGAAGCAGGTGGCCAAGGCAGGTCTGTGCAAAAACACGTGCTTCCTGGAGCCCAGCACAGCCTCCTTGCTGGGCACCAACCAAGCTGTGGCCAGCAAAAAAGCCTCCTGGAGCAGGGAAAGAGGATGGGTGTCAACCTTGCAAGGAGAAAAGGTGTTAGCGAGGGAAAGAGCCTCTCAGCAACCTGGGTGTTTGAACTGTGCAATTGGGAGTCATTGAGAGGGGGGTTGGTTTGGCATTTTGGTGGGTTTTTTTGGTTTTTAAAAATCAGAGGAGCCCCCAGGATGGCAATGTGGGCTCCTCTAAGCTGGGACATGGGCAGGGGCAGCTCTGGTGGACAGGGCATGGCAGAGAGCAGTGTGTGCTGCGGAGGCTCTACGGCGGTACAGGGCTCAGCCCTGTATTTACCAGACATTGTGTGAGCTCTGGTCAGAGAGGGCCAGAGCCTTGCCTCTCCCTGTGCAGAGCAGGGTGGCTTGTGCAGGCTCAGCTTGTAGAAGGGCTGCTCCTCTCGGAGCCATGCCGATGCTGCGGTACCCAGCCGTGGTTCTCCTTTTCCTCAGCTTAGACTAGAAGAGGGAATAAACAGAGAAAAGGGTGTTGCTTGTCTGCACCCACCGAGCCCCTGCGAGAACACCCGCTGTATCCAGCAAAGTACCGCCTCGTGTATGGCCTTTGCTTCCCACCGCAGTCACATCTGACCCTTATTACTTCTGCAAGGTAGAACAAGGCAGGAAAAATGGCTGTGCAGTGAGTTTCTTCATGCGCCAGGATTTATTAAGAACAATAGGGGAAATCAATCCATCTATGTAGAATACATCGCAGGCTGCAATGGGATAAAGCATTTATTCCGCTCTTGAAGGGTAGAGCTATAACTCATGGGAGGCAAAACCCTTAGTGCTCTGGAGTCCCTTCCCTTCATGTGTGCAAAGAAATGCTTTAGCCCATGGCAACCTACCAGCTATTGAATTTGTGTGGAGAATCTGCCGTCTTTCCCCTCTGCCGGCCCCTTTTTGGAAGGCGAGTCACTCATTAAAACACACCTCTGGAAAAATGAAGGGGCTGTCTGTTCGAAAGCATCTCTGCATCTCGGTTTTACTTGAAACAGAAAGAGAATAGAAATGTCTCAGTGATGTAAAAGCAACCCCCCACCAATTTTGAACTGATAGATTGTGCTTAAACCAACGCAGGATTTGCTGCAACTTTCTGCTGATGCCCAAGGACCAGGCGCTGCAATTGCAGCGGAGAGGGACTGGTTGGGGTGTTGTGACAAGGCGAGATGCTGTGCAGGGAGGTCTGTGTTCTGCGGCTGAACATCTCCAATGCTGACTAGAGATATATGTGTGTGTATAAGTACTACCCTGTGCCCGGCTCTCTACTCGCTGTAGAAAGCATGCAGTGCAAAGACTGGAGCAGTAGTTAGCAAGGGCAAAAGGTGACCGGGATTTGTTATAATCTTTCTGGGTGTGAGAGGGTGTGAAGGCGGGGGGGGCATTAATAGTGAAATGGTATTTTCACTAAGCCTATTTTCACTGGGTCTAATCTATGTTGTGGGAAGAGGATCTCTTCAATAGGGCAGACCCAGCGAGGCTGGCGAGCTGTTTCGAGGGGGTCTGGAGAGCCGAGGAGCGCAGGCAGGGGGAAGCGTAGCAATTGAGCAGACGCGTCAGACAGCCTTCCTCAGCAGAGATGACTTGGTAGGTAGCATGCTGTTGGGCAGATGGGGTTAATTCTTACACCCAAATCAAAAGGCGACCGAGGGGGGAATGTTTTATTAATGAAAGCAGCCCTTTGTGAGTATTCCTCCCGAGGCACGTTCCCTCTACCCGCTGCCTTCCCCCCTGGCTGCTGTCTGGCCCCACGTCTTGCTCGGTACCTGCTCAGCTGCCACTCACCCACTGATAGGTTTCATCAAGAAATGTCTCCAGATGTCTGAGTCCTGGACCTGGGCGAGTGGGATGGGAGGAGAAGGAGGAGGGACAGGTCCTTGGCTATGCTGGAGAGAGGGGTGCACCTCAGGCAGGCAGAGCTCAGGCTGTCGCAATTTGCACATCAGCCCATCGACTGCTGAAATGGTGCTGCGGGGGTCATCTCTTGCTGGTACCAAAGAGCGAGAGAAACCGTGGTTTGCAGAGCACAAGGTAAAATGCAGGTCGAAAGCAGGCAGCTCAGTGGGCTGGGGATGAAGGGGCCAGCTGGAGATTGGGAATGCTTTACTTGCCACCCAGTCCCCTTCCCATCCTGCTGCAGGGCTCAAGAGAGGAAGAGCGGATTTCTGTGCACCAGAAAGCAGCCTCTCCTGGTCTTTCTTACCCCGCTGTCTTCCCGTGACTGTGTCCTCGGGGGGCCCCGGGCAGCTTGTTGTGCCAAAGGACGGGGCTGTGAGAGCGGCAAGGGCTGTGCATGGGGATTATTTCTGTCGCTTTGTTAAAAATAAAACAAAAGCTGGTTTATGACAATTGATTTAGAAGAAGGCGGAAGCGGAGCTCAATTCCCAGAACGCCTTTTAGCAAGGCTCTGCATGCGCGCGTGTGTGTCGTACGTGTGTCAGAACAGAGCACCCAAGGAAGGCCGGGTCGGGAAACCTTGCATGGAAGCGGGGAAAAGACCCTGGTGCATGGCTGCTTCCCTGAGGGAACCCCCACAGGGCTAATGTTTGATCTGAAGCTCGGTTGTACTCCTCTGAAACCTTGGGATGTCAGGAGCTCGAAGGGAGCCTGGGACGGAAGAGGATGCTATTTGCATTTTCCTATGAATGCATCTATTTGTATAAATATGGTGTCTCTGTGCATGCGCATACTCCCCTACGCATGCATTTGTTTGAAGAGCAACGCGCTGTCCCCGTGGTGTTCTCCGCTCAGGGCCAGAACTGGTTAGTCTGAAATTCACTCTTCCTGGAGGAGCCATAACTCCCCTCCCCGCTTCAAATCTAGCGATGGCTACAGACGTAGGAGTCCCGAGATGTTTCGCTGCGCGATAGCGGAGTTTCATTGTGGAGGATGAAGGCTCCCCCTTTCAAATTTACACAGACATCAAAAGAGTCTGGAAGGTTCAAACAGATCACAACGTAATCAAAATGCCAAGCCACCGTCTGCTTCTGCCTTTGGGTTGACAAGCAGGATTAGCACCCAAGGGAAGCAGGGTGTAATAGTGTTTCACGGGCACTGTGAACAGCCCAGAAGTGTGCGGAGTACAGAAAGGTTAGCCGAAGGGCAGGTCTAGCTACAGATGTACGGTTGGGGGGCGGATTTTAAAGCAAGGAGCTGTACACGTACAGCTTCTGTGGATATTTACTTTAGCAGAAGGCAGGACTCTCCTGTACGCCGGGTATGTCACGCTGGAAGCAGTTTAAGCTAAACTGGAGAAAGCCAGTGTAAGAGCAGAGATGTGCACCAGCATGGTGAGGAGCACTTGCAGTTGACCTATAGCGCTGTCATTATAATGGTGTGGTTTTCCATGTAGACAACCCCGGAGCGGAGCAGCTAGCCTGCCATTCCTTATGTTTCACTGTCTAACCAAGATGTATAACACGGCCCTGTCTGCGTGCGGTTGCAATCACCCTCGTGCTCTGGTTCTCCGCAGAGTGCTGGAGCAGATGCTAAATTTTCAATGTGCATTGTGTGCCCATCACACCATGTGAAATAGCCCCATCATGGCTAAAGACACGTGAAAGGCATCCCAAATACTGCTTTAATGTCAGTAATTGCTGTAACTGTCCTGAGGACAGCTCGGGACCAAGGATGAGGGTTCCTTAGTTGGTATTTGGTACTACTCATTTGGAGAACTGAACAACACTGATGTTTCCACTGTGAAGCTCATGTGGAGTGGGAAATGCAGGTGTAGCTTTGTCCATGCTTCCTGTGTAACCGTGCCTCTTCCTTTCTAATTGATCTTGTTTTAAATGTGCGTTAAATGCAGATTTAGGAAGCTCTCATCTTCTTTACTGGTGTCTCTGCAGTTTTAGTTTGGGATTTATTTTGTTTCGGTCAGGAGAAAGGCAGAATTTGCCCACAACTGGTGGCTGGACGGGTGATGTTTTCCCTCATAGTTCTCGGGCTGCCAACCTGTATTGCTGTACCCTTCCAGGGTCAGACCCCAGTCAGGGTGCCAGCCCAGTGCCTGGCAGCTTACAGGACTCACTGGGGCACGTTCAGGCAGGCAGCTGTGCCCCAAAAGTGGCTGCCAGTGCAGGGCTAACCCTGCCTTTCCTCCCGCACCGTTCGCGTCTGAGGGGGAAGCCATGGCAAGGGCGCAGCCGCCTCCATGGCCATGAGCAGGCCCTGGGCAATGTGCGCTGCCTTGTGAAGGAGAAGCGTATTTTGATTTTTCCAGTTAGGAGGGGCAGGGTAAAAGCTGTGGAAGTGCTGCGCGCCCAGCGCCTCAGCACCGTGAGCAGGGCCCGGGCTAAGATGGCCGCTCGCCAGGCCTCGGGAGCACACTGGCCCACCATGGCGACTGTCTTGCTCCCAGGGCCCCTTTTTCCCCGTGGTTCTGTGGGATGGCTGCCGCTGCTCCTCAGCCACCTCAGGCCGGGTGGAGGGGAGCCTGCTGGGGCAGGCTGGCCGCGGGCCTGAGGCAGCATGGGCCCCGGCGGCCATTTTGCAGGAGGCAAGCGCCGCCTGTAAGATGGCCGCATGGGCATGAGGTGGGGTGCAGCGCTGCCTCGTCCTCGCCACGCTGCCTCCCTCACGCCATCCCCTCCTTATCTTGCTAATTACCGATGAAGGCAGAACAATAACGGGAGCTGGCATGCCCCAGTTCTTTCTCTGCCACCTCCCTCCTAGGGCGGAAAATCTGCGCGCACACCTCCCCCCCCCCCCCACCACCCCCACCCTCCAGCCCCTCTGTGATATTAATTGAATTAACATACTTCCTAATTTGCCCTGTGTTTTCCCCGCACCATCTTCCCAGCCGCCTCGTCATGGCTTCTCCAACTGGTGGGGAATGAGCGAGCGCATTCGTCCCCTCCGCTCGTTTGGTTGTATGCGAAAAATCCTTAATGACATCTAAAAAGGGTGGCAGGACAATAGCCCACGCGGGGTTTGGCAAGAGACGTGCGATATTTACCCCACCAGACCATCCTCGCAGCCGCTTTGCCGGGGGATTATGACGGCCGCCGTCCCTGCGTTCCTCCATTTATTTATTTTGCGGGTGGCGGGGGGGACGCGTTGGCACGCGGCTGCTTTGTGCGCCTTGCTTCACCTATGAAAAGGACACATTAAGGTGTTTCCATAAACCCCCGGATGACAAAGAAAGCGCCTTTCTCTTCGGCTCGTAGGCAACAATGACAGAAGCCTTTAAAACCATGATTTTTTTATTTTTTTTTCCCCCAACGATTGCAGAAGGCTTCCCCTAAAAGGAACTTAAATACATATCATTAAATCTAAAGCGCTGAGCTCCGCTCCTGCTAACTATGCCATGCTTTTTGTTTCTGATAGTATTTGTCCGTTGCAGAGAGCAAGCCAGGGATGCGGAGCCTCCCCCGCCCTCCTCCCTTTGTTTAAGTGACAAAATGTTTCTATGTTCTTGTTTAGAAAATAAACCTTTGTGGGGTTTTCAGCTTTTTTTTTTTTTTTTTTTTTTTCATTTATCATGGTGTGAAATCCAAACTCCCCTTCTTCCCAGATCTTGGGAATCCATGTTCCTCGTGATCAATTTTCCCTCCTTTATCGAAAAACACAACGTTATTTTATAGTATTACTCCGAAAACGCAGCAGTAATATTTTGAATTTGAGTATTTGGAGCTCCAGGATATTGCAATATTTTTTTTTTATAAGCGATGAATGAAAAGCAATGATTTAAGTGTGTAATGCACAATACAGATGCCATGCATTGTAAATACATTTCAGGGGCATAAAATCCAACACAGAGAGCCGGTGTTCCACGAAAGCTGGGATTCCAAAAATAACTGTAAAAATGAATTGTCTGTCGGGACGAATCTCTCAGATCCCAGCCAATGTTTGCAGGGTTACAATATACAATTGGGTTACTTATTGGCATAAATATCTCATTTTAAAATGCCGATGATAAACTGAAAAAGAGGTGAAGGAGATATTTGACTGATTACTGGATGCCATGGATTCCTCGCATTTAATTTCATACTTACATGCTATTTACTTATCCCATGTTTATGGGTATGCGCTTTAGCTTCATATAAATCTCTCCTGTCTGTCTGTCTCGCTGCGTTCTTTTCTCTTCTGCCATCCCATCTGCTTCTCGTGGTCCTTCTCCTGAAACCACATCACAGGATCTGATGGGGATAATGGGAATCCGCCTCTGGTCTCTATCATAAACATGCCAACGTGGGCTATTGTGTCGGGAGCCGGCGGTCACCAGATGGTGCTTGGTTGCCCAGGGTCTGTGTCGCTGGGTTTGGTCTCTCGATAAACCAACAGCTCCTTTTTGCATTGTGTTTTCCCCCAAGATCTACCTACCTTAGCTGAGGAAGGTGTAAGGACCATGGGTAATGTACCCCAAGGAACGAAATGCTTCTGGGTGCGTTGGGCACCTTGCAGGCTCAGCCATGCAGCTATGAGTTTGTTAATCCCTGTGCTCAGCTGTGTTCGCCCCGCCTGCACTCCTGGGTAGGAAAATTAGGACATTAGTTTGTATAGGATTGAATGCTGTCTTCATGTGAAAAGCGGTTCATGTCAAGTTGAGCAGACATCTCCTTGCTACCTTTAGGTACTGGGCTGGGGAAGACAGGGCAGAGAAATCTCTGTGTCTGTGGATGCAGACAAAATCAAGCTATCTCCTCTTGCCTGGGCTCCCAGATAGCTTTTGAGTGTCTACAGGCTTGTGCAGGTATCATTGAGAGGTGGAGGTGGTTACAAAGAGCGACTGAGGTATGGAGCTTTCCCCATGAAAAAAAGATGTCCTCCAGTCAGGAGAGACCCAAGGACAAACCCTGCTCTTCATTTGGTGCCTGGGTGTCCTCAGGAGGTCCTGGACATTGTTGTGCATGTGAGCTGCAGAGCGGGGGGATTAATGCAGAAATAAAGATTGAAAATAAAAACACTGAGAGCAATGGCTCTTCCTGAACGCAGACAGATGGAGAGAGCCTGGCATAATTACATTTAGCGAAGGGCCGCCATGAATGAAACCAATTAAAGGAGAAGCAATGCTCGTATGAGAGAGCGAGTGAGGGAGGAAGACAGCCACCTCTCCAGGTCTTCTCGGGCATCCACCTTCCATAAGGGGTGAGTCATGCACAGTCCTCAAGTCACAGGTGAGCTTGTGGATGCACCTGCCTCCTGGCTTACGGGGATTTTGCTTATTTGCCAGGGCAAAAAAAAAGAAGGAAATGGGAAACATTGGGCGCTGGCGGGGCCGGCGCGGAGCTGGCTTGCAGCCAGCCCCAGCTTTGCCGTCTCCATTGTCTCATGGCTTTAATGCATGCCTAGAAATCCAGTATTTAGGATTCAGGTTACCATTGTAAAGCAGAAAGGTCGTGCTCAGCGCTGCTTGGCGTGGATTCCTCCGGCAGCTCTTTTGCCCACGTGCCCCATGTTGGGATGGTGTTGGCAGAAGGCCTGGGGTCGGCAAGCTGCGAGGAGCACGCTTTTGCTGCCTCTGGCATGGCGTGCACCTTGCAAGTGATGCTGCTGGCTTTGTGATTTAGGGAGGGCAGAGGGAGGTGTCCAGAAAGCCAGGCAAAAGAGAGGGTGTCAGGCCAGGTTTGCATACGCTGGGCAGCCACGGCTGAGCATGCCTTGCTGACAAGCCTGGTGGAAAATCTAGCAAGGCAGGAGCAATGTGTGTCTTCCTCTGGCTCTCACTTGGACAAATTTGGTGGGAGCTTCACGGATAGCTGCTGCTGGTGATCAAGGCTAGGAGAGGCTTCTGGCGCTGTTCCTCCTGATTTATAGTCCCAGAAATGGTGGTTTTCCTGCTTTTCTCCCTTCTTCTACTAGCCTGCTCTCAAGGGCAGGCACCTTTGGGGTAGCAGAGCAGCTGCCAAGGCTGGACCAGAATGACTGACAGGGGGTTTAGCGTAAGGCTTGGGATTTGGGGTGTCTGTTGCAAACCCCCAGCAACTGTAATTTGAAAGTCTCAGTTCTCACTTAAAAGTAATGAAATGATGCTAACAAGGAATGTATTTAGGGACATCATCATTGCAGGGAAAACTCTGGAAATAAATCAAAGATCTCATAGGGCTAGGCATTACAGATCTGAAAGAAATCCCTCCAGATACTTGATTTTTTGGAGTGGGGCTTAGTAATTTTGGAGATCCAGGCTCTTGGAATTCAAAGCTCAAGGCTAACAGTCTAGGATGCTGCGTAATGCTGAACAGGGAGCCTGACAACTCAAAGTATCGTGGATTACATTGGGTTGGATGGTGGCTGGATTGTGTCCTGTTTAAGCCTAGTGGCATTCTGATGACTCTCAGGAGTGGTCCCCGCCACTGTCATATGGCCCTGGGCACAGAGAAACTTGGAAGCGAATGTCTGTGTTGTGTGTGCTTCAGCCTCTGGAAGGTAATAATTGGTGATGTTTGTCCCTGGTGCCCTATTCTGTAGAGACCAAGTGAGGGATGCACATCTGTGTATGTGCTTGTGGAGGCGGTGGGGACGAGTCTGTATGGACGCAGGCTGGCTGTGCCTGTGGACATGTACAGGTCTGTCTCGCTCTGGGGACAGCTTGCAAAACAGCATTTGACTTCCCCACTGCTGAGACTAGGGAAAAAAATGCCTTTTTAAATTTATTTGGTCCTTGCTTTAACTGAGAGGTCATGTACTGTGTTTAGTGCTGTGGAGGCTCTGCTTAAAAGCCAGAGGAGGAGATGCTGTCTCTCTGGTGTCCTCATGGGACTATGCAGGATCTCCCCAGGCTGCTGCAGACATGTCCCCCGTTGCCATTCAGGCCCATGTCTCAGGGGAATGTGCTCCTTCAGTCCATTTGTGATACATTTCATAGGCATCACCCTGGCCCCAGTGGCCACTTGCCTGAATGTGCTGTAACCAGTGTACGTTGTAATATATCTTACGCAGAAGTGTACTGGAGTTCTCCAACGTGAAGGGCAAACTGCATGCATGAGCCTGGACATGTACAAGCATTTAAAGCAGTTGTGGTCCTGCACCATCCCCAGGCTGGGCTTCTGATGGTGTGGCAGTGGTAGAACAGAGCAGAGCAGACATACAGAGGGCTCATGAGTGGGTGCTAGGCTGGGACCCATCAGACTCATCTTGCTTGTGATCAGGTGGATGGGTGATGTGTCAGAGCAAGCTGAGAGCTTGGGGAGGAAACAAATGGTTCATGTAGATAACAGCTGGCTGGGGAGCCCATTAGGGGCCTGTTTCCTTGCAAAGGAAAGATCTTTCCTGCAGCTTGCTGCATTTATTTCTGTAGGCTCTGACTGACTTCTGACTCCTTCCCTCCCCAAATGCCAGAGGTTAAAGGAGTGCCTGCTGTTGCTGCAAGAGCTTGAGGATGTGGTACGAAGTGCCTGGTCTCCAGTACCTGATCAACAGCATGCAACATAGCTGAGTGCTGGGAAACAAAGGCTTGGGTTTCTGCACTGTCTTCATTCTCCTTCCCTTCCTAGCCCCTAGAAGAAGCCGCCCTGCTGATACCACGGGATGTTTCCATAGGTGTCTCTGTGGGTGCGTGAGTGTGGAGGGGACTGTCTTGCTGTGTGCGGTGGGATGAGGATGGTGATGATGTGCCTTATTCCAGCCTTGGGCCATGCACGCTGGGAGTGGCATGGCTGGATGAACAAGGGTACATCCCCGTTGCTTGGGCTATTCCCAGCTGTGGCTGTCTCAAGGCCTTGCAGATGCCTCCTTTCAGGGAGAGTTGCCTTTGTTGACCCATTTGGGTGTGGGCCATGCAGAGCCTGCCATGGATGCCTGCTGCATGCAAGGCTTTGCCTTCTCCCTGCTGCAAAGGCAGAGCCTGGATGCTGGGGTCTGCCCAGGGTTGCTGGCACCAGTGTTGAACAGGGCCAGTGCACTTGGCTGCAGGGCCGGGAGCTGCATGGGCTCTGCCAAGGAGGGATTCACTACATTCTGGGGAATTTTCATACCTGCATCCTCTGATCAGACCCACTGAGTAAGTGTCACGCTAGCAGGCAGAGGGACACCGGGGTGTTCGAACTGTGTGCTGTGCTCCTGAGGGACTCGCTTTATGGCTGTGCAGAATTAGTCTATGTTTTCTAGGCCACCTTTGAAAGTGGCTGAAAATTTGCTTTCCGTAGCCTAAAAACTGAGCTCTCTGTTTGGCTCCTTAAGTGACAGGCAGGGACTAGAGATCTGTGACCTGAGAGTCCCAACCAAGCTGTGAATGGCTCAGTGAGGGTGGAAATGGGATTTGCAGTTTGTTTTGAACACAGTCAAGTTTGCTGCTGCTGTTGTTGTTCCCACAGTTTGGGCACGAGTGCCACGTTGGTATCATCCTCCCTGAGCATCCCAGCTCCTCTCTGCTGCCTGAAGCTGCTAGGACAGCAACATGTCCTTTGGCAGGGCTGTCTGGTTTGGGAAGGACTGGGGTGGTGGCCATCAGGACTGGCACCTCTTTAGCGTTGTCCCTTTGTGGCTGTGCTCAGAAAGGGCAGGTGGGAGTGAGGCCACTGAGCCTGGGGAGAAGAAACATCTCTGGTGATGGCCACTCATTTTGCCACGCAGCCCTAAGGAGCAGGGAGGCTGTGTGACAGCCCGATGGAAGCTCTCTGCAGGTCCTCCTGCCTGAGGAGCTGGCGGTGACACATTTCTGACACAAACTGAGAAGAGATGCCGGCGTGAGATCCCAGTCATGTCATCTGGGATCAGGTACCAAACCCGGCTGTGATTGCAAGCAGTGAAGGAAGCAGCTGCCCCGAGCGCTGGTGAACATGATCCAGAGCTAATCCCGGGGTGTCTGCTCCCCACACATGCCTGCAGCGAGCTGCTACCCTCAAGGTCTCCCAGCCCCGCACCGTAACTTCTCCTGGGGCTCTGTGGCTCTCTGGAAACACTGGCGGAGTGATGCTGAGGATGCCGGAGAGATGCCGGCTGAGGATGTGACGGGTTTGCACTGGGCTTGCAGTCAGACGACGGGTGCCAGCTTCGCAGGGTGCAGGCACAAACATCTCAGGGGGATTTGCTTTCCTGCAGAGCCTATTGCTCTCCCACAAAGATGGAAAAATTCTGGTCCTAAAGGGATGAACACTGTCTGCACTTTGACAGCAGACATCCCAGGAACCATAGGGAAAAAAAGACACCCACTGATTATTATTTTTTTTTATTTCTCCCTGTTTCTGTCTGCCTATCAGCCTGTCAGCCAGCTAGATGCTAATCCAGAGCAGCAGCAGCACAAATAAAGCTAGACTAGAGGGATGCTAATTTATGCCTGGATCTCATGCTTTGTTTTACTTCCACACTTTATTGGACAGAGTAGGCTTTGTGAGTGACGTAAAATGTCGCGTGTGCTCTCCCCATGGCAGGTTCCTGCACATGCAGCAGGAGAAGTTCATTTTTCCGTAGCCCCTGCAGCCGTGCACATGTCCTTCTCTGCCTCCCCTGGGTCATTTGCGGGGGGGAGGGGGGGGGCATTCCTGATAAACCCCCATCTGATGGGGACTCGCTCTGGGTTTTGTTGCGCTGCATTTGAAACCCAGGGATGTGTTTCCAGTCTCGTCGTGCCTTCTATGATGGTGCCAGCATTTATGCACTAAACTGTAATTTTTTACGCTCTTGCTGGGTAACCAGACTACAGTCTCTGCAATTTGCATGAATAAATGTCATGTAAAATCATCCGTTCGTGGGTAGTGACCAGCCGAAAAGTTATGTTGTGAGGCAATCTGTTCTGAGTGATCTGCAGAGCTATTTAATGAGGTGTTGAGATTTACACCTCTCAACATCTGAGGGAAAAAGCATGTATAGATTTAAGGTCACAGCCCAGAAGTGACCTTACCGATGTGGTGCAAGTAGCTGAGTTTTATCACTTGTTGCTTGTGAAACCCAGAGTGTTAAACTGCTGGTGAACAAAAGACCCTTTGAAATGCTCTGTCTTAGAATAAAGTAAAATGTAAAGAATAGTCAAATAGCTGTTAATAATGCGGGGTCTTGCGTGGTTTCTTGCATGGGATCCACACTGGGACCTTTCGGGTAATAGAAAAGAAGGATCAGCCCTCAGAGGCAGGGAATGGATGTGTTGAAGGGCTGCTGAGGTCTTCAGCTCCTGTTAGAGGTAAAGGGAAAGAGATGCCCAAATCCCTTTGAGTGTCTGTGTTTACGAGGATGGTACTGACTTCCTCCTGCAGCCAGGGCTTGGTGAGCGAAGCGGCAAATCACCAGTGAAGGAAGGAACAGCTGAGACAGAGCTGGAGGGGGCTTTGAAATGGCCACATTGGCTGGGTGCTACGAATCCCACTGCTTTTTCACTCAACTTTTTCACAACTCCTGCTGACCTCTGCAGAGCAAATTGTGGGGAAGAGCCCAGAGGTGGCTCTTGTACTAAGGTCAGCCCTCAGCTTCATCGGGGTTAAATCCCAAGTGAAGGTTTAATTGTGTTCAGTGAAAGCTTCCCAAATTTACAGCGTGGAAATGAGAGCAGAATCTGAGTGTCCTTGTTTCTCTTTACCTTCAAAATAGCTTTTCTCAGCCTTGAGTCCTGGCAAGCTGATCTCTGTAGGGTTTTATTTCATTCGGTGTCTGCACTGCCCTATTAAAACCACAGCTCTGTCCCCAAGTCCCTCCGTGTCCCTGTATGTCGAGTGCTTATCCCTGTGTATTGGGGCAGAGGAATATGGCAATAAAACTGCTCACAACCACTTGTTTGGATAAAAAGCACAGATCTGCTTACTTGGCAGGAGCTTCCCTTTTTTAAGCAGAAATGTTTGCACAAGTGACTTTCGTTTTGTCGCAGTGGTTGTGGGAAGGAAACGTTTCGCTGTCATGCATGTTCTTGGGTCTCTGTGTGACGTTTTGCTCTGCCTCGTTTATAGCGATCTCCAGAAATCTCTTAGCTTTCCTCTTAGGGAAACCAAACAAAGGTCCAGGTGGTGAATCTGGCTGCAGGAGCAATGTCAGGGAAGCCGGGCCACCTCTGCCACACAGAGGCAGAGCTCTTTTGGGTTTGCATCGCAGCTTTCCTCTTCTCTGACTAAGCTGATGGACAGGAATAGTTTTGTACTCCTGAGGTGCATCTGTTTGTGTAGGAGGACGTGGGATTGTGGCATTTGTGTTTGCAGCTTTTACTGGGCTTCTCAATCAGGCTTTCTTTGGGCTCTGCTCACATGGGGGGAACCTCTGGGCAGCATCACATCTCGTGTTATGCAGGTCTTCACGTGCAAACACCGTAGGTGTACGGAGGTATCTGGCTTTGTGCGGGTCTCAGAGCCAGCCTCTTTGAGGTCTCTTTGTTTTGTCTCCCTCTGGGTATCTTGTGCGGATGCATTTGCATATATGGAAAACGTTGTCATCATCTTCTCCCCCTCCCCAGCTTCTGTTCCCTTTGCTCTGCCGACTCGTGGGCATTTCCAGCTGAACGGTGTCTGCCGAGGCCAGCCAAGCGTGATGGGGCTGGGGGCTAACACCCCCCATCTGCATCTTCGCTATTTCCTTCCCCCAGGCGTGGCTGGGGGGTGGTCAAGGCATTGGGGGCATTTTTTCTTATTTTTTTTTCTCCTGATATTTAATAACTAGCAGTAGGCAGACAGTCGGGTCCTGAAGGGAGTCTGGTCTGTTCCCTGAGCCCCCGGCCCCGACACCCTGCTGCTCCCTCCCTTTCTTCTCGCACTGTAGCGTGTCTGGCAGCAGCACCAAAGAGAGCAGTCCAAACCGCGCGCAGCGAGTCTGCTCGCTCGCTCTAATCCACAAGGCCAGGTTTAAACACTATTTGTCCCTGCCTAGAAAGCCTTGGAGTGGTTATACCAATAAATCCCTTACTCCTTCATGAGGATGTCCTTCCCAGGACATTTTAAGTCACTAATCCTCGCCAAGGCATCTCTGGCTCCATCTTCTCTTCCCAAACCCGTACCTGCCCCCCGATGCCAAAGACTCGAATGCCCTGAGGCTTCATCCTGTCCAGTCTGCCATGCTGCTGCTCCTGCTCCCACTCCGCTGTCCCGCTGCCCGCCTCGTGCTGGGGACAAGCTGGGCCACTGGAGCGGCCGGGGGCGGAAGGGGGTGGAGGAGAGACGGGGCAGCTGCGGGGCTTGTGTTAGTAAACACTTCCTTGGGTTCACATTTTAATTCCTTACCCCCCTTCCACATCTTCTCCCCCATCCTTTCCCTTTTCTATATGCTCACACAATGAGACCATTGTCAAGGGGTGATTTGAATGAGGGGTCTCCGGGCATGTTCCCAGCATTGTCAAACAGAGTGGGAAAAAAACCACAACTCCAGCCTAGCCAGGAGGACCAGACCAGACTGAGACAGATGCCTAAATTAGTGACAAAGCCTTTTGAATGTCCCCCCTAGACAAGGGTTGCCTTGTGCATGCGTGCGTGTGTGTGTGCATGCTCGTGGGTGTGTATTTGTGGCTGGGTGGCAGCTTGCATGTCTCCCCATGTTAATTAGTTTTGCATGCATGTCTGATAAGGTGCCAATGAATATATTTGTACTCCTTCCATTGGCGAAAGCTGTCTCGGCGGCGGGGGAGATGGGGGGCGGCGGGGGTGTGCTCAGTGCAGCCTGGCAGCCTGGGGTAATTGAGCTGTGCGGAGCTGGGAGAAGAAGGGGTGAGGGTTGCTGTGACTTCTGGTGCTTCGGCGGAGCTGGGCTTCCCAGCGATGGGATCTGCTGCTTTCGTTGCAAATCATGGAGCGTTTAAAAGAGAACTGAGGCATTTTTTGGTTCACTGGGTCTTTCCCTTCATTTTCGTTGATTGTCTGGCTGAGGGTCTGTAGGCTCTTTCTTCTCCTCTGCCCTGTGTCTCTCTCTCAAGTCCCTTAAAAGGTGTTTATTTCCAATGGATTTGTAGCCGTCTTTGTATATACACATACACATGCGATCACTCACACAAAGCCCCAGCAACAAAACCTCCACCTGCTTCTCCAGGAAGGGAGTCAAATCCACTACCAGTTACAAAATATGGGAGGGAAGTGAAGCGTGTGGGTGCTGGGGTGGAGCAGTGGAAACAGGCAAATGGAAATGCAGAACAGGAGTTGGAGAGGCAGAGATAACGTGCGCTATAAAGGATTTATCAACATTTGCTCAGGATAGAGTTATTAATTACCAATGCAGAGAAGAGTCTTTCTACATCCCCAGCGTATGGACCAGCACATAATGTCATTCCCAGAGTGCTGTTATCATCCATCCATCCATCCATCCATCCATCCATCCATCCATCCATCCATCCATCCATCCATCTGCATTCTGTAGGTTCATACAAGAATTCATTGTACATGTAGGGATGTAAATACCAGTTCACTTCTAATTAATTTCCCAACTAAATTAATTTTGCATCCTTTCCCTTAAATCAACAAGACTTGAGAGCCCACATACATTTCTTGAGCAGACTGAGAAGCTCTAGAATGGGCCAAGATGTCATTTCTCGCTGTGTTCCTGTCTGCTTCTGAGCAGCTGCCAGATGCCGAAAGAGCAAGGAATTACATGGGGCAAGGCTACTCTGAAGCAGAGCTCATTTCAGGAAGTTTTGTGGCAGCACAGCTTGTCTGCTGTGGAGTTTGGTGACATCCAGCTTCATGCTGGCTCCCATCCGCTTTGCCTTCTCTTCCCTGATGAAGTGCTGGCACTGGCAGTGAAGGGACGGAGAACAGGAGCAGATACCATGCTGCGAGGATGGTCCTGCAAGGACCCTGGGTGGGCAATGGCTTGGTCTGAGCAGCAGAGCATGGGGTTAACTCCTTCTGGTGGGCTGGCCAGGGAGGAAAGGACAGGTCATGATTAACTAGGTGAGTTGGCCATTGGCATCAGTGGGGTTTGGGTAGGGCAAGGGCTGATGCCTTTTCTCCCACTAGCTCTGCAGCTGCACTGAGCTTTCCTCTGCTGCTGGGAGGGGTCCTGGGAGTGACACAAAGAGATGATAGAGTAGCCAGGGACAAGCAAAGCCTCCTGCCTGGAAGACATGTCCCCAGCAAGGCAGGGTGGCCTATGGGCGGAGCAGCTCTCCTTTGTGCTCAGAGAAGTCCAGCAAGGGCCAGGCTGCACCTCCCCATCGACCTGCATGAGGCATCTGTGAATCTGGCTGTGGCCAGCCCAAAGAGTGCCCCAAAATCCTCGCTGCTGTTCCAGCAGTAGGTACGGTGGACAACTCGTGAGTAATGTGCAGGAAAAAGGGACTACCGTGAAACGCAGGTCATCCAGTTGGAGAACAAAGGCAATTTCGTGTGACTTATCAGCGATGCCTAATTGCGCAGGGTGAATAATGAGCAGCCGGGGAGGCAGCACTGCGGTCCCTCCTGGCGAGCTGCAGCCGGTGGCCAAGCCCCGTGTCTGGAAAGCCTGAGTCGGTGCCAGCAGATCGCGGGTGTCCTCAGAGAGGTCCAGCCCCGGTGTTCTGCATCTGTGCCCATTTTGGAGCTGTTTGGGCTCCTCCGTTGCAAAGTAATTGTGTTAATCTCACATGGACATAAGAGGGGAACCTGCTGTTGGAAAAAGCCACTCTGCACACTTTGCTGTTGCTCGGACCTTTCATTTCTCACAGGGTGAATGAATTGTCCATCCCTGACCCAGATGCAAGGTGGCCCTTAATCACAAAGTAGAACCAGGTACCAGCATCCTGCAAAGGGCTGGCAATTCCCTCCCTGGCCAGTGCCTTGTCCCTGAGCAGGGCCCTTGCTGGGGACCCCTTCCCGCTGATCTCCCACCCTTCCACCCTCCTCTCCTGTTTGCACATCCCTGCCTCTCCTGAATTCTGCTCCCAAGCCCCAGGCAGGGCCATGGAAACCGCTTTGTCAGAGCTCTTCGCCAGGTTGATCTGCAGAAGGGTTGGGTTTTTTTTTCTTTCCCCGTTGGGATGACTATTCCCACACAAGCAAAAGCCTCTTAATGAATCCGTGGCAGCAAAGTAGGTAACACGCTCGCCTTGCCAAGGCTGCTTGGCACAGCTGGAGTCACGTAATCAGGCTAGGCTGCCAGCCGGGGACAGAGTGGGAAGAGTTAAACTGAGGACAGTGCAGGGACAACTAATCCCCAACAGGAAGAGTGGCAAAGACCTCCCTGTCCTTCATCATCATCCCCCTCCATCCACGCACTCTTCCTCCCTCTCCACCGCATCCTATTCCTCTCCCACATCCTCCCTTGACTTATTTCTTCTTCCGTCTTTCTCATCCTCCCCTTCTCCATCGCTTTCTCACTCCTCCCCCTGGTTTCCCTCCTGCCCCCGCTCTCTCCAGCATGGTCCCTCTCGCATGCTCTGTCATGTCTCCAGAGCTGGTTTTCGAGTGGGACCGGGGGACGGTGTATTTGGGCTGCGGTGGAGGTCACAGCTATATGGGGATTGTTTAAAAGAGATTTGCCCACATCCCAGCCCATGTGACCAGCCTCAGCTGCAGGTCTCTCTTTCTTAATCTGGAGATAAGCGTGATTATCCGAGGAAGGGCTGTTCGGAGCTTTGTAACTGTGACAGGGGAGCTTTCAAGTCGCACTTTGCTGGCAGAGCAGCGTTTAAAGCCGGGGAATCAGATTCCAAGCGTGGCTTTGCATCTCTTTTCTGCTGGGAGCATGGTGCAGGGCTGGCAGTGGGGATGGGAGCTTTATTAGGACTTTGCTTATGATGCGGAAAAAGAGTTAGGGGAGGGAGACGGGGGGAAGAGGGAGGTGAAAAAATCCCAATTCACCATTTCCCCATCAGCGGTGGCACAGGAGAGATGCACTGATTCAAGCGGATAGGCCAGCCTGAGCCCTGGTGTAGAGCAATAAGGTCCAACAAACCTGGTGTCCGGCTTGTTTTTAGCCTGGGGTCACGTCTCCTTGTTCTGCGCTCCCCCGCATCACTCCGTGGAGACCCTCACACAAGAGGTCTCCGGGGCCCTGTTTGGAAATGAAATGCTCTTTTAGCAGCTCCCATGGCACAGCTTCTCCATGTGGGGTGGCAGAGCCAGCTCTGCTGCCTGATAAGCACGTCCGTGCCCCAGTGCTCGAGGCAGCCGCCTCCCTGGCCTCGTCCGGAGGAAGGTTTACTGGAGGTGCTCCTTCACAGTGCAGCTCTGTAGCTGGGGTGGGAACGCAGGGACATATAGCAATTGTATAGTTTAATATCATATCGGTGTCTTGTATTGCTGGAGGCTGAAATACTTAACATCTCATACAAGGGGCACGGTCCCTGAGGGTTTCTTTCGCCGGGACAGGCATCAAAATAGGGTTTAGTGGAAATATTCAGCTCTCTAGCAGGGGCTGCTTTGCTTCTATTTGTAGACTAGAAACTCAGAGCGGAGACTCGTAACAGCACTGCTTTTGATGGAGATGGGTCAAGGAGAAAGAAACCTGGATGCACGCCGGGGCGGGAATCTGGGGCGAGGTTGAATCAGGACAAAGTGCCAACGCTTTGGACCGTCACTTGGGCAGGACTCGCTGTTCTTGCCGTATCCTCCTTGGAAACGGTTCAGCTTCCAGCGTGGCAGCTGAGGCCAGCCTGATCCAAAGGACATCCTGAAGCCCTTGTGTTCCCCCACATCCCCACCCCACACCACCCATCTTTAGCAGGTGGGAATTTGCAGTGAGAACACCGAGCAGCCCCTTCGCCTGGGTTCAGTTGTGGAGGGGCAGTTGCTTGCCTTTGTCAGGATATCGAGGGATACCCTGATAGATATCATATCCTATGAAGGCACATCTAGTTTTTGCATCATTCTGCCATGGTGCCTTGCCAGCCTTAGAGCAGACCAGGACACGTACCTGTACCCGAAGGTATATGGATTGAAACATGTATCTGCAGAGCAGGTAACTCAGTTTACCCCCACCGGTTGCAGAAGGGAAGCGGTTGCAAATACATCATCTTGAGAGCAAGCTCTGAAACATCTCCCACGTTGCCTGCCTGTCCCCAGAGCCCCACACAGCTGCTCTGTGGGTGGAAGCTCTGTTTTCCTTGTGCCCCCGTGAACTTTATTTTTTGCTATTTTTCTTTGTGTGCTGCTTAGATGAATCCTCTTCAGTGCCTACAGCTTATTCCAGGGCTTTATTGAGGATCTGGCCAACATATGTAGCCTTACTCCAGGGCATGGCTCTTGAAGAAACTAGGAGATGGGCACAGCATCTTTTTTGTCTAGTTTCTGTAAGACCAAACAGCCCAAATCCCACCCTGCAGCCTTGTTGCATAGATAACACCCATGCCCAAGGGGAGAACAAGAGCTCCCCTCAAAATCCCACAGCCTTGGATCCGGCAGCGGGAACGTGGGCAGGAACATGTAGGTGTTGGCATGTGCAGGCAGGAACACGTGTACGCTGGGGCAAGCATGCCCATCTCTGCAGGCATGGTCCCACGCCTGCCGGTGTTCCAGCCCATCTCCTTGCACTCAACCCACGTGAATCTGCCCCATACCTGCCTGAAACGTGGGTCTGGGGGTGTAGGGCAACCACGAGGGCTGATGGTAAATTTACCGGTGGTAAATGGAGGGAAGCATGGTAGAAGGGACTAATGGAGAAATACCTTTGGGATGCAGTGAGGTAAGGTTTCCTGATGCAACACAAGGGAGAAGGAAATAGAAAAGGGAGCAGCCAGGTAGAGACAGGTGTGAGAGCAAAGGCTGCGCTGGGGCCGAGAGGAAGGGAAGGTGGCAGCCATGAGCAGTTTGTGTTCCTGGGTGTTGGGTGATGCCAAGGAGAGTGAAGGAAAAGCACCAGTTGCTCTGAATGAAAGCCATCAAGAGGAGAGACGGAGGAAGATGGGAAAAGGATGGAGGGGACCAAGCAGGGGAGGCAGAGCAGCAAGCACCAAGCTTGGGGATTTTTGGAGGACCAAGTGGGTGTCTGTCCATGCCAGGGTGAAAGATGGTCTGGAGAAGGGAGCTGCCACCCAGTAAAGATGTGCAAGGTGGTCGTGGCCCACGGATAGGGAGCCAGCACAGAGCACCGCAAGCCAGAGGCTTGTGGTGGCTGTGGGACAGAGAAGCTGTCGCAGTGCCAGGGCGGGTGGTTTCCCAAAGGTGAACTGAGCTCAGAAGCTGAGATAGTGACCAAGGTTTTTAGGAGAGAGAGAGGGGAGCTCCACAGTTGGGTTGGGAAGAGGTGAGTCATTTCTCCAAACACCATGTTAGGCCAAATGCTGGAGTTTGAGCACAAGCTGGGCAATAACATATGCAAGGGACTGGAAAGTTCATTCTCCCTCCTGTGCCTGCACAGCATCCCTGAGCCACACCGGGGCTGCAGACCGCCCTGTGGCACCGGGACCTTCTGGGGACCGAGGGGTCCCTCCGGGGACAAAGGGGAAGGGAAGAGCTCTGGCAGCTGCATTCGGATGGTCCTTAACTCACCTGAGGACTCACCACCACCGCATGGGTGGCTGAGACCCAGGGACTATTCAGGCCCTTGCTGTCTTTGCTGTTGTTCAGGGCCATTTCTTACAAGGCCCCTAGCACCTTGGTACATGAGTCCAGTTTTTGTGGTTGATTAAAAGCAAAAACCTTGACCAAAAAAGCCATAATGTTTGTTCACAACCTCATTGCCATAGTAACAGAGGTCCTGAGGACACCTCTGAAGTAGGTCACCGTGGGCCCCATTTTGCTGCATCTCCTGGTGCGGCATGGCTCCGGTTGCAGGGTGCACCCACCGTGGTCCAGCTGGGCATCGCCCTAGCACAGCCCAGACCTGCTCGGGGAAGCCCAGGCTGGAGAGCTGCCCACGGGTGACAGCACCCAAGGGTGCCAAGGGCTGTCCTGCACCTGGTCACAGGAAACTTCTGTCCCTCCGGCTGCCCCCGTGCCAGCTCGCTGGTGTCCCCCAAGTCAGGGCTCCCTTCCCAGCCTCCCCTCTCCCCATCCCCCACACCTCGCTGCCTCCCTCCCCCCTTTCCCCCAGCGCCTCTCCTCCTGCTTTGCATAATTTTCCATTTTCAGTGTCCCCTTTTCTTTTTCTCCTCTCCATATGGTGCATCCCCCTCTCTGCCTGGCGCAGGAGCCGTCCTTAACAAGCTCGGCAAAGCCCTCTCTCTCAGGGGCTGCACATGAAAGATGCTCTGTAAAAACAGAGGCAGGGACGGAGCCCCCCCTTTTTCCCCCTTGATTTATATGGGGCCGGGATGTGGGAACATTTCTGGGTCGCGCTTTGGAGCCGCCGGGTGCTCGTCCCTGTTTTCTCCAGCCATTCAGCACAGACCCCTAAGGCCAGCTCGTCCCCTGCCTTTGATCTGCAATGCAGAAAGAGCAGCCGGGGCAAGTTTGTGCCTCTCTCGTCTGGCCCGAGCCCTCCTTTCGGCTGGCAGAGAGGGATGCCCTGTCCCTGCCGCACCAGGAGAGGCCATGCCCTTCCCGCTCAGTGTCCGGTGGTCTTTTCCAGCCAGCTATTTCATCTCCATCCAACATCCCTGGCACCACAAGGACCTTCAGCCCCATCAGGTCCAAGGCGCTGGGTCTTGGCGAAGCAGCAGGTCATGGAGTTTGCGATACACAACGACTCGGCACGTCTCACCCATCACTGCCCCTCTCCTGCTCCACCGTGGATGCTTGCCAGCGAGCACCCAGCCAGCCCAGCCAGGGACCGAGCGAAGGGTGCCGGGGCTGGTGGCGCCTGCCCAGCATTTGATGGGTTAAGCCGGTCTCCAGCTAATTTCTCCCAGCGGCTCCCCTCCTCCTCGCACTTCTGTATGCAGCAGGCAGGGCCTCAGCGCAGGTTCCTGCACTGAGCTGTTGCCAGGGGAGTAGTTAGGCGAGTCTGAGCTATGCGGGGAAAAGGCCCGGGCTGTCAAAGTGTCTGAGATGAACCATAGCCCGGTCCCCCTGCAGCTGGGCCCAAGCATGCATCAGCCCTTGTTTGGAGCCTGGGAATGGCAAAGCCCAGGGAGGTTCAAGGGCAAACTTGCTATTCATTAGTCAGGGGTCCTTGACGTTCCCACTCTCTGTCTCCCTTCTTCTTCTTCTTCTCTTTTCTGTCCCTCTTTTGACAGATTCCTGGGTGCTTTTGGGGAAAACTCCCCTCCTCCTCCTCGCCCCGGCAAAAGCCCTCCACATAAACTTCCCCAGCAGACAAGGCAGGAGGACAATAACGGCAGGGCCACGATGCAAACGAGAGCCGGCGGAGCAGCCGCATCCCTCGGGTCTCCTTTCTCCCCGGTCCTCCCCGTGCTGCCACCGGAGAGCCAGCCGATGCATTCATTTCGCTCGGCTTGCCCATCGCCGATGTTTTATTATCTTGATGCTTGCAGGAAATTGTAACTTGAGATAAGAAAAATGTCAGCCGCCTTCTCCTCTCTCCCGTAGCCCAAAGCGCGGAGAAGTTCCTCCGTAGGAAATGTAAATGCTTGCCCAGGTGCACAGGACGAGCGTGAGATGGAAGGAGCCTCAAGAGGCCGTGCGAGCATCTCCGCCAGGAGATAAAACTCGCAGCGTAGGCGTAACACGGAGCCTCCCTCCTGCCCTGCCGAACAGAATATTTCATAGCTCTTAGAAGCCGAAGCTCCCTTGTAATTATCCAAAGCAAACAGCACGTGTTATTACTTTAAAATGATTTTTTTTTCCCCCTCCCCGGGCCCCTGGAGCAGAATGGAGGTGTAATTGTGCTAAGGAGTTAGCAGGGGAGAGCACAGCTTTTGGTCACATTCAAGTTGGAGGGCTTGAGCCAGGGAGGCGGTATGAAAGGCTGGTATTTGCATAAGCAGCGTGCATCCCTACAAAAAAGAAAGATATCAGGGGCTTGCAAAATTCAATCAAGGCTGGGAGGGAAGAAAAAAAAAAAGAGGGGAGGGGGGAGGGGGAGAGGAAGGGAGGGGAAAAAAAAAATTGACAGTGAAAAAGGTTTTTCTAAGTAACACCCTGGCGAGATTAAATTGTCCAGAAAGTTTCAGCGTGTGAGCTGGTGAAGCGGAGGCTGGGCTGAGGGCAGGGGAGGAGCGGGGTCCCTCCTTCCCAGCCTCAATAGGGGATAGGAATCTGATTAGGCAGAGCGTCCTGCATCCATTTGCCATTATTTGAGGGGTTTTTTTTGCCCTTCCCACTGCCTGGAATAGCCTCAGCGGGGCAGTTTGTCAGCGTACAAACCTCAGCGCTGGCTTTGTAAGGGCACAGGGAGGCACAGGAGCAAGCGCTGGGGCAGAGGCTGAGCTGTAATAGCAATTATTTATGCATTGTTTTTTAAAAAAAAAGAGGGATAATGAATCCACATTCTACTTTGTGGAATGCTTTGCCTGCACAGGGCGCTGGAGGGGGAAGGCAGCATTGGGCTGAGATCGGGTCCTGGTGCAGCCCTGTTTTTGCAGGCACCCCCAATGCTGGACTGAACTCTGCGTGAAAAGTGTGTGCAGGAGGTTTGGGCTCTCCTAAAGCTTATGTCAAATCATCCGGGTTGGTCCAGCCCCTCCCGCCCCCAGGTATTAAGTGCTGGAAGGCGCAAACCCAGCGGGTAGGCTGGGCATCATTCCCACCGTGTCTTGTACCGATGAGCATCTTTATCTGCACCAAGATGAGCTCCTCCATAGGTCGTAGCAAGCTCAGGCTGCCCAGGTGGAGGGCCGGGGCTGTCACTGCCCAGGGCAGGGCTCTTTACCCTGCAAGGGTTTTCCCTGGTGAGCACAAGGGTTCAGCCTCCTCCTCCTCTCCTGGACTTGGGAAAGCACGCACCACGGTTCAGCTCTCATGTGCCCTGACCTCAGCATCCTTGTGCCAGCCTTGAGGGGGGGCACTGGGGGTGATTCCTAATGTGACGTATGATAAAGCAGTGCTGAGCTTTGGCTTCTTGCAGCCTGGGTCTCCCTACACACACGCCAGCATGGGGTCTGTCCTCTTGGCACCCTAATTCTCCAGAGACAGGCTGTGCTCCTTCCCCAAACTCACACACGTGGGGTGGGTTCGGCTTCTGCCTCTCTTAAGTTTCAGGCTTGCTTCAAAGTTGCAAAAGGGAAGGGATTTTCCTCGGATTTCCATCAAGTGCTTTATGAATATTGCAATAAAGGGGTTACAGAAGATCTATTTTTAAGAGAGAGAAAAAATACCCATGAAAATTGCAGCCTGGACCCCAGAGCGTAGAGTATTTGCACAGTTCAAAGAGTTACAGTGGTTCATGCAGTCACAGCCCGGGAACGTCGCGGTGCGACCTACAGCAGATCACATGCCGGCTACTCCCAGGGCGGCTCATTAGAGAGCCACACAGAAGATTTATCTCTCAAAATGGGCTTGCAAATATTTTATAAAATTTGCAATATTTTATAAAATTACAATTTGGTGCAATAAAAAGAATAAATTAGCCAGATGATGGCTCCTTTTGCACTCTGGATCCAAGTGTATTCAAGAATTAGTTATATTAGTCTTTACTCCTTCCAGCAAAACAGTTTATAGGCAAAGCAAAGGGAGGACGGCAAAGGGGTGGGAGTGGGTTTGGAGGCTTCGTGCTCCCCTGTGGGGAGGGGATCCGTGCTCACCATGGGGAAAGCGCAAAGGAAATAGAGAAAAAAAAAACAGGAAAAAGGGAGGAGAACCTGCTGCAAGGTGCGAGATGTGTGGGGCAAACCCCGGGAGAAGTGGAGAAAACCGAGAAGGGGACTTTCGCAGAACGTCACAGCTTTGGCTCCAGCTCGGTGTCTTGGTATCACTTTCTCCAGCCAGGCAAGGGCGCCGAGGGCAGGGAAAGTTAACACGAAGATTAAAACATCAGAGGGCTGTGCCTTTAGTGGCTCTGACATGCAGAGTAATCCCATGCCCCAAAGCCTAGGGAGGAAGGACAAGCGGCAAGCCCTCCCCTGGCTGGCGGTGTGCGGGGCAGGCAGAGGTGGGGAAATGAGACGGACGAGGGGGAGCTCAGCATCTTGGGGACCGCGGTTTTCCCAGTCGGGAAGGGGGTAAGGTGGCCTGGAGCTGTGGGACACATGTGGTGTGGAGGGAAAGAAGGTTGGAGTTTCGCTCCATCAGTGCGCTGGGTTGGTCTATTCTCAGCCAAGCACTGCTGGACCATTTTCCTGACGGGGATTGTAAACACTTCATTTTTTTCCTTTCCTTCCTAGATCCCAGCGAGCAGAGAAGGCACTTTTCAAGCCTGTGAGTTCCTTCTTGCAGTTGGCTACCACCTGCCCAGACTTGCCATGTGACGTCTCCGGGTTTCTCCAGGAGGGTCCCGACCTGCTTCTCCAGTGGCCCCAGAGAGGAGACGGCTTTGGCTCATGAACACAGAGGGTTTCTGCATCGCTCCGAATCACGTCGGTCCAGCCGTGGGGAGGGAGCCAGGGCAGCACAGGGAGCCAGGGGATCATCCCACGTCAGTCCTGTATGTTGTCTTCAGTGCCCTAAATACCCCAGAGCAGGACCACAGTGTTTAGGCAGAGGGATCTGAGCAAGCCACCGTCTCACCTGGCAAAATACTGGGTGCGTGAAGGTTGGAGGGAACTTTTAGCACCGGGCTTTGCTCATGGAGCAGAGCTTGGCCCTTGCTGCTCTTCATGCCTGGGCGTGCAGAAGTGCCACCGTCCCGATGGCGCCGTGCTCAGAGCCCAGAGGACCGTGAGTCTGTCCGGGGCAGGCAGCCCTGCTGCTGTTTTATCCCTCCCTCTCTGTTGCTGTAAAAGAAACGTACTGGCTGTAATTCCCATTAAAATCCCCCACCCCATGCACTGTTGAAAATAAACTCTCCCTTTTGCAAAAGTGAGCTGTGTGATTTGGTGCAGTCTCGGGATGGAGGAGGCAACCAGATACAAAATAAACCCCGGCAAATCGGCAAGGAAGCGGGAGCAGCCCAGAGCCAAGCGGCCGGGCTGCGCCGTGCCCCACATCAGGCACATTTCCCTGAAAGCCCGAGCGAATCCCTCGCCGCTAAACGATCTTTATTTGGTCTGAACCCCGTCTGGGAAGTAACCGCTAAACCCAATGCAAACAGACCCCTGTGAAAGAATATAATGAATATGTCTCTCAAATGATTTGGAGCCCTTCTGCCTGCAGAGCAGGGTTCCCCATTGTGCCCGGCTCCCGGCGTGCTCGGGGCAGGCTGCGCGAGGTGGCCGCTTTCCCAGCTGAAACCCGAAAAAAAGCAAACAATGGGTCAAGGCCGGCATTGTGCGAGCCCAGGCAGGCAGAAGGAGCGCAGCCCGGCATGGCCAAGTTCAAGGCTGGGCAGGGGGCCGGGCGCGCAGGGATGCTAATGGGGGCTGCGGAGGCACAGAGCAGGGGGGGTCGGGGGCTCTGCATGCCGTTATCCTGCGCTGGCGTGAGCACCCGAAAACCACCTCACTGAAAGGCAATGGGACTTGATTGCCCAGTGCAGCAAGGGGTGCTGGGGGCACTGGTGGTACTGGGAGGGATTTGGGTTGCTGGGAGGACTGGGGTTTCATTTTACTGTGGGGGATCAGTGTTACTTCCAGGGGAACTGATGTTACTGAGGGTGGATTGGTGCTGTCGAGGAGTTACAGGGGAACTGGTGTTACTGGTGGATATTATTGGGGGAACTGGTGCTATGGGGGGGATGCAAAGGGAGATGGTGGCGGAGTGCACGGTCCCGCTTGTGCAATGTGCATCCTTGAGGGGGGTGGGTGGCTGCATTTGGGAGCCCCACAGAGGACACAGCCTCTCTGGGTGTCACACATGGCTCTGGCCGATGCTCCAGGCCCAGGCGAGGACCCCCACACACCCCCCCATCTCTCCGCCGCTCCCCCCCCCCGGCGCAGCATATCTCCCCCCTCCCCGGATGAAGTGTGCGGAGACAGGCGGAGCGGCCCGTGGAAAAACACCATGGAGGGCCCGCACAAAGGGGGTTTTATTCAAATTTGTTTAGAGTTTAGCGGATTTGCATGAAAAATGTGTGAGAAAAGCCGGCTCCAATGACCTCATCCCCAGCTGCCATTAATGTTCAATTAAGTGCTGAATAGCAGCAAAGGGGGGACCGGCCGGGACGTGCAGAGAATCCAGGCTCGGGCGCAGACTGTGAGAACCGGGCGGCCCCCCCGGCCGTCTGGCCCCGGCCAGCCCCGACGGGGTACCCCCCCGCCGCCGCTCCCCCCCCCCCCCCGCCCGGGGAGGTGCGCTGAGCCCGTCGGCTCTCAGCCCGTCTGTGTTATCCCCCCGCATCACTCGCATCATCCTGAACTAAAGTGCCCCCTCCGCAAAGGTGGGTGTTTGGGGGGATAATGCCCCCTCTCTCCGCCACCGAGGCTGTTGTCACACCCCCCCCCCCCCCGCCCCCTCCCAGCAGCCCGGCTCGCCCGGCCCGGAGCCACTCTCCGCCTCGCAGACGGTGTCAAAGCCCAAGTTCAAGTCCACGCCGAGGGGCTCTGCCCCGGGATTCCCAGCTCCTTTCCATCCTCCGCCTTTTGTTCGCCTCTGACAATTGCTCTTTATTTCTTACACACCCCCAGCCTCCCCCCCCGCACCCACCCCCCTGCCCGCACTTGGCACCGTTTAGCTGCCTGCCTGCAAACTTAACAACCCCGGTTCTTGGTATAAGCACTCAAATTACCCTTCTTTCTACATATAAACACGGCCCGGGGTGTGCGGCTCTCCCCGGCCGCGGGGTCCCCCGCGGCGCAGCCCGGCTCCCCCGCACCGGCCCCGCTCGGGGAAAGTTTCTGCTGCGGGACACGGCGGGAGGAAACGAGCCGGATCCAGCACCCCCACTCTCCAGGGCTCCCCCGGGCCAGCGCTCAGGTAAGGGAATATCCCCCACACCCCCCCCCATTTGCTTTTGGGGGGCTGCCTCTGCCGCGGGGCGCGATGGCACGGCAGGTTTTGAGGGGGGTGGTGTGTGATGGGGGATGTCTCTCTGCAAGGGGTCCCTCAAAACCAGTCCTGCCCCGGGGCTGGAGCCCCGGGCCGGCATCCCCCGGGGGTGCGGACCCCCCCGCCGGCCGGGGTGCAGGGGGGACGCTGCCCGGCGGGGGCAGCCGAAGAGCCAGGGGAGGGGGCCTTCCCAAACCTGCCTCTGCCCCGGCCTGCCTCTCTCCGCCCCCCTCGGGAGGGGAACACCCACCCGGGAGCGGGCCAGGGGGCTGTGGGGGACCCCGGCGGACCGGCACCCCCGGGCCCGCTGCCCCCCGGGGCGGGGGGGACATGGGGGCTTCGGGGCAAAGCCCCCCGCCGGGGAGGCAGCGGCAGCTTCCCTGCTGGGGGCACACCTCCCGCTCCATAGGTGCGATGTATGGGATTGGGGCGGGCATGGGGTGCCCGTGGGGGGCTGGCTGATGCCCCAAATAAATCCCCTCCCGGTACCTGCGGCTGGGCAGTACTGGGATAAACTGGTCGGGGCAGGACGGGTCCGGGGCACCGCGCCTGCCCGGAGGCCTCGGGCACAAACTGGCAGCTTTTGTTTTTCGTTTGATTTTATTTTTTTCTAAGACAATTTCGGCTGAAGGAGAGGAAATACATCTTCCTCCCCCCGCGGTTAAAATAGAGATGAGGGACGGAGGGAGCGAAAACACCTTCACTGGGGAAGGGGACAAGATTTGGGAGAAGGCGGGGGCGCGGAGGGGGGAAGGGGAGGAATAAGAAGCTGAGAGGGGACGGGGTGGGATAGCGGGTGGGGAGGCAGGAGGGGCCCCCCCGAAGCCCGTCCCCAAGCGCAGAGCAGCGCAGCGAGGCGGGCGCCCTTCACCGGCGCCTCGGGGCGGGGCGGCCCGGGGACACCTCGGGGCGGGGGCGGGGGGGACCTGCCGCGGGTCCTGTGGTGTCACACCGCATCGCGTCACGCAGCGTCCTATAGTATGGAACGGCACCATAAATGCTAGCGTAAAATACAATACGTGTGGTGTTTATATATATATGTATATATATCGTATGGAGCGTATATAACACTGTATTGCACTACGGCCGTGCGCTGTCCCCGGGGTTGCCCGCTGGTCCCCACGCCCCTTGGGGGGGTTGCCCCGTGCCGTGCCCCCGCCGACGGTGCGTGGGCGTCGCCGTATCCCCGCGCAGGCAGGGGGGACGCGCTCCGCTCCCCAAAAACCCTGCACTCCAATGGGCGTGTTTGAAAATAGCGGTGTGGGCGCACCTCGGGGCGGTGGGAGAGGCTTCTTCGTTATCGATTCTTCTTTATTATTATTATTATTAATAATAATAATAATTGTATTATTGTTGTTATTATTATTGTTATTATTATTATTATTAATTTTTGGTAGCTATTTGAAAAAGCCGCACCGGTGCCTCCAATATCCATCCCGTCCCTGGGCCCACATGCGTGATTTCAGCCACACGGCTGGTTTCTCCCCACTAGTGCCCGTGGACACCCCTCAGCCGAGGAACAGAGGGCCCCCCTGGGCCGCCCCCCCGCGGTTCTGCGCCCACTGGGGACAACGCGCGGTGCTGGCGGAACCACAGCGGTCATGAGTGGCCCAGGTCTCAGCGACCGGGCCAGTGTCGGAGCCCCTCGGAAGGAGGGAAGAGACTTTTCCCCCCGGTCGGTGGGAAGTCAGGCATTCCCCCCCAGCTGTGGAAACGGCGAGCATTTGGCTCTGGGCGTGGAAGGCGGGATGGAGTGGGGGAGAAGGAGGAATCGAGGGTGGAAAAAGAGGGATGGAGGTGAAAAAGGGATGGAGAGGGAGAAGGAGAGTTGGAGAAGAGGATGGAGGGATGGAAGGGTAGAAAAGCAGGGATGAAGGTGGGAGAAAGAAGGGTGGAGGGGGAGAAGGAAGAATGTGGGGTGGAAAAGGAGGGATGGAGGGGGAAGTAGGAGGGGTGTAAGGTGAAAAAGGAGGGATGGAGGGTGGGAAAGGAGGGATGGAGGGGGAGAAGAAAGAACGTAGAGTGGAGAAGGAGGTATGGAGGGTGAAAAAGGAGGGATGGAGGGGGAGAAGAAAGAATGTAGGGTGGAGAAGGAGGGATGGAGGGGGAGAAGAAAGAATGTAGGGTGGAGAAGGAGGGATAGAGGGGGAGGATGGATGGAGGGTGGAGATAGAGGGGGAGAGAAAGAATGTAGGGTGGAAAAGGAGGGATGGAGGGTGGAGAAGAAGGGATGGTGGGGGAGAAAGAGGGAGGGGGGAAGGGTGCCGCACCTCCGATTGGCTGCTTAAGCACAAAATCCGGCGCTGGGTTTGAGGGGAGGGGGCGCGGGTGGGCCGGGGGCTGCTGGGGGGCAGAGGTGGGGGTGATCGGGCGGTTCGCAGGGTCCCCCCCCGGCAGCCATTTTGTGGCAGTGCCTGCCGTCGTGCCAGGGCTGGGCGGTGGGGCTGGAGGTACTCCCTGCCCTCCCCGGCCCGGCGGGGCGGTGAGGGGCGCGGGGGGGAGGGTGGGCCTCCATGCCACGGTGGGAAACGTATTACCTCGCCCGCCACGCTTGCCCATTGACAGAGATAAACATGCAAATGAGTCGCTTTGCATGTCATTAGCATACAGGCAGATTGGGGGGGGAGGGGCCGCCTGTGTGCGCACTGCAGCGTGCTTTAATGCAACACCCAAACAGCCATTGCTGGTGTCTCCCGCCAGCGGCACCTGCGGCTCCCCGGCCCCCCCGCCGCGGGCAGCGGGACCCCCATCACCCCCCCCTGCACCCCCCCGGCCCGCGGAGCCGCCCGCGGGTCTCCCCCGCCAGGTCCCCGGCTCGTCCAGCCCGGCCCGGGGCTGCAGGGCACGGGGACACGCAGGGATAAATAAAGCCAAACCTCGGGCAGCGCTATTTTGGGGCTATTTCTGCGTTTTCACCTATTTCTGTGTTCTTTCACCTTGTGCAGGGGAAGGGAGCGGGCGGGGGGGGTGCCTTATCGTTCAGCCGCCGCCTCTTGCAGCCCCGCTCCGCCGCCGCCTTTAATTGCGTGGGGTGGGTGGAGTGGGGAAAGGGGGCGAGAAAGCGGGAGGATTTGGGGAGGGGAGGTGCGGGGGGGAAGGGAGGACGGCCTGGGCCGTGCGTATATGGGACCTGCGTGTGTCCCCCGCACACGCCTGTGCGTACACGAATGGGGTGTCCCCGCACACACCGGCTGTACCCGCTCCCCGAGCACCCGTGCGGTGCATCCCGCCGTGGGGGAAACACGGCACCCACGGCCGGGGGTGTGCGGGAAAGGCCGCCCCACCACCACCCGCAGTTGAGACGGGGGGACCCCCCCCGGCCGGGCTTCCCCTCTGTACCGGCCGCCGTGCGGTGCGGGGGGGGTCCGCGGGGGGCCCTGCCATCACCCCCCTGGGTTTTCGTTGAAGGGGGAACAGCTTCTCCCGTCCCTGCGAGAAACGCGGGCGAAACAGCCCGCAACGGGCCGCGGGGCGAGGAAAAAGCATCCGGGGGGGGAAACAACACCCCGCGGGTGCGGGGAGGGGGGCACTTCCCGGGCACCTTCTCCCCCACAGAATCCCCCCCAAGGCTGCGGTGAGGCGGGGGAAGCGCCCGGCCAGCCCCAGGTGCGGGGCCGGGTGCGGGCCCCGGCGTCCCCTCAGAGGCCGCCCCGCAGCCCGGGGGGACCTGCTGGGGAACGAGCCCCACCCCCATTTAGGGGGCCCTCGGGGGGGAAATCACCCCCTTTTCGTGCCTCCCCTGAGCCGCGGCACAACCCTGCGTCCTACACCTACACCAGCAGCAGGTCCCTGCTCTTGCAAAAAAACCCGGTTTTTATTCCTGTAGATAAACACGATTTTTATTCTTGCAAAGAAAACCACTTTTAATTTTTGCAAATAAACACGAATATTATTTTTTTTTCCCCTTGCTAATAAACCCAATTTTTATTCTAGCAAAGAAACCCGCTTTTCTCCGCCTCGGCGGTTTATTTCTCGGCGGGGAGAAGGCGCCGGGGCCGGACCGGGCGTTATTTTGGGGAGAGAAACCCAAAGTCTGGCGGGCGTTCAGAAATAAAATCGCGCCGGTTCATCTCCGTGTCCCACCGCAGGGGAGATAAAAGCGCCGGCGAATTTGTTTTCCAAAACAATTTTTAAAACCTCGCGTGTATTTTTTTCCCCGTATTTCCTCGGGAGAGCGAAAATTCACGAAGCGACCGCGTAATGAATTCTTTCTGCTGAAAATTCCTCCCAAATCCAGTCAATAGATTATTATTATTATTATTATTATTACAAATAATGCCGCCTCTTTTCTCAGCGACTCAATATACAATTGGAAATTAGAAACACCGTTGTTTTGTTAGTTTGGTTTTTTTTATGTGTGTGGTGGGTTGGTTTTTTTTGTGGGTTTTTTTGTGGCTTTTTTGTTGTTGGGTTTTTTTTGTTTTGGTTTGGTTTTTTTGTTGGATTTTGGTTTTTTTTTAAAGGTACCTGAAATATAATTTTCTTAACCTTACGCAGCCCTTCAGAACAGCCCGCTGAGTAAAATCCGGAGGTTCTGCCTTTTAAAACGACAAAAGTGTTAGGTGAAGGCTGCGGGAGAAGCACCGTGGTACGGACAACGCCGAGCGGGGATGAATCTGTCCGGCGTGTGCCACTTAACGGGAATCACCCTTTTAATTTCAGTCTCGAGTGAGAAAATTCAGGGAGTCGGAAAAAGAGATTTATGGAGACCCCGAGACCTGCAGCCACCGGGGAGACCCCGGCCCCGGCCCGCACCAGCCGCCGGCCCTGCTCTCCTTCCCTCCGTGCCCGATTCCTGCGGGCGGCCCGTGGGATGGGGACGGCGGGGACAGCCCTGGGCTGCAGGACAAAGTTTGCAGCGCTCGGCACAATTACTGCAAGGGCCATGTGGGGCGCAGGATTCGGCCCGGCTCTGCGGAGCCGGTGCCGGTCTTTGGGTGCGAGGCTGGTACCGCCTTGTCCCGCCGGCCCCGGGCACGTCCGGCACCGGGAGCGCCTCCGGCTCCGGCTTCGGGGCCAGCAGCAGACGAGGAGGAGGAGGGGGAAGCGGCGGTTAACGAAAGAGGGCTGTATTTCTGGCAGCAAGGTCACCTCTTTGTCGCTGGGACCGGGCAGGGCGACCCCGGTACTTTGCCACCCCGTTTCGCCGTCGGGGCACGGCGGGGGGTACGCACCGTCCCCAGAACCGGGAGCAGCCCCGCATGCCAGCGAGGGCGGCGGAGCCCGCCCGAGCTGCTCGATATTCATTAAAACAGCCCCTCGGCTGCATTTTCGTCCCCTGTACACGGTTTCCCCGCACAAGGGATTGCGTTTGCGTCGGGGTGGGCTCCGACCCGCTGCCAAACGGTGGCCCGCGCCCTCAGCACGGCCCCGCGGCTCGGCGGCCCCTGCGGGGTTGATCTTAACCCGGTAGCAGAGGGAAAAGGGGGAAAGGGGTCAGGATCGGTCCCTCCCGGGGAGGACCCCCCCGCCTCGGCGCGGCGGGACGTGGCAGGGGACGCGCGGGGACCCGACGGAGCCGCGCCCCGACGGCGGCCCCACCCTTGTCCAGGGTCCTGAAACCGACAGCGGCCGCGACGGGGCGGGGCCCGGGCGGGAGGGAGTGAGGCGGGAGCCCGCGGGGTGCGAGGGGAGACCCTCTGGGGAGTGGGAGGGACCCCTGGTTTTGTGGAGGGACACCTAGGTTTGGGAAGGAACCCCTCGGGGTGCAGGAAAGACCCCTCGGGTGCGGGTGGGACCCTTCGGGATGCAGGAGGGACCCCTCGGAGTGTAGAAGGGACCCCTCGGGTGCGGAGAGGGACCCGTCGGGATGCAGGAGGGACCCCTCGGAGTGTAGGAGGGACCCCTCGGGTGCGGAGAGGGACCCGTCGGGATGCGGAGCGGGAGCCGGCCATCCCGCCGTTGGGTTCGGATGGCGACGAGACGGGGCGGCAGCTGTAAGGGCCGGCGAGCGGCCCCGACGGCGCGTTTCCATGCGCTATTCTTCCCCGATTTACTGCTTGTCACCGGCAGCTCAATGGGGGTCCCCCCCTCTCCGGGACCTTCGCTGCTTTCCACTCCCCCCCACCCCCCTCCCGCCCCCACCGGCCCCGGGGCCGCGCAGAGACGCTCCCACCCCCTTCCCCCCCTCCCCCCCCCGGCACACCGCGCTGCCCGGCGTCCCGCATCCCTGTGCGGCTCCGGGGAAGTTCAAGAAGTTGGCTGGCCCCGCTCCCCTGCTAGCAGAGCCAGCCCAAACACCAGCGCCTGCCGCGGAATATTTCACCATGGAGGAGAGGGAAAGTCGGGGGGGGGGGGAGACATCTTAAATTCCGCCCCCCCCCCCCCCAACCCCTCGGGCTCTAATCTCCCATGCATCGTTACAACTGTCCGCAATGAGGCGGGGGAGGCCGGGCTGCAATTAGCTATAGAGCCGCTCGCCTTGCAAACAGAGGGGCTCGGATTATTGCAAATTCATTTCTATTTTCCAGGCCAGCGCTTGTATTCTCTGTTAGCATAAGAATAGAGCCAGGCCCTGTGAACTCCTCCGACCTACTGACCCCTCTCCCCAGAAATGAATAGCAGCACTTTCCGTCCCCCCCCCTCGCCAGCCTCTCCAGCAGACTCGAGCCACGGCCTAAATTCCTAATCAGGGTAATTTAATATATCTTAAGCCCCTGGCTGCTTTATTTTCCCTCCTTTTTTTTAGTTTGTTTTAGGCATTCACTGGCTCTCACCCCGTCATTAGAGATCCTTATTTGACGGATATAAGAAGCTGTTATGAGACTACAAGTCTCTTTTTATCTTCTAAATAAGCTGTGCTTCCCCGTAATTAGAATGGTGTTCCCAGCCTTTGAGGCCTTTCAGGGCCGCCTAACAAAAAACTTGCAGGAGATGAATAATCCCGAAGTACAAACTCCCCGGCCCAAGCAAAGAGCCGGGACAGAAAGCTGCGCCGGGCGGGGGAGAGCCGGGGGAAGGGAGGGGGAGAGCGGCGGGGGCACCCACGCGTGGGCCGTGTGGCCTTGTCCGCACCCCCCCACCCCCCCCGCCCGGGGTGCTGGAGTTTCGGTGGGGTCGGGGCAAAGCCTCGCCACGTTTGGGGCTCTGCTCCGCGCACCTCCACCCCCCTGCGAGGGCTTCGCGCCCCCCTCCCCCTCGTGACCTCCTGCGCAGCGTGGACCACCCCCCCCCCCCGGCACCCCCGTCGCCTGGCGCTGCCCCAGCCCTTCCCTCCGTGGGTGTCACCCCCTCCCCACACCGGGGGATGCGGCCCCAGTGTGCCCGACGGGATGGGGGGGTGTCGGGGGAACGGGGGTGGGGGGTGTCCCGTATGGCCCCACGTGCGCCTGGAGCCGTCGAGGGGATCCCGCCGGGGGTCAGTGCGGGCTGACGACATGCGGCCGGGTCTTGCGGATTGGCTGGCAGGGGAGTTGGGCTTGATGACGTCACGGCTGCTCGACGGGGCTCCCCCCCTTCCCCCCGTGTCTCCCCCCTCCCCCCCACCGGGCGCTGCTCTGCCTGCCAGGGCGGGGGGGACGCCACGGTGATGGGCGCAGCCTTCTCTTCCCGGTGCGTGTCCCTGCGGAGCGGCTGCCCCCGATATTTCGGGAGAACATCGTGTCTATATACATAGATATACATAGATATATAAAATAGATGTGGAAATGCGGGGAAAGTGGCTTTGGGATAATTAGCCTTCTTGATGTGGTTGGAGAGTTATCTAATCCAGAGGAGCCTAAAGGCATCATTACGGAGACAATATTTCAGGAAATCCAATTCATTGGAGCAAAAATATGACATTCATTTTGCTGGTTATGTTATTACAAATATCCTTCAAAGCCGACATTTCACGCCTTCACCCCCCCTTAAAAAAAATGAAATAAAATAAAATAAAATGACCAAACTAAAAGCCCCAAAGCTACGGACTGGGAAGGGGAGGATGAGTGCGGCGCAGAGGGATCGCCCCTCGCCTCCAGGACCCGGGTGCAGGGGGCTGGATGGAAGAGCGGGGGTCCTTGATGGTGGAGGGAGCACCCGGGGGGGGCAAACGGCTGGAGGAGGGGGGGGGTCAGACAGAAACACCGACAATCGCCCGGCCCCAGCGCTGTGGCTGGAGGAAGCTGCTTCACGCTCGGCTTGCGAGGGGCTGCGCGGTATTTTCAGCTGTTCCGCGGAGGAATTGCGGTGCGAGCGGCAGTCGGTGGCGGGCAGCGGACGTGGGGGGGGGCTCTGCCTCTCCCGCAGGATCTCGAAGACGAGCGGTTCCCGTGCGGCGCGGCATAAAACCGCAGCCCCGGCGGGCAGGGCTTCCCCGCCGCTTCAAGTGCAAGTGCCACTGGTGATACTGGTGCTACTGGTGCCCGGCGGGGAGCAGCTGGGCGGGAGATGCTCTGCCGGGGTTTCCCTGCCCGGATCACGCCCTTTCTACCTCTTTTATTTGGGGACGGGGGGGGGGTGTGTGCGGGGCCGCAGCCCGTGGCGGGGTGGGGGGGACCCGGTCTCTCCCGGCGCCCAGGCTCGCCGGAGCAGCATCTCCCCAAACCCACTTCAACGAAATCCACTCCCGGGAGCGCCCCTCGCCTTTCCCCCTCGCTGCTCCCCGCCGGGCAGCCCCCCCTCTTCACGCCGGGGCCCGGACACGCGTGGGCCTCCCCCGCCGTACTGTGCCCCGCGCGTTTTTTTTGCAGAGACAGGCAAAAAGGGGAGGGAAAAAGGTGTTTCCCGGTCCTGGACGGCAGGGTCTGCGGGAAAGCCGAACCCCCCCGGGCCCGACATCGGCCTCCCGGGCTCGGCGTGGCTCCGGCCGGGGCTGGAGCTCGTCCCGAAGGGGCGGCGGCGAATGTCGCTCCCAAACCGCGCCCAGCCCAGCTCCTCCAGCTGCCGCCACGTCCCCGCTCCAGCTCACAGCCTGGTTGTTTTGTTTAATTAAACTCAATGTCAGTGTTAATTTTCCGCCTGGCCGGGCAGCCCTGCCTTTGCCGGAGCCGGCGTGTTGGTTACAGATGTCAACGCGCCCCGTCGGGGCTGCGCCGAGCCCGTGGAGACGGCGCCGCGCCGGCCACACGTGTCCGCGGCCGCGGGCGGCTCGCTGGGGCCGTGGGCTGCGGGGCCGGGGAGGGCCGAGGCCGGGCTTCCTCTGTAAAGCCCCCTCCTTTCCGTCCAAGATTCGGTCCTGCGTGGGCGAGCAGGGTGGGCAAGCGCCGTGGGGATGGATGTGCGTCGTGTAAAGCGCTGTCCCTGCGCGTCTCGCATGGATTTCCCCAGAGACCCGGGGTAATTGGTGAGACCCCTCCCGGAGGGGTGGGGGCGAGCCGCCGGGAAACCTGGAGGTGCATTTTGGGAGGGAGGAGGTCCTGCGCGGTGCTTTAGGAGAGGTCCCCTCCCGCGGTGCATCCCTGGCTCTGGGCGTCAGAGACGCTCCGGGGATGAGCAGAGGACCCCGGGGCACCCCCAAACCTACGGCAGCTCCGGGGATGAGCCACCCCCTCCCCAGAGTGTCCCAGCCCAGGACGCAGTGGCAGGGAGAGGTGTGCTCCCTTGCCTGTTCTCGCCCGGTGTCCTGCAGAATCCCCAGCCCCAGCGGGCTCCCATCCCTTCCAGCAGCCGGTTGCCTCTCTGCTCTTAATTTCCCAATTACTTTTCCAACCCCTCCAAACTTTTGGTCCCTGCAGCCCCCCACGTGGCTGCCAAAGCAGCTCCTTGTGCCGAGCATTCAGCTGGCACGTCCGGTGCCCTCTGCCTCTGCTGCTGAGACAAGCAGTGAGTAGTCAGCGCCCATTCACCTTCTCCCTGCCATTCATGCTCTCACAACCCTCTCTCTTCTCCTCCTTAGTCCTCTCTTTTTGCTAGTTTATGTAATCCCACCGCAGCTGGCAGCTATTGCACGTCTCCAGCCTGGTTCCTCATCCTTCCCTGCCGCCTCCCTGGCTCCGCGAGATACCCCCAGCGAGGCAGGGACCCATGTGGCACAGGGTGAGACAGTCCCTGCCCTCTCACCCATCCCTGCCCTCTCCTCTGGTCTCTCATGAGCCATTTCTGACTCGCTGTGCACCTCTTGCCCCCTGCCAGTGACGGAGCCAGTCTTTCCAAAGTCACATCCATGGCTCGGAGCGCTTTTCCTTGCTGGATGTAGCTGTTTCACTGCCGTGTAGGCAACGGACCTGTTTTCTCTGTGCTGAAAACTGAATTCCTCCCTCATTTTAAATTCATCAGCACAGGGAGACCCTTCCATATCCCTCTATATGGTGCCAGGTTTTATCGTGCTGGAGCTGATACCTCCCTCCTCCCCGGCACTTCCGAAGGCCCACGCCCCTGCCCGCCGCGGGGGCTCCGGCACTGACCCCTCCGCACTGGGAACCCCCCGGGTTTGTTACGCCACCTTTTCTCCTAACTTTTCACCGGTTATTCATTTCCCAGCTGCTTTTCAAACTTCCCTTCTCGGCAACAGGCTCAGCCTTATTTACCAAACAATCAGGTTTATTGCTGTTTCTCCCCATTCTTTGTTACCATTTCTATCTGTTTTCCCCATTAAATTCAGGACGTTGTGATTTTCCGGACCCCCCATAGAGTCCTTTTGGGGAAGTTGGCTATCCTCCATTCCTATTTACAAAGCCCGATTCACACAGAAGGCTAAACTCCAGCTACTGAAATAGCCATTTCATATTTAAGTTCTTCTAAAAGCCTTGCCTGATTCCTGGCTTTTCTCACTACTTGTTTCTGCGCACTCAACCGAGCTGTTTCGCAACCTCTCTGGAAGTCAGGCCATCCAGTCCCCCGGAAAGAAAGCTGCTTTTGGGGGGATTTCTTTACGATCATGTTAACCATCTTCAGTGTAGGGGATTCATCCCATTTTCTTCTTCCTCCATTTTCTTCTCCTGCAGATGCTGAGCCCCCGGACATCCACCTCTGGTGCTTTTTCTTTTGTTTGTTGTCAGCGAATCATTCCTGAAAGTTCCCTTCGTCCTGCTTTGTTGTTTTATATCGATGTTGGGGAGTTCACCTTGGAGGGGAGCTGGGGATGGGATCTGGGGGCTATAGGAGGCGGTCACAGCTCTGACACAGGTGACCAATATAAAGCAGCCACCATACGCCTACCCCATCCTGACAGGGGGGATTTATTCCTACCACCGATCCCTAAAACTCCCCCAAACAGATCTCTGGCCTTTGGGTGTTGCCAGGGTCCAAGGACCACCATCCCAGCCCCTTTCCCAAGGCAGGCATCACATCCCAAGGAGGCAGAGGCCGGATGATGGTGGGCCAAGGGCAGGAGAGCCCGGGGGCATGGCAGAGCCGGCCAGCACCGATCCCCGAGGCGAGCCAGCCCCTTGGCACGCGTCCACCCCCCCCAGCTTCGATGGAGGTGCAGGTGTGAAGGTGATAGAAAAGGAAAACGGGCCCTGCCTTATTGAAGCCGCTCGTAAACAAAGCCACTTGAGTGGAGAGGATTCAAAGAGCCCAACAGCCGCAGGAAACTATAATTACGTTTAAATATTGTTAGCATCATTATCTTTTATCCGCCATCAGATTAAAACAATTATGGCATTTTCAGGAATCGTCCTGGCATTCTCTTGACCGGCGTTATCTGTCAGGCAGGAAATGTGATTTTCGCTTGGAGAGGCGCCAGCCGCCGCGCGGCTGGTCCCACAGCCCCCGTGATGCTCCGGTCCGGGGAGAAGCCAGCAGCTGGGGTGAATTCCCATTTTACGGAGAAATCTGCATTCATCCCACTCCCTATGGTCGGGCATCAGTCGCTCCTTCGTCCCCATCTTTGCTCTGAGTTTCTACCCGTTGGTTTCGGGGTTACCTGGCCTGGCGGTGGCAGGGGGAGGTGGAGGAGGGGGACACCGTCCCGTGCCATCACCTCTGCCGGTGGCTGTGGCAGTGCACCGGAGCGGGTGGGCTTGGCAAACACGGCTCCGTGCCTGAAAGCCGTGGTGAGCAATTTACCCGAGGAACTCATTTCAGGAGATCTAGTCTAAGTTAATTAAAGATGGCTGGCTGGGGTCATCGCCTTGGCAACAATTAAGGGCAGGAAAGACGCTTCATTAGTAATAGTTTTTAACAAAAACCATAATTTTTCATATCAAGACAATCCCTGGCACACGAGGTGGGGGGGAGAAGGATGCTTTCTTTCTGGCTTTCTCTCTTTCTTTTCTGTCTTGCGGGTTAGCCCACGGGGCAGGGCCGGGAGATGGGAAAACAGGATTGAAAGGAAAAGCCCCTTTGTGGATCCGGAGGCTGGCGAGGGTCCGGTGCCCGGGCAGCAGCACTGGAGCTGGCAGGGAAGGGGCCACGTGGATAACGGGGGTTATTCCTGGAGGGCAGCGGGTGGGATCCGGCTTCTCGGGAAGGGGAGAAGAAGCCAAGAACTGGCTGTTGCCACGGCGCAGGGGCTGTCCGCACATCCTGGGCTTGGAGACACGGCCCAGGGAGCATCCTGCCAGGCTGCCACCCCCAGCCACCGGCAACGGGGGTATTCCTCCAGCTGTGCCTTTGTTTTTTAATTTCCCCCCTTGTAAATCCAGAAATCTTAATGACGCTGCTTACTAATGCCAGGCTGGGCAGAGTAGCTTTATTTTCTACTTAATTAACTGTCATCCTGTGATTGATCAATTAATGATGGAGCCATCATGGTAATGCTCCGGCAGCCGGTGCGCCGAGGCCAGGCCGAGTCATGCGCTTGCCTTCCCACTCCTACCTGCTCCGGCGCCCCGGCATGCTCCCCCCAGCACCGAGGCTGTGCCGACTACTCTCCTGACAGCAAAGGACAACGTGACGGATGGAAAATCCCTTCCTCCCAGGAAATTTGGCCATTTTACAGGGAAGCTGTGGGAGGGACTGGGGACCAGGGACTGGGAGTAATGCTCCTGCCCTGGCATCCCTGCCCAGTGGCTGGGGGCTGTGGAGAGGGACACTTCCCTGCTGGACACGGCACTCACTGCTGCGTTAAGCTCTAGCCCAAGTATTTCTGCTGTTTTCCCCCCTCCCGGTGACATTTTGACTTGGCAGAAAGGCCGAGGCTGATGTTGCCCATCAGGGTGATGCTCTCACTGCTGACCCGAAGGGGTCAGGGCTCAGCAGAGCCGGCAGCTCCGACGGAGTGGCTCTGCCCACAGCCTCCTCCTCCTCCTCCAAACTTGCACACATGGCTCAAACGGGAGGGATAAATATAAACTCCATTCAGATATCCATAGAAACAGAGCTGGAGATGGAAGACCCCATGGAGTTAAAAACCTTCCTCCTCCTTCCCACACGCTGCTATTCCCAGTATTGTTCCAGACCGTTTCATAAAACCAGTAGAGTTGGGCAGGGATCAAGAGGAATGACCAGTAAGGTGTTGCCAGGAAAATCCCAGAGTGGGGGAAACACTCTTTCTGCTGAATAATTTATCTGTTATCATAAAATAAAATAAAAATTAATTGGGATTGCGTTTAAGAAGGGGTGAGTCTCCGCTTGGTGTGGCGGGGCGTGCCGGCACACACGTGCACAGGGCTGAAAAGGGATGCAGCGCGACTCCGGCGCGGAAGCGGTGTAAGTCCTGTCGCTTAATTACTGTTTCCTTTCTGCGCCGTGAAAAGCGCCGAGATAGAGATTTGATGTACCGCAAAGCGTCTGGCATCTTGTCACGCACCAGCCCCTTTTCCAGCATTCGACGGCTGGTGAATACACACACACACCCCCCCCACGCACCCCCAGATGTATACCTGCACCTACAACATCACCGCCTGTTTATCTACGGATCGGTCCAAACGATAACGTGTTTATTCAGAAAACTCCGCCGGCTGGTAAAAAAGAAGCCGAATTGGTACCAAAGGGAAGCAGCCGCTTCTCGGGGCTGCGTGTGCGGCTCTGCCTCCCCACCGGCTCCAGATTGAGTTGTTTGTCTCCTTACATCCCTGCACACACATCCACACCCACGCACAAGACACATATATAATCCCGTGCGTACAGGCAGGAGAAAACCTTATATAGTATTATAAACAGAATGCTATTTTTTGAATTAAAGCTTAAAACCGTTCCTCGGAGGTGACACACGCAACACGTTCAAGCCCAAGAATAGGTTTGGAAGCAGCTCTGGAAAATATCAATAATCACCAGCGTTTCCTTACATCCCAAACCCAATCCGACATAATTTCTGCTGTCAGTAATGCATGTTTACGGGGAGAAGACACCCGAGGAGGCCCATGCCTCCAGCCCTGCCTCCCCTTAGGGATGAGGCTTCTGCATCTCCCTGGGGTGGGGGAAAGATTTATTTCCCCCATCCTCATGGCAAGGAAACTGTTTGCTGAAATAACCCCCCTGGGTGTTTTCTGGGTGAGGAACGGAGCCTTTTCTCCGCCTGCTGGGTGCCTGGAGGTGCGTGGTGTTGTTAGGTGTGATGTGTCAGGGATGCTCAGGCTTGTGCCGGCTGCCGAGCTCCCGTGTGTCGTGGCCAAGCGGAAACCAAAAGCAAGCTGGCGTTTGGGTGGCAAGGAGGTTTTTGCAGTGTGCGACGGCGGGAGGCAAAGTGGGGAGCGGGTGGCAAAGCAAATCCCCCCCCCCATAGTCATACAGGAAGGAGCAGGGAGCTGGAAAAAATTGTGAATGTATTTGGAAAAGTAATGGCTGAGCATCCTCAGCATCTTCCCGGCTCCTCTCCCCGCCGGCTGCATCCATAGCCTGGCCGAGGCGGCGGGAGCTTGGCGGGTTCTGGGGGGGCTTTTGTAGGGCTGACCATGGGGAGGAGAAGGAGGAGAGGCCACGGGGGAGGCGGGCTGGCCACTCGCCCGCCGCACAAAGGGGCCCGGGCCGGCGGTGCCCGGCGTGCCCTGACCCCACGCGGGGCAGCTGGGAGGGCACAACCACATTGTGGCCGGCTCATAAAGATGCTCCGAGACAGAGCTGGAGCCATTTAAAACCAATTAATAAGCTGTAAACTGCCCCGGCCCTCGCTGTTCATTAGGCAACCACAAAGAAACTTTATTTTAGAGTTGCAAGTCCTTTTTTTTTTTTTTTTTTTCAGAGAGAAACTTTTTAAATATGTAATTGGCTCTGGGAACCAGGACCCAAAGGGGTTGCAAAAGCAAGGGAAGCAATTGCCTTAATCAGTCCAAGATCTCTGATTTATTTATGTATTTATTTCGATTTCAAAGCAGTGCTGCTCATCATATCAGGGCCTTTAGAAGCACAATTATTCTCTCGACAGAAGAGCTAACCTAGGCTGCGATTATTTGCCTTTCTGAAAGGCGGCGGTTCCTCGCGTCAGCCGTCCTCCCCACGATCGCGCTCCCGCTCCTGCATCTCTCCGAGCGATTTTAGCATCCGAGAAACATCCCCCCCAGCCTTCCCATAGCCACAGCCCGCCTGAACACCCAGCCTTTCTGCCGAGCTTCCCAGCTTCAAAGAGCAGGGCGAGCATTCGCTAAATATGTGTTTCTTTATTCCCGTTCTTTGGCTGCTTTTCAAGCGGCGGTCGAGAAACGTGCTCGCATCCCGACGGCCTGCAAAAGGCACCCGAGGTCACAGGTGGAAGGAGCTGGGCAGTCTCAGCTCCGCGTGGGTTTTGGATCACGGAGGTTCGCTTTTATTTCAGCCCCGAGAAATGTTTTATTCCCAACTTGTGTCTGGGTTGGAGGGGGATCGGGGTGACATTTGGAGGCGATGCTCTACCGGCCTGCGGAGGCAGAGGGTGTTCCAGCGGTGGAAGGGAATGAGACGAAAGGCAGGAAAAGAGGGAGCCGTGTTTTAAAAAGAAACCTCCTTGCAACTGCGGCGGGATGCCCGGGGTTGGGGCGATGCCCCGGCTGAGCACACCAGGGACACCCATCCAGGGCAGGTCGGGGCTTGGGGTGGGCAGCGTTGGTACCCGCAAGGTCAAGGGGGCAGCAAATCCGCGGGGCTGGGATGGATCCTGCCGCTGTTTTCCCCACCAGCTGCGAATTTTGCCCCCGTAAAGGGACAAAACCCCTCTGCAGTGACAGCCCCCCCAAGCATCCCCATCCCGGGGGGCTCGGCCACCGCGTCCCCAGGGGGTCCCCCCCGCAGCCGGCAGCGATGCCACGCCGCATCCCCGACCCCACCGTGGGGCTCCTCCACGGCGGCACCGTCCACCCGTGGGCTTGCGAGAAATCCTCGCGTGTTGTGTGTGTGTGTGTGTGTGTGTGTGTGTCCCACCCCGTCCCCGCAATGCATATTTTGCGAAGGTTTAATTGGCTGCAATTATTAACTAGCACGGACACTGGAAACCTGCCAGTCAGGGAAATAATGAACCGTTTTAATACAAATTCAGCCCGTAAACAAACGCGGCTGCCAGAGTCGTTGTGGCCGCCCGGCGCTGGGAGAGGCAGAGCAGATTAGCGGGGAGACCTGGGGCAGCACCATTGTCCCCCCGGCACTGGGCGAGGGTCCGTGTCCCCACGGCCACCCCATGTCCCTGTGGGAAAGGCCTTGCCTTTCCCCAGGGGCTCTCGCACGGGACAGTAACGCCACCCCCAAATAGCATCCCCAATAAAGGAGCGGGAGCCAAATCCGTGTAGATGTAAGATGTAGGTTTGGGCTTTGGTGTGGTTTTGGGGGGGATGCGTGGCAGGGGAGGGGTGGCAGCGAGGATGAGCTGGGGAGGGGGGGTGGGTGCAAGGGGTGCCCGGGGCTGGGCATCCTTGCTCCCCGCCTCGCCCTGCATCCCTCCCTGGTCCCGCGAGCCCACCCGGGGCCCTGGCACCTCCACCCCGACACAAACGCGCTGTCCCTCAGCAGAGATCTCCTTTGTCTGCCAACGAGAAAAGTATCTCCCATGCCAGCACCCCCCCAAAAAGGAGTTTTAAGGGCATCAGGCAAACTCCCTCCTGTGCCCTCTGCAGGCAGGGGGGCAAGATGCTGCAGCCCCAGAGCATCCCCGGGGGCACTGGCATCCCCTGGCACCCCCCGGCACCCCCCTGGTACCCAGGGCAAAAAGGCTCCCCCCCACCCGGCCCAGCCCCGGCAAAAGATATCTGCAGGACCCAGACTTGAAATCTTCCACCCAGGGAAATATTTCTGCCGAGGTGTGGAGAGACTGCTTTTGGTTTATTCTAAAACGGGCTACATTTTTATATGTTATTTTTTAATTTTCTCTCCTTTTCTTTTTTTTTTTTTTTTTTTTTAAATAGTAAAATGGGCTGGTGGTTCTTTTAACTTTCAGTAATTTGTGGAAATTAAAAAAAAAAAAAAAAAAAGAAAAAATCATTTGCAACGCGACCCAGATTTTAATGGCACTCTGAAATGGATGTCTCCGGGCTTTGCTTTATTAATTTTTTTTTTGTTTTGGATGAACTCATTCCCTGAATGGTGAAAAATCTCTCAAATCTGGATCATGAAAGTGTCCTGAATTGTTTTCCTGATTTTTTTAAAATACTCCTGGCAAATTAATTGTTCTGTATCTGGATGGAGATTAAAATCATCTTCATCTTGCACGTAACTCACAGGAGCATTTTACCATTAGAAAATAAAGCAAAATTTTATAAACCAGAGAGATTTAAAATATATAAATTAGTAAAAAGGTGGAATCCCCTCTTTCCTCAGGGTCATGTGTGTAAAAAGGCATTTTTACATCTTGTCTGGGCTGAGACCATTGCAGCCTGCCTTCAGAAGGGGTTCCTTCCCTTGAATTAAGCACCAAGGTGGTAAAGATACCGTATTTACAAGCCAAAAAATAAAGCAGGCACAATTTATTAAACAGCTACAATGTGACAATAAATAATTTTAATGTCAATCAAAATCGGATTATTGTCACTGAAATTTGGATTGAAAAGATAAAAGACTGAAAGGGAGAATTGAAATCCAATCCCGGAGGTGATTCCAATATCTTTGTTCCTCGCGATAAATATTTTGGGTGAGAGTTTAAACCAGCTAATTCTTCATTTGGGTGAAAAAAGGTTGAGTGGGGTAGGCTTTTAAGAAATGTACTAAGAAAATATATTCATGCTTGGAATTGGTGAGAAGAGCTTTTTTTTGTATGTGTGTGAAAGCAAGAGAGAAAACAATTTTATTTTATTTTATTTTTTGAAAGCTGCTTGGCTGTTCATTTTCTCTTCAGTGTCACGCAGCAGCAGGAGAGGGATGCTTCTCCCCACCCGGCCAATATTCACCCTCCTTCCTCCCACCTTAGGAAAACCCAAACTCAGCCTCCCCGGGATGCGTCGGCCGCAGCTGCCCGTGCTTCGGGACGGGAGCTTATCGGCGCAGCCAAAATTCAAACGCCCGGGGAGCCCCAGCTGCCGCGGGGCTGCTCCGCTCCCGGCCCCAGCTCCCCCCACCCGCCGCCCCGGGGCCTTGGGGGCGAGGGGCCCCTCCGAAAACCCTCACTGAAATTTCCCCCTTTGGTCCCTGGGATATTCAGAGGGGTAGTGTGTGCATTCGGGGAGAAAAGAGCCCTTTTTGGGGATAGTAAACAAAATAGTTCCCCTGTCGAGGAGCCGGGCATGTCGGAGAGCGGAGGCCAAGGACACAGCTGCGGGGGAAGCATCCTCATCACCTAATTTTTAACCCCCGAATGAGGATGATGAGGATGCTGGGGTGTAATGGGGGGCGGGCAGGGCTGCTGGTCTCTGCTTGGCACACCCGAGGGGCTGAGACCCTCTGGGCAGCAGAAGGGTCCCCTTTTCTGCAGCATCGCTGAGATGCTTCCCCTCCTACGCCTGCCCGCCGGCCTCGGGCACCGGCTCTGCCCTGGCACCAGGTTCAAATGGTGCCGGATTTGGGGCCGTAACCGGCAAACATTCAACCCGGGTGGCTGAGGCAGAAACCCGCTGCCCGTCTCTAGGGCGACGTTTTTATTCTGCATCCCAATAATGCCCAATTCCGCCTTGAGACAGAGCTCCCAATTATTTTTTCAAGGATTTAGGGGCATGACATAAATAAATATACCTATTTTTATATATATATATATATATTTATTGTGTGTATGTGCATATCAAATTAACGCCCAGTGTTGGCTTAAAACCCACGGCACCAGAACACGCACGTATGGAGGTGTGGGCTGGAAGTGGGATGTCTAAGTTTGTCCCCGGAGCAGCTGATGGATGGACGAGGAGGAACCGGCGGGGGCCGGGTGGTTTTAATCAGCCTGTGTGTGTGTGCGCGACAATAGTTGGGTGAAGAAGGGGACCTGACACCGGCATCCTTGATTTGTTATAAATCACACCCGTAAAAACAAGGCAGGGGGGTGGGGGGGTGGAATTAAATCCAAGGGATCGCGGTGCTTTTAGTGCCAACTCAATCCTCAGGCTGGAACAAAGCTTTGCCAGCCCTGAAATAAATGATGCTGCACCTAATGGCTCTCATCCCTTCCCTGCTGCCTCCGACCAGGCAGCTTTAGGGTTTTAACGCTGCTGACACGATGGGAAGCAGCGCCTGGGCCTGATGCTGATTTTTTTACTGGTAAAGGTAGCCCCGCCAGGTGGGGTGGCGGTCCCGGGGGACTCGTGGCAGGGAGAGGAGGCTCGTCCCTCTGTCCCCGGGCCCCTGCTCGGCTGTGGCTTTGCTGATGCCCCGCAGCCGCCGGGCTCCTCTCTCTGCTCAATTGCACAGCGCGCAAATGGAATCACTCTCCTCGCTGTGTTTGTGGCCACGGGAGTGGAAGAATTACATTGGGCTGAAAATAGTATTTACTTTTACTGATTGAAAAATAGATGTTGGGAAAAAAAAAATAAAAAAAAAAATGCAAAAGCAGGAATTGAAACTATAATTACAACAAACCGTATGTAAACTCCCAGGTAAACACTGATTATACTGTGTCATTTCAACCAGACTTTATTAGCAAGGGAAGAAGCGAATCTTCTTTCTCTCTCCGCCTGCGGCGGATGCAGCACGCAGGATCCCACCGCCTGCCATTTGCAGAGCACTTTTCAGCCTAAAAAAATCTCACATTTCTGGCCTGATCCTGCATAGCTCTTGTGGGCTCAGTTTCCCAGGCTGAGCTGTGCCATCATCCTCGTGTGGGTGCAGAATGGGGCTGCTGGGGTGCCGCGGTGGGCGCAGGGATGAACCACCCCCGGGGCTCCTCCTCGCCTTTGGGGAGAGGCTGGGAAGGGGCTGGAGGGTGCCAGGGGGATGAGAAACTCGGGGTGCAGGACCCAGCCTGCTCGCTCCTACAGCGCTGTTGTCCTGGGATGGGATAGGATGGGATGGGATGGGATAGGGTGCCCCAGCTGCAGCATCCCTTTTCCTGTAGGCAGTTCACAGACCCGGCTGCGGGAGGATGGGACTGGCTGGATCCATCCTTGGGGAAAGGCTGGATCGAGCAAGCAGCTATGGGTGCCACCTGTAAGGACCCAGCCGCAGCCTCACCGGGCCCCTTGTGTGCCCCCCAGCAGTGGTGCCAGCCCCCCTTTGTCAGGGACCTGCGTCCCCAGAGCCCAGCACCCCAAATGCAGGAGAGGAGCAGGGTTGGCATGTCATTCCCAGACACCTGGGTTACACAGCATCGCCCTCGCTCGCTGGCACGGCACATGGACCCGCAGAGCCTCCAGGATCTCTCCTGCCTGCTGGCTCTGGCAGATAGAGAGCAATGCCACCATGCTGGTGACACGTCAGTCCCCACTGTCCCCCGTGTCACTCTCAGGACACCCCAGAGGGGACTGCAGCATCCCCCCCTTTGCCATGCGGCATAGGGGTCACCTGGCAGCACCGTCCCCGTCGGATGAATATTTGGGCTCTTGCTGCGGTTTCCTTGTGAGGGGTGTGGGGGGAGATGGGAGCGGAGGGGAACGAGGAAACCACTAGTAACGTGGGTAACGCCAGGTATCACTTATACAACAGGGCTGCAGGGCCCGGCCGGCCTTACAGCTTTGCCATAGTGGCACCCTGTGGCAAAATGCATTACTACAGCTGGCAGGGGCTTTGGAGGGGGACACAAGGCCTTGGGGGGACCCTCGACCTGGGGGCTCGCAGCCCCACAGGGACACGCACCCCCCACGCAGGCAGGGAGGGGATGCCAGGGCCTGGGCAGTGGGTGGTCCCCATTGCTGTGACATCCCGGTCCCCCGTGGTGGGTACCACCCATCCCCGTGGTTGCCCGTGGGGTCAGCCAGGACGCCCAACCAGCCTAGACATCCCCCGGGGCCGGTGCTGGGATGCCAACAAGCTCACCAGCTGCTGCGTGCTTGCTCGCTTAGGGCTGGCCGGTGGCACCCATGTGTCCGGGCGGCGTGGGGCTGCATGGCAGCGTGGCGGGGGTGTGTGTGTGTGTGTGTTGGTTTTCTCCTGCCGGAGCAGACCCGGAGTGACGGAGCGAGCTCTTTGTCTGCCCGCGCGCCTGCCTGTCACGGCTCCCGGCGTTTCCCAGCCACCTTGCACAGCGCGCAGCCACTTTGGCAGGAGCTGTCTCGGAATTTTAATGCGGCTGATTAACACACCACGATGCAATCGCGGAGCTGGCCGTACCCCTTCCCCAGCCTTGCCTTTTGGGAGAATAAATAACCAAACCCAAGCAGGCACCCCCACCCACAGAGCACTGCCCCATCCCAAACTGAACTGGGGAATGGGACCGAGCCGGAAGCACGAGGTGATCCCAAAGGGAGAGGTCCCGATGATGGTCCTATCTCAGCCCAGCGAGCTGTGGCGTGTAATGCAGACGCCTCTGCCATCCCAGCCCAGGGGTGGCAGGGCTGGTTTTGGGGCTGGCACAGGGTTATGCTGAGGGATGTGGCACTGGGTGAAACATGGAGTTGCAGGAATGGTCACCTCTCCCTCTGGGAACAAGCATTAGCGATGGAAAACTCTAGACAGAAGGGAAAAAGGTGAAGGAAAGAGAGTGGAGAGGCAGGGGAAAGCTGCCTGCCGAGCAGGAAGGAGGAGATGGGTGAGCAGATAGCCCTGCCGCCCAGGAGAGGACGAGGGGGAGTTATTGACACAGAGGACACGTTGCTAAAAATTAAATCTGTCCCTTCCTCAGGCGGTGTTGACAGAAGAGGATGGGTAGGAGATATCAACGGCAGGCATGCGTGTCCCAGGAGAGGGTGAGACACCAGCAGAGATGGAGCAAGAAATGAGCCTGTGTGCGGGTGCTCTGCCCAGGATGGCTGCAGGAAAGAAACTCAAACCCTCCTGGAAAACGGAGGTCACCTGTGGGATGGGGGCACCCCGTGAAGCACCCACCACTCCAGGCATGGGGGAGGATCCAGTGGCTGTCAGAGCCTGGGAGGGGCCCCATCGGCACTGGGGAAGGTGCAGGGCTGTGTGAGGGGCTGGGAGAGACCCCGCACCCCCTGTGCAGGGAGCTCTGATGGCAGAGAGGGGCGCGGAAGAAAACTGCCCCTGAACGTCAGCTGCTCTGGATCAGTCCTTCGCTGCATCCAAAATCGAGATGGGGAAGAAGAGATACCGAACTCCTCCGCAGCGGGGTGGGCGCTCGTGCCTGCCAGGCTTGGCATGGGGATGGTCCCAACCTTGGTTGGACCTTCCTGTGCTACCAACAATTCCCATGCAGGCAGCCGAGCCAAGAGGAGCAGAGCCAGCAACAGCCAAGGAGGGATGAAGGGAGGCAGCGGCCATGGTGACAACAGCCTGGGCATCCTTGTGCCCTTCGTATGCTGGGAGCGTGGTGGCATGGCATGTCTCCTTACCACATGGATGCCCAAGGGATGATGCTCGCAGGGGTAGAGAGAAGCAAAGGGGGAGAGGTGGGGAGATCCTGCTCAGGACCCATCACCCTGCTGGGATGTGCTAACGTGTAGAGGGGAACACTAGAAGGGGACAACCAGACACCTGGGGAACAACGATTGCTCCAGCAAAGGCCTGAAGTTTGAACATAAGAAGCAAAGGTGGTTTGGGCTCAGGTGGGAGAGAAAACCCATTTCTGGAGCACCTCCTCCAGTGGGAGATGACTTCAGAGAGGTCATGGAGATTTGAGCTGGCCGAGGGTTTGGCTGGGAGAGTGAAGCTGATGTTTCTAACTTGATCGCGATGAAACCAGCTCTGCTGGGGCTGGTTGTGATGCTTATTAATGGTGGTGAAGGAAGGGAGACCAGCAGATTTCTAGATCCCCGCAAGCGTAAGGAAGGGGAATGGGCCTTTTCCCAAGTGTTGACCATGGACCATGACCATGCTACTTTGCCCTGGGTCTTCCCAGATGTCAACCGTGTCCCAAAAAATAAATGATGAAGACAGGGATAATAAACCCTGATGCAAGTTGGGCAGCACAACCTCCCCCCTCTGCCTTAGGGCTGCTCTCGCTAAAGGCTCGATCGACCCCACCTCGATCGACCCCACCTCGATCGACCCCACTTTGGGGAGCCGTGAGGTGAACCCCAAATGCAGAGCAAATGCCACTTCACTGGGGTCTCTCATTTCACCTTCAGACCAGGGACCCCCTGGTTTCCACAGCTGCCGGGTGTAGATCCCTGGTCCCACCATCGCAGCCTTTTGTACTGAGTGAGGCCTTCCTTTGGGAAGGCGGTTTCACTCCCATATGCACCTTCCCTGGTTTTCTCTGGGGTTGCGTCCCCCATCCAGCCCCTTTTGCATCCCTTTACCCTATTAATATCCTTCGACTCTCCTCGTACCTGCAGACAATCTGGTCCCCAACCACCTCCACCTCCCCCCTCCCCTCAAAAGCTTCCCTCAGCTGTCTTTAAGTCGTAGCTGAAATCTGCGGTATGTAGGAGGAGAAATTCAGTCTGACAGCAGTTTAAAACACCGCACTACTTGGCAGATTTAAATGCTATTTTAAATATAAGCTATGACACAACGGACAAAAATAGCATTGAAAATACCCTGTCATGTTCCATATTGCGAGGAATAGAGAAGGAGACCAGGCTAGAAAGGAGCACGGAGAGGGGCAATATGGGAGAGGAGAGGTTATTTTGTTTGTTTTAAAGAAACTGGATAAGTGTATCTTGTATGTGACTGGGTAAATGTGTTTTATGATGCATGGAGCCAAAAAAACCTAAATAAACCTTTCCATGAAAAATCAACATACTTTATTCTATGTGGGCTCTGCCAAAGTGGGTTTACTGGTAAATAATTGGTAAGATGATATATTTGTTACCAGGTTGTTTTGTGATGCTCACCACCAGCAGCCACCAGCTGTCGGAGACCACTTGGTCCCCTCTGAGCCTTTCCCTACCCTTTATTTATCTGCAATTTAATAGGAGTTTGCTCTCCTTGAGAAAAAAGGAAAAGGCACCCTAAAATACCTAGAAGTGATGGTTTGGTTGCAGTTCCCGGCTCGGCGATGCTGCGGTGTGCCAGGAGCGTAGGAGCTGCTGGATCACAGCGCTGGGCCCTGCAGTGCCAGCCTGTGGGACCGGGAAGGGATGGAGGGATGGAGGGATGCGAGCTGAGACACCACCGATTTCCTGAGGTGCATAGGTCCGTGGCTGGAAGATCCCAGGAGCTTGCCTGACCCCGCAGCATGGTTGCCCACCCGACATCGGTGCGGAGCACCCGGAGCATCTGGGCCCCCCAGATTGTGGGGCTGCAGGGAGAGGTTTCTTCTTCATCATCCTTCCCAAATACAAGTGCCGCTCCAACCTCCTCTCTCCTCCCAGTATCTTCTTTCCCACCCCTCCATACACACCAACATACAGGGCAAGACAAACATGCACCCCCCGCTTTGGGTTTGTCTCAGAGGGTGGGTTTTGGCTCCTTCCAATCCCCCCCGTATAACCAGCAGTGAATCTGGCGGGAGAGGGTTGACCTGAGGACAGTCCGAGAGATTTGGGGAGAGGTCAGAGCATGAGTGAGCCTCAGGCTGCATCACCATGTGCTGCCCTGGAAAAACCTGGAGATAAGGGCTGTCACTCCCCCCCGGGCTGTCCCTGCCTGGGGACAGGCACTGGGGGTGGCACCCAGAGCACAGGGGTGCCAGGCACCGGCTGTACCCCCTCAAAATGGGGTAGAGTGTGGGGTTCACTCCCAGTGCCGGATCCCAGCAGCTCTGCCTCTGGCTACCTGATTGCGATAGCAATTGCCCCTGCTTATGCTGGGTTAAGGATTTTGTCCCCGACAGGCTCCCGATGGCACAAATTACCAGGGTGGCCGAGCTGGCAGTGCCCTGCCGAGCCCCCAGCAGGACTTCGGTGGCCCACCAAGCCTCCTGCACCACTGCTAGTCCCGCTGCAGTGGCAGAAACCAGGGGCAGAGGCCCGGAGTGAAACATTTTTGCTACCACCTTCAGAAAGGTCTTTTTTAATTTTAAATCCAGCATGTTGTTATGATAGAAACACACAATTTGAAGAGTTTAACAAAACAGTTCAATGAAACCAGGTTAGCATTAGAAATCAACAACTGAGATCTTTCAACCCCTCACAAATTGCAGTGGCCCAAGAAAATGTGCCCCTGGTTTTCCTGGCCGACATCTCTGTGTGGATTTCCCTGACTGTGCAGGGACGATGGCAAAAGCTTTTTATTAGGAGAGAGCACTGTCCTGAAGCTGTGCGCCCACGTCATCCCCTCTCCCCCTGGGTGCCCAGGCCCAGCCAGGGGCTCGTGGCTCCTCCTGACCCTCCGGCTGTGCCCACCCATGGCACCTGCTGGACGGCAGCTCCATGGGCACAGTGGCAGCGGGACCTCGAGCTCTGCTCGGCATCAGGAGCAGCATCGTTGCTTACAGCACAAGGCAGGGAAGAAAGTCTGCAAAGCTCCTGACACGTTACCATGACCTTCTCAGGCTCTAGGCTAAGGAAAACCACAGGGGAGGGCATCTGCACCTCCACGTCTCAATAAAGATTTTAAAGACCCCCCAGTTGCCCCGCCTGATGCTGGCTGTCGCACAGGCAGATATGCAGCGGTTTCAGTGAGGAGCCTGGTTCTGGACGTTAGCACCAAGCGGGATGTACTTGTACAGCACCTCTCAGCCCTTGTGCACCTTGCAAAGGAGAGCGTGTGCTGTTCTCCACACCTCCTGTGCACGCAGAAACCCAGAGCGAGAGGGAAATGGGAGGATCCTCGGTGAGGGGTGAAGGAAAACCTGCTGGTAGGGCCAAGAGACACTTCACTGTGATACAGCCTAAGCAGCATCACCGCTGCCAGGGCTGGTGCTGGGCACTGGGTTCTCCACTCACCGGGTGATTTTCCTGCCCCATTCAGAGAAGCAGAACCATTGCTCTGTAAAAGCAGCCTTTTGGCGCTTGTTTTCTCTTTTAGATGAAAATAAAAGCATTTCTGTGTCTTTTGATCTGCCTCACTTCCTTACTGACACTTTCAGGATGCTCACAAGCATTTGGGTTCTGTGGGTCCCTGTCGCTCAGCAGGGTCCCCAGGACTCCCTGGGGAACTGCAGCCACGCAGGTACAACCAGCAGCAGAGAAGTGAATTGAGGATGGGACATACCCTCAGGCCCTCTCAGCCTTTCCCCTGGCTGCCTCACCCTCCGAAACATCACCCCCTGTTGCAGTACGAGCCTCGGGGTGTGGAGTTGCTGATGCTTGGGTACATGGCAGGCACAGCCATGGGGGTACGCCGAGCTCCTGCCCACCTGCGGCAGGTAACGCAGGGCCGTAGCTGCTTGCCAGAGCGATGGCATTGCAGTCCTGCCTCCTCTCACCGCCCTACCCAGCTGCGACGGCAGCTCAGCTCCCTCCCTTGCTCTTTGTTAACCACTGAATTCATCTGACAACTCAAAAAGAGAGAGAGAGGGGAGAGACCCTGCGGCCTGCCGTGGCCGGCGCGGTTCCCCGGCTCCCCCTCTGCCCTCATTTGCAATGCTTGAGTGGGGATTTCTCTATTTACTAAGCTAACAATGTGGGTTCCCAGGGCCTGGGCTGATGATGACATCCTGGCGCTGGTGGGTGGTGGGGCTGGGGGGGCAGCGAGGGCTGGGGGGGGGATTGCATAATGCCGAGGCAGGCGTGGGAAACCACAGCATCTGCGAGAAAAGTCTCTGCCAGCCGCTTTGAGCACGGCTCAAAGGGCTCCTGGGGAAGCCACGGGGCAGAGGGAGCCCCGGGGATGCGGTGGCAAGGGGAGAGGCTCAAACCCACCTCCCACGACCCCAGCCCCGCTGCCACCTCCCCGCAGAGCCAAGGGCGGCCAGCGGCCCCCTTGCCTCTGTCCCTGGAAGGGTTAACGTGGGCCGCCACGGGTCTGCTCATTACAGGGTTAAGGGGGAGATGGCACTTGCAAATCCCTCAATTACCCGGGCCAGAAGGCTGCTCAGGAAGAGCTTTATTAACGGTTGCCGTCTTCATTAACCGCTTCTCCACAGCTGCCTAATTACGGACGCCATTAGGCTCGCTGGGTCTCCCCACCACCGCCCTGACCCCCTGGCCCTCTGATTAACCTTAATTACACCTCCATCCCCAGGAACCGGGCGCTCACCTGAGCGGGGCCGTGGCCAGGGGCTGGACGGCTGCCTAATTGCGGGCATCCCCGGCGGTGTGGGGAGGGGGCTGGAGGCGGCCGGTGGCCAGCCGCCCGCGGCACGCCAGATGTTCGTTGCTGAAAAGCAGAGGGCTGCCCTCGCACTGAGCTAAGCGTCGGCAATGAGATCGGTAGCAGGGCATTGAGGAAGGCGGTGAAAGGGTTTCCCACCTGAGCTGATGGGGCTCGGCCGGGAGGAGAGCGTGGCTTGCCGGCGAGGGAAGGCAAGGGATGAGGGATGGGAGGTGCTGCGGGTGCTGCTATTCGTCCCCCAGTGCCCATCCCAGCACCCTTCTGGGTGTCCCCCCCCAGCCTTGTTCCTCTCCTTTGCCTAGGCTACGGGATGTCCCTCAGGCTGGATGCAGCACATGGGGACATCTGTCCCCGGCGGTGGCCATAGGGTGCATGCCCACGGTCAGTATTTCAGATGAGGTCGCAGGCGCTACGGAGGGTGGCAGAGACCCCGCTGCCCTCCAGCTCTGCCATCCCCAGGGTGCCACCGCTGCTCCAGGACAGACCCAGCCTGTTGTACTGCCCTGGCCTCCTTCCACAAAGAAGATGCTGCTGCTTTCCTTCTCTCCTTCACCGAGCAGGGTGAAGCATGGCTCCTCGGGTGCAGGGAAAATGGAGCCGCTTTCTCCCTCTCCCGCGCTGCGAGATGCCCCCACCACCTTCTTCCCCCTCCCCGCCACACACCTCCCTTTTGGGAGCAAAAAAAAAAATAAAGAAGAGATAATAAAGTTCTTATTTCCACCACATTTGCCATTTCCTGGTCTAAGTAAAGAGTGTCATAAGAGTGACAAGCTAAAAGCCACTGATTACTGTGGATTCATGGCATTTATTCTCCTCGTGAAAAGAGCAAACATCAGAAATAATGTGGTCCGGCCTGCCTTGGAGCCTAACCCTGCAATTAATCAGCATTCATGTGCAGAAGGTGCACGAGCATCTGATATGCAGAGAGGGAGTAATTAAAGGCAGATGCAATCTCTGCTTCCCGCAGGCCTGGGGAGGGCAACCATGCTTCCCCCCCCCAGCACTGGGCTGCAGCCCCCCCAGAGTCACCACCGTCCCCCTTTTCCTCCGGAGCAGCTGGTCATGCTGCCCCATCCGCCTTGCTGGGTACGTTGGGGATGGACTCGGCTCCCGTTGCTGGAGGGAGCATGGCGATAGGGATCCCCCGTCCCCCGGCTGTTCGGTGAAGCAAGCGGGAGGGTTTGGGGACGCGGTATTTAGGCGAGTTTCCGATGCCTTGAACCCTGACATGGCTCGGTGACACCGTCAGGTCTCTGGAGAGGGGGATTGCTGCAGGCTGGGGCTTGCCCGGGACTATCACTGGCCTCCTCCCGCCGGGGTCTGCCCCGCTGCTCCCGCTGATCCTGTCGAGACCTTTAATCCGTGGGGGATCAGCAAATTAATCCACTAAAGCATGAAGGGCCTGAGCTGTGTTTAATCGCTCCCTTTTGTGTCAGGGGACGGCTAAATGACCATACAAGAGAAAAACCCACAGAGGGGTCAGAGGGGAGGCGGTGGGCGATTAACCCCTGTCACCTCCCTCCAGGCTGCGGCGCGGGGCGAGACGGCCCGAGCCCACAGCCGCCGGGGCCGAGGCATCGCGGGCATCAGTTGAGCCAGTGTCCTCTTGCACCCCGATGCTCCATGTCCCCGGTCAGGGGTGGCATTGTGGCCCATGGCGCCCTGCAGCCCCCCGGCATGGCCAGAGCTGCCCCAAGCCACGGGCAAGACGAGCTGTGCGAGGTCTCAGCCTGGCTCCCAGCAGACAAGCTGTTATCACGGCAATTACCCCCTGATACGCCCTTTGGGAGCTATTTCGGCCGAGGGGTCAGCGGTGCTGACAGCGGCCGAATCCTCCCCTTGCCCCCGGGGAGGAGGAGCCGTGCCGGGGGAGGCTGAGCAGAAGCCGTCTGCCTGCTCCGGCACAGATTGTGCCAACGCGTGGTTGAGCGTGGCGAACGCTCGCAGCCAGCACCCTTCAAAAATATCACTCGGGGAACAAATGACACCACCTCCCCCTCGCCATCCTCGCACACCAACGCCCTCGCCCCGGCAGGGGCGGCCATGCCAGCCTGGGTACCGCGGCCCCCCAGTCCACCCCTCCCATTTTCTTCAAAAGGAGAATAACCTGCAATATATATATTTTTTTTTTTCCTTTCTGGAAACTAATGGACTCCTTAAATAGCAAAAATTGCACCCTGTAATTAAGATCTTGCTTTTTAAATGATTAATCATTCTAACCCCTTCCAGCGGCATCCCACTTACTGCTGCTCTCATATTGAAATGCAGATCTGAGAGGGAGGGAGCCGAGCAGGTCTGCGGAGAGGAGCAATTAAATCTTCCAGCTGTCGCTGGTCCACCCCATCCTCCGTTTTTTTTTCGGGAAGCCTTGGGCGTTGTCCACCGGGCTGGCTCCGTGCCCTGATCCACATCCCCCCTTTTGATCCTCTCATCTCCATCCTCTTCCCCACCTCCATCCCTTCTTTTTCTGTTGTCTCTCGGTTTCTGGGCTCAGCAATACTTTTTCACCGCAAGGTCTGACCTTCCTTTCCTTGGAAGTGGTGTCAGCTCCCCAAAAAGCCGCCTGTCCCCCTCTTTCCAGGTAAAAGGGGAAAGGATGTGAATGCAGGGTTATGGTAACATCAGTTAGGGGCCGCAGAGAACCATCGATCCCTGCCCAGCCCATAACAACCCGCTGCCTGTTTGGGGACTGCCGCTTTGTGTCTCTGCCTATGCCAGTGTTTGCAGCCCTCTGAGGTCTCACCCTTCCATCCTTCTCTTGGCTTTCCCTTGAACCGCATCCCGTTGCGAAAAATCAAATGCTGCAAAAGACACCCATGAACACGTAGGTGGCACCCATGCAAGGGGCTCCCCACAGCCTTGGCACATCACCTCCCTCATTCACACTTCCCCGGGACCAACTACGGGTTTCTCAGGACGCTTCAGCAGGAAAACTGCTCAGCTGTGTAGAAGCCATAACCAAGAAAAGCTTCTCTGGCCTACATCCCCCCTGTAGACCCTCTCCAGCTCAGAGGGGATCCTTCAGGTGTTTTCTAGAAGCATGCAGTTGGTTTTTCAGCCCATTGTGATGAAGATAGTGGTGGATGGAAGTCAACCAGGAGAAAATACGCCCAGTTTCAGTCCCCAGCAGCATCAGGCTGATGGCTTGGGAAGGGCAGGCTCCCTCCTGACCACCACCTGAAGGGGAAGGACCTGGGATGTGTGTTTCTATTTCAGTTCTCTGCAATAAACCCCCCTTTTTGTCACCCCCTCAAGCCAGTCCCATGGCAGGTCTGCGTGGTGGCCGGGACTCCAACTCCCATCTCCACAGGCCTGGCAGTACCCCAGGTTTATTGAATTCAGTACAATAGACACAGAGTTTCTCCGAGGAACCAGAAAGGGGGTTCACTGGAGATTCTGTGTCTGTCTTGTATCTCTCTGCCAGTCTGATTTTTCTGATATGGAAACAGAGAGGAGACGGGAAAATGTGTAACCATGTGAGACAGGGGAAACGGAATGACAAAGAAGGAAAAAAAAGAGAGGCTGGGGTGGGGAGAGGATGCTCCCCATAGAGTGGAAATGAGAGGAGAAAATGCTTTCTCAAGGAATTGGGAATGGGAAGGGGGGTCCTGTGTTACTGTTATCTCTAAAATGCTGCACCTGTCTTCTCAAATGTTTCCAAAAAAGAAGATTCCCAGAAGATCTGAGGAAGGGAGGGAGATCAGAGCTCTTCTGGACCATCCATCCCACCATCCCTGCACAGTGCATCAGGCTGGTGCAGTGCTGAGCACTGGGGCAGAGCAGGGGAAGGGTGCTCCAGGGGCCGGGTGAGCAAGGAGTGAGCCCCCTCCACATTACACATAAAACACTGCTAGCCCTCAACATCAGCACTGTTTCCACTCTGATTTTTAGGCTTATTCCTATATCCTGGGATGCAACATCTAGCTAGGACATGGCTGTAGGATAGGACATGGTTCTCCTCATCAAATACTGACTTCAGCCTGCCAGAGCTTCCCAGGACAAAAGGCAATACTGTCAGTGAGGCCAAGGGGAGTTCCAGCCCTCCACCCTCATCTTCTTGACATGGATGTGTCCAAGAAGGAAGAAGGTTCCTAGGTACTTTGTTCCTGCTGAACAGTGCTTTGTTCTTCATGGTTACCACGATGGCTTTTAATGGTGTGGACAACGTTGACCTAGGATTTCATTCCCTCCCTCAGGTAGAGCTCAGAGGCCTTTTTTCCCTGACAAAATGGAGATGGTATCAACAAGCCACATAACAAGTGATGAGACACCACACAGAGCATGAGCTGCCCTCTCAAAGGAGAGACTCCTTGCAGTCTCCACGCTGCTCTGACACCCTCTCTCATATAGTCTGGATTCTCCAAAACACCCAACGATCCTCCAGAATTTTAAATTATTAAATGCCCAGTTTGTTCATGTTTTGGCCCTGGTCTTGCTCGGAAAAGCTAAGCAATCAGGCATGGAGCACCGCAAGGGTTAACCAGCGGGAAGCAGAGGCGGGTACAGACGAGTCCTGATGGGACCAGATTCCCAGAGCACCAGGAGGAAAGTCAGCAAACCCCACCAAGCTCTCTATTTATGGATCCCTGCTCCTCTGCATGGCCCCTTTCTTCCTCCTCTTTGCTTTCCTCTTTTTACTCCCTGCCCTGAGTTGCAAGGCACAGGACCCCGTCCCGTCCCCGAGCCCCCTCCACACCATCATTTGCATTTTCACCAGCCTTGATTAATGCCAGAGCCTGTTTATAGAGTTACAATCTCCAAATTAGGTTGCCGAAGGCATCCCGGGCCAGCCCTGGAAAAATCTCGGAGGCTGAAAGGAGCCATAACTAAGCCTCAAGCAGACGTCTTTATTCAGCTGTAATTGACGTTTAACAGACGTCTGTAACTTCGTCTGGACTTATAAAAAAACCCGAAAAAAAGTTCTCCCCTCTCTTTATGTTCCCCCCTTTTATCCAGCAGTCAAAAGTGTAAGAGCCCACCACACCGGCCCCACTCGGTCAGTGTGCAGCAGGGGCTGTGACAATAGTGGGGCTGAGACAAAGCCGCAGCCCACGCTGCACACACTGGCGCCTTGTATGTCTATTTACCTCCTAGAGTGGTTTATGCTAATTTATTGGCAAGCGGCGACCACTTCTGCATACTGATGTGCCGCCACTTCTTTCTGAGTGGGGGCCCTCGTCTGCAGGGAGGCCGGTGGGGGGACCCCCGTCCCCGCCAGCAGCGCCCCAGAAAAGGATGCTGCAATGTTCAAGGCTCCCCATGTGCCCCCCAACCCATGCAAGCTGCTGGTGGGATTGCATGATGGCTCTTTATTTTGGTCCCCTTCGGACGTAGGGTGCTCATACCATCCCTTTGCACCTTTGCACAGGGATGTTCCAAGCGCTGGAACCAAACCGAATCAAACCAAATCCACAGCCATGGGATGGAGCTAAGGGCACAGAAAGAAACGCTATAGATAGCTGTGGAGACAGCCAGATTTTCATATAAATATATCTCCACTGTGTTCTGCTGACATGTGTGAGTATGGGAGGATGCTCACAAGTCAGGAAGACACTAGAAATCAGGATAAAATTATTTTCTTCTTTCCTGAGTGCTTACATTGTGTACTATTCTTTGCTGCACAATGGTTTATTTCAGCACTGGGATGTGAATTCTCCGATCAGGTTTTACTGACTAGTCCTTGAAGGAAAATTTTCCTGTCTTCCTCAAGAAGACGAGGTGCCGCCAGGCCCCTGGCCAGGGAAGAGCCCCTGTGCTCTCCCGCAGATGATCAGATCATCAGGAGGGCAGTCAGGCCTCTCTCTGCAGACCACATCCTTCCCAGAGGAGTGTTTCATAGAGCATTTTCAACACAGAGACTACCCAGAGTTAAAGGGTAAATTGGTTTTAGTGATTCAGGGTTCCCCAGAGAAAAGTGAAGTTGAACAGGGAGCTGCTGCTCTCACCCACTAAGCACCTTCCAGCACCTGCCAAGCACGAGTCAAGGTGAAGCCAAGGCTTGGAGGCGAAGCCAAGGCTTGGAGGCAAAGCCAGGAGAAACAACTGAGGCAAAAGAAATATAGTCAAAAGCAAATCGTTTTGACGCTGGGGACTTGCTGTTTGTAGCTCATGGAGCTCCTAGAAACCTAGTCAGTGCCATGATGACGTGAAGGTTGGGGGCAGTGAAAGTAAAACATGGGTCTTTGTGTCCGTGGTGTGAGCATTGGGTCATCATATTGCAGACAATAAAGTGAATGAGTTGGTCAGTTTATCCAAGAGGAACAGAGACCATTTGCAGGTTTAACCAAGCAGTGGGCCCAGGAAGCTTTAAGAGGTATATCAAAAGTTCTTCGGCCTCCCCAGGAGAGGGTGAAGGGTATGCTCCAAGCCCCCAGCTCTCCCACTGCTCCTCCGCACAGGCGATTCTTGGCTGCAGAGCAAGGCAGGAGATCTGTCCGTACAGCAGAGGACATATCTCATGACTAGCAGAGCCAAAAAGTGAGAAATCTGGCCTAAAGTAACAGAGGAGTGGTAAGGTCCCAAAGCCGGGAGTTTGCCCCTGCCAGGGTGGCCAACAGCTGGGAAAAAAGGGTGACGGAGACTTAGGTGGATAGGTGGGACTGCGAGAGATGTCTCAGAGGTCAGCAGACCTTGCCTGTGCTTTGCTGGCTCAAGCCTAGAGAGACTTGAACACGTCCTTGAGCAGGTGCTGGCTGGGGAATATTCATTTCGGGTGGGTGCCCACTGTCAAGCCCACAGAGCCATGGTGAGCACAAACTGACAGAGCACCTGCACTGTAACTCCACCTTCCCCCAGAACCCCAAACGTAGGTGCACCTATTCCTGGGAAGAGTGGAAAAAGCCATCATGCCTCTGACACGACCTAGGACAACCTTGGGGTACTAGGAATCCTGTCCCGCTGCCCATGGCACTGGAGGTGGCCGTGGCATCGGCACTGAAGGACCCCCTCAAACCGGAGCAGAGCTCAGCTCGCCAGAGAAGCTGTTTTTTCATCGGCTTTGTGCTGCAGAAAGGGCTGTATCAGAGCCACAGATCCGGCCTTTTGTGTTTCTAACCCGAAGGCTCAGGGTTTCTTTCCGTTTTGTGCTGCTCAAAGCAGCAGTAACTTCTGCAGCCTCTCTGGCATCTTCCCCTGGGGCTTTTTGCACCAACTGGGTGCGGGGCATGGCCATAGGGAGGAAGCAGCTTGAGGTGCCATTCCAGTGGAAAGGGAAACAGCCTGCGTCTCTTCCATCATCCTCCTGCATATCAGTGCAACAAGCCTTGGTCATCTCTGTCTACCGTGAGATCAAGAGCTCACAGGAGTCTGAGGTCAAGAAAGTCTTCCCAGGCCAAGGTAGGGATGAGGGGGTTTCTCCAGGCTTTCTACAGCAGGGAGAGGGAGGCTTTCCCGCATAGGGCTGAGCACAAAGAGCCTGAGCTGCCGTGCGTCGGTAATACCCAGGGGTGCCTTCTCTCAGGGCTGGCAAGGGAGGTTCGGCAGCAGCACTAGAATCACCGGAGGGTTACACGCACGAAGGAGGGCCTCCTTCCTCCTCCCCCCCAGCACCCCTCCTGCCAGTGAGGGCAGGCAGGGCAGGCAGGACTCTGGGAAAGTGCCAGCCCAGGGCCTGGCAGCCTGCAGCCCTGCCTGCACCGCTGCCTTGCAGGAGAGGAGGGGGATGTGAGCACCATGTCTTAGGCGAGGGCACCTCATGCTGGCAGCTCCAGAAATAGCCTGGAAAGCCTTTGTTTTAGTGATTTTCCTTCTTTCTCTCAGGGCGGTTGGCCCCAGTTTGGGCTGGCGGGGTGGGAGGGGAAGGGTGCTCCAGAGCAGTGTGAGGCTGTGGGGACAAAAAAGCTAGCCCAAGCCTGGAGATCATCCTCCCGTTTCCTCTGCCACATGTCCCCCTGCAAGCCCAAGCCCAGAGCCACCCCTGCATGAAGCCAAGCCAGGCTTTTCTTCAGCTACCAGTGCCGAGCATCCTCCAAGGCCATGTCCCCAAGGTCCTGCTGTGCCCCAACCCACTGGGACACAGGGGCTGTGGGTACGGGGGGGCTGCTCTTCTGCATCCTGGCCAGGGACACCACCCTGCATGGCACCAAACCCCAGACATTCAGAGCTGAGCCCCGACCCCAGCATCCCAAACTGCCCTCCAAAGGCTTCTGCATCTTCCCTTTCCTCCCAGGGCGATCTGCCTCGGCAGGGGCATCCCCAGGCCTCGCCAGCGAGCTGTTATCTGCCAGTCAAAAGCGGGTGAGAAAAGAAACACCCCCCTTAAAAAACAAGATGTCTGGTGTGAATCTCCTGATCCTGCTAACCCGAGGGCTCTGCTGGAGCCGGCCGCGTGCAAACGGCGGCCCCGGGTCTCGCTTAGCAACAGGGCATGGAGCAGCCTGCGGCTGGCGGGAGAAAAAAGGGTCTTTTCTTGTCGGTGAAAGATTCATCGTTGGGCTGAAAGTGGCCCCTCCCCTCTTTCAAATACTTGTCAGCGGGGAGAATAACAGCTTAGATACTGGGCTGATCAGATCATGGCTAATCTGTTATTCCTGGCCGCGAAAACTGCCGGAAGACTTTCAAACAACTTCACTGGGAGCGTGTGCGGCGGGAGGGAGCGGGCAGGAGATGCCGAGCCGCTGGCAGCCTCACGCCGGCGTCCCGAGGGCATGTCCCGCTTGTGATGTGTGTGGGGTGGACAGCACTGGTCACCCACCCTATGCCATCCAGGGCTGGTAGCATTATCCTCTGTGCCACAGGCAGGGGTGGCGGAGGGGACGGGGTCAGTGCTGAATGGTGGGACTGGGGTAGCTGGCCTGGCCAGTGTCCCCTGCCGTAAGAACTGGGCCCTCCTGGTTGCATGGCTTTTTCTCCCAAACCAGGTGTTTTGGAGATGTTTGTCACTGTGTAAGGATGTTTGCCACCCATGTCTGGGAGCCTTTGCGCTGCAGATGTACCAACAAAAAGGTGGGCAGCTCAGAGAAAGGTGCTTTCCTGGTTAGTCCCCCCCTCTGGGCTGAGATGTTTGCAAGGGAAAAAATAGACCAGACAAATCAAACAGTTCATATTCAGTGGTTTGCAGAAATTTCACATGGTGGCCCAGATTCTGTTCCTGTACATGGGGGTACATCAAAGATGCTGTTAGCAGGAGAGGTAGGAGCACACTTAAAACTATATGCCACATGTCCTGCTATGCTCAGCACTGGGGCCAGTGTGGGCAGACAGCGCAGGGGACAGTGGCAATGCACCCTTATGGCCAGGAGCCCACTTCTCACAAGACCTGGGTAGATGGAGCTCCTTTAACCATTGCCACTGTACATACGGGTAAGACCTGATCCCCAGGCCTGGCACACGCTGCTCTGCCTCTTCCCAAATGCCCTGCATGCCCACACATCTTGCCCACACACCTCGCCCTGTTCCCTAGCTCTCTCGAGGCCCCGCTGCATACCGCTGCCAGCCTGGCTTTAGCCCTAAATCTGCCTCTTCTGGGCTCATCACTAACCATGGCTATTGTGCAGGACCTGCTGTGGAGATGGACCCTTGGTGGGACAGCTCTGCCTGTGATGGAAAGGAAAACTACCCCAAAGTGGCCCAAGCCGATGGGAGCCTGTGGGAGGGGGACGGATGCCCAGCGAGCCTGGGGACTGGCCTGCACCTCGGCAGGCTCCTCTTAGTCAGGAATAATTAATTACCTTCTTGAGGATCTTAGCTTCAGCCCTTCCCTGCTCATGCCCCAGCCCAGGAGAGGAGGGAGGGAGGAGACGGCAGCGAAGAGGGTAGAGAATTAATTGGACATTGTGTTGGGAATCGCCTCCTGGTTGCTGTCAATCTTGGGAGTGAACAGCCTCTTGTCTCACTCAATAGGAACTTTATATGCTCCTTTAATCCTTCAGTCCGTATTGTCAGAGCTTCCCCCCTCCTCCTGTCTCTCCTTCCCACCGCAGGACTTTTGATGACCCCAGCTGTCTGAGGCAATACAAAGAAGCCCCTTAACTAACACCCTGTGATCTATACAGGCAATAAAGAGGCTCCCCTTGACAAGGATTTGCGGGCAGAATATATGCAAATGCTGGGAGGTGCGCGGGTGGGGAGGTGTGCCGAAAAAGCCGCCGTACGGCGGGACATGGCTCCCAGCCCTGGGGATGTGGTGGCCCAAGCAGGGATGTGGTGCAGGTGAGGGATGACCAGAGAAAATCAGGGCTGGCCAGGGCTGGCTGGGCATTGCACAACCCGCCGTGGGCTAAAGCAAATAGAAGTGCCCTATTCATCTGGGCTGCAAGGCCAAGGCATCCATGGGCACGTAAATGGGGGGCTCCTGGCCCGTGCCCCCCTGTGCTTTGCTTCTTGACGGCCACCTCCTGAAGTCAGGAGGCCATGCTCCTTCCCACATTAGCACATGAATGGGGTTAGGGGTGGGGGGGAGGCGGGAAGGGGGGCAAGCCCCCACTGTCCACTCAAGCAAACAATTTGGCTAGCAAATTGACATAATTACAAGGGACAGAGAGAAAAGAAAGGCGAGCCCCCTCCCCTGCGCTCCAGAGGGCCCGACCCCTGCCGAGTTACTTAGACCCTTTGTGCGACTCAATGCTAGGTACTGATGAGGGGACGTATGCCCTTTTCAAGGGCCCTAAGCGACCGGCTGCCCTAATCTGATTACAATTTACAGCACTCCTTCAGAAGGGGCTGGAGCCGTGCTCACGCAGGCGTGGACACGCCAGGTCCAACACGCATGTGCTCGCACCAGCGCAAAGGTAGATGGACATGCACGGCAAAGGTAGATGGACGTGCATGGCATAGATGGATGAGTACGGCAAAGGTAGATGGATGTGCATGGCAAAGATAGATGGACGTGCATGGCAAAGATAGATGGACATGCATGGCAAAGGTAGATGGATGTGCACAGCAAAGGCAGATGGACATGCACAGCAAAGGTAGATGAACATGCACAGTGGCACTGTGGCCACCAGGCTGGCATGTGTGTGCAAGGGCACACCAACACCATCGGCAACGTGGACAACGTGGTTACCAGTGCGCTGGTTGTGCATGGTCAAGAAGGCTGAAGGCACATGTGTGGGGACACAGGGCTTTGCATGCGTGGGCACACTGCCAGCAGGAGATCCGCCGTGGCCAGCGTGTGGGGTGTGCCATGAGCCCATTTCAGCCCAGACGTGGGGCTCGTACCGTGTACCTGCACCCACGCACACCAAGACACACATGGGCACACAGATGTGAGCACGTGACCCTCCTCCTGAGCAGGCCCACAGATGGGGACCTTCTGCAGAGGCATGGAGGTCCCCACCAGGAGCAGGGGACAGCAGAGGCGAGCAGAGGCTTTTCCCCGAAATCTCTGCCGAGGCTCACAGGAGCGTGAGTGTGAGCAAAGCCCACCACCTGCCTATTAAAAGCGGGATTAAACGATGCTGTTCTCCCCCCTCCTCGCCCCGTTCCAGCTCTCTCTAACATCATCTCCTTGGGGAAACCACCACCTTTACATGGGATTTTCCTTTTTTTTTTTTTTTAACCTCTTTTCTGCTCGGTGCCCCACAGATCCCAGGGGATTAGCAGCCAGGCTGGGCCTTCCAGCCTCCTTGAAAGCAGGTTGTTTCAGCCAGCCCCCCCATGGGAACCTGCCCCAGGACAACTTTGGTCAATGCCTCTGGTGCTTCCCAGCCAATTTGTACCACCTAATCCCCGCGGGTATCGACAGCCCCTTTCTCACACGTCCTCCCGCCTGCCTGAGCAGCCCAATCCTCTGCTCCCCGCGCTCCCCCGTTGAGAAACTCTCCGTCCACCGCTGGGGCCATGACCACACTTCAAACGCGCCAGCCCGACCCCGGCATTGTCTGCCAGGGAATTAAAACTGCAAGGCCAGCCCCAGCGAGTGATTTAGGTACTGAGACCAGACTGAGCCCCGCAAGATCACGGGCAATAAAACGCTTCGCTGCCCAGCAGCCTGGGTAATTTAGGTGTCTTCCCACAAGGCGGAGGCAGAGCCTGGAGGGAAAGGGACAAGGGCTGGGGTTCCTTCTGTCGGCACGTGCATATGGGGCAGATCCCCATGGTCCCTTGCAAGCTGCTGGGAGGAAAGGCCAGAGGCCACGGGGACTGGACGTACTGCTGGATGCTGGCTTATGTGGGACATGGCCAGAGCTCAAATGGGGTGCCTTTGCCATCATAAAATAACATACACTATACCACCAGCTGGCAAGAGGGCTAGAGCGCCTGATGGCCCAGCTAAGATATTTCTGAATTTCCCCTTAGCCAACAAGCCCTTTCCCTGCATCCCACGCTGCTGCCATGCTCGAGACCATTGCTGTGGGGGATTTTAGGTCTTTTGTTATTTTGCTGCTCTTCTTTTTTCAACGTCGAGGTTGTCTCAGGCCAAACAGAGGCAATGCCGGTTCAGAAGAGAGCATCTCCTGCGCCTGGCTGTCCCCTGTCCCCATGGCGGGGGAACACAGTGTTTCGGTGCCTCCTCCTCTGTCACAATGTTTTTCAGCTCCACCAAGCAAAGTGTCCAATTAGAGCAGAGCCTCTTGCTTCCATCTTTGCCGACATTTAATTAACATGCTGCTGCTGGCAGCCGCTGACAAATTCCAGAAACATGTTGTAAAGGGTTTTTGTCTTTACCCAGCATGGAAAATGAGGGTGTCATATCCCAAGGGGATGTGAATAGCTACTTTTGACTCCCCCCCTCAGGTGTGAGAATTACAGCTAGACGCAGTGAAGAGACCTATCAACCCTCCTACCTCCTTTTTTCCCCCCCTTTTTCCTCTCCCGCTCCTCACATCATAACACCCTGGAAAACATACAGGTTTTGGGCCTGATTTTCATTCCTGTCTCCTCCAACTCCGGCTGAAGCCTGATGGGCTTCAGAGCTGGGGGCTGTGCTCAGTGTTTGGGCTCTTCCCATCAGGATAGCACCGGTAAGAGGAAGGAGTGGTCTGATGACACTGGAAGAAATGGCTGAAACCAAAGAAGGGGAAAGCATCTTGCCAGCCTGTGCTGTACGCGCAAAGAAGGCTGCCAGGGAGCTGATGGAGGCCTTGGTAGAGCAGGTCAAGAGAAGGTGATGGTGGAGGCACATAAAAGTGTAGCCAGACTCAAAGCTGGCCCTCGCCCAGGCCTTGGATGGCAGCGCGAGTGCAGGGACAGCTGCTGCACCCCAGCACCCCCCCAAAAAGCACCAGCCTGGCCTGTGCTCCCCACACAGACTCAGCCTGTGGAAGCTCTGGCTGCTGCCTCCTCCAGCTGCTGTATTTTAAGGCGCCTGGTCCTAAGCCAAGCGTCTCTACAGCCTGCGCTATCTCCACATTGACATCGCTGGTGCATCCAATTCAGCCCCCCGGACACTGGGAGCATCTCAGCGCCTCCGCTTTACCCCCAGCAGCCCAGAGCTCTCCCAGTAGCTGCTTTGTGCTGCTGGCGGGAGAGACGGGATCCGGGCGACATCCCGTCCTGTGCCACTACTCACACGCGGGTGCACAGGCCTGGAAAGAAGAACACGTTTTTATTTTATTCACAACAGCTCGTTACAAAAGCGGCAGAGAAGGGCCAGGCAGGGTGCCTCGTCGTCACGGGGAGAAAACGAGCCTTCACCCCCTCCAGGAGCGGGGCCCGGGGTCCTGTGGTGGCGGGGGAAGAGGCGGCGGGGGCAGCCCCGCCGGCGGGAAGATGGCGGGCAGCCCCGCCGCCCCCCTGAGGAGGAAGCTCCCGAGGCGGGGGGCGGCGGGGGGCTGTGGGCTGGTCAGGGCGAGGCGGGCTTGTCGGGGTTGTGCATGTGGTACGCGTCGCTCTCCTCGTCCTCCGGCACCTGCGGGGCGACACAGCCGCCTCAGCGCCGCGGGGCGACAGCGCCATCTTGTGCCTTCCCGCCCCGCTCCCGCCGCCGGCCTCGGCCCCCGAACGCCGCCGCAGCGCCTCGGCCGGGGCCCGGCTCACCTCCCAGTAAATGTCGTCCTCAAAGCAGTTCTCGGCGGCGGCGTCCCCCCAGATGGGCAGCTTGAGGATGGCCCCTGGAAGCAGGCGGGCAGGGTGGTGGGCAGGGGCCATAGTGCCGTGCGGGATGCAGGCAGGGTGCAGATGGCCGGAGTCCACCCGTCCCGGCAGCCAAGGGGGCTAACGGTGCTTGGTGCCAGTCCCCCTTTTCTCTAAACCCATTTGACCTTACTCCCGCCTTGGCTGCCCGGGGTCCCGTGCTCCAACCGAGTAAGCCAGAGGCTGCAACCCTCACAACGCGAGCGGGATGGACGCATCCAGCCATGGGCAGGAGTACGTGGATGCCTCCCTTGCAGCCACGGGCTGAGCCCAACCTTCCCCTCTCCATGCTTCCCTTCTTACCCACAAGGGCCCCTCCGGCAAAAGCAATCAGCAGAGACACCACAATGCCAGCTGCCTGGAACCCTCCTTGGACACTGGGTGTCCGCGTCTGGTACGCGCCAGTGAAGTCAAAGGCCTTGATGAACCTGCCGAGGGCAGAAATGGTGCGGATTGCTCCTGGCAGGATTTTGCCTGGCTCTGGAGGAGCCACGTTGCCCTGCTCCCTCGAGGACTCCTCCCTATCCCCATCCCTCTTCTGCAATGGACGAGGAGATGTCACAATGACAGAAAACACCTCTCGCTTCCTTCTTCTCTGGCCCCTGGCAAAGTTTTATCTAGGAGGAGCCCAAAATATAAACATTTCTTTTGTTTCCTTCAGCCTTACCTGACCCCCGAGACAATGCAGGGATGGAGGGAGGAGCACTTCCCCACCCACCGTGCCCCGGAGCAATGCCAGGGAGCGGGTTATGGCTCACTTTTTGAGACCACCAGAAGTCAGCTGAAAGAGATGAGTCTTTTACACTTCAGTAAGCCCAACACAGCCAGTGCACCCCATGTTTTTGAGGGGGAAAGGGGAAATTCTGAACAATTAACAAGGGCTGTTAATTGCTCCTCACTCCCAGCCCAAGGAGCCCCAGGTAAAATCTATTCTCATGTAAGAGTTTCAAGCTGTCTTACCCTTCCTTTCCATATACATCCTCTGTGGCTGCAGCTGCAGTGATGGCCCCCACAATGCCCCCAATAAGGCCCGGCATGGCGTGGAGGTTGTGGATGCCACATGTATCCTGGATGTGCAACCTGGACTCCAAAAAAGGCTGAGGGAAAGGGAGGTACAGAGAGATCAGGGACCTGAGCACAGCCCTGGAAAGGATTAGTTCCTTCCATGGAAGACTGGGATAAGCAGAGAAGGAAGAGTGATATTGTGTCCTATTAAGGAGCTAAGGGCTTGTAGACAAAGCTGTGAGCCAAGCTCAAAATAAAATGACAACATATGCTCCAAACACTCTCCTGTTGGAAGACTGAACCTTCCTGAGCCTTTGGGGGCAGTAAATGGAGTCAGAAATGCATCTCCGTAAGGGATGGTGGAAAGCAGGGACCCTCAAAGGGAAGTGAATCCATCCCTGATCTCCTTAGCAGGACCAGGGCTGCAGACCCCCAGAGCAGCACTCACCGTGAGGTAGACATACCCCACTGTGGACACGATGCCACAGATGAACCCGACAATGAGGGAGCCGTATGGAGTCAGCATCATCTCCGCGCTGGTGCCCACAGCCACGCCACCAGCCAGCGTTGCGTTCTGGATGTGGACCTGCAGAAGTAACCACCCTGTTTGGGCATCTTGGTCAGATTACAATTGCTTGGGGATGGTGCAAATGGTAAAGTGGGAGAATCAGCTCTGAAAATGCTTCCAGAGGAAATATCAGGGCCCATTTTCCTGCTTGTTGGTAAAAAAACAAGAGGAAAAGAACAGGCAGCCTCTGTCTGTAGCACAGGCGCACATAGACTCCCACTCCCCGTACCACACACGTTCTTTGCATCCACAAATCTGGGTGGGGAGTTGTGATGAGATGGAAATTGTCTCACCCATGTGTCATGCAAGCTCCGCTGTCACAGAGACATGTCACCCACACACATAACACGTACAAGTCAGCCCCCCGATTGCTCATGAGCTGCCGCACTGGCCCTGCTCAGCTTGCTGGAGAGGGCTGCCTAACGTGGCTCTGCAACATGCCCATCAGTAGCTCTCTGGGCAGAGCAACTCCAGTCTCTGCTGTGACTTAGGTCCACCACGTGCAGGGCATCACCCTGCACCTCAAGCACTGCAGGACTCACTTCCCACTTGTTTATCGAATACAGCCTCTGGGTTTCTGCCTGGATGCTGGTTGCACCATCACACCCTGAAACCCAGCATCTGTTCAGCGAAGGACAAGCGCCAGTTTTTTCGGGACCCTCGATCAACCTCACTATAAGTCTCCTGGGCAGCACAGGGTGCTCTGCTCCCAGCTTACCATGTCAAGCTTGCCTTTCTTCTGCAGCATGCTGGAGAAGGCCATCGTGGTGAGGACACAAGCAGCCAGGGAGCAGTATGTGTTAATGGCAGCCCGGTGCTGGGCATCCCCGTGATCAGAAATTGCTGAGTTAAAACTGGGCCAGTACATCCATAGATACAGAGTACCTGGTGGGATGGGGATGAAGGGAGAAAGAAGAGAATGGGAAAAGAGAGAATACAGGGATTGAAAAAACCTCTAAAGAAGATCTTTCTGCACAGGGGGGAGTTAAATCCCATAGTCCTGCTGCCCCAGGGCTGCACCCCCCATGACGGGACGAGCATCAGGAGGGGCTGGCAGAGAGGGGGATCCCAAATGCGTCCTTGTCTTCCTAGGCACCATCTCAGCTCAGCCACTGATGAAGAGAGTTGAGTAGCTCTGAGAGGTGGAAGACCAGGATATAGAGCTTCTCAGCCCCAGGTCCTGGTTTCAGTTTGGTTTTCCCAGAGACACAGGAGGCATCAGCCCTCTGCAGCTGAGTGGTCTGCAGAAACCAGCACCCGTGAGGCAGAGGCTGACTTACCAATCATAGCGAAGAGGTCGGAGTGGTACACGGAGCCCTGCTTGTCCTTACACTGCTCCAGGTTGGGTCTGTACAGGATACGTGTCACCGTGAGGCCAAAGTAGGCTCCGAAGGTGTGAATGGTCATGGAGCCACCTGCATCCTTAACCTGCAGCCATAGGAAAACAGAGGTTCGCTTCTGCAATCGCCACTTGTTTTGGAGCTGAGGTCTGGTTTGCATCATGCCCAGCTTGTCTGCCCACCCGTCCGTCCAGCCTGCACTCAGTCATGGGAAAATGGGACAAAAATGCTATAGTCCTGCTGTCTATCCTGCTCACTTAGTCCCATGCATGGCTGTGGCATTCCTCTTAGCTTCCCCATGGAAGGCATCAAAGCAGAGAGCAGTTTCCCAATGGCAAGTAGGTTTCAGCAATAGCCAGGTTGGCTCCCATGTGCACTCAAGTCTTCTGGAGGCCTATTTAGCTCCCAGCGTTCCAAGCCCTCTCTCGAAGGACAGGAACCCTGCCTCCACCAGCAGACATCTCGTTCTCTTTGTCATTTGATTTCCTTCTACAACACCCATATTCCAGCAGGGAAAATAGATGAGAGGGAAATCTCAGGCATGAAGAGAATGACTGGCCTTTTGTGCTAAGACTCCCTCTCTGCCTCGGAAGCCACAATGAGGGGACCCAGTGCTCTTGAATTGCCAGGCTTCTGTGTAAAAGTCGGGGAGATCTCTCTTCTCAGGGAAGTACACCCTACCCCCCCAACCCCCTCTTTTCTAATCTGTCTACTTTTTCTGCCTGAATTCTCGCATTTCAAATGCTTATGAAGGCAGTGACTTGGTGGAGCCATAGCAAAGGGAGACAATTTGGAGAGATGCGGAGAGGAAGAAGCAGAACCAAGTGGGTGCTGCCTAAAGCCTTACGTGAAGCAGGTTGAGGAGGATGTACTCATTCACCGCGAAGAGCGTGACTTGAAACAAAGTCATTACAAGGAGCTGTATGGGGCTGGTTTTGCCCAGGATGGCCCCAAAGGCAATGCACACAGAGCCCACACAGAAATCAGCATTGATCAGGCTGGAAAAGGGGAAGGATAATAGTGGTTTAATGAGGAAGTACTCTTCTGTAACTCACCCTTACCCACCCCCAGCTCTAGAGAACCCACCCAAAGATGTACAGGTGATTAGGAGCCAGTCCTGGATTTCCCACTGAGCTTCCTCCCATTCTGACATACTATCCAGGAAAGGTGCTTTCCTCCAAATTATTTAAATAATGTATGTTCTCAGCACTGGCAGCCATGGTGCTTGTCTTGGGACTCGGGGGTGATGCTTGTCTCACATTGCCCTTTGAGCAGTACTACCATAATGGCAAGTACCTTTGGGCTCAAAGGTGGAAAGCAAGTGCAGGTATGCAGAGGGATGACAACATTTTAGAGACTTGTTTGCATATAACAGAGGGACAGGCTCCCATCCCAGATCTTCCACTGGCCAGACAAGGGGTGGCATCCCAGAGCCCAGCTCCTCCTTACTTCTCTACTCCAATGAGGATCTTCCCACTCTTGAAAGAGTGGAACCAGCCTTGCATCAGAAGAGCCCACTGGATCCCAAAGGCAGCAAGGAGGAAATTGAAACCCACGGCTCCGAATCCGTAACGCTTGAGGAACGTCATGAGGAAGCCAAAGCCCACGAAGATCATCACGTGGACGTCCTGGAAAGCTGTACAGAGGGAAGGGACCGTCAGCTCTGTGGGGACAGCAGGGCTGTGAGTGCCATTTGAAGTCGGCGGTGAAAGGAAACTAACCATATCAGTGGCAGTAGGGGGGAAAAATCAAGAGAAAATATGTGTTTGTCCCATGTCCCCACGTTTCTAAGTCTGAAAATAGCTCAGCTTTCAGAAACTGGCTTTTGGTTAAAAGGCTCAGTCTTGAAAGTAAAAAATGTTTATTAAAAGCTGTGTGCAAGAGAAGACTGAAGACTAGTGGCGTGCACAAGGGAAAACATTCTTCTATTCAGATTGTTTTTTCTCCTTTTGTAAAAAACTCAGAAAATGTCACGTGAAATGAACAGTGAAGTTTTGTTAAAAACACATGAATGGTCATTTTGGGTAGCTCCATCCAATGCAGCGTCCTGGTGATGGCTCAGAGCAAGAAGAGTTCAAGAACAAGTAAGTTTACAAATACATTTTTAAAATGCCGCTGAAATCAGTGGCAAAATACCCTTGAGACTGGGATCCCACCTTGTGAAATTTTGAGTACTTAAACCAGAGAGACCCAGTTCTTCCCACAAAGGCTCAGACCTGCTAACTCGAGCCCCTCAGATGCCCTTCCCTGGGGGAAACCAAACCTGCCTGAGCCTCTTGAAAGAACTCCTTGGTGCAGTAAACCTGCTGTACTTTTTAATGCTGCAGGTTTCTATCAGATAAGGATTGCTTTGCAATTAAGTGAGCTGAAATGCTACATACTTACAAACTGAACCATGCAAACCCTCACACGGGAGGCCACTTTGCCCATGGAAAGAGCAGGAGACTCACGGCTGAGATCCCCAATAGGAAACTCCTAAGAGCAAATCCACGCAGTAGAGCAGGTAAATACAACACCGACAGAGCTACACCAGCAATTTCTGCATTATGCAGTGCACAAAGCATTACAACCACTATAACCAGCAACGTCTGTGGGCCTCAGAGAAGGCACAAACTCAGGGCAAGGGAAATTCAGTGACTGAGAATCTGCTCTACCCCTGAAATCCAGCAGCCCCAGATCTGGTCCCACGGGGACAGTGAGGTTGTATTGGCTGCTTCCACTAAGGGCTTGGTGAGGATTTGGGTGAGGTGCAGCTCTGCAGAAGCTGTGGCTTTTTTCCTTTGGTGCTTTACAAGATCATGCAACTTGTTTAAGGACAAGCATTTGGACAGGCTCCAGCCATTCAATGCCATGTTGCAGAGACGAGTTAATCTGCTTGTTTTTAAAAATGCCCTCCATGCCTATGAAATCACTCATTAGAAAAGGAATAAGGCAAGATCTGCAGCTGACACTGTTCAGCAGAGGTCACTTCAAATGCACTTCTCCGCGTGTCGGTAGAATGAGTCTTCCCAACTCTGGTTTTACCATACAACCCCACAGGCGTTCCCTCTGCAGCTGTATTTATTCTCCCTACTTTTCTTTTCCAGCGTAAGCAGCACAATACACTGCTAGAATTATCTTCTGCATTTGCATTACATATTCCCACTTTCACCCTAAAAGCAGAAATACACAGGTCAGAGTTAAAGCTGCGGACTGTGTCCCCTCTGAAAACAGAGAGGATCCCCACTATGTGTTAGGACCTGCAGAAACACAGGAGGAAAAGTCTTTCTTCAAACTGCACCCAGTCTAAAGCCTTTTTCTAATCCTTGCATTTGTTTTCCCTTGGGAAGAATAACTTTGGCATTACTCAGAGGCAGCCCAGGTGCTGCCATGACTTCAAGGTTTTGTGACCCTGCTTTTGCAGGAGGACAATTGCCATCACTATTGAGAGGATGTGTTTGGGCTTTGGGAATACTATCTGTGCCAAAGAATATAATTTCTTTTCCCTACAGAGCAGATGAGTCACCCTTTAAGGAATATCAACGTGCGATTCAAAGCGAGAAGGAGTTGTCACACTGACTGGACCTGGCAATGGGCACCACTGACACAACCGTGCATTGGCTTCCCTCTGCCTGCCTTCCCAGTCATCCCTGGGCTTGGAGGACCTGTCAGTCCTCCCACTGCCACTGTGGACAGGTCCTATGGACAGCAGCAGTCACAGACACATTAATACCAATGATCCTTGGATGTTCAACCATTGTGCTCTCTTCTGAGCAGTGCTGGATAGACACAGGGATCAAAATGCCAGGGCCTGGCTGCCTTGCCATGTTTGCCCATCTTTGCAGAGAGAAAATATTTCTGATTAGATAATGGAGAAAAACCACCTGTGCTTTTGGGCATGTGAGCCCTTCCTCAGGTCTGAAACAGAAATGTAATTCAAAGCTAAACTAAGCTAAGCAGTTGCTCTGCGGTTGATTTAGTTGTGTGCAGCCATTTGAGGGGGAATATTTGGCTCTGCAGAGCAGGGGTAGGATATGAGGACAGAAGAGAGGTCATGTCCTTAGCTCCTACAAGCTCTTTCTTGGACTCCTGATGTCCTCCCAGCACATCAATGACAAGAGCAGCCTTCAGGCACTGTTGCTGCTTCACGTTGACCTGTGTGGGGTTAGTCCCAAGGGTGGATCTCAAGGGAGAGCCCAGGGCAGCCATGGCCGTACCCTAACCTGAAGGCTGGCTGAGCAGCAGGTTTCTGTAAGCAAATCCTTTTCTGAACTAGCTAATCCTCAGCAGCTACAGGTTTCTATAGCTCCTTTGATTTAGCAGGTGTTTTTAATGGAAATGTTCTAAATAGATGCATGACTCAGGCCTGTTGCTTCCTTGGAAACAATTGCCTACAGAAGCAGTCTGTTTCCAACAGCTCACAAAGATGACCAGCCTTGGAGATCAAAGCCAGCCAAAGGCACTGCCTGGCCAGAAGGGCTTTAACGACCTGAATAATCCCGGTGGCAATACGATGCATTGACCCAAGAGCCCTGGGAACCTGGCAGGTTAGGAGGACTCCGGCATCAAAATGCCAGTTGCTAAAGGGTAATTCGCTAGTGAGGGGGAGGACACAGGAAGGGGAGGAAGATGTCACAGGATCTCGACAGCCGTTCCTCTGTATGCACAAAAAAGCTTGCTCTGATCCAGAGCCGAGGGAGGGGGCAGCAAGACAAAACTTGCAGGGTGCTGGGAAGACGTCAGCCCTATTCCTGGAAAAAAGACGTCAGGTACTGGTGTCACGGTACCCTGCTGACAGAGCCCCAAGAGCACTGGAGGGCCACATGGCTTTTCTCTTGCTCCTTGGTGTGTCCCAAACCAGCCTCAAGACAAGAGCCCGACTTTCCAGCAATCGGTGGAGATGTTACCTCTGACAGGCTCTGCCATGGGATGGGACGGGATGGGTTGGGATGGGATGGACGGGGTTGGGATGGACGGGGTTGGGGTGGGATGGATAGGTGCATGGGATGGGTTGGGATGGGATGGGGACCAGCCAGCACCAGGACTAGGCTTCCCATATACTCACATGGGTATCGGAAATAGAAATCGTTCTCTATGTCGCTGGTCAGGTTCATCTCTCGCTTCTCTTCTTCCCAGTGCGCATCAGCTTCAGGGCTGAAGCGCACGAAGACCCCAAAGAGGACGATCATGGCCACCTCCCAGAGGAGGCAGACAAGCGGGAGCCGCCAGCGCATGTACGTGTTCTTTGCCATTCCCTGGTGCCTCGGCCGCTCCATCCACAGGGATCCCCAGGGGCCTGGCACACCGTGTCAGCCCGCGTCCCCCTTGTGGGCCAAGGCCAGTGACATATATATGTCAGAGAGGGCGAGGTGGGGCCCAGGGAGGTGCCTGTGGTGGGATCACATTTCAGAGCGTGGGAGCTTCAGCAGGCTTGCTCCTCTCACCCTCCTTCCTCCCTGGGAGGAGGGACCGGTCTCAGCACCTTTTCTCTGAGCTGCTCCCAGCACCTCTGAGCCCTGCCTCCCCCGGGACGCCTAGACCAGTGCGAGTGGGGAGTGGAACCTGGGTGTCCTGCCCCCTGTTCTGCCCAGCCCCGCACCCCTTCCCTTCCCCTTGCAGGAGCGCCCTGACCCCCGCCGTCCCGAGCGCCTTCCCTCCCTGCACTGGGTGCTCCCCTCAGCACCCCTCTGGCTCTGCAAGCACCCTTCCCCAACTGGCACCGAGGGTGCCCCTCGCTCCAGCTCTCAGCTGTCCCCATGTCTCACGGGGTGCAGCAGGAGACTCTTCGCCCTGGGGTGAGACCGTCCTCCTCCTTGCTTTGGACCATGCATCCGGACAGTTGACTACACCATGTGAGCCAGGGGAGCAGAGACAGGCTTGCCGCCCCATGCAGGGCAAGTCCCAGAGCCTCTGGGGCAACACCAAACTGTCACCAAGGCCTGTCTCATCCCGGGAGCCTCAGTCCTGGGTGCAAGAATGGGGGATACAGCCCTGCTGCAGTGGGGGCTGCCTGGGGCTGCTCACCCCCTCCCCAAAGCATCTGGCTCTCTCTGACCAAGACCAAATGGTGCTGAGCCCAGGGGCCACATTCCCTTCTGATGAGTAGGAGAAGATGAGCTGTGGGGCTTCTCCACATCCCTGCCTGAGTCACTGGGCTGGGCGTGGGTCCTGCTGTTTGCTTTTGGAAAAGCAACCTGTGGGGCAGTCCCAGGAGGAAGAGGAAGATACGTGCTTCAAACCAAATGCGAGGAACCTGCACACATGCACAGACTTGCAACAGCCCTGCCAAGGCTGCCATATATCTATAAGGATGTAGAAGTGACACATGACCCATCATTTCCCGGAGTGATTTACCCCCAGCACATCCTCCCGGCAAGACAAGCCAGGCTGGAGCTGCGTGAACCAGGGCAATACTCTGAGATGGTGCTGGAGATGGGGCTGGAGACCTCAGAGCTGCAGCCTAAACATCCCTCCTCTGGTATGGGGCTTCCTTTACTTAATAAACATAAACACATTGCTCCTTTTTTCACATTGTTTTGAAACGTGTGCTCTTTCCCCAAAGAGCTGGGCGAGTCCTCGAAGCGGATCCCAGCTCTTTCCCCTGCTTACAGATCCCAGAGATGCCCATCAGTCTTCAAGAAATGAAAGACTGCAGCCCAGGCAAGCTGCCCAAATTTGCTGATGGCATCTAATTGTGGCCCGCAGGCTGAGCAAGCAGCACTGATTTCTGTCTTGATTAGGCAATAATTTGAGTTTATTATTTTTTCTTGTTTGTTTTCTTCTCAAAATGACAGATGGCCAAAAAATGCTGTAGATGGTCTTGAAGAGACTGACGGCCACACAAAATCATTTTCCAGCCTCATTTGGGCGCTGTGCAGGCAGCAGGGCAGTGGCAGCTTTGGGAAGAGACGGGGAGATGCAGCTCAGGAGCACTTCTGTAGGGCAGAGGAACCAGCTAGTGATCCAGACACACCAGGGAGGATCAGGTGGGAGTGAGACAGCAAGTGAACCCAGATGGTGAGCGAAGGCTGGACCATGGGACAGCATCAGGGTGCGGGCTCCTTCCCGCAGCCCCAGGAGAGCACTGGGATGTCAGGGCCATAAAACAGTGCTGCTCTTGTCTCTGCAAGGGTCCAGACCAGCACCCCTCCTCTCCCGTCCATGCCAGGGCTGAGGAAAAGGGAACTCCATCTGCCCAGCCCTTTACCCTGCACAAGCAGAGCTTCAGCCGGCTTTGGCTGGAGCAGGGTCACTTGGTGGGGACACCTAAAACAAGTGGATGCTGTTTTTGTCCTGAGGACGGACGCTCCCTTGAGCAATGCTGCTCAGGGCCCACCCACTGTGTTTTTAGGTCTCCCATTACACACGGTTTCTGCAAGGCGGTCTCAGCTGTATGCACCAGGAAAGAAGAGATCTCCAGCTAGAAAGAAGCTGAAATCCCTAAACAATACCTGAGCCCTAATCGCTAGAAGCACTGTTGATAGTTGCATGTTCTCCTGCCAGCTACGTGGTAGGACCAGTCTTCAGCCCTAGCCTAGAGCAGCTCTTGGACACTTTGAGAAAGGCAACGCAGAGGAGCTTTTTATAACACAAGGGAACTTGCTAAGGCTTAGCCAGCAATTATGCTCTGTAATTACCCTTTAGCAGAAGAAACCAAACTGCAGAGCTTTTTCTAATCTGTGGTCTCACCAAAATGGCAGTGTCCCCAGAAAAGCAGCTTGTGAAGCCCTTGCACAGCCCAGGAGGCAGCAGCTCTGTCCCACCCACTGTCCCCAGCCCCTCTCCTCTGTGTCTGGAGGCTGAGGACAAAGGCTAATGGCTTTTCCGCTAGCCTGATAGTCTCACCTTGCTGCACTGCCTTGCGCTGCCCCTCCTTATCGACCTGCAGATCAGCACTTTGCCACTGCAGTCCCATCAGAGCTGGCATGCTCCACTGGCTGCCCACGCTGTGAGAGCCCATTAAAGGACCAGTTTCTCTCCAGGCTCCTTTGCAGGGCCAGGGTAACGCTGGAAAGGCTGACGGGGCTGTGATAGCACAGGTACCTGCAGCGATGCTGGCAGAGCGCTTCCTGTGGTGGGTTAGACCAAGCCCTTTGCATCCAGCCTAAAAGGCACCTAACTGCACGGTAGGACACATGGAACAGATTTCACCATACGCCAGTCACAAACATCAGGCTGCTTAAAAGCCCTGTTGGAAACTCCATGCTGGTGTGAGCCAGTGCAACGCCCACTGGAGGCAATGCCTGCCTGCTCCACCACTGAATTTGGCCCATCATGTCCAGCACCCATAAGAGCGGCAAGGTTTCCCCCAAAAATCAGTGTGATGATGCTGGGGGAAGAGGGGCAGGTACGTTTGCCCTTCTGCTCTGCAGACGTGGGACTAGGGCTGGCAGCGGTCAGATCTCAATTGCCTTGGGAAGGCTCTGGGTGAGGGTTGTTCAGTACTGGTCCCAGCTGGGTCTCTCCCAGTTTCTCACTTTTATGAGCTCTAAAAATATTTGAGAGATGTAAAAACAAAATCTAAAGCACACAGAAATCCCTCCGTCTTGCCTGGAGGCCTGAAGGCAGCTTCACCCTGGAGAGGAGGGAATGGGGGCTCCTTGGGTCACTGTGAACTGTCTTGGCAGATCTTACTGCAGGGCCCAGGCGCTGCACTGGCTCAGAGGGGCGACTGCAAGGCTAAGGACCCAGGGGGTCTGGAAGGTGCCCAGGGGAGGGCAGAGCTGGAAACACCATCTCCACCATCTGCAGCCTTGCTTACTCTCGTCTTTCCCTCCTTTATCTCTGGCAGCTCCAAGGATTCACTGGAGTGAGGAGAACCAGATAAAGCCAGGCAATACCAGAACTTCTTCAGGGGAGGGATTAGCCCACATGCAACAGGCAGCTATCCTTGCTCCTGGCTGGATTTACCCTGGAGCTCACGCTAGCTTGCCTAGCTCACTGGCAAGGAGAAAGAAAGCAGATCAAATTCTCTTCCGCTAAGACAGAGAAGCAAAGAAGTTGCCTCCCCAGGAGGCACCAGTGACCTCCCACTTCATGCTACACCCAGGTCAAAGCCACCTCCGAGGACTTTAACATCCAAGAAGCACAGCCAACCCTCCCAGCATGTCCCCTTCCCCTCCTGCAGCTCACTCTCTTCTCAGACGACAGCCTGGAGATCCACTAATGAGCCCTTTGCCCAGCTTGACTTTCTCTCCAGAATTAGTGGGCAAAGCCTTTGGGCACGTGTGGTGGAGAGGGCACTGGAGAATGATGATATGGGGAGGCTCAGAAGCCTTCCGACAGCACAAGTGAGTCTCTGGGCATTGCCCAGCATCAAAGGTGACTCCTTGCTTGTTCAGGTTCTTGAGGAGTGTCCTGAAAGCAAAGCATCTGAATCAATCCAAAACAAAACCTTTTTGGCTGGCTCGGCAGAATGACAAAGCTTTCCACCGGGGTGGGACAGAGTGGTGGGATGGTGGGAGAACAACCAGTTCATTTAGGTCTGGGTTTTCTCTTTTCAGCCCCTTGCCATTAAATACCACTCATAGAGAAATGTTGGAAAAAGGTCAAAATAAAGCAAGACTTTTTTAAGTTAAAAACCCCCATATCTGGATCAAAGTACCAACCAAACATGAGCCCGATTTATAAATTATTTTTCTTGTGCCCTTCTCTTCCTCCCAAGAAACTGCATTTATTGGCAAGTAAATGATTGTCCAGAGAGAACACAAGGGCTATATTTGAGAGAGGAGAAGTCGGTGTCCTTGGGGAGCAGGCAGAGAGGGCAAATGTCTCCGTGAGCAGCATAAGCACGGGACAGCGCAAGAAGCAGAGGCATGAGGGACTGTGGCTGTCACGCTGGGAAACACGCAGGTCACCGGGGCTTAGCCAACATCTCCGACGGTTTTCCCAAGAGCTGAATGGGCTTCAAAAGCAAATACGCTGGAGTGGGCAGGAAAGGAGCAGGAGCTTGAGCAGCCAACGGCAATTCCCACATTGGGAGCTACCAGGCTTTGCTGGGAAACTCCCCCATGCCCCGAGTTTGTTTCTGGTCCCAGGTGGACCGTGATAAGGCAGGTTTTGGTCACACTCTGCTAAGTGTCCTCAGCAGGCAGCTAGGACGGATGCCAGCAGCCAGGCGATGGCAGCGGGAGCACAGTGGGGTTGGCTCTTCTTCGGGGCTCATGCAGGCGAGTGACATGTTGACAAGCAGCCATGAGATGTCTCGCAGGGTCAAGAGCAATCCCCAGCCAGGAGGAGGGACTCATGGCTCCCCAGGGAGCCCACATCCCCAGATGCGCAGGATGCTGCCCGCCGCCCCTTCAGCCAGGGAGACCCGATGTCCTTCCCTTGCTCTTGGTGGTTTCTCCTGCGCACCCAAGTGGATCAGCCCCTCGTTCCAGCTCATTAAACCTGACTGTGTTCACAGTCACCAGCAAAGCCGAATGGGTGGTTTATTGCCCGCTTGTCTTTGTTGCTTTATAAATACGACTGGCTGCTGGTGACACTGGTTTAGGCTGGGGCATTCAAGCTCTGGAGAGAAGGGTGGCGTGGACATCTGGGCGCCTCTGGTCTGCAGGGCTTCCTCCTCCCTCTTACCTCATGCAGTCTACCCATGCTTGGATCACACCCTGGCTGCCAACACCCACAGGGGAAGGTGTGCTCCGAGACCCAGAGGGAGGTGATGCTCAGGGACAAGGTGGTTGATGACAACCCAAGGTCTTTATCCTCCACCTCCTCATACATCAGGTGCCCCAACCCTACACCTTCTCACCCCTATGGGCCCTGGGTTTACTGTGTTGTCCTCAGGGGAGGCTCAGGGAGGAGGAAAAACCCTGGGGTGACATCTCCCCCCAGGGCCTGGAGGACCTGCCTGGCAGCCATCAGGCTCCTGCCTCTGCCCTGTCCCTTTGCTGGGCTTGGCCGCCTGATGGGTGACGGGGCCGCAGAGGAGCTGGTTGGCAGGTAGAACGGGAGCTCCTGCGGCCGCTCGCCCTGCCTTCTGATGTCACGTCGGTGACATCATGACGCTCACCCAACGAGAAGGGAGAAGAAAGCAGTGACACCACGATCACGCGCCAAGCCCCCGCCGGCTTTCAATTTTAAATTGGCGGCGGCGGCGGCCAATGGGCGCGCGGCGGGCGCTGGCCTCGCCCTCTCATTTCGTCACGGGCCCTTCGCCAATGGAATGGGGCACCCTCCCCCTCACGCACGCACGCACGCCGCCCTCCCGGCCAATCAGCGCGGAGCGCTGCTCGAACGGCCGGGGCCGCTCCCCCGCCCACTGCCAGCGCGGGCGCCGCAGTGCGCAGGCGCGCCACGCCGCGGCCCAATGGGGAGCGAGCGCTGGAGGGGGCGGGCAATCGGCGGCAGCCAATGAGGGCACGGGAAGGCGAAGGCGCCAGCAGTTGTACCGAGCGATGGCGGCGGGCGCGGCCTGAGGGGGCTGGCGGGCGGCGGCCGTTGCCGTCGGGTCGTCGTGAGGGCGGGCGCCATGTCGTGCTCCCACAGCGTGGTGTTTCTGCTGGACACGGCCAGCCCGGGGCGGCGCGAGCGGCTGCAGCGCGGCGCCCTGCGGCTCCTCAACCACCTCGGCTGCCGCTTCGGCCTGCCCCGCCTCCGCTGGGCCTTCAGGTTCTTCGACTCCCTCGGGGGCCGCGGCGGGGCCTCGCGGGGCGGCGGATTCCGCCCGCCGGGACCCCGCGCCTGGGCCCGTTTCGAGGAGGAGCTGGCGGAGCGGTTCGGGGCGCGGGGACCCGCCGCCGTTGTCCTGCCCGGGCCAGCTCCCCGCGCCGCCCTCACCCACAATGGCCTGAAGGAGACGCTCCTTGACTTCCAGTGGGACCGCCCGGAAATCGCGTCGCCAGCCAAGCCGCTCCGCAGGAGCCGGAGGACGGGGCTGGCCGCCGGAGAACCCCCGGAGAGCCAGGCGCCCCCAGAGGGCTTTGTGAACGCCGTCTTCCTCTTCTCCCCTTGCCCCCACTCGCGGAGGGAGCTGCGGCAGTTCGTGTCGGGGAGCGACGTCCCTTCCTCCTCTCATGAGCCGCCCACGGCTCAGGAGCTGGCGGAGAAACTCCTGCCCAAGAGCGTCAAGGAGCTGATCGCGGACCAGAAGATCACGCTGTTCTGGGTGGACACTGCCGAGTGGTCCCAGGTAATGAGATTATACCGCGCCGCTTTTAGCTGCGAGTTCTAGCGGGACATTTTCTACGCTACCCTCCTGTATAAAAAGGGAGAGCAGTTTTATACTGTGGTCTTTGGGTGGTGGGGAAAGTTTTTCAGTTACTGATATGTAATCTTGTCCAGCAAGAGACTGAAAACTGGAATGGTAGTCATCCGCGTGGAGACTGAGGTATATCAGCAATTAAATATACCTGTACAGTGTTTATTGATGGGATGTCAACGTCCACCTTGAGTTAGGTGGGAGCTACAGCTATTCAGAATTGCAAATAAGAAATCTGAAACCTCAGGTGTCTGGATATGTGCTTGAAGATTAATTCAGTGGGAATAGCATCTTCTTTATTGGGTTCCTGATAAGGTTAATAGACTCCATAAAAACACTTGGAAAGCACTGTGTTAAGATGATCTGTATGTGTTTCTTATGCCAATTTTTCTAAAAACATGCAGTCTCTATTTGTTTGGATTGAGGTTATCTCACTGCCAACATTAACTCAAGACTTCTCTGTTACTTTATTTCAGCTGATTGAATCCCCAGATCATCTTGGATACTGGACAATGTTTGAATTGATCCGTCGGACAGGAGGCACCATTTTGCCATCTGAAACCCTAGTGCAATGTTTGAGTCCCCACAGGGCAGATCTTTCTCATGGCTTTCTTGGAGACTCGAGTTCCACAGTGCCACAGAATGTGCCTTGGACTGTGCTTTTGCCATTGGATGCGACTTTGAACTGCTTGTTCTCGAAGTCCTCCGTATTTCAAGCAGTATTCCCCCAGCAAGAAGGAACAATGTTTCTCAGCATGCCTGGTAATAAAAGAAAAAAAAAAAGGAAAGAAAGAGAAATAAGTGTGCATAGTAATAACTGTGATCTCTCATGCCTAAGACCTAAGTTTAAACAAAAAAAAAGTCCTGCATGTGCTCTCGTTCCTCTGATACAAGAGCTATTAGCCCATATTTCTGATTTAGTCTCTTCAGTTTTCCATGCTTCCAGAAGTTTGGATGCCTGAAGAGCTCTTTGCTGGTCCCACCTTATATAGATGTACACCCTTTTCTTCTACATGCTTTGTCTCAGATTCGATTTGGCTAAACTAAGAACACAATTAAAAAGTCCCTTCAAAAGAAAGTAGATTAGCTTTAAAGCAACGTGAAATGCATGTTGTCTCTTTAGCGGTCCCTTTGTGCGCTTAGCTCCTTCATGAGAGCTTGGGATGATCAGTTCCGCAATATACTTATGGTAGAACTATTCCCAGTTTAATGTCTGAATTTATTTTTCTGGCATTGAAGTTGTCTCTTCATCTAGATGAAAAAACTGTTTTACAAGCTTTAGGGCTTATGCTTTATCTTGTTTTTGCCCAGGAGGAAAGAAGCAGGAAAGCTGTGCTGTGGTCCTGGAACCCCTAGCCATGAGCCAAAGACAACTGCATTGTCCAGTCAACATCTTCCTGAAAGGCAGCCTGACGGGTTGGAGCTTGATGCAGGCTGGATGCTTTTTCACAGAGAGCTGGATATTGCAGAGCTCGCAGGCTGAGCAGGCCGAACATAACAGGTCACTGTTTCATCAGCTGTTAAGGAGTCTAGTGACTGAAGAACTGCACATGGTAAATCTTTTCTTTGCCTTAAACTAATATCTATTCTGCAATGAGCTGTGACAAAAGGGGTAATGCTGTATTGTGTTGTGAAGACAATAATAGTGGTATTTGTTGCACTGTAAGTTGCTCATTTGGAGCTAAATTCAGAGCATTCTTTAGAGGATCATGTAAATCTATACTTGTTTGTAAAGTGTCTGTACTCCTTAGGTCTCTGTATTTCTAGATAATGTAAACTTTTATCTTTTTTTTAATGTAGGTTGCTGAGGTATCTTTATCTAAAACTTGGTGCTCCTGCACCGCTGTTTTATCACCACTTTCTGAGAGCACTGCAGTCCTGACTATACTTGGTACTGAGAAGACTGCTGAAATTCAGCGATGCAATCTTGAAGGAGCTGTAGTGGAGAACTCTTCCCAAGACCATGCTCTTCACCTCCCAGAAGTTGTGAACAGTGTGTTGAGTAAAATGAACACATTGGTGGAAGATTCTCTGGAGAGTACGGGTAGGTGTCAGGAAATGCAGAACTTGACATCTTTTGATCACCTCTAGATCTGATTTGGAGTGGAAAAACATAAAGCTAATGGTTTCCCCAGTGAGGAGTCTCTCATTTTTTGGAACTTGTTAATTTTTTGTCTTCTGTGGCTCAGGTCTTGTGGTACAGAAATCTGCACTGGTGTACCTTTCTGTTTTATTGACAGAGCATTAGTTTCCATTGACTTGTAGATAAAGCATAGCTACTTGTACTTGGGGACAAGTTTTTAGAAGGAGGTTTCCTCGAATGTGTCACATAAGGCATCCCTGGCCAGTAAAGCCTTTGGGTGTGGCTGCACGGAGGCTGCTTTTACCTCACCTGTTTTGTGTTACAGTGAGCCTTCCTATGAGTCTCCCTTCTTGACACATTGGCTATTAAATTGCCCCTCCAGGAGCAGAAGTTTGGAAACCTCTGCTTTAGACTCTCTGTGAAGGCTGGGACCTTCTGCCACTTCATTTAGTTTCCTTCTAATTTTTGTTTTTGTGTGTCTGCTTGCAGAAGAAGAAACTCCTATGCCAGAGTGGGTCCAACGGGAACTATCCCATACAGGGGGCTGGCATCCTTCAGTGCTTGAAGTGTGGTATCCTTCATCGAATGCTTGTGGAGCAAGTTCAGATCTGATGGAGTCGTTCAGGTATTTTTCTGAAACATGTCTCTAAGTAATAATCAAAGGTTTCTGCTTCCTGTTAAGGGAGCATGGCTGTAGCATTGCTCAGAGTTCTAGAATCAAATGCTCCTCTTAGTGCTTTTATTTCTGTACTCAGTTTACTGTGTGCTTTTGCTTCATTATGTCTTGGTGTATAGACAAAAGGAGCTGGGAACAGGAGGCTTGGGTAGCAGTTTGCGTGGATTATGATATTGATAGTTTCAGGAGTGATATAGGTGACTTAAAATGACCTAAGCTACTTGGGGAGATGTCAGACTTCAGCTATTCTTATGGTATGATAAGACTCAGTGCAAGATACTGAAGACAATGGTTATGTTATCACAGCTGGTAACTTAGTAGGAACGAGTAAGCCCGCTTTCTTCAAAGAGTTTGCTTAGTGAAACAAACAAACAAAAAGCCTAATGCAGGATAGCTTAGCACAAACCTACTCATGTAGTTTTGTGGCATGAGTCAGTGGCATATCCATTGTACATCAGGCAACTCTTGTTATGCCTGTTTCCAGCTTGGCGTGACCCTTTTAAGAAGGTGGTTTGGTTTTTTGAATCTTTTAAATAAGAGTTTTGGGGAGCAGGCATTGGAAGAGTACTAGCATGTGTTACTTGCACTATAATGCTGTGGGCTGGCACCTAGAAAAACCTGATTCCTGTCCACTGGGGACAAGAGATGTGTCTCCCACACCCATCTTTCTTGATAATGATAGCGAATGGCTCTTTTATGTAGACTCCTGCAGGTTCCTTGTGCGAATGGGAAGGATAATGCAGACCAATCTGAAGTAGAACTCTCAGAAAGTCTCTCTGAGCTGTACCAGAGAAAATTCAGTGAAAGATCTGCTGCAGCTGGACCAGGAAATAACAAAAAAAGACGTATGTATACTTTGGGATTATATGTGCATGTTGTCAATTAAAGATGATAAAGACTTCTCAGCAGGCCTTTTTAATGCATCAGCCGTAGAGATCTGCACTCTCCTGTGTTAGTGGCACGCTTTAGATTTTTTTGTTTAGAGACAGCATCATTTACATATTAATATTAGGACTGTCCTTTAGTACAACCCGAATGACTCTTTAATTCAAGGCTGCACAGTGACTAACAAAACCGTTAAAAAGCAGCATGCAGACCTCTGCAGTTTCAGTAGGTGTTGAAATAGAAACCGCTCAAACTACTAGCAAATATTCAACCTCTCAATCTTTTTCTGATTTGGAGAAATAAAACGCTTTCCTCTAGAAGAGTTTAATCACTGCGTTTCACTATACTAACTACAGTTGCATATACCCTGACCTGATGTATCCCCAAGTCTTGGTCTGTCAGCTCTTTCTATTTCTGTGATGTAAGATTGCTTCCTATATATGTAACTTCTGATTATACTATATAAGCTCTTATGCAGAGCAACAGTTTTCACATGCTTTTTACTTAGAGAAGTAGCTGCCTACTATGCTTCCTGTACATTTATTTCATGGAGAAATACAAACATTTTGGGCCATCTTTTCCACTAGAAGGTTACTAATCTCACTTGACAGTAATATGGGATTCAGAATTATGCTCTACTTTGTGTGGAGTTCCTGCCCCAGTGTGTCTGATGGTAGAACTCCCTTTTTGTGGCGTTGCAGGTGGGGTTCCCCGAACTCCAGTCAGGCAGAAGATGAAGACCATGTCCAGATCCCTGCAGATGCTCAATGTAGCAAGACTGAATGTAAAAGCTCAGAAGTTTCAACCTGATGGTGTGCCACCAACAGTGAATGAGAAGGTTCCACAGAAGCTTTCAGGAAAAAGATTGGATGAAAAGGCTGAAGAAAAAGAAAAGGCACTTAAAATATCAATAGGTGTGTGTTATCAGTCCTGATACTTGTAGGTCGTAGGGGATTTTTATGGAATTAAGAGGGAAGAATAATAAAGGAGTATTGGGTGCTAGGGAGCAGATCAATGCTTGGGTTTCTGTATCTTCAGCTTGGTGCAGACTGGTTATTTTTTTCCACCCTTCTCCCAGTTAGTTTCTATAAATGTTTATAACCTAGTGTTACAAATACTCCTGGTGTTAGTTTTCTGCCTTGTCTCCACCTGAAAAAGGCAATGAGGAACTCTTTTTTTTTTTTTTTTTTTTTTTTTTCTTTAACCAAAAGTAGAGGGAAGCACCCTATTTACTAATTAGGTAGAAGTAAAGGGAATTTCTTGACTGCTGCAGTAACTTGAAAGCTTCCTGACCTACTCGGAACTAAGCTTATAATTTGTTATGGGTCTGGACCTGCTACTGCTTCTGTTACTGTTCTGTGGTCTGGATGCATCTTTGCTGGAGAAAATCTCTTTTGATGCCTTCCTCTGTTCCCCTCTTCAGCTGGAATGAGTGTTTTATCAGGAAGCTATGGTGAACAAGCATTTAGTTAACTTAAAACATTTCCCTTGCAGACTTGAAAACCGAGGAGGAACTGCAGTCCCATCTAATGGCAAGCTACCAGAAGGCTGTTGCCAACGGAATTCTTTCATCTGCATGTGCCCAGAATATGATTGTGGCCATTAAAAGGTTCTTGAAAGCACAAGATGCCAAAGAGAAAGAGGTACGTGGGCAGGGTTGTTGCTGATCTGGAAATTAAAGCTTTTACTATTTCAGGCTACCCTTTCTTCATCTTACCTGAAGTTTTTATGCATGGTTGCAGGTAGTCAAAATCACAACCACTAACTACTACTAGTAACTTCTGAGTAATTGAAAAAATATTGTGAAATATGTATCTGTAGTTACTGAAGAAGGGCCTGAAGCTGCACATAAGTAACTTTCTCTGTGATTTCAAGCTATAAGTTCTTCTGTGTCTGATGTCATCATGACTTTGCTACTGAAAGAAAAAGAGGATTATTTTCCTTGAAGGAGAAGGAAAAAAATTGAGCTATTCCCAAAAGAATGGGTCAAGAGAGTGGGGGGAGGGGCACGGGGGGAGAACTGTTGTGCAGACAAGGAACAACCTTTAAGTTTTTGCTGTAACTATGTGTCTCTGCAGGTGGCCTGTGTGGAAAGAGTCAGAAATCATCTCCTGAAGACCAGCAAAATGCTGAGACAACAGCATGGCTTGCAGAAGGAGACTAAAGTCAGAGAGTATGAGACACACTGTTTACTTCAACTTCTGAGATACTGTGGAGTTGGTTAGCAATTTTTAATGGTGGCTTTTTTTGTACAAGTGGAAAAATATTTAGATGGGGTAAATGTTCCAAGGAGAATCTGGTCACAGTAAAAACATTTCATTAAATGCAAATATAAATAGTCTGTGTGATAAGCATTGCAGCTTAGATCTGAAATGAGGCATCTCCCTTGCCACCAAAATGAAATGCTAACCAAATCATGCTGTCAAAAGGAGTCACTTCCTCTCCCATAACTTTTTTGCACATACTTTTTGCAGTAAATATGCTGTTTCCACCAGAAAAAAGGCAGTGAATGGTTACTTGTTTTCTTAGGTGCCAACTTCAGGTATTTTTGCGCCTTGAGTTATGTCTTCAGTGCCCTTCACTGCAGAGCAACACTGATGAAATGGAGGAGCTGTTAGAAGAGGCAAGTAAATTGTAGACCACGCTGGGTTTCTGGATGGCACTAGAAATGCAGACCTGGAACCTGTAGCTTTCCCTTGATTTTACCGTAACATACTATATGCCTTGCTAAAAAAAAAATCTGGTGTTGCAACTGTCACAGCTTAATCAGTTTTCCCACCTGACTTTCTCTTCCAGATGACAGATATGCTGCGTATTTTGTGTCTGACTGAAGACCCAGGGTATCTTACAAAGTTTCTAGAGGAAATATTAGAATTGTAAGTTCTTTAGGATGACTTAAGTGTTAACTGAGGACTGTGGTTTTGGTTGAATGTTGTCTTTGAGTAAACAGCAATCTGCAGCTTTGGTTTACTGCATCTTTGTAATTTTCAGAAGCTTGGACATGTTCTGTTTGTTGCGCTTATATCTTGATTAAAGAAAAAGTAGCTGTTAAGCAAGTAAACTAATAGGAAAAAAAAAACAGTTGATTTTCAGTTGTTTTTTTGATTGACATTTAAGAACAAAGATTTAGTTCAAACCTTGGGATTGAAACACTGACAGTTTTGTGGGTGATTATATTTTATGCTGGTTCTCTCTGATGCTCTAGGTATATGAATTCTATACCGAAGACCCTTGGAGATATTTACTATGGTCTCGGTACACAAATACCCCCAAAGCTGGCATCTGTTCTGCCTTCAGACTTCTTCAGTGATGATTCTGTGACTCTGGATAGCAAATCTCCAAGCCTTCCGCCATCTTTAGCATCTGCCTTAACCCCCAGCGCCGTTTGCCAACGCACTGAGAGTGATCAGCTGGAGGAGCTGCGCACCAGATCTGCCAAAAAGAGACGGTAACAATTCCAAATAGGAGGCAGCCTAAAAATTCCAAATTGCAGCCTCGGTGGTGGCTGAGGAGTTGTTTAATCTACAGCTCAGTCATCTTTTTTCTATTGCTGGATAGTTAGTTGGGGCAAGCTGGCAGCTGCTAATAGCCTTACAAGCTGGAGAGAGAAATACTAAGGGCTCCCATTTTTCATTTTTAACTTGCCATTGTTGACTCTATGAAAGTGTAATCTTGATTCTGTACGTGTTTGTCATATGCACAAGTAGAGTTAATGAGCATCTTCCATGAGAGGAAGAGGATGTTCTACCTGTGCAGGAGGTGACCTCATGTTGTTAAAGTTAAAACTGCGATTTACTGTAGACCTGTATGTTGGGGATCCTGTGTGCTTTTTAGCAAATAGTGAAATGAGTTTTAATACCAACCCTAAAGTTACGTATAGCTATTTATATTGCAAATCATCTTCCAGTATTGTAACGTAAGTGAGGTACCAACACAATATGCAGTCTGAATTTAGGTAAAGACTTCCTATCTCTAGAGTCAAACTTGAGTTTAACTGTCATTAGGTTGATACCTATACTTCTGCTCTTATTTTAACTTGGTTTTTTGTATACTTTCTAAAGGAATAATGTATTAGCCAGACACAGGAGCATGACAGAAGCATCACAGAACCTGCGTCAAATTGAGATTCCCAAGATAGCCAAGAATCCCAACAGAAAGGTAAAACTCTTCTAAATGGATTGTGTGTGGATTGCTTCTGCAGGGGTGCAGCAATGTTATGAAGTGACACCTGAGTGCAAAAACTCTTGCTCTGTATTTACTTAGTAAGTGTGCCCTCTATCAGCTATACAGAGATCAAAATTGTTTTGAAGGAGAAATTGAAATAATGTGTGGTTCAGAGGTTACAGTTAATATTTGTAATAGTTAAAAACCATAACATTAAACTGCCAGTGAGGCTGATTTTTTTTTTTTTTTTTTGTTTCAGGAGAACTTGCGTTCTCACCTTGCCGCTGAGAAGTCCCAACAGGTGCCTTTGCAGAAAGCAGCAGTGCAAGGTATGTTGACTTGTAGCTTTTCCATGGAAAGGTGCGTCTTCAGCATGTGTTCTCCCTGTAAATTTTAGTGAGCTACGATGAAATTATGCTAAAGCAGGCTGGAAATCTGATGGAAGTTCTGCTGAATTCTGCAAAAACTTTGAGGAAAAATCACTGCGTTGTGTGTGTGCTCACATGCAGAAAACTTAGATCATATATCCTGAAAAGAAAACCTTTCCATTCTTCCTTCAGTCTTGCAATTATTTCTGTCTTCTCTGTCCCGAAAAGAAAATGAGGACACAAGTGAACTCCTGCTTCACTTAGTAGCTCACTTAATGTTGCTCCATCTGGGACTGACTTGCTGCTTTTTCTGCTGTGGCATCTGCTTGTAGCTTATTGCTGGAATAATGCAAATAATGGAAATTTGTAAGAGAAGTCCAGGATGGATTTAGAGGAGGATGTGTTCCCGTAGCAGAAAAACAACTTTTTAATGCTTTGTGGCCTCTAAAAAATTATTTTTCTACACTGGTATGTGATGTTCCCATCTCTAGTGGACTGATAAAATTATCTCCTGTGATTTTTTTTCTTTTTCTCTCACCCCCTCCGCTACTCCTTTTTTCCTTTCAATCTGATAATTTCTTGCTTTGTCTTGCCTCATAGAGGTTACAAAGGTAAGGAGGAACCTCTTCAATGAAGAGATACTTTCACCATCAAAAAGGTCGATGAAGAAGATGCCTAGAAGCCAGTCAGTATCTGCTGTGGAAGGTCTAAGATACAAATGTACCGATGAAGACGCTAAAGGTAGGACGTGACTTGCATATGCAGGATTGTTGTGGAAGAGCTTTTACTAAAATTCCTATTTTTGCATCCTCAGTTCTGTGAACAATTAGTTATGATGTTTTTAATGATGGAGAAGATATTTTAGATCATTGCTGTGGTGTTTGGAGGGTGAATAGGATGGTATCGAAACTGAAGCCTATCTTACTGAACTCTACATCTCATTAAGAAAACTAATGTTAAAATGCTTGGTTAAAAAGGGATCTGTGAATGAAAGATGAAGAATGAAAATTGTCTCAGTAGATCGATTGTGTCTGACATGGTACTATTAGTAATATTGAGGGAGTGGGAAGGAAGTGTAGACACTGGACTCGAAAGGACGATAGCTTATGAGTGCTGGGAGACTGATGCACAATGATTCTATATCGCCTGTCGTTCTTAAACTGAATCCTATACAAAATTGTATGTATTTATTTAACTGCTTTTTAATTGTGTGATGTTATATTTCTTGATTTTTAGATCATCGCAAGTTACTGACCAAGAGAGTTGCAGAAACACCATTGCATAAGCAGGTCTCTAGGAGACTACTACATAAGCAGATCAAAGGCCGGTGAGTAAGCTCTTTCTGAATGTCTTCAGTAAGTATTGGATGTTCTAATTAATGGCTGTAAGCACAAGAACCAGGTATCTTCTTTGTGGTCGAAGTGTCATCTTCACCTCAGGCAGTAAGAAAACAAGTGGAGGCTAAGTTCCGTTGTCTGAGTGGGGGGAAACACTGCTTGCTTCATTGTGTAAGTCAGGTTGCTTTAATTCCTGCAGCTAACTTCTGTTTAGGTTCAGTTGCTGTTTCAGGGGCTTCTGAAGAAAAGGCACGTGCTGTATTCCATGGACTCCAGGCTGAAATTTAGCATTTACTTCCATGTGGAACTATACAGCTAGACAGTTATCCATACTCAGTCCTATGTTAATAGGAGGCAAAGTGCTTACTAATTGCTCACTTAGAGCTACCCTACAAAGCAATATATTATTGTAGAATAGAGTACTGCTTTTCAGTCTATGTGGTAAGTTGTGTTTTTGTAAATGTGACCAGTATGCTAAGTCCAAAACGTCTGCTGTTTCTCAAGGTCTTCAGATCCAGGTTGTGACACTGGTGTTGTAGAAGAATCTCCAGAGAAGGCCATAAATGGTAAGCACTGGTTTTTGATTAAAGGTGGCTTTGCTGTGTTGTAGCTCGTAAGAGCATGCTTCAATTTAGGTTAATTCATGAGTAGTTGGTACAAAACAATTGTGCTATTCTTTTGGTGGAGCACAGCCTCCTCTGATAGAACCACTTGCTGCTCGCTGCTTTGACAACCCTGTATAGTAGAAGTTAAGAAAGAAAGGTAGATAGTAACCCTTTTAAATGAAAATTCGTGAAGGACTTTGAGAATGAACAAGATTTTGAGCTGCTTTAATTATTGTCAAACCAGCACACACAGGATTTTATTTCAATGTAACTTCAACGTGTTGTGCTGTGACCCTAGTGCTACTCTGATTTCTGCTGTAACAGATAGCCACCTGGCTCTCTGGAGTGTCTCTGTTATGTTGGCTACTGCTGTTTCCTATCCCCAGGAGGGAAGAAGAAAGAACACGTTTGGGCAAGCAGGGAGATGAAATCACTAGTAAAAATACAGGAGAATTAACCAAGAATTTAACCTGGATGTAACTTGAACTGAACATGGCTTTTCTGTCATTTCTTTCCATATAATTGTTAGAAAGGGATGAGAGAGAAGGGGGCATCATGATTTGGAAGGAGATATGTGTGCATTGCTATTCAAAATTGCCAAGTTGAAGCTTTCTTCTTCACATGCTTGGCTCCCTGCATGAGATGGTTAGCTGTATGGAAGTTTCTTTTTAAAGTGTGTTCTTTTTAGTTACAAACTGGTCCTGAAGATGTCCCCCTTGTTGAGGGAGAAAGAAGGCTCAATCTCCAATATCCTTACCTTTTCAGAAGCAGGTTTGAGAAGAAGCCCACGCATCAAACAGCTGTCTCTGAATAGGACCTGCTCTGATGTTTTCTATTCCACTACACAACCCCGCTCACAAAATTCACAGCGAGTCCATCAGGGACAAGAGGAGAGCTGTACGCTGCAGGATGTAGAAGGTACTGAATGGGATTTGAGCAAGCTGATATTGCTGATCTGAAAAGCTGGCATGGATAGCTCTAAGTTCGATTTGATTTGGCTCTACGAGAGACTGTAAGAAGCTAAGAGCTATCATGTGATATCTTCTGTAGACAGAAATTCATCCCCAGTAATTATTTTTGAATTGGGAATCTGAATTTGGAGGATGGTAAGGCAGTTATTTCTATGATGAATACGCTGCCAACTTAAGAAGCTAGTCAGGCCTATCTAACAGAATACCACTGATTGTCAGTCTGCATTCCTTAAATGCAGTGAAATCCTTTTAAAATATGGGACAGAAATCCTAAAACTTACATTTAGTCTACTCTGGCAGCATAAAGCAATGACTGATGGGATCTTCTTCGCTGGCTCAGTAGGATTATCAGCTATAAATGGTGACATTTAGTTCTTTATATTGTACTTGCTAGAATCCTTAGTCATGAACCAAACTTTCTTAAGCTACAAGCTATAAATAGAATAAGAGGCTGAGCTATTTTGTACTCTTTTTTTTTTTCTCGCTAGAGCACACTTTCTGCAGATGGATATTAGTTTCATATTGGGAAATAACAATAATTCTGGTGAAGCTTTAACACTTGGCTAGAAAAGAACATGCCAGGGCTATAGGCTTTGTATGCTACTTGTCCATACATCTGAAGTGATTGAGACAATTGTTCATGGCAGGTTACTTGGTGTTAGTTGAATTGTACTGTTCTACTTTATAGGCATTAAGTGGCATTCAGACACCCCCACTGTCCAGACTCCCAAGAGGTTTTTCTTTGGTGCAGTCATTGACATGTGTAGTCCTGCAGTGAAGCATTCACCTGGAAGGCGGAGAACAAGAAAAGATTCCTCACACTTAGACGAGCTGACTGCCTGTCAGGTAGAAACACTTACCTCTTTCTTTCCATACCCTTTTTCTCTTCATGTTTAGTGAGACCTATACATCTTACATCTAGTGTTTCTGTTAAGTCTAATCAAATGTTTTTTGTGTTCTAACTCTTGAGAAGTAAATATCAAGTGGGGTAGGTAATACTGTGGGGAATAGAACAAGCATGATTCTTTATTTTTTTTTTTTTCCCCCCTGCAGACTCCTAGAAAAACACCTAATAAATTTGCCCAGAGGCCACTGAATTCTGCCAGTAAGCTACCAAGGAGATCACCTCGCATTCTCCACAGGACACCACAGAAGCTAGAGAAGACTCCTGGCAAAAGTCCAGTTGCTAAGCAGACTGCGGCTAAGTGTTTGGGAAAGTACTTTTCTCATCCTGTACAAAGGGTCAGGTCATCATCTGCGTTAACTGAAAGTAAGAGGGTTCACTTACTAGAAGCAACTTCTAAGGATTGTTCTCTAGCAGAAAGACTTTCACCTCCTTGCAAAGAGGCTGGCTTACAAATACCAGAACATGAAGGGTTCTCAGTGCTCAGTGGCTCATTACTACCTCTGGCAGACGCAAATCCAGCTGCTTCTTCCCCCTCTGCCATCCAGGAAAGAAGTTTTACAGAACTGCAAACTCCAAGACATTCCTTGAGATACCACTCAGAGTTAGCATCTCCAGTTGGTACTTGGAGGCAAGTCCTCCCAAAGGAAATCCAGGTGCAGTCAGATCTGTTATCTCAAGCAACTAAAAGTACTCCCAGGAAACCTGGAGATCCAGGTTCAAAACCATGTACCAGCCCATTGAGTGCAGAACTGTCGCCGCTCGCTGTGAGGCTAGAGCCTCCCTTCAGTTCTCCTCTCCCTGAAAGTTCCACGAACACTGTGGCAATCTGCTCTCCTTCCCACGTGCAGGCTGGGGACTCTGACTGGGAACTTGACGCATCTGAACCATCTTTTCAAAAATCTCCAGGTATTACTGGCACTTCGCAGAGGTCTCTGCTTCACGCATCCAGGCAGGCCAAACGTGAACCAAATTCTGGAGGACAGAACCTCACATCTGCATGTGCAACACCTTCTAAAAATAAGGACAATCGTCATGATAACAGTGGTATCTCCTCTGTAGAAAGACTCCAGCCCCGTCAGTCCCAAGTTACTGAAAATACCTCTGTATTGGAGAAAAATAAACAGATGGATGTAGCATCTCAAAAGTTTTCTCCAAAAGAGAACTTAGAAACCTTGGAAAAGCACTTGTCTCCAAAGTCTTCTGCTGGAGGGCAGGTGCATGCACAGAATGCTGAGACAGAGTGTGAGCAATTGGTTAAGGAGGGGAACTCCAGTGCAAACACCTGTGAGTCCTTCCTAAGTGGTTCTCGAACAGTTAGCGATGACTTGGAACCAAGAACCCTGCTGAAAGAATATACGGGGCCGAAGGTTCCAAGTCTTAAGAGATGCTCCAGACTTGCCCTGAATGCTTCACCTCCTATGCCAAAGTCTGCTCCTGCCTATTCTTTACGCTGCACTGCAGACAGGAGGCAGCGGGAAGCTGCAGCACGGATGGGAAATCCGCAACTTTTAGCCAAGTTCTCTACTCCTAAAAGTCGTTGCAAACTGCCTTCTGCTAGCCCACCGACTTATGAAGTTGAACTTGAAATGCAAGCTTCAGGCTTGCCCAAACTTCGCATTAAGAAAATTGGTTCTTGCTCGTCACTGGAAGTTCAACCTGAAGCAAGTGGCAGCAAACCCAAGGGAGGAGAAAGCCCCTTTGGTGATCTTGCTATGACCTGGTGTAGCAAGCACCCGGGAAAACAAGCATCTGCCTGTGTTTCACCATCCTGCTTTCGCTCTTTCCACAGTACACCTGGGAAAGGTGGAGGACAGACCTACATATGCCAGTCATACACCCCAACAAGTTGTGCCTCTAATGCCACCTCCCCGTCTCCCTTAGAAGCAGGAGTTCCCTGGACGCCTTCCCCAAAGCAGAAGGGGAAGACTACCCCTGATGCTATTAACGATTGGCCTCGGAGAAAGAGAGCGGCAGCCAGCACTGCTAACGCTAGCTGTGGTCAAAGTGAGAAGAATGCTGAACAGAAGAGAATGTCAACAGGCAGAGAAGGAGAGATGAAGATCTTGGAGCATTGCAGCAGCAAAGTCACAAATACTCTTGGGGAGTTCGAGCTGGAAGGGATTTACAGGCTCCAGGATCAGGCATCTCCTAGTGACTCTCAACCCAGGGCTGATGAGGACTCTGCCACGGGATCTTTTGGCTTGAAATCTCGGAAGCGGGTCATTATGTGTGTGTCGCCAGAAAAAGAAGAGAATCGTGATGTCAAGAGATCTTGCATTGATAGGTGCGACTTAGATCTTGCTGGCTTTTCCACAGATGAGGACAACAGAAGCAAATCAAGGACGGACTCTGTACTTCCTGAGAAACCACAAGCATGTGAGCTCATAACTCCTGAGCGGCACAGTTGTGTAGGGGATGATGATGTCTTCCTTTTGTCAGGTAATTAAGTGGCATGAGTGATGCTCCATTGAAATTCAGAGATGCTTAAAAATGTGGGGTAGACAAAAACAAGAACACAATTGTTTTCTGTCTAACTATCTGAGGGAGAATGAGGTGGAGGGGGAGAGTAGGTTGTAAGTGACATGGAAGTTAATTATGTGGAGAGTCAGACTGGATGTTAGTTCATCAACGGTGTATTAATGATGGGAGAGAGATCAGAGAAGTGGGAAAGAGCAGGAGGCTGGAGGAATGAAAATTTGAGAACTTGGGGAAGGAGGATCCCAATTGCATTCAACTGGTGATTTATTTGGGTTTGTGTTGGATGTTGCTAGCTGTTCCTGCCCAGCATCCAGCACTGAAGCCAACTGTCTTAAGTCTAAAGCTTGGCTGCTTCACTGTAGGCTGGAGCCTTGCGGGGTTAGTCCTGCTGATGTTGGTATTATTGATGCTCTGATTCTTCTGTCTGCCTGTGGTGGTGGGCCCATTGAAAGTGCATGTCAGAAATTATTTCCTTGTTTGCGGTAATTTTGTCTCAGTAGGTATTTAATTTTAAACTACCTCTTCGCTTTTGCTGTGGGTACAGATGATTGAGCTGACCTTGGTGAAACAGGCTGGTTCAGCTCTGTATCCAAGGCCTTGTGAATTTCAAATACTTAATCCAGTATTGTTCTAGAAATTACATGTTACAGGGCACTATGGCAGATGTTCTATAGTCATTGCATGCCCTGAAATATTAAGCTTCAGTGTCCCTTTCCTCTTGAAAGGTTTCTATACAGAGGCAGTCTTATCCATTCAACAGGGATCAGTAAGAAAAATGGGCAAACTTCAAAGCAACATTAGTCCATATTCAGGACATGAAATAATAGCAGTATTTAGCCTTAAGCTGGTTCTGTAAGAGACTTGCTGTTCCTACAGACCTTATTTTTGTATTTACAGACCATCATGGTTATAACAGTTTTCTTCCAGGACACAGGAGTTAACTGAAGAGTAACTATGTTTAATACGAGTGAAATGCTGTTCTACTAAACCACCTAAGAAAATTAAATGCACTAAGAGCTAATTCCAGACTGCTGTTTACCTTTCTTGCTGCTAGAAACCCACTGTGCCAGCCTAGAGTTCGTTTCAGATAACCTCAAAGTATCACTTGTACTGATGGAAGTTTGGAGGTGGAATAAAGGCTGTGTATGAGACATCACTTGTACTGATGGAAGTTTGGAGGTAGAATAAAGGCTGTGTATGAGACCTAACTAAAAGTGCTCTGTAGTGGTCAGTTTGCTGCAGCATCTCACTCTGCTTTTCCAGGCTCAACTCCACCAGTGAAGGGCACGCTCTCTGCTAGCAGCCTTCTAGCACTGACCCGGTCTCCACTGCTGTGCCAGGGACAGACACCGCCATCTCGGAGAAAACGTGTTCAAGGTACCCACCTGTGCTGTAAGGAAAGGCTGGGCTCGAGCAGACTGGGCGTGCTCTCCGTTTGCCTGCCACTAAATGAGAACAAAAGCAAACTGTGCTAGGGATTGGTCTTTGGGAAGAAAGCCTGTGGTTGTATCTGCCACTTCTGTATTCAGTGTCTCCATCTCATGCACTTCCAAGAAACTTGGCATGAACTGGGAAGTTTGGAAGGGAGGGGAGGTAGCAATGAAGAAAGAGTAGCTTAGCAGGAAGTGGAGCTTACTGTTCTTGTGTTTCCAGTTGGTATTTGGCTTCTTGGAGTCACTAGTAAACTGGCAAACTGTGTCTTTAATTTATTCTTCCTATTTTATAGAAGAGGAATCCGATGCCTTCCATATTGCTGCCAGCCAGGAGCTGTCTCCATTCCACATCATGGCTTCCAGGAAGCGTTCCCTTAGCAGGACTTACTCACGGAAAAAGCTGCTTAGCTGAAGTTTGGAGCCAGAACAATATGGGAAACTGCATTATCCCAGCTGTACAACATCCTTTTTAACATGGACCTTGTATTTGGTGCTGGACTGGAGCTGTCTTGTATTGGTGGGAGACTGGATGCAAGCAAATGACAGTGGAAATAAGTTTAAAAAAAACTTTGAGTGGTCCTTCAAATGCAGCATCTCTCCGTCCATTCAAAGCCTAGCTCAGTCTTCCTGGCACTTCTGCGTGTGGTAGCTGAGTTCTGTGGAGAAGGTTCAATTCTATAGGTAAAGAGGGAGAATTGTCGCTTTTCTACAGTTTTCTTGTAAAATAAACTGATGTGAATTTTCATTGTGTCACTTAATCAGAACTCTGTCTTTAGCCCAAGTGATGGGTGAGGGGTTGGGGCTGCAGGAAGAAGGATGCTGGACAGGAATGGGTAGAAAACAAGCTGCATGCTCCTGCTGTGTATCTTGTCCTGATACTAGCTGGATCCCTCTGTTAGTTGCATCCTGTTTGCCACAGCTTAGCGAGAAAACAACAAGCATGTTAACTCTGACAGATTAATGAGTAAATTGCTAAAAAATACTTGACAAATGACAAATAGAGGAGGGGGAAAGAAAACTTAGGTGGCAACAGGGAAGGAGAGGAGTTTGATTCTCCCTCTTTGTAGGTCTCGAATGGTTTGGTGTATCTGCCCCTGCCTGCTGCTGGGTAAGCAGGTGCTGATGGAGTAACTTCATTGTCCTTTTCTGTAAACTTGCAGTGGGCCAGAGAGGACTGGCTGGGGAAGCTTCCTGTGAGAGCTACAACTCGGATGTAATAACTGGAGATGATAGTTCAAGACTACTCTTTACCAAACTGAGTCACTCATTAAATAGTGACTAATTATCTGTGAGAGATGTGCTTGCATTCTAACCCCATGAAGACAGCAGGTGCTGTGATTCAGCGCCTGAGATGTAGCCTACAAGGGGCTAAAATTGTGTGTTATCTTGGAATGGCTGTTCTTTCCCTTAGGATAGCAATCTGTGCATGGCAGGATATTGGGGAAGTCACCTCCCTGTGAATGGGATGGAATGTAGAGGAAGCAGAGAGCTATGAAGACAGAGTGAGGTCATCCTGAAACCAGGCATGGCACTGCAGAAGTTTGTTTCCTGGCTTTAAGGGGCTAGATGGTTTTCAATGGAATTTGTTTCCTGGAAGCACTGTTTGTCACAGGAAAGCTGGCTGTTTCCCTCTGCCGAGAGAAGGGGGAATGGTGTGCTTATCAGTGATTATTTTGCTTGTGTGAGAGGTGCACCTGCTTCAAGGATGTGGATTGATACACAAGTACGGACCTCCAAGACTACTACTTCCAAGTAGGATGGATTCATCTTTTCTCTGCTGAAGATCTTTGTTTTCAACAGCAGAAAATAAGGGCTCTGAACTTAAATCTCGTGCAGCTCAGCCACACCTAGAGCTCTCAGTAATGTCCCCCCTCAAATCCATACTCCTACAGGCAAGATCAAGTATGCAGGAGGAAGATCATAAGGTGGTTCCTACGTCAGATGGTGGGTCTTGATTTGGTGTATGTTACTCCTCAAGTGGTAGCTGTGCACCTTGTGATTTTAGGCTGAAGCAGTGGCTTGCTTTTTGGGGTCAGCTGCCGTTTCACCCTGCCTTGCCCTTAAAGCAGGTACCGGGGCTTTCATTTCTTGCTCTGCCAGAATTAAACTTATGTCCTCCTTCCTGAGGTGGATGGTGTCAGTGTGAAGTTGCAAGTTTCTGTTTAATCTCCCTTACATCCAGACTGGAAGTTTTGCTTAAAGCAGCTTATAGGCTAGAGCACAAAATGGCACTGAACCAAGGTTGCTTTTATCCTGGAAGCTTCAGACAATTCTAGTGCTGTCTGGAGCTGCTCTTCCTGCAGCAGCTCAACGTAGGAAGCCTGCCAGCTCTGACTGAGCACTTACAAAGCAGGTATTTAAACATTAAGGCAACACGGTGACAGCAGCCGAGTTCCCATGCAGTGAGGTTTAAATAGAACTCCTTTCCTACACACCCAAAGTGACGACTGGAGCCTCTGACAAGTGACTGCTTCATAAAACTCACTCTGCTTTATTATAAAAGTTACCAGTAGAAATGTAAAAAACCAAAGTTACTACAAAAATCTATGTACAAGTCCTGCAGGATCGCAGAACATCTCCCTCTGAGGCTGCTAGGGCTGAGAGCAAGCCCTGCAGCAGAGGTTTCCGAGCTGTAAACAAGTTTTTTAGTGTTAAGAGGCATCTCCCGCTTCCCAGTGTTTAAGCCGCTGAGGGTGTGGGAGGAGAGGTGTCCAGCCAGTGCTGCCTGGACTGGCAGCAACGTGGAGAACACAGACTGGTGCTCCCACACCTTACATGTTTGCTTCCCTTATGATGAAAAGTCACACCTTTCTCTTCCTCAGGCCTCTGAAACGTAACAGGTTTGTCGCCGGGCTGGCTTCAGGGGCAGGAAGGCTCTTAAGCTCACCATCAGCAATATCTGCTCCTCCCTGCCCTGTGCCAGGTAAGCGTTAAGCTCATGTCTAGAGTGGGTTCTTCCTCACGTCTATCATTGCTGGGTGGTAAGGCACTGGGGTCATGTTCAGGCTGGCTCTGCGCAGCTCCCGGCGGGGCTTGGAGGCTGGAGCGAGGGTCCGTGGTGGGTGCACCTCGTGGGGCTGCCCCGCTCTCAGCAAGTGCTCGGGATCCCTCTGCCGAAGGTCCCCGGGGCTGTCGTTGGGCAGGGAGGAACGCCGCCACGTTGCTGGCAACGGGGCGTGCACCAGGTCCCTGCTCTCATCCCTGACCCAATGGCTTTCTTCAGCGACAGCCAGAGGCATGGGCTGCTCCCCAAGGCTGGATTCCTCGCAGGTCCCAAGCGCGGGGGGAGCTCTGTCCCCAACCCCATGAATGCTTCTCTCCATCCCTGCTGGGAAAGATTGGGGGTACAGCGAGATGAGTATCAGGATCTCTACTTTTTTCACCAAAATCAGTACCTGTAGAGCACTTGCTCAAGGCCATCAATCACCTGCTCCGCTCTGAGCTCTCACTGCCACGGAAGGGAATTTAAACTCCCTTACTTTTAACTTGATAGGAAGAGTAAAGCCCCGTCCTGGGTTTCCTCTCACCTCTGGTCTGCCCAGGATGGAGGTTCATGAGCCTCTGGTTCAGCTCCTGGTTTGCCCGCATGTAACGGCTCAGCTCCTTTTCCAGCACCTGAATCCTTGCCTCATACTGCAGCTTGCTGCTGGCCAGCCCCTCATCCATGTGCTCTACAAGGGAAAACAAGGCTGTTTCAAGCTGTGAGCCCCGTGAGTGACAAAAGCAGTGCCACTGCTGCCTGTTTCAGGAGCCTGGGTGGTTACCACGGCTCTGCTGGAGCAGTAACTGCATGTTCTGCTCATGCTCCTTCTGCTGCAGGGTGAGCTGACGGTCCATTTCCAGGCGCTGGCGCTCCACGGCTGCTTCCAGCCAGTACACCAGCTGCTGCTGCTCCTCCAGCTGCATCTCCAGCTCCGAGAAGGCAATGTGCTGCCTGTGCTGATCTTCTCGCAGCGTCACGACCTGGCCAGGGTCCAAGAGCAAGGAACATCTCAGCTCCTTCAGAGCTTGGGAAGATTTCGTGCCCCACTGAGCCTGATCAAGTTAGTATTTTGGTACAGCATATGAAGGTTAGTAGTTCTGGGGCGTCCCAGCTGCCTCAGAGGGAAGAGCAATGTGTGGCTGCACTGATGTGTCAGAGCCACTGCAGGGATCCATGCATCCTAAGACTAGTTAAGCCCTTCTCCCAGGTATTGGGATAGGTGGGGATCATGGTGCTGTGGCTTTGTGGCCTGACTTTACAGCGCAAAAGTACAGTAGGAGGCAGGCAGAAAGCTTGAAAGTGAGGAAAACAAGAGTTTAGTCAGATACTGCAGCTCCCACCAGCACAGAGGGCAGTTGTCTCCCACCTTGTCAAAGTACTTGCAGAGCAGAGCTCGGGTCTCGGAGGAGGAAAGGTAGCTGAGCTTGGCCATGAGGTTCATCTCGCACTGGGACAGGAGGCTGGCCGAGGCCCGCAGGACTCGTTGCCTGCACGTAATAGACTCATTCTTGTACTCGATGGCTGCATCCAGAGCCTCGATTGCCTCATCCAGCTGGAACAAGATCCGTTCTTCCTGCCAGGGCAAAGCTGTGGTTAAGTAGGGAGCAAAGGGTTTGCTCTGTCTCACCTTGCCCCCCACCTCCCTTGTCACCTCAGTAGTCCTGGCAAGAAGTTGGGATATGCACGGTTTGGAAATGTGGGGGAGCATCTGCTATTGACCCCATGCTCAGGTCTTTACCTGAGCATAGAATCATTTAGGTTGGAAAGGACCTTTAAGATCATCAAGTCCAAGTCCACCGCTAAACCACGTCCCTCAGCACCACATCTACGTGTCTTTTAAATACCTCCAGGGATGGTGACTCCACCCACAGGTGAAGCAACCTGTTCTAATGCTTGACAACCCTTTCAGTGAAGAAACTTTTCCTAATGTCCAATGCAGCTTGAGGCCATTTCCTCTTGTCCTATCGTTTGTTACTTGGAAGAAGAGACTGAGCCCCCACCTTGCTACAACTTCCTTTCAGGTAGTTCTCTCTTCCTTTTGCATGCTCTTGCAAGCAGAGCAGCCCAGCCCAAGAAGAGGTACCTCTGGGGACAGCAGGGTGCCCTGACGCAGCTTGTTGTCGAGCTCCAACCTCTGTTTGAGCAGCTGGTCCTTCTCCTGGCGCAGGCTGTTGATCTCCTGGCGGATCTGCTGCTGGTCGTGGGCGCTGCCATGACGCAGCTGCCCGTTCTTCTCAGTCAGCTCCTTCTCTAAGTGCTCCAGGCGGCTGGACACACGCACTATGTCATCTGTCAGGGCCTGCAGCAGAAGATGCTTGAGGGGATCTGCTCTAAAGGCAAATCAGCCCCCCAGCCCCTTTCTACTCCTTCCATAGGTCAAGCAACCACACACACCTAAGCTAAGAGCTACCAAAACAACTGCCTCAGAGGCATAGCACATGCAGGGTCTCCTGCAGAGGCAGATTTGCTACTCACTTCCCAACACTATCTCATCCTGATATGCAGCCCTCTGCCAGACACAGGATGGCACACAGGTCTTCCAGCCTCCCACCTCTGCTGGAAATCAAGCAAGGGGTTGAGGTGTCATGCTCTTGTCCTACCTGGCTGGAGCGCAGTCGTTTGCTCTCCAGGCCGTTCTTCTCCTGCAGCAGGGCTTCCTTTTTGGCCACGATAGCTTCCCGCTTCCGCAGCTCATCTTCCAGCTCATCCAGGGCCCGACGCTGCTCGAGAACTTTATCCATCTCCATATCCAGCCACTTCTTCTGTTCCTCAATTTTCTGATGGAAGGAGAGGCAAAGGGCATGTGCATGCACGCAGACAGCAGCAGCAATGCCCGGGACTGCTAAAGAGTAATGGGGTTGAGATCAGAGAGTTTTGAGTTCATCTCTGTTAACCCCTATAGCCCAGACTTCATAGAATCATAGGGTTGGAAGGCACCTCTGGAGATCATCTAGTCCAACCCCCTGCCAGAGCAGGGTCACCCAGAGCAGGTCACACAGGAACGCGTCCAGGGGGGTTCTGAATGTCTCCAGAGACGGAGACTCCACCACCTCTCTGGGCAGCCTGTGCCAGGGCTCTGCCACCCTCAAAGGAAAGAAGTTCCTCCTCATGTTTAGATGGAACTTCCTATGGTCAAGTTTGTGCCCGTTACCTCTTGTCCTGTCGCTGGGCACCACTGAAAAGAGCCTGGCCCCATCCTCCTGACACCCACCCTTTCAGTATTTATAAGTGTTGATAAGGTCCCCCCTCAGTCGTCTTTTTTCGAGACTGAAGAGACCCAAATCCCTCAGCCTTTCTTCATAAGAGAGGTGTTCCAGTCCCCTGATCATCTTTGTAGCCCTTTGCTGCACCCTCTCCAGCAGTTCCCTGTCCCTCTTGAACCGGGGAGCCCAGAACTGGACACAGTGCTCCAGGTGCGGCCTCGCCAAGGCAGAGCAGAGGGGGAGGATGACCTCCCTCGACGTGCTGGCCACACTCTTCTTGATGCACCTCAGGATGCCACTGGCCTTCTTGGCCACAAGGGCACATTGATGGCTGTGCTTCACTGGTTTTATCCTTCCAGCTGCTCTGAGAGGGAGAGCTGAGCTAACTCCCCAGCTGCCAAGGAGTTCTTGAGGGCCGCATCTCCCACCACCCTTCTGCTGACAGACAAAATTTCACAGCTGCTTTACCAATGCTAGGATTTAGAAGAGAATACTGGTCCTGGGGGTAAGACAAGATGTAAGTTCTCTGCTACTAAACACAAGTGACATTAAGGACTGTCCTCCTCAAGGGCAGGATGGGCTATGTCCCGTCTCAAGCTGAAACCCCTGCTTCCCATCAACCACCAGTACGCCACAGCAGTCCCCTTGGAACAGGACGGAGGCGGCAGGCTCGCTCTGCCTGTACCTGCTGCTGCTCCAAGCTGATCACGGAGCCGTTGCTGCCGCTCCGCCGCTTCCTCTGGAAAGCTGCAATTTCCTCTGTTTTGATGCGCAGGATTTTCTGGTGCTGCTCGTGCTTCAGTTCCAGTTCCTGTATGGGAAGGAGCAGCTGTGAACCTCGAGAGGCTTCTTTGCCCTAGAGCCAGGGGCTGAGGGACAGGTTGTGTTCTCTGCTAGCTCTTTGGATACTCTTAAAAAAATTCCACTCTCCATCCCCATGCTCTCCAAGACAATCACAGACCCCATCAGAGCTACACCAGCCTGCCCAGCAGCTTGCAGAGCCCACCCATCATCATCCTCACAAATACCGCAGTAGCACAGCTGCTCCTTCGCTCTTACCTTGACTTGGTGCTGTCGCTTATTCACCTCTGTCTCCAGCCGCCGCTTCTGCTCGCTCTCCTCCCGCAGCCGGCGCTGCAGCTGGCCCTGCTGCCGCCGCATCACCTGAATGTTCCTCTCCAGCTCCTGCACTCGCTTCTCGCTCTGGGCCGAGAGCGACACCAGCCTTTCTGTTGCCTGCTTCTTCTTGCACAGAACCTGCCGGAGGGTGAAAGCTGCCCTTGGGCTCGGCGTCTCCCCCATGCCCTTTGCAGAGATGCCCCCAACTCTGCCCCTGCCCACCTCCCCAGGTGGGTAGAGCCCTTCCCACTCACCTGTGCCTTGCTCTGTGCGGCTGCCATGCGCGTGCGGTACTCCTGCAGCTTGCGCTTCTCCCCGGGGTCCCACAGCTCTTTGCCCTCCAGCTCCTGGAGCTGCTTCTGGCTGTCGCTCAGCTCTGCCCGCACCTGCTCTGCCTCCTGCTCCAGTTCGCTGATCTTCCGGCAGTACTGCCTGTTCAGAGCCTGGGCGTCCTTGCCTGCAACACACCCCCCTCCGCCGTGACCTCCAGGCCCCCTTCCCTCACAGCCAGGATTCTGCCCAGGGACGGACCTTTCCTCTCTCTTCCTCCTCAAGTATTTTTGGCTACAGAGACTGAATGCTCCTTTGCCCTCAGTTATTCCAGGGGAGAAACCAATGGGAAGGGACTCATTCAGCTGGAGGGAAGGAGAAACACTGCTCTCCTGCTTACATGGGAGAGGACTGGTCACAGACAACACTGGGAGGGAAGGTGAGGATGGGAGTAGAGACCAAGTATCCCAACTAGGAGCAGACTTCATAGGGAATGCACGCAAGATCCTACCGGCAGCTATGTACCTGTCTTAATGAGCTCTGTGATCAGCTCCTCCTTCATGCGGATGTTGATTGCCAGCTCTCGGATCTTCTGCTGTGCTTGCACCAGCCTCCACTCGGAGTCCTTCCCTGGCAAGTGCTCCCTGGGACCAAGCAGCGGCTCCTGCTTCCTGCAGACCTCTGCAACACAAATTCCCAGGTAAGGAACGTTGTGTCTTAGCAGCTAGGTGACAGAAGGACAATCCAACCTCAGATCTGTAGCCAAGAACTGACACAGCACCACCCAGAGTCACCCCCAGCTTCCACCAAAACACACAGTTCTCGCCAGACCCCAGCAGTTGAAGTTTCTCCTTAACAAAAGCAGCCAGACTGTCACCTGCTCCATTTTTGTCCTCTGGTCTCATCCAGGTGGGACACATTCCCTTCCTATCAACAGCACCTGTGAAGCACCACCAGCCCTAGGAAAATTGTCCAACGACCTACCCCTACGGTTGCTACTTGCCTTTTAACAGCTCCAGCTGCTCCTCCTGAATCAAGGGGGCATTGCCTCCATTTGGCTCCTCGCTCAACTTGCAAACCTCTTTCTTGCTCCAGCTTTGGATCCCGTTTCTAGAAGGAGCAGCAAATTAATCAGCTGGGTCTGGGCACTGCCAGAGCTGTTCCCAGTAAAGACCCTCATGATCCACAAGCTTCAGGAGATAGAAACAGTAGCTATGGTCAGGAAAGCTGGTAATTAGCTGCCCAGCAAGCAGGCAGCTGTCTCAGCAGAATCACTGACCCCAGAGGCAGTGTTTGCTTCTACATCCTACATGAGAGCTGAGATGCGGAGGTGGGACAGCCAGGTCACGCACCTACCAGGGCACTGCATGGTGCTGGGACAGCCTCAACTCACCGGCGCTGGGACAGGGACCGTTTCTGTTCCCACTCCTCCTCCTCCTCTCCAGAGGACACCTCCGCTGGCTTCTCCGAGTCCTGGTTGAGCTCCTTCCTCAGCACCGTGGCTTTGATCTCTGGATTGCCACTTGGACACTGCGTGTGGTTCAGGTGCCAGCCTGCCAGGTCCTCCTCCTGGAAGGAGGGGTTGCTGTCAAGCTGCTCGGGCAGAAAATCAGGAAGAGAGGAAACGTGCCGTGTGAGAGCCCATATTAGAAAAAAGCAGCGCTCAGCTGGGTGTCACTGCTAGACAAGAGAAGACGCAACAAAATGGAGCTGAGCGCGTTTGCTAGTTGCCTGACCTCCTGCCCTCTGCTGCTCACAAGCTGAGCAAGTTTGGGACCTGCCCGTAACATCGAAGTAAAAGCCTCAATTTTGAAGTTGGGCTGGTCTTGCCAGAGTTGTGAATCTCTTCGGATGTGAACACTGAGTGCAGTCCTCCAGACTGCACCTCTGACAAGGTTCATGTTCAATGGTGGGGAAAAAATTGTTCACCCAGTGGAGCACCCGAGTGAAAAGGCAACAACTCCTCAATGGCACAGACTTGCACCCTCACCTTCCTACAAAGGTCTCTGCCGCTCTGCTCAGTGGCAAGGAGCCTCGAGGGAACCCCATTGAGGCCATGGGATGGGGCAGCATCCAGCGGGGCTGTGTGAGGTCTCTGGTCGGCAGTCACCAGGTGAAGGTTTTCCAGCAGTTCTGGTACACACAGGTTTGGCATTGCCATCTCCAAGCGCACGTGCAGCTCTGAGATCTTATCCTGCTGCTCCTGCAGCTTGTCGCTCTAGGAGGCAACGGGAAAAACGTTGAGTTTGTACACGTGGATCACAGACCTGCTGCAGAAGAACCTGAGAGCTGAGCTGTGCTCTCCTGGGGAGGAAGGGGAGGAGTGGGGCAGGCCCCTACAAAGACAGCAGAGCCCAGAAGTACCTGCAGCTTGTACTGCTCCATGGCATCCTCTAGGGCAGCCAGGAAATCACGGTTTTCCTCCTCCAGGCGCTCCACTTGCCTTTGCAGTTTGGCCACCTGCTCGTCTTTGACGGACTCACACCCCTTCTCGGTGTTCATCTGCCCCCCGGAATACAAGAGAGGCAGCATCAGCATCCACCTCTGCCCTTCCTTTCCCATGCTGGACTCTGCAAGGGCACAGCAGCTCTGCAGACCCAGATTTTTCCTACAAAATAGGTGTCTCTGCTGCAGCTGAATCCAACCTCTCCCTGCCTGCTCCAAGGACCACATCTTTCTGCCTCCCTACGGCTTTGTGGACAGGTTGCTTCTCCTCCTCTCCCTCTACTGACCCTTCCACCACGCGTTCAGTGACCATCAGATGAACCCAACCTCAGAGCTGCAACACACCAACCGTTACCTGGGCTTTTCCCAGATTTGAGCCTTGTGCCTCGGGGCTTTGGTCTTCCGCGGAGGTGCTCTCGATGCCGCTATCTAGCCCGGCTGAGGTCAGCTCACTCCTCTCGCTCTCCACCGCACACAGCCACTCCTTAACCCGCAAGATCTGCTCCACCGTCAGGTTACTGTCCTCCTGCAGCTCCATCAGCAGCCGGTACGCGGCGTCGGTGCAGGTCCGGTAATGCGCACACTCTGCCAGCAGCCGAGCCGTGGGATCTGGTGCGCATCGTTTGGCAGTGGCCGAGCGGTTGATGATACGGGTTTCAGAGCGGTGCCGCTGTTCCAGTGCCTTCTGCAGGTTCTTTATCTGCCGATGAAGCTCCTCAACGTGCTCCGTCTCCTTGCGGCAGTTCACCACGGCCTTGTTCTGGATGTTTTGAGCCCGGTTGGCATAATTCAGCGTGTTGAGGCTCTCATCGAAGTCGGAGGAGGATGGGCTGACACAGGCTATCATCACAGTCTGGGCATTCCCACCCAGAGAGTCTTTCAGGATCCTAGGGAAGAGCAGAGTCATTAAAATAGATGAAATACAAAATAATGCATAACCAGAAGGTTTCCAATCCTTTTCAGATGTTAAGCCCAAGCAAAATGATATTCTTGCTCTGTTCAGCACTGTTTGGCGCTAGTGAAGTGAGCAGGATCGTCAAGCAGAGGAATAACAGTTTGCGCTGTGTCAAGTTTCCATCTGAATAATTCCCGAGGCTGGGAGCTCCCTCACTCTGTGATCACTGCTAGGCACGTGCTGCATGGGAACCTGCTGGAGATTGCCCAGGCCACCTACTTGAGCTAAAAACTGTCAACCACCAAAGAAGCCTACTCGAAGGACTTTTTATTCATTGCCAGGCAGGAAGGGCAGGATGACCCTTGGTGACACCCCATCTCAGCTTCAGCAGCATGACTTATGCAAGCCCCATCTTCTGCAATAAGCTAGTCTCTCATTTCTGTCCTGGCTTCATTGCTGCTCAAGCTTCCCTACGTGAAGACCTGCACAGAGGGCAGACCTGTAAACTGCTGTGAGGCACAGCGGGTGAACTGGCCCCATAGCATCAAGTAGTTGGTCTGAGAGCCCGGTGTGACAGCAGAAGGGACAACTGGCCCTGCAAGCTCCTCTTGGCGAGCCTGGGGACTCTGCCACCAAACCCGGCAGGCTGGGTATGGGAAAGGCAGGGAGAAGCATCAGCTCCCTCCTGTTGGTCCAAGAGCCCGTGAGACCTGGGGGTCCCGGTCCCAGCTGTACCTGGTAATTTTGGAGTCCCTGTAGGGAATGTGGCTGCTTTTCCTCCGAGGGTCTCCCAAGGCACTGATGACATTGCCCAAGGCTAGGAGGCCACTGTTGATCTGGATGCTCTCCTTCAGCCTCTCCCCCGTGTTTCCCGTCTTCACAATTCGCTCTGAGCCCGCCAGGTCCACAAAGTGAAACTTGGAAACCAGGACCTGGCCTGAGGCAGGGACGGAGGGGTGGTGGTGGTGGTGGAGCGGGAGGCGGCCGGCCCTGCGCCGCTGTTCCATGGTCACCGTGAAGATGGTGTGCGAGCGGCTCGACTGCCTGTTGACGTGGGTAGCTCCCGTGTGCTTGGCTGTGTTCCCCATCTCCAGCAGGCTCAGCACCTCGTCCAGCCCTTCCACTTCTGACTCCTTCACACCGCAGAGCACTGCAACAGCAAACAGAGCTGTGGCTGGGAGGCACAGGCTGCCCAAGGACAAAGCTCCTCTGCACGGCCTGGTGCCATCACCCTGCCCACATTGTGCCACGCACAGACCAGCTTTCCACACCAAACAGGACAAAGCACAGCAATCTGCTGCAGGAGAGGGATAGAGGGAGGGACCTGGCTCTGCCTTCAGCGACAGATAACCCAACCCTGGCCACACATACCAATGTTCCCCTTGTCATCCTCCCGGATCTGGATGTCTTTGCTGGCTGTGTCCACCTGCAGCAAGTCCCGAAACTCCTCCTTGTACACCTCCAGGTAGGATACTCGGACCGTGTAGTCAATCAGGTCATTCTCATCGATGAGCCTGAAGGTCTCAGCCATGGCACGCGGGATGATGCCCTGCTCGTCTTCATTGATGGAAGCTGGCAGAGAGATGGACATGGTGACGAATGCCCGGGAAGCCCACGCTGGGGATGGAGCCGTGGGCAGGAGCCTGCCTGCAGCACACGCATCAGCTGGAAAGGAGCAGCCTCCCAACCCTCCCGCAGCTCAGCCCTCACAGCCCGGATTAAACATCCCTCTGAGCGTTTCTATGCCGCAGGACCTCGGGGCAAATCCTATCCCACCGCCGTGCTGGATTCCAGCAATGCTGGTTGTTTCCAGTCCTTCCTCAAGAAGGAAAAGGTACGTTAGCATTTCAGCAGGTAGCAAACACCGTGCCTACAGCTATGGCCTGCTGTCCTTTGAAGCCAGCATGACTCCACACTTTTCCCAGCTCCGAGAAGGTTTATTTTTTGTTCTGCAGCCTGCTCGTATCTGGCCACAGACTCTGCTGGCCAGATTTTACATGGTTTTTACTTTTGTCTCCAACAGCCATATAGAAGAGCAATCCCCAAATTTGGTGCAATGATAGCCCGAACTGTGAAACTGAAAAGAGAGGTAGACTGAAAGCATGGAAACAATTTAATGTTTACAAACTATGCAATTAACTAAAGCTGACTGAAAGGTTTACAGTACACCCTCTGTAAGATATCATAATACCACTAAACCAGCACTTACAGAAAGGAACGGTTTCCTTTTTCCTCATCTCCTTCACATACACAAACGAACAGGATTAACCCCCACAAACCTCCCTCTCCTTAAGGTTTATTTTAGGACAAAGCTGACAGATTCAAGCCAGGTGAAGGCAGTGGTGCCCTGGGAAGATCACCACCACCTGCAGACCAGACATGGTCTTCTTGCTTGTCCTGCAGTGGTAGAGGGGAAATCCCACGCGCTAGCATCTCAAAGAAGGTGTTGTTCATGGGGGGGTGCTTACAGCCGTGTGGGTGGGTGCTGGGGTGGGCAGGATGGGTTGGTGGGCTTGGGCTGGCAGGATCAAGAAGGAGGGCAGGGTGGCTGGACTGATTAGGATGGTGATGTTTGGAAGCGATGGTGGGTGTGGATGGAGAGAGCAAAGTTGACGGGATGGGTGGGGATGGCAGCATCGGTGAAGTTGGTGGGTCGGGAGGGATGGCTGGGATGGTGGCTTGGCTTGGGATGGAGGGAGGTGGTGATGTGGCACTGGTGGGGTTGGTGGGGAGCGCAGAGGATGGTGGCGATGCCGGTGGGATGGCGACGCTGGTAGGATGGCCATGCCGGTGGGCAGGGTGCCACCGGCCGTGCCGCGACTCACCCACGCTGGCCTCCCCGATGGTGTAGGTCTTGCCGGAGCCGGTCTGCCCGTAGGCGAAGACGGTGGCGTTGAACCCGCGGAAGAAGGCCCGCAGCAGCGGCTGGACGCAGGCCCGGTAGACGGCCGCCTGCCCCGCCGCCTCGGGCAGCACGGCGGCGAAGCGGAACCGGCGGCGCCGGCCCAGCGCCACCTCGCCGGTGGCGGCGTCGCCCCGCAGGCAGGGCCGGTGTCCCCGCAGCGCTTCCCGGGGCAGCAGCGGCCGCACCCGCACCGCCACCCGCACCGCCGCCCCCTCCGCCGCCATGGCGGCACCCGCCCGGCCCCGGCGCGCCGCGATGGCGTCAGGCGGCTCCGCCCGGCCCGGCCCCGGGGGCGGAGGGCTCGGTCGAGGGGACCTCACCCCTCCTCGGGCGGAGAGGGGGCGGGGGTGGCGTGGGGAGGGGGCCGGGGACACGCAGGGGCTGCGGCAGGTCGGGGGCGAGGGGTGCGTACTCCCGAGGGGCCCCATCGCTTCTGAGGCGCTCCACCGCTCGTGAGACAACACTCCGCCGCTCGTCAGACAACGCTCCATCACTCGTGGGATGCTCCATCACTCGTCAGACAGCAGTCCATCGCTCGTGGGATGCTCCATCACTCGTCAGACAACGCTCCACCGCTCGTGAGATGCTCCATCACTCATCAGACAGCAGTCTATCACTCGTGGGATGCTCCATCACTCGTCAGACAACGTTCCATCACTTGTGAGATGCTCCCACCGCTCGTGAGACAACGCTCCACCACTCATGAGATGCTCCATCACTTGTGAGACAACACTCCCATCACTTGTGAGCTGCTCCATCTCTCACAAGAGACTCCATCGCTCTTGAGATGCTGCACCACTGGTGAGGCAGCGCTTCATCACTTGTGAGACGCTCCATCACTCATCAGACAATGCTCCATCACTTGTGAGATGCTGCACCACTTGTGCGCTCCATCACTCATGAGATGCTCCCACCACTCATGAGACAACACTCCATGACTTGTGAGATGCTCCTGCGCTCACAAGAGCCTCCATCTCTCGTGAGATGCTGCACCACTTGTGAAACAATGCTCCATCACTTGTGAGATGCTCCATCCCTCAGGAGACAATGTTCCATCACTTGTGAGATGCTCCGTCACTCGCCAGACAACGCTCCATCACTTGCGAGATGCTGCACAGCTTGTGAAACACTGCTTCGTCACTCGTGAGACGCTCCATCACTCGTGAGAAAATGCTCCATCACTCGTGAGATGCTCCATCCCTCACAAGAGACTCCATTTCTCATGAGACGCTTCATCACTTGTGACACACTCCATTACTCATGAGACAAAGCTCCATCACTTGCGAGATGCTGCACCACCTGTGAGATGCTGCACCACTTGTGAGATGCTCCACCACTTGTGCAATAACACTGCATCACTTGCGAGTTGCTCCATCACTCACGAGATGCTCCACCACTCGTGAGACACTCCACCGCTCCTCACAGGCAGCTGCGTGGTCACCGTGGGGAAGGAACAAGGGGCTTCATGGCCCCGCCAAGGGACAGCATGCTCGAGGCGCAGGCGTGGGCAGCCTGCTGGGATGCGGTTTGTGGAGCAGCTGGTGCAGCCAGACGGTGCTTCCCGGCCGCCTGCCGTGCCGGGGGATGGCAGTGCTGGCTCTGGGCGCTGACGTACGTTAGTGACGATCTGAGTGATAACAGAGTTCTTCATCTGGCTGCCCGCAGCTCTGGCTGCACCGCCCCTGCGGGGAGGGGTATGGCCCTCGCTGGTCCCCTGGGTGCCTTGGGAAGCACTGGCTCCTTGGCTGCGCGGAGAGGAGTCGCAGACGCCGCTGGGACCGCCGACGAGGCACAACCGCTCTTGGCATGGGGCTCCGGCTCCCGCTGCGCCGGAGCGCCAGCTTCACCCCTGACCACCCTGCCCTCATGGAGGTGCCTGGCCCCACCGCCCTGAAGATGGAAGCAAACGTCCTCGTTATGGGAGCGGACAACGTGGGGAAATCAGGTAAGAACCGACCGTGAGCTGGGAGCAGGGGGTTCCCAGGCAGGGAGACCCGCTTCTCTCATCAAAAAAAGGGCTGAAACCTCCGCTGCAGCTTTTGGAAAACAAGCTGCAGAGAGCAGCCCCACAGAGCAGGCTGGTGAGACGGGGCTGAGCTCTCGGCTGCGGTGGTGATCCCAGGCGGGGAAGCTGAGCACAACCTTGCAGGCAGCGGGCGAGGGACGGGGGAAGGTTATTTTCCGCTGAGCTGTGGTTTGCTGATGCTCTGGTTCATGCCATGCCTCCACTCCTCTCGCAGACCTGCCGAGGGCTGGGAGAAAACCCGAGGTCATTCCTGCTAGTGGGAGTTTACAAGGGGATGGTGCCTGACTCTGCTCTGGATTTAAGAAGGAAAATCCTTCAGGTTTAGGGTTATTCTGACGATGCTCATTCTTCCCTCTGCAGCTCTGACTGTGCGTTTCCTCACTCGGCGCTTTATCGGGGAGTACGGAGACATGGGTGAGTGCCAGGCCAGGACCAGGCCGGTTCCCATTAGGGACTGGGGTCAGGAGGTGATCCAGCTTCTGCCTGCAGGATTTCATTGCTTCCCATCCTCTCCTGCCTTTCTTCAGAGCCTTTACCTGCTCCTGGGGGGTTCGGTGGTTGTATTTGCTCAGTGCCCCATCTCTGCTCTAGAACTGCTTCTCTGGGTGCCATAGGTCCGTGGTGGCAGCTGGTGGCACCAGTGTGCCTGGACTGCATGCTGGGGCGGAGGCAGGCTGGGGCAGACACAACACCCATGCTCTGCGTGGTTGTTACTGTGCAAAAAGAGCCCCCAGACCTTGCCTCGTAGAGCACGGTCTCCCAGGGTGGACGTGACAGGCTTGTCCCCAGGAGGGGAAGACCTGGGTTGAGGGAGCTGTCTCTTGGGTCCGTGAAGACCAATGAGATCTTCGTTCTCATTTTTTGGCAGAATTCATCTACAGCCACAACCTGACCGTGGATGGCCGAGAGATTCTCTTTCACATCTGGGATGTCCCCAATTCCCAGGTGAGAGGGCTCTGCTCCCATCAACCCGTTTTCACCCTGGAGAGAAAAAAACCCTTTACTAAAAGTTACATGGGGGGAACCATAGGCTGGGAGCTCCAGCTGAGCAGAACTCTTGCGTCAGATGGTTTGTAGGCAACCAAACCCTTTTTGCCTGCAGAGCACAGGGCAGCAGCATTGCTGGCAGGGTAGCAATAGTCACCGTAGCCCGTGGACCTCTGACTGAAGATGTTGGGGCTGAAGCACTAACATTATCAGCCCAGATTGAGCACAGGACCATGCTAATGAAGTGGAAGTGGCGCCCTGAGGTTGCCATGCTGTTATCAGCTGCAGCCTGCAGTGCTTGCCAGCTGGGTGATAAGTGAGGACAGTGATGCTGAATCCCAGATCACGTCTCCATGGTGAGGTCTGCCAGGTCCTGCTCTGCCTTCCTCAGTGCTCCTCTTTCTCTCCACCCTTCTGCTGCTGCTCATTAGCCATCCCTCTCCTGATGGGCTCAGGATCGCCGTGCCCTGTGCTAGGAGGTGTGGAGGGAGGGAAACCGGGTAAAGAAACCTTCCTTTTCTCTTTCCCTAGGAGCAGGCGGAGGAGGGCTCCTCGGAGGAGAAGCGAATCCAGTGGGCAGACAGCTTTGTTCTGGTCTACAGCATCTGCGACCGTGCCAGCTTCAACATCCTGCCCCTCAAAATCCAGTTCATCAAGGCGTCCAAGGAGGGGCAGAATCAGGAGAAGGTGCCCATTGTCATTGTGGGCAACAAACGGGACCTGCACCACCAGCGGGTGGTATCCAGCGAGGAGGGTCGGCTTCTGGCCCTCTCTTTAGACTGTGGTTTCTACGAGGTCTCTGCAGCTGAGGCTTATCATGGGGCCCTCATGGTCTTCCATGGACTGGCCGAGCGCATCCCCGACACCAAACTGGCAATGAAAAAGGGTACAGGGATTCGTGGCATCGTCAAGACCATGTCGGCTGTGTTCGCCCGCAAGCGAACGGACTCCCTCTGAGCTACGGCGTGGGTGTTGCTTCTCTCTCTGCCTGCCTGGCTAGACCAAGCTTCCTCCCTCGCACGGAGATGGTGCGTGTGTTTCCATAAGTACGATGGGTTCCTCGCTGTCCTTCTAATGTCAGGGTCTGTGTGTCTTGCCATACACAGCTGGTGCAGCTGAGGACTGTAGTGCCTTCCTCTTGGCTCCGTGATGGGGCAGAGTCTCTATTCTTTGCCATACCAGCTTTTTAGGTGCCTCCTGCTTTCTCCTTTCGTCCTCCAACACTGGAAACTACCAGGTGATTTTGCCGCCGCTCCAGGCAGCATCATCCCCGTGCTGTTGGTGAGCAGGGAGGACATGCCGCTTCTGCCGAGCTCCCTGTCCCGCGGCTCCTACCCTGGGATCCTCATTCCTGTTTAACGCTCATCAGGGTCCTCTCTGGTAACCCTGGAGCACCCGTGAGCTGGCAAGGCAGGGGTCTCTCCGCCAGGGAGCCATTGGCGGTTCCCATGTGTGGATCACCGTGTCCGAGTGTCCCAGAGCCCGCAGCACCAGGCTGACCCCGGAAGACCTCGGTGAGGGCTGACACCTCCCATCCCACCCGCCTTGCTTTTGAACCATCCTGCTCCTGGTTCTCTCTCCCACTGCTTCCACCGATTGTAGCCGTTTCCCTTGTCCAAGCGCTGTACGGGCTGCGCCAGGGAAAAACCAGGCGTGTGGCTCATTCCCAGGGTGGGGAATCGCACTGTACGCTTTCCCAAGCCACTCCTTCTGTAAGGCTGCTTGTCCCCGGGGAGAAAGGGAGGTGGGGAAAGGGGTCACCGGGCTCATCACTGAACCCTTCTGCTGCTGGGAGGTTTTTCCCTGCCTCTCCCCAAACCCTTCCCCTGGTGCGCCTGGGAAAGCAGCGTGTTGTGTGTGCGGTACGGACACTGATTTCTCTGCTGTGTTCTTCTGGAAATGCAATAAATTGTCTTTGGCAGGAAGCCCCCGGCTCCTTGGGGCTGTGAATTTGTACTCGAGGCATGGGAAGAGACACGTACTGTGCTGGGCATGAGGACCCGCTGTCCCTGCCGCAGCGACCCGAGGATGAGTTTCCCATACCCTCTCCCTCGGCCCTGGGTTGGGTACCTTGCCCCACTCTGCTTCCTTGTGTTGGTGGCTTGCTCTCGTTAAGCAGCCGAGCAGATGGGGCAAGCGGCAGGTCGGCAAGGTTTATTATTGCAGCAGATACAACAAGGTGTTGCAGGAAGCCAGGGAGTCCTGCGGGAGAGAGGGGCTCCAGGAGCTCCACCTGTTGTCACCAGTCTTCTTCCTGACCCCACCATCCATCCCCCATCAACTGGGGGTGGGTGCCCAGGGCTTTCCGACTCGTGAGTCCTGCTGGTTAGTGGGGATCCTCAGCTTCTCCACCGAGGAGCAATCTGTGGCCAGGGATGGGCCCTGCAAGGTGTGATGAAGGGAGAAAGGATGGGGAACCAGGCTTGCTATGGTGATTTTGGATGGTTTTGCTGTCCTTCCTGCTCTGTCTCAGTACTGTTCTCAACATGTAGCCCATCTAAGTCCATGCTATCTAAGCTATAGGGACCACAGTAGCCCAGTGCCGGGCGTGGCTGGTCCCTTTTTCTCTTTTCTGGTCTCACTGCTCTTCCTGCATCTCCTTCCCCTCTCTGTTCTCCTCTGGTCCCACCTCCCTCTACCTTCTCCTTCCACCAACAGGGCTTTTGTCTGCCTTTATTCCCCCATCCTGGCCCTGATACACTCCAGAAGATGACATCCCATGGCATGTCTACCGCTTTGAGCTCCTGTCCCAGTACAGGGGTGTGTGCGGGCGGCTGGCGGGGGCCCAGGTGAAGCGTGCTGCGGGGGGACTAGAGGGGGGCTGGGATGCGCTCGTCGTCCTCCCCACCGGCTCAGTCCTTCTTGAAGGCAGGGCTGTAGAGGTTGCCGTAGTAAGCCCGGCTGTACATGGCCTCGGGGCTGAAGCGGTAGGAGCCCTCGCTCACCCGCCTGTTGTAGGGGGCGAAGGCGGATTTCCGCGGGAGGGGGCACTCGGGCTCGAAGGCAGGGCTGCGGTAGAGGTTATGCCGCAGGAAGAGGGGGTCCTCGAGCCCCAGGAAGGAGAGGGGGTGATGGCCGCGGTACAGCCGCCAGTCGCCCCTTAGCTGGGACTTCTCCTCGGCGGAGGGGGTGGTAGGCTTGGCATCCTCCTCCTTCTGCTCCGTCTCCGGGTTGGGCTTACTGCTGCTGGCTGCCTCCTCTTCCTTTGCTGACTGCCTGCGGAGCTGAGAGGTGGGGTGAGCACCCAGCCAGGCTATACCCGCCTGCCAGCCATGCTCTCCCTGTGCTACACAGCCCCCCCAGAACTAGGGGGACCTTAGGACAAGCCAGTTTGCCCCCTGAGAGGTCCCCAGTGCGGGGGGAGTGGGTGGCTGCAGCCCCCAGGCGGCTGCAGTGGAGACACGATCCCAGGGGAGCAGCGGGGTGGGGGAAAGGAGAGGAGACATGGTCTCAGCCTGAACTTTCACCTTCCCAGGAATTTGTGGTCGCACCCTGGCTTGGGAGCAAAGCCTATGAAGGTGCCACCACTGTCCGACCTGCTGGCTCTATGTGGGGGACTCATCGTCATGGCTTGGGGGATGCTCAGGAGGAGGGTGGGACGGCAGTCTCCCAGCTGCATCCCATCTCCCCACTCTGGTACCTCCTGGCACTGCCCGGCGCTATGGAGTGCTCATGGGAGGAGGCTGGGCAAAATGGGGTTTGCTGGAGGTGGATGGACCTGGCTGGGACAAACTCACCGGCACGTAGCTGTACAGGGTGCCTAGCAGATGCTTGGGGGCACTGACGAGGGTCCCCCCGAGAGCATCCACTGTCTCCATGGCCTTGGACAGCCGTCGCGGGGTGAAGAGGATCAACCCCTCCGCCGCATCCCAGGCCACCGCTGGGACCTTCTTCACGCTGGAGATGCCGGAGGCACAGGCGGTTTGCAGGTTGTGAGCCACGCTGCCCACTAGCCCGGGGCCGTCCCCTGCCTGCAGAGAGAAACCAGCTCAGCTACCGTCCCCGTCCCACCAGCCCCTCCGGGCAGGACAGGGGTGGCCCTGGGCTCCCCATCCCCTCCGCAGCTCAAAGCCCCAGTGCTTTTGGCTGGCTGCTTTGCAAAAGCCACCCCAGCCCTTCACAGCAGGGTCGTTCCCTCCGGCTGCCCCCACTCCCAGGCCCCCGGGGACCCCCCGCCCTGGGCTGCGCTTCCGCTGCCGGCAGAGGTGAAGGGCAGCGACCCCGACCTGCCGCTTCCCGTCCCCGCATCCCAGCGGAGCCGATGTCGGGGACCGTTCCCAGCCCCACTGGCTCACGCCACCCCTCGCTGCTGGGACAATGGGAGAGGGGATTTTTTGGGGTTCTTCAGGGGCCTGGTGCTGACACCCCACAGGAGCAAAGGAGTCTTGGATATACAAGCCAGGGTGACCCTGCCCAGCGCAGAGGCTGCCCACAGCCCCCAGCTTTGCGGGGGTCAGGAACGGGGGATGATTGGGGCTGCCTCCAGTCCCCCTTCCAACCCGTCCTCACCTCCTCCAAGCCACAGCTCCTGCCACAATTCAGGAGGGATGGGGGCCTGGTCCCCAAGGGTACGGGGGGGAACATCCCTCATGCTGGCATAGTCCATGGGCAGGAGGATGCTTTGGGGTGCCCCCATTTCACTGCCCCCCCCTTTTCTCCATACCTCCTTGGTGTGGTTGTTGTCTTTCTTCCCCGCCTTCTCCTGCTTCTGCTCCGGCACCTTGCTCTGCCGCCGGCTCAGCCAGCCGGCCGTGGTGCTCTGCCCATCACCGTGGACCCGTGGCGCCTCAGGCATGCTTGGCTTGGCCAGGTTGCCCTGGAAGGGGAGCAAAATGCCACTGCCTGGGGGGAGGGCTGGTAGGTCCCATCTGCCCCATGCTGTTAGCCTGAGGATTTCACGGGGTCCTGGGGTGTGCCGGGAGCAGAGGGGTTCATTTATGCATGTGGGAAGAAACCCCGGGGGCAGTGGGGAGCTCTGGGATTTAGGCACAGGCCACGGAAGGGGTCCCCACCACAGCGGTGTGTGGGAGAGGAGGGACACGTCCTTCTCTCCGTCCTCTCTGGGCCTCCGGAGGGTCTTTTTGCTTTAGTGAGGATGTTATGGCAAGGCCATAAATCAAAAATATACATTGGGAGCCAGCTAAAAATAACTCATCCTGCTAACATGGTACAAGGCTGTGTGTGAATGTGCCGCGGGAACTGCTGGCCCCGGCTTGTCCCGCTGAGCGGGGGAAACCAACAGCGTTCACCACTCCGCTCTCGGATGTGCTCCAAGGAGGCTGAAATATCTCACCCCAAAGCAGAATGAGCCCAAAAGAAGGTACGGGGGAGCAGGAACCTGGCGGGTGGGTTTTGGCACTCACCAGGATGGGGATCCAGGTGGCCAGCTCCTGCCCTTTGGCTTTGGCACGCTGGAGGCTTTGGGTGGTTTGCTGGTAAGCGCGGTGGGAGACAGTGCTAACCAAGGCACCAATCCGGCCCAGGGTGCTGGGAGTGCTGGGAGCACTGGGCTGCTGCTGGGAGACCTTTACTGCTGACGCACGCGTCTCTTTGGGCTTCTGATCTAAAGGCAGAAGAACACAGGCAGAAGAGCGGTGGAGGGGTTACGTCTTGGTGGGACAACCCTCCTAGGCAGCCCTGTGCCAAAACCCAGGGGTTTCCTCCCACCACGTGCACCCCATGAGCAAGGTGCCACCCCGGGAACATCCAGCCCTCCCCAGACACCTTCAGATGGGATTTGGGCATCAGGACTACCTGCTTCTTCATCCTCCTCTGGCAGCAGGTACTCCATCAGCTTCTCCAGCCCTCCCAGGGCCGTGTCGACCCCCGCGGCTGCCATCTGGCTCACTGAGTTCCTCCTCGTGTACTTTGCTGTTGTTTCCACAGTGCTCTTGGTGGCCTCATAGCCCTCCGCTGCCAGCTCCATGATCTTATCCATGGAGTTGCCAATGGTGCTTTTGGCACTTTGCAGGGGGGTGGAGATAGTGCCCTTCAGTTCTGATGCAAGCTGCAGGTGCAGAGGTGGAGAACAGTCCTGCTGGTGTGCTCAGGGTGGCATGGGACAGCTGGACAGACCACGGGGGCCCTAGCCATGGCCACGCGAGCAGACAGCCCCAAGAGGGGCATAAGAGCTCTCTTCAGCTGGGAGAGCTGGAGGGACTTTGCAGGGATAGGACATAGCATGCTGTTGACCTATATTTGGGAGGGTTTCAACCACCCCGTGGGCTGCAGGAGCCCCTGGAGGAGGCCTTGCTTGGAGGTGCTGCACTGTTTTCCCCCTGAGCCGCCCATCACCATCCAGAAACAAGCCCAGAGACATCTTGTGAGCTCTGCAGAGGGGTCAGGCGATCCCAGACTGTCCCACCTGTGACTTACCTTGTCGACAGGGTACTGGAGGGCAGGGATCTTCTCCTCCAGGTGGTCCAAGCCCCGGCAAGCCAAGTTGTTAGCCACGGCAACTGCCTTGGGCAAAAGCATGGTGGTGGGTTGGTGAGAAAAGCTCCTGGCCTGTGCCAGGGGTCCCTCACGCTAGTACCAGTGCTGTCCCACCAAGGGAAGTTCTGGTGCTTCCCCCCCACCGTGTCCCCCCCGGTGGATGGACTCACACTGAGGCTCCAGCCTGCGCACCACGGGCTCCACACCCCACATGGCCAAGGCGCTGGCACCCTGCACGCCCCGCTCGTAGACCTCGCACACCGAGGCCATGAGCGGGTGGGCCTCCTTGGTGCTGACATAGGTGCGCTGGAGGCTTTCGCAGGTCGAGCTCACCACCGGCAGCTGCAGGACCCTCTGGAGCACATTCTCCTGTGCATGGTAGATGGGCATTAGTTAGCCAACTGCCCTTCCCTGAGGAATGCCCCATCTCCCGCACACCAGTGGCGTTTGGTGTGTTGCAGTGACCACAGAGGACCTCAGCTCACACTGGAGGAGGAGGGCATTTCTCAGACCCCATTGAGGGTCTCCCAGCTAGGTTGCGTACGACACAGCTGTGGACAACCAGGCTGGCTGTTGCTGCTGAAGGAGCAGGGGCACCACAGGCAGTGTCAGAGGGGTGACGATCCCCACTCCCCCCATTTCCCAAGCCCGACTGTCCAGGAGCTCCCCCCTCTGGCTTTCCACCCCGCTCTGCTTCTTCTTCCGTCTGACCCAGCCCTTGCTCCTAGCCTTGAACTAGCAAAGTCCGTTTTGCCTATGTGGCACCTCTGTCCTCTCACCAGTGTGAGAAGCAAGGGATAGAGAACTTAAAAAGGAAAAGGGGAGAGGAGCGGGTCTGTCCTTGATGGCACAGAGGGCTTTGGTAGGACCCATTGCTGTAGGAAGAGGGCACCAGAGCTCTCCCGAGGCACAAGGCACAGCATCCCCACACCCTGCCAGCACGGGTGACGTGGGATGCCAGTATAAACCAGCACAGCTGACAACTGTGTGTGCTGCCAGTGCCAGAGCATGGCTGCAGGTAGGACCCTCAACGCTGGGTGAGGATAAACATGCAGCTCCAACCCCTGCCCTGTTCCTACGCTCGCCTGGCGCCCACCTGGTGAGGTGAGACAACCGAGAGATGCTGCAGCCCCAGGGGCGGGATGGGGCAAACATTGGCTCATTGCAGCAGCCATGAGGGAAGCGCTCTTTGGGTTGCATGGGGCAGAGCAGAAGAAAAAGCTGAGCCTTCCCCCGATCACCAGTGGACGAGAGGCTGAGTTTGGCTTCATGTCCCACTTCTGACCATGACTGGGCTGTGAATCTGCATGCCTGATAAAAACTATATTGTTTTGTGCTGTGTTGTGCTAATTTTGGCTTGACGTGGAGCCAGCCCTCTCACAAATCCCGCGGTTCAGCAGTCCCGGGGCTCGGGCTGCTCGGAGCAGCACTGCATCCACAGCAGCACGACTGCTAGAGCTTTGGGGTCCGCAGCGGGGACGCAGGCGAAGGACAGGCGCTGCCGGCAGATATCACCGAAGGCTTGCATCGCCCAGGGTTAACTTTCTTGATTCTGAACTATTTAATTTTCAAGCATGCCAAAGGTTTTATCCTTTCCCTTTGCTGATGCTCTATATTATTGCAGGTAAAGATCCATATAAAGATAACAGGGGGACATGTGGGATAGCATCAGATGTGACTCGTGTTCATCCGGCAGAGCCGGTATGAGCTACCTGTCGCCCTTGGTGCGCTCTGCCCTCCCCTCTCTCCCTCCTCCCCACCCACCTTGGCGCTTCCATTCTGCAGAGACTGATTCTTCTTCACTGTCATCGCCACGTGTCCACCTGCAAAGCCAAGTTGGGAGCCGCAGACCCCGCTGCGAAGGCAGGGCTGGGCTCGGGCTCCCCCCACTCACTCCTGCACTCCGTCCCCCCCCGAGCACGGCGGGTCTGGGAGCTGGACTGAGACACACACCTCCCATGGGGACGATGGATGCGGCGTTGCCTAACACTTGACTTTTTACCAGCTGAGCTGTACAAACAGTGACGCCACGCAGCCCTCCCCTCCTAGTGTGTCTTAACACCCAAAGATGCAAAGAATTAGTTGAGAGGCATCTAGTTTGGAGGAGCTACGGCACAAGGTAGGATAAAGGCAGAGCTATAAAGCAAACTCAGAGCAACCGGGATACTAATAGATGTACACGGGGCCAGGGTGAGAGATGCAGGGTGGGAGACGCAGGGTGAGAAGGGGTAAGGCGGCAGGACAGGAGCAGAGAGAGGAGCTGCGGGTCGGGATGTGATGAGCTGCCCAGCCGTGGTCAGCATCTCCCTCCCTCGCATCTGCTGCTCGTGATGCCAGCGCCCGTCCCTGCACAGCCCCACTTTCCACCTGTTTCCATCACAACCCGTCAGCTCCCAAACCCGCGCAACTGGGAGGTGGAGCCAGCTGCAAAACATGGCGGGGGCAAAAGAGAAGAGAAGAGAAGGCTGAGGGGAGACCTTATTACAAGTATCTAAAGGGTGGGTTCAAGGAGGATGGAGCCAGACTCTTTTCAGTGGTTCCCAGTAAGAGGATGAGGGGTAACGGGCACAAGCTGGAACATAGGAAGTTCCGATCAAATATGAGGAAAAACTTCTTTACGGCGAGGGTGACAGAGCACTGGAACAGGCTGCCCAGGGAGGTTGTGGAGTCCCCTTCTCTGGAGACTTTCAAGACCCACCCGGATGCAGTCCTGAGTAATGTGCTCTGGGCAATCCTGCTTTAGCAGGGGAGTTGGACTAGATGATCTCTAGAGGTCCCTTCCAACTCTGAAATTCCCTGATTCCGTGAAAAGCACAGCAAAACACCCGTCTCCACTGCTCCCGGCTGGGTGACACCCGAAAGCACAGCTCCAGCTCCCACCCCCGGCACAGACCCCCTTTTCTCAGCAGCAGATGAAATTCAGGAGATTTAGGGAGAGGGGGTGATCCCTGCTCTCACCCCTCAGGTCCCCGGAGCGCCCGGTGGGGACAGGCTACTCACCGAGGGACCCAGCAGAGCAGGAGCAGAAGGTGGTGGCTGCACTGTCCCTTCGCCTGGTTCCTCTGCGAGCGATGTGCGGTGCCCTGGCCACTACCACCACGAGGCCCCACCTCCCAGTTGCGTGGGTTTGGGAGCTGACGGGTTGTGGTGGAAACTGGCCAAAGAGCTCCCTGAAGCCACCGTAATTTGGAACAGATGACGGCAGAAAATCCCCTTCGTCGTCCTCCCTGCAGAGCCCAGAAGCTGCGGCACAGCTGGAATCCACCAGGATTTAATGCCGCGCCACCAAAAGAAGATGAAAAGAAGTCACCCTTGGACCTCACCACCTCAAAAGCAATAGATGGTGAGCAGCCAGGGAGAAGGTGAGGAGTCAGGCAGGGTTTGTTATGCACAACGGGAGGAGAATGAATGCGGATGAGATTAAAACCTTCCTGCATTTCTATAGCTTGTGTTATCACCCGTGGTGGACCAGGATCCTACCCTGTTGGGAAACACAACACAGACCAAGAACATAGTTTTTCTCCCCAGGAGAGTTCACTAAGCACAGGGAGCAGAAGACAGACATGGGGGACACGTCCTGCACAAAGCAATCTAGTTTAGCCAGGCCTGCAATTTCTAAAAGAATCCACCAAGGATTTTGGCGAGGAGGCTTTTAGCTGAGGGTCAGGGCAGACATTGCATTAGGAAAGCTCTAGGCGTTTAGAGTAGAAAGAAATGGAGGAAAAAATTAGGTTGGAATTGTTCTCTGGAAGTCACCTCATCCAATTCTTGCTTAAAACTAGATGAGGCTGCTCAAGGTCTTATCCAGTCAAGTCTCAAAAATCTCCAGGGATAAGATTCCCATCTCTCTGGGGCCCAGCTCTAGTGCTAACCATGCTCATGATAAACCTTATGTCCAACTGGAATTTCCTTGGTTGCAATTTCTGCCTGCCACCTCTGTGCACCTCTGAGCAGAGTTTATGCTCCAGTCCACGCTGGTATGATGTGTGCTCCATGCCCCTAAGTGTCTTACCCTCCTGATGATCCTCTGCCGGACTCTCTCCAGATCGTTACGATCTCTCCTGTGCTGCTGGGGCCAAAACAGGACACAGTTCCCCAGATGCAGCCTCACAAGTACTGCATGGAGAGGAGCAACTGCTCCCCTCGACCCACCGGTGATGCTCTCGCCACTGTTGCTCTTTCGTGGCCAGCCTTCCTTGCCAACTCACACCATAATTAACAAATCCATTTGTGGTATTGATTGAAAAGAAAGAAGACACCACCTGTACGAAGCTGTGATGGGTTTTGGTTATTGACTATGGACATCATGGACGAGCCACACTGAAGAGACGAGGACGGCATGGTGGAGGGAGGACAAATGCCAGAGGACAAAGCAGTAACCGAGGGGATCAGTGCAGATGGGGGATCCAGGCAGCCTGCTGACACGAGGCTGCTGCGTGTCCTGGACCACCCGGCACGAGGCAGGAAGACCCTCGGCGTGAGGCTCAGCATCAGGGGAGGACCAAGGAGCAGAGCCAAGTCCTTGAATACCCACAGCGGATGTTCGCAGGAGATGGAGGTGTGCACCCCACACAGCTCCACGGCTCCCTGCTCCTACATGGGGTGGGAGACTTCTCAGGGATGCGGGAAAGCCCTGCACGGGAAGAAAATACCCCATTTCCACCCATAGAGCCTGGAGTTCGCTTCCAGGCTGGCAGGCCTGCCTCGCTCGCTGGGTACAGAGGCGTAGGAACGTCCTGGGCTGCCTCCAGCTCGCCGGCGGGGTGAATCACTGCTCTCCAGGCAGCGGGACAAAGGGCAGTAGCCTGCTCAAAAGTTTGTTCTCTTGGCACCGAGACATTTTCCAGCCCCGCTGGCCTTGCTAAAAGGGCATGCCAACCTTCCCTCTGCCCTGGCTGGAGTTGGGATCAACAAGACGCCACGGCCTTTGCCCTACTAACGCCTTCGCTCGTCCCCTCCCCTTCCTCGGGGGCAAAGGCTGTGCCAGCCCCCGGCTCTGCAGGGCAAAGGTACCGCAGCCTCCCCCCCGGCCCCTGCCCCAGCCGCTCCACCCCACACCAGAAACACTTTCTGAGTTTCTGCAGGCAACGTTTAGAGCTCAGCGGATCCGCTGGGTGCAGGCAAGCTGAGTTTTACACCCTTGTCTCCGCAGTCTGCTCCATAGCCTTTGATATACCGCGGTGAGGGGACCAGACAGATGCCCAAAGACCCACAGGGCATCTTTACACCTCGGTCTGGGAGGGGGCTGGAGAGGTAACTATTTCCATGCCCTGTGGCAGGATGAGCACCCCCTAAACCACCGCTGGCAGATGTCTGTCCAGTCTCTTTTTAAGGACTGCCCTCCTGGGCATTTCATTTAGTCTTTTATTTTACTTACATTTTAAGTCACCTGTGTGATTTCATTCTCCTTTGCTGCAATATAGAGGTATCATGCCCTGGATGGATTTAGAGACCGATTTATTGCCTTCCTCTTGGCAGTCGAACTTTTAGACACTTGAAGACTTTGCACACCCTCCCCCAGTCACCTTTCCTCTACAGAACCGGTTCACTTGGTCCCTTCCTGGAGATGTTGGTTTTCAACCAGACCTTTGATCGTTCCTGCCGCTCACCTGGGAATCCCAAATGGCTCACGCATTTCTTGGAATATCATACCAAGCATGGTATTAACATTAGGAAGGTCTTGTCTGTAAGCAGAGCAGAAGATTACTTTGCAACATCCCACCCACACCACCCTCCTGTCAACTGTTACCACTACAAAATATGTATGAGACCAGTAACTCAGAAGGAAAACGCTGCTAAATCATGGCTGAATGCTATGCTTTATACATTGCTCAGTGATATTTTGGAGCTTCCAAGTTCACAAAGCTCTTCCTGCAGGGAACAGGAGCTCACAGTAAGCTCGGTTTCAATGGTTATCCCAGCTCCATCCCTCCCCACCGCAGCTGGAGTTGTTACCCTTCACTGCCTGGAACGCACCCGCAGCAATTAGGCTAAGACCAATCCAAATGCAAGGATGTTTATAAGATAATAAAATGCAGGTGCACCCGTTCCTTTCACCGTAGCTGTGCTTACGCTGGGCAGAAGGCTCCAGCTCTCACCGCCGGTACCCAAGGGCAACTGATGGCAAGTCTCAAAACGTCATTTTGCTTCAGGGCATTTCATATGCACAGTTTGACCTGGTACTCACACAGTTACTTCTTCATGTTTTTGCAACTGAATTGGGGATTGTAAATTAGTCCGACGAGCCTGGCTGCCACTTTGCTACTGCCAAAGGAAAGCTTTATAACCCAAGCGCAGCTATAGGCAACGTCTCTTTAACAGTATCATCCTTCATAAAATTTAGAGATGGGAGGGAGGATTACACACTGGAAGGCTGTGCCGCCATACAGAGAGACCTACACAGGTTGGAGATTTGGGCAGAGAGGAACCTTATGAAATTCAACAAGGGCAAGTGTAGGGTGCTGCACCTGGGGAGGAATAACCCCCTGCACCAGTACAGGTTGGGGGCTGACCTGCTGGAGGGCAGCTCTGTGGAAAGAGACCTGGGAGCCCTGGTGGACAACAGGATGACCATGAGCCAGCAATGTGCCCTTGTGGCCAAGAAGGCCAGTGGCATCCTGGGGGGCATCAAGAAGAGTGTGGCCAGCAGGTCGAGGGAGGTCATCCTCCCCCTCTGCTCTGCCTTGGTGAGGCCGCACCTGGAGCACTGTGTCCAGTTCTGGGCTCCTCGGTTCAAGAGGGACAGGGAACTGCTGGAGAGGGTGCAGCAAAGGGCTACAAAGATGATCAGGGGACTGGAACACCTCTCTTATGAAGAAAGGCTGAGGGATTTGGGTCTCTTCAGTCTCGAAAAAAGACGGCTAAGGGAGGACCTTATCAACACTTATAAATACTGAAAGGGTGGGTGTCAGGAGGATAGGGACAGGCTCTTTTCAGTGGTGCCCAGCGACAGGACAAGAGGTAACGGGCACAAACTTGAGCATAGGAAGTTCCATCTAAACATGAGGAGGAACTTCTTTCCTTTGAGGGTGGCAGAGCCCTGGCACAGGCTGCCCAGAGAGGTGGTGGAGTCTCCGTCTCTGGAGACATTCAGAACCCCCTGGACGCGTTCCTGTGTGACCTGCTCTGGGTGACCCTGCTCTGGCAGGGGGTTGGACTAGATGAGATCTCCAGAGGTGCCTTCCAACCCTATGATTCTATGATTCTACACCACCATTTAAGTTACACACACAGACATGGAGTCACGCTCATTTCAGTTTATTGCTTGTGTTCAAAGAGCTGTCCTTATTCCAACTGCTGTATTAAAAACACGATACAAAAAAAAAAAGGCACTAAAAGGATTTTTTCCATTTGACCATGATCCTATGGCTTCAGTCACATTACACTAAGGTACATTAAATTGCTGGCCTCCAGCTGGGGAGCAGAAGGCAAGTAGTTAGTGCTTAACACCCAGTAAAGAGTTACTCCAGCATGCTCCAATCCACGTCATGCAGAATGGGGCAAGTAAGGCTGTCCCAGGCTGAAAATTCACTGTCCCACCTCCCAGGTTAAGTCCGTACTTGCTACTCCAAGACAGTCCCTACAGGAGAAACATCAAAGCCTGTCTCACGGCTTTGCACAGTGTTTGCCTGGCACAAGGCAAAGACCCACCCTTCTCCCTCGGCAGGGAGGGGTAGCTACCCAGGGGCCACATCACTATGTTAATCCATTTCCCTTTATCTACGAACTACCAGCAAAAAAGAGAAATCAGTTTGCAAACCAGTGAAAGAAGTGTTTTGTATCCACGAGCTCCCCTGGGAGGAACTCAAAATGCATTTTTTTGCAAGAAGATGAAATTCTGTAGACAAAAGGTGGTCAAACCTCCGCTGCCAGATCATCAAGACTCCTCTTCCGTCCTTACAGGGGTCGCTACACAGAGGGATAATGATCAAACCTGGACTAGGGAGGGATGGGCCCCACACTGCCAGGAGCTCAAAGGCAAATGGAGTAAAGAAACAAAAAAATATCCATTGTTAAAAAGGAGAGGAAGCCCTTGAAGACAACATATCCCATCTGTAATGCTCCATTATGGTCTGGACTGATGGTATGCTCTACTTTTAATGGTATTAATTTCCATATTAAAAAGAAGAGCTGCTGCAGGCCACGTTTGTGTCTTCAAGCACACTTAATTATCCTGCTCAGCAACCTCTTTTTTCAAACACCTCATTGGCAGGCTAACACTTCAGATTCAAACTGGAAGTAATTCCAACCACAATGACTTAAGGTAAATGGGGCACTGCCTTACCAGCCTACTCAATTCCACAGCCTTCTCCTTTTAATAAAAGAGACCAGCACCTTTTAAATTCTGTTTTCAGATAGCATCAGAAATAATAAGAGAGTACCTTGGTCCAGGTTAGAGTAGTCTCTGTTCACGTCTCCTGACACATTAAACAAGGAGTCCTTGCACCAGAAAGCAGCAAAACACACAGGCCTAACTCTGATGAAGAAAAATTATAATTTTATCTCCTATATAGTGTGCAAATTTTTCTCAGTGTCACAACTGGTACTCTGCAAAGTCAGGATCAACAAAGACTGCATGCCATGTAACTGTTAGACAGTCGGACACAGCATTTCTCCTTTAAGGCTGCCAAGCAATCATTCCCAGCGAGGTAACTGATAAACAATAATGCAGTTGCAGGGCAAACGTAAGGCATTTTCAAATGGTAGAACCCATTCAACCAGCAAGGGAACGCACAAAAAAAAATCTTGTGGTCATGAGAGGGAAGGATAGGGAGGACCAGATAGGCAAATGTAAACCATGAATGCACAAATCCAGTAATAAGCTTTTCTTCTCAAAGGGGATTCTGATATTATCATGACCCACTCCATTCCCTTCCCTCCGGGAGCTTACCCAACTGGAAACACACCCCTGCAGTTTTTCTGACTCAACGAGCTCTGAGCCAGGCTTCTCTCCTTAACTGCAGGTTCCAAAGCTCCTCATTATACTGGAATTTTTCATGCAAAATTAAAACAGCAAAACAAGCTCCTTATCACAATATGATTAATGGCAAATTGTTGCACTTGGAATCACGGGGGTTTGGGAGTTAAGGTGCGTGTGTAATGGGAAATTCAGTGCTTGTGAGTGGTTCCAGATTCACAGCTTTGGAACCTCAGTTCCCTACAAATCACAGCGTCATCAGCACTCAGACAAGCTTCTCCCACATGCTGTCCTTCACCAAAACTCTCAGGCATGGCCTTCTGGAGAAGCCAAGAGTTGGTGGTCAACAGTCCTTGGCTCACATTATCAAAGGAAAAGAAGAAAGTGCTGATTTCCCGGGACACAAGTTGGCACTCGCTAGACTACAGATCCAGTGTCACCAGTGCACGCTACAGAGATCAATGGAAGTTCAGATCATACCACCCTTCAGTTCCCATCACACTGCATTCAAACCACTGCCTACAGATAACAGGATCCATCACTCCAAACCCATCAGAACACTCACGCTTGACTTCAGGCCATTTTAACCACAGCTTCTATTGTGTCTGAGCCTACTATAGAAAATGTAACTGTAGGAACCTTTGATAGGTGAATTCTAGCTTTCCAGTGTAAACACGATGAGTTATGAGTCATATACGTATTACAGTTGGCTCTGCAGCTATTTCACAACCCTGCATTACAATACTGGAACATCAATATTTCCTTATCTAGCAGCCATGTCCCAAGCCCTGTTTCTGTTTGTGAAATATTTCCCTGCCTTCTCCCACCTCCACTCCATCAGGGACTGTGTCATGGCACCAAACTCATCTGTAAAGGCACAGGGAAGGGCAAAGGGGTACGATTCGCTTATTCAGAGGGCAAAATTAATCCTGAGGTTACTCAAGACATGTTGATTTTGAAAGTGCCATACGGAGGATAAAAACCTTTCAGGGGATCAAAGCTGTTGGCTCGCTGCATACTATGCAACTCCTTTTATGTCATTGTTTCAGCTTCAGATGTGGGCTTGATAATGTGAGGATCCCCACCAGGGAGGAAAGGATGCCACAGAAACCAATCACTCCTGGGTTGGTCTTGTAGATCCCTAGTGTATCCAAAGGGCCTGAGAGATCACAGAGATTCTTCACCAAGTCCAGCAGCAGAGGAGGATGTCGTTTCAGTATCTGAAACAGTAGGAGGAGAAAACTGTGCAAACCATCACATTTCACACAGTTTAGCTCCTCATTGTGTTTGTCCCAGAAGAAATTCTCTTTTGTCTTTTCTTCCTGTACAGCTTGTTCCACCCTCCAGGAGATCTCATACCAGTCCCTGGCTAGATTCATCAGGAGTGAAAAGTAGTAACACTTGGTAGCCCAATTCCGCCACTTTGGCTTATCGATGTCAGGTTGGAGCCCAACGCTCTTCAACCACAGGACCGCATCGCAGACAAAGTAGAGGGCACGGGTCAGGTTGGAGGCTGTAAGGCAGAAGCGAGGAACCACATCTGGCAGCTGCGTAGTTCTCCTGGCTGCTACCAAGGCGTGTACCATGTTGCCCAGGCGGAACACTGCAAGAAACCCCACAAAGGTTAGCACGGCCTGGCCTTTACCGCAGAGACACAGCCCTAGGTGGGACAACTTGGCGTGTCACTGTCTACATGCACTTTTAAAAGACTTAGTGGGCTTTGGGCATCTGTATGGTTAAGCATTTTCTTCTCACAGCGTGAGAATCTAGCATTAGCGAGGAAAGGGGTGTAAACATCTCAGTTCTGTCCTGCAGCAGCCCAGGCCCTACACACAAATTTTGTCAATAGCCAGGACTCACAGCCTTCTCCTGCTGCTCCATTCCTGCGCCTGGCTGCCCTCTGGACCAGTATCGCCAACTGCTCTGAACGAGTCAGTGTCAGCAAAAAAGTGACACAGAGCCTCCAATTTCAGCTGTACGCTGCACTGGATTCCACCTCACTCTGTGGACAGATGTTACTGCGCTAACCCTGCTGCAACCATGAGCCACAACCTTCCTGAGCTCCATGAAAGCTGGTGATTCACGTGCCGACCACACTGAGACCCAAGTCCCTCCTCAGCTGTGAATTTGTCAGAGGTACACATAGTTCCCTGCAAACAGGAACAGCATATCCCATTTCAAGCTGTAATACATGGAAAGCCAGATTTCATCCCCTGCACAGTTTAGGTTCCGCCCTGTGAATGTTAATACAATATTACGCAAAATACTTTTCATAACCTGCTGCACTGTCACGGTGACAGATGTTAGCAGCACCCAAGCTTAGTGGAACTGCAAAAGTCCTGAATTTAGGCCTGACGTCTATTAGTGATTTGTTTAGCAGAAGGAAGAGAATTACGGCTATGCTGATAAACCAGCTGGCCTCTCTGCTGGAAATTACCATACTCTGGAGCTAACTGAAATAATAAAACAAGTCAATGGTAACACATTAAATTATAATATTTGCCTCATACGTTGCAGTTGTTCCAGGACTGAGCAATGGATAAGTAGGTGTAAGATCAACCCGAAAGCAAGCAATACAACCACAGCAACAGCGTAGCCATAATGGATCCAACTGCGACACAGAACGAAGCGATGCAAACGGTTAGACTATGAGAAAAGCATGGAAGGGTGTATGCTTTAGCAGAGTATAAATGTGGAAGAAAATGAATATGCGAAGCAGGATATAAAAAGCCATACCGAAGGATGGTCCTTCAGAGATGATTTTATTGGGGTGATGATCTTTAACACTAGGCTGTCTCAGCCCATTAGCTGGAAGGACTAACGAGAGCGCAGTAAGCGAGCCTCGCATCATAACTCTGTGGTCTGTCCTTGAACAGAGATGACAACTTGATCTCTGCCGCAGCAGCTGACTGTTAACTTCTCTAGTTCTCCCAGCGATAATTCGGATTGCCTGATCAGAGAGGAGGCTGGGGAAGTAATAAATGTCTACCTGGACCTACCTAGCCTGGCAAGCCAAGGCAGGGATGAGGTCTACTGACAATTTTGTGAATATACTAAAAGAGTTTTCATGGCTCAAGGTAAGTTGACTACAGAAAATGCAAGGCCAGGAGCTGTTTTGCTGGAAGGAGCAAGTGAAGAAGGACTTATCCCTCTAGACACCAGGTACTTACTTTTCCGGCCAGAGCTCATGCTAGATTCCAACTGCTTGAGTTTCATTACCAGCTTCTTTTTATCAGCCTTATGCTCTATTAAATAGCTAAGCAACATGCATGTGTACTGAGTGGCTCTGGAATGGAAAAAAATGAGGAAAATGGTACACAGGTGAAACATGGACAATTCGCAGGGCGGGCAGCAGCGGGGCAGGGAGTACCCCCGAGCCGAAGGTCACCCCGCGGAACCAGGGCGAGTTATAGCCGGGGGAAGGGGCCACAAGCCCAGGTGGGGCTGGCCCAGCGGGGGAATCAGCACGGCAGGAGCGGGGCTGGAGCTCGCCCGGGGACACCGGCCAGCACTGCCACCTGAGGCGGGGGCCCTGCAGCGGCCGGGGCCTGCCCTGGGCCCCATCACCCTGAGGGGCGCTGGGCCCAGGGCTTCCCCCAAGAGGGACGGCCGCCCAGGCCTCCGCACTCACCGGAACAGCTGGTCGCGGCCCTGGCTGCGGTTGGTGAAGTCCACGAAGCTCTCCATGGCGGCGGCGGTGCGGCGGCAGCAGCCGCGGGAGGTGCGCGGGGGCCGCGGCCGCTCCGCCCCGCTCCGCCCGGGCCCCGCCCCGCCCCGGCCCCGGAACCCTCCGCTCCGGGACGCGTTCCCGGCCGGGCCGCGTCGCGACGCGCCGTTGCCATGGCGACCGGCAACGGCGGGCCGGGTGTCACCGATAAAGGCTCCCCCCCGGGCGCGGCGGCCTCCGTAACCGCCGTCAGCGGCTCCGGGATCTGGAGCCGTCCGGCCCAGCCCCTCGGCTCCCGGCCCCGTCCCTCTCGCTCCCGGTTCCCGCTCCGAGGTTAGGCCGCTCTGCGGGGTGACGGCGGCGGAGGTGTGCCCGCCGTGAGCCCGGGCCCGCCGGGGGGCGAGGCGGGGGGGAAGATCATAAAGCACCCGGTGGCTTGGAAATGAAGTTTGTAACTTCCAGTGAAATCACCTGCTTTCCACATTAACTGTCGAGGTTCTACCCAGGCCAGATAAACCGTTTAATGAAGAACAAGATAGTATTTTTTAAATGCTTTGTCATAATTCTTATACTCGTGGCAAAGCTTTTATGCACCCTTTTTCTGTAGGATGCCCCGCTCCTGTGTGGCTGATATTCCCAGGGCAGGACAAAACCCCTGAGTAACAGCAAGTAGAAACGAGTTATACAGAACAGGTCTGCTCTGGCTATCTATACTGAAAGGAACCCCCCTTCCCTTTTAGAGATCGTTAACCATCTTTTTCTTCCCCCCCCCCCCCTTACCTCATGAAAGTAGATATTGCACAATTCTTCGTTCTTCTGCATCTACCGTGATTCCTGCATCTGTGGTGTGTTTTGCATCTGGGAGGGCAGAGCCATGGCTGTGTATATCCGGAAGCATCCCCTGGATATTCCTCCACCATCGGAAAACGACTGGCTAAAGAATGACGAGGAAGATTTCTTCCTGCAGGATCCCGATCGAAAGCGTGATGCTTTGTCTCAGCCCTTCAGGATGGTCAACAAGCTGGTGATGATGGTTTTTGAGAATGCTATGGAAATCATTGAAAAAAGGGAGATGCTCCGAGAAGCGCAAAAACTAAAGGTCCAGCCCACAAAATTCTTTCCTACAGCTGAATTCCAGGTACAGAGCCCCTCATAGCAGAGAGAGCGTTAATCAGCATAGCAGTTTTTCTAGAGAATATCCATGCAGTTGATTTTACATTCTTCTGGTCATCACCTTCCTCAGAATCCACCACCATTTCACTGATTCACTTCAGAAAGGCTGCGCCTTCTAAGCTTGTCTGACAGGTTCTTCTTCCCACCCATCTATCACACCTCTCTGAAAAGAGAGAAGCAGATATTAAACAGCCCTAAATTCACCTTCTGCTTCTCAGGCTGGCTCCACCCTTGTTTGGCGAGGAGAAGGTAATTAGTCAGGAGCATATAAATGGGAAAACTCAGCTCTGTGTTATGGTGAATACACTTATGGGAGTGTTGCCAGCAGAAGGGCAGCGCTGCCTTCCCCATTGTTACATGGAGGTATCCAGGAGGATACGCCGGTGTTCTGCAATTGCCCGGAGGAGCTCAGCATCCTATCGCAGCTTTGCATTAGCGGTGGGAGGGCTGAGTGCTACTGAGTTCTTGGCCTTTAAAGCCCCTTCTGTTTATCAGAAGGGGAAAGGTGGGAGCAAACTTTCTCATTCTCAACACAGAACAATCTCTGTGACAGAGATGAGGGCCCCTCCCCTGCTCTTTTGATGAAAGTTCATGCAAAAAAATTTCCCTTGTAAAATAAATCAGCATTTTCTGTTGGTGACAGGCTGGGAGTATATTCCTAGCATGGCTGCTGTATCCTCCTACTGGGGAAGCGGTTGAGTACACTCATCTTTTCCCTTTCTTGGTAGGTAACTGGAAGGGCCAATTGCCTTGCAGTGTCTGGAAAATACATCTTTGTTGGCCTGTCCGTGGGCCTGGCTGCCTTCAAGATCTCTGACTGTAAGGAAGTCTGTGCTTGGGATGCAGTCAAGATGGAGACTTGTGCCATCCATGCTTCGGATTTGGGGCATGAGTGCCACGTCCTGCTTGCTGTGGATGAAATGGGTTAGTGTGACATGGATTCTTTTGACCCAGCTGAGGATGGCTGTGCTGTGGAGCTGCGTTATGGAAAAGCGTTACATCAGGAGGAACATTAGAATGGCTGACAGGTTTCCTAGAAAGCCCTGCAAAGAGGGCGTTAGATAACAGCTTGCAGGGTGACAGAGTGGCCCTAGGGCCTTGTGATTAGTAGAGGGTGTGGGTTTGGTGTCCCCTCTGGAGCAGCAGAGGCTGGTGAAGAGCTGAGAGTGAAGTGCAGTAAATTTTAGGAACACCTTGAACCAGGCAGAAAGAATCATTGCTACGCATGACCTCCTGCCTGTGCTTTGTTTCAGCACCTGTAATTGCACAGCCCTGTGATAAATAGGTTAGTTTGTTGATTCATCTGAAACCTATCAATTCTGGTGGAGACACACTTCAAACTGGCTTATCCATCTCTTATGTACAATCAAGTGTTTGCTGGTGCTGGCATAAGGAAGCCAGCAAAAGTTTAGTGCTGGAAGCAGTGGGATATTCTTCCTTGAGCCCGGGAAAAAATGTAGTCCTTGTCACTCTCCTGCACATGTTGTAACAGCCATTTCTCAAGAGCGTGGCTACCATCTGTTCGCTTTTCTCCTCTTTGTATTTCTATTGCAGGTCTTGTCTGGCTCTTCTTCTTTCACATGGAAAGCTTCCTACTCATTCAAATCCTAAATGAAACAGTAAGTATTAATTCCATAGAGGCTGGGCACAGGTTGGTAAGGAATCAATCATGAAGAGTACTAATTGCCCTCAGGAATTTCTGTCATGGGCAGCAGCACTCCAAGGGCGCTGCCCAATATTTATTCCTGTTCTTCCAACAGTCTGTCTGGCCTTCACCCTGTAAGTCTATGGAGCTCTCTGAATCTGTGATCTTGCTTTGATGCCAGCCCGTTTTCCTTTGTCAGGAGGATATCAGCAAACGAAATACTAGTGTGGAGGTGGTGCTCTCCCCGGGAGGTGATTACGCAGGAGTCCTGCTGCAAGGCAAGTGCAGGAATATGGTGTGTTGGGTGATGGCTGTTGTGTTCTAGCAGAAAGGCCAGCAGCAATGCTTTTAAAATGCTCCAAGTGTTCTGGGTTCCCAGGGATCCTGTTCCTAACCCTGCCAGTCCCTCCTTCAATTTAGAGAGCTGCTGCTGCCACTCCCTATCCTCTCCAAAAGGCCTGGTATGAATGAGTGCTGATCCCAAAAGTGAGCTGTCTGGAACTGGTCAAGGCAGTTCCCAGCTCCCAGGAGGCTCAGTGAAAGCAGGTTTTCCTCTCCTCCCCAGAAGTACCAATCTCAGTTCTTCTTCTGGTTTGCTATGGCTCACTTTTTACACTGGAAATACGCAGACCTGAAGAATTTTCTCTGCAGACATAAGCTAGACAGCATAGAGACAGTCTAAAAACACAACAAGAAACTCCTTGCTGCAACATTCTTCTGTTCCATGGCAGCTGCCTTCATCAGCACATTTGCTGGTAGCAGGTTTTCTGGACCCATGTTTGGTGGAATCTGCCTGGACATACGCTGAGAATGAGATATGTAGCATCTGCAGAGAACCGGTGTGAGACCACGTCTCACTTTCTACTTTACCTCAGAGGCTACAGGTCAAATTTTTTGACTGAGTAGGTTCATAGAATTTCTTCAGTGGATGTGGGACCTCGAGGACTTGAGCTGGAGGCTGAGATGTCAGTCTCAGTCAAGCATGTCAAGCCTTAAGTGGGAGGAGAGGTGGGCTGCATGGAGTTCACAGGGATTTTATATTTCAAAAAATATCCAAATCTTGTTTTAAGGATATAAGATAACAGAGGCTACTTGCTTGAAAGACCTTTTCTCCTCATTTCCAATTGCTCAACGTGGTTTCCCAATGCAGACAGCGCAAAAGCTTGGCTGGAGATCTACAGATTGCCTAAGGATTCCTGGCTGAAGGAGATGGAAAAGAAGGCAGGAGCTGCAGAAGCTTGCAGGGAGAAGAGGTCAAGTTGGACATCTGTGGTACAAACCAGTTCTGTCTCCCACTGTGCTATTTTTTCTTATACCCTTTTGCCTACAGGTCTTTCCCCAAGCCTTGCTCCTGCAGACAGTGACAGCAAGATACAGGCTGAACAAGTCTGTCAGCCCAGGGGGATGGAGTATATGTCTCTACAGCTGCCCATCCCACATTTCACAAGGCCTTTTTGTTATTGGGACATGTTTACTCTCCCAAGAAAGGCTTTCTGACGAGGTTCCCTTGGTCCCAGGGCTAGCATTCCTGCTGCCTCTCCCTGAAACTGGCAGCTTCTTTCCCAGCGGTATTGCCCCATCTGAGGGGGCCCTATTTAAGGGTATTCCCACAGGGTTTCTCCCTTATGTTACTGGGGGAAGGTGAAAGAGTGGGAATTGGGCTTGATACCTCACTTGGGAGTCTGGTCCTGAACAGGGTTTGTGTTTTAGGCTAACTACAAGGGGTGGCTGGTGGGGTCGCAGCCGAACCTGCCTGAGAAGGGCACGGTCTCTGCCTGTTTGCACTAACCGCTGCCACCTCCGGTTCTTTGGCAGAAAAGTCTGGAGCTGCATGGAGACAATTCTGCAGAGACTGTAGCTGGCCTTAGTGAACGTCCTGAGCTGTTATGGGGAATTTTAAATGCTGAGTCAGTGCTTAACCATCTTCTGCATTGCTTTCACTCTGCTACATTTCATCTCTCAACACACAAGCACCTTCTGCCCAGCACCTCCAGCTAACCCTCTGTGATACCTGGTTCTAACGCTTCCCTTCTCCTTCAGCAGAGATTTTCCTGGCCATTTGAGAGGAAGCTGCTTCTCAGCCCGGTCTTCAGGGCAATTGTCCCCCATGTAAACTACCCAAGTTCCTGTCTCTTCCTTCTGAGATGTGGTTGATTATTTAGCCAGATCTTTTCTATTTAGCCAAGTGTCAATGTGTGTGGGGTGTGGTGGTGACACGCTGGTGCTTGTCCCCTGTTAGGATTTTCCATTCCTAGCCAAGCACGTATGTGACCTCCTCCAGTCCTGGGCTCTCTAAAGTAAAATCTGTTTCTTGTATTCAGCAGCACTCCGCAACCTTTAGTCCTGCTTCTTTTTTCTTTTTTTCTGAGCCTAGCTGGGCCTCACCCAGGCCCATGCTGCAACAGGATTAACTCAGAGAGATTACGTAGGGCATAAAGACAGGAGGTGTCTGGGCAAAACATCCTTTTTAATGTTAAGAAAGTAGTGACTTCCCTGTGTTTTGGCCTGAAGAATGAGCCTAAACCCCATATCTCCTAGGCAGTGTCAGGCAACCTTTGCATACGCTTACTTCAGGAAGCATTTGATTCCCATGAACCAGTGAAAAATAAGCAGCGTAGGGCACAACACAGTTCTCAGACTGACATTTTTCTGTTGCAGGAGTCTCCTGTGCCTGCAAACAAAGCTGATAGAAAGCTGAGTCTCCCAGCGCTGCTGCTGCAAGTGAAGCCACCCAAACCCATTACAGGTCAGGACTGATTCTGTACTTGTAACCTGCAGCCTCCGTCAGGTAGCAAAGGAATCATGGCCCTTATGACTACAGAACAGGTCAGAAAGTTTCAGTAATATGTTCCCTGGTCCCCTCCTGACCTGTCTTTGTAGTTACATGTAATCCTGTACTGGGAATTGCTTGTTACCTGACCATCTCACAAGTCATCTTTGCTAGCACAAAATACTTCAGTGTGTGTCGAAGTGGGTGTCATATACTCTTGGCTTGTCGTCTGTGAGGGAGGAGGTTGTTTCCTAGATCCTAGCAACCTGACAGAACTCCTAGCTCACCATTCTGAGTCCTGGATTCATAGGAAAATGCTGAGGATAGGGAGGGAGCTGGGACAATGTCAGGGAGAATGCCACAGAAAGGCAAGGTGAGCTGGGTCCTCAGATTACTTGCCTTAGTCCCTGCCTTCAAATACTGGAAAATGGGCTAGTGATATGGAAAGTCCCACAGAATATATTCTTAGTGTTGAAATACTTCTACCAGAACAATGCAGTGTGTCCCTCCTCAAGATAACGCCACTCTGAAGAAGGGATGGTCAAAGTGCCTCTGAGCACTCCATGGTGTCTGCTCTTACAGGGCTGTGTCGTTTCCCTTGGTGTTCCCAATCCAGGAAGTAGTTTTAAAAGCCCTTTGGATGCCTTGAAGAAAGTGGATGATGGCAGCATGCTTGGCTTGGGGTACAATCACCTAATCAAGGACTCCCAGTGGGAGCAGCAGGAAGCAATCTTCCGCAGCACTTACCGGGAGTATCTGGAGGCCGAGGGTGAGAGAGAGAGCAAGGAGGAGATCCCCAGGTGAGTGGGAGAACCGACCAGGATTTCAGTCCATGAGAATTCAACACAGGACACTTTTCCAGTCTAGACAGAAGTCTCTGTCTTTCTTAGCTTTGCTGCCTTCATCCCAAGGCTTCAGGACAGGGGGTTAGAGCCATTCCAGGTCTTGTCGTGGTGCTGCCTACTTATCAAGGCCTTCCTTTCACATTCTTAAGTCCTTTTTTTTTTTTTTTTTTTTTTTTCCCCCCAGACGTGCTACTTTTCATTTTCTCCTGCCTAGCCGGATCCTACAGGTGGGACCTGAAATGAAAGTGCAGCCAGGTAATCCAAATGGACAAAAAGCTGTTAACCTATGAAGCATGTTGTTGCATGACATTGAGCTCCAGTTAGAGCTCAATGGCTCTGGCTTCAGTTCACTATATAAATCCCATCTCCAGGGACATAAGCCTGGATAAAAATGTCATCCCTAAGACTTATAAGTTAGTCACTGGCATGGAGTCAAACAAACTTAGCTCCATAGTTAAAAAAAAAAAAGGCAAAACACAAAAAAACTCCCAAAACACCAAAAAAGATGAGGGGCTACATAGGCAAGATAAAAATAACAGTCAAGGGGAGAGTTTGTTGTGGTTTAGTTTCTGTGTGAGCAGTTTCTGTAAGTCCCATCAGGGAAACCGTGAGAACCCTAATGAGAGCTTTCTAATGGTATTTTGGTGTCCTGGATTGTTCCTTTCTTTGTCTCCAATCTCCTTCTCTCTTGTGTTGTCTCCTTTTCTATACCAGATGTTCCAACTGGCATCAGTGTGCACTGGGATGGAAGCCACAATCTCTGCTTCTACTTACTTAACCGTCTGCTCAAGGAGCAAGTGGGTAAGAAAGTCTTGCTTTCTCTAGCAGAGCGCTCTGTGGGGAGTGGGAGTATTCAGTGGCCAGTCGCTGTCTTTCAGCCAGATCTTCATGATTCAGGGAAATGAGGAATGGGGAGGAGAGCTGCCCCCTATCATGTAGGTTAGGTTGGATTGTAAGGCTCCATGTTGCACAGGCTGGCAGTATTTTGAGTGAAGCCGCTCTGGCAGGAGACCCCAGAATGGTGCATGCTTTATTGGGAAACTGAAAGCTGGTACCATGAGAGAGAATGCTCTGCACCTTCTTACAGTTAACTCTCTTCATGTCCTTCTGTTTAGATTCTGATCCAAAACCTGATGTTGTGTGGCCATGTGCAGCTCCAATTGCATGCTCGGCTGTCAGCTCCTGCTCCAGGTACCTGGCACTGGCATGTGAAGATGCAACAATAACTATTTGGGATGAACACCTAGGTGAGCTTGCCCTTTGGGACTGTGTATTGGAATCACAGTGGATAAATTGCTCTCTTCCCTAGGAGTTTGAGGCTCCAGCTTGGTGTGAACAGGGGACTGGCAGTGAGTTTACAAGCAAATCTGAAAATAGTTTGGACTCGCTTCTTCATGGGATGCTTGGCCAGAAGTTGCCAGTGCAGCGTGACTGCCTTAGCCCTGGCAGAACCACTCCCATCCACAGCAATGCAGGGGCTCTGAACTGCTGCAGCGAGGACTGATGCCTCTCTTGCCCTGAGGCTACGAGACAGTCCCTGCTTTGCCACTGCACCCTCAAGTCATCTTTGAGGCTGTTGTGGCATCACAGTACAGGCTGCCATCAGAGCTAGTATCATCCTGCCATGAGGCAGGGATTCTCCTGGCAGAAGAATCTTCTGCCATCAGGATTTTCTGGTGGCTGCTGCCCCTGAGCAGGCCAGAGTCCAAGCTAAGCATTCCTTGGATAAATTGCCAGTTCCTTTTTCTTCCTAAACAGCTGTCTTTTTTTTTTTTTTTTCCGCTGGCTTCCCCAGGATACCCACTGTCTGTGACTGCCATTCTAGAGGAACGTCTTATCCGTAGTATCCACTTCCTGCAGAGTTCTGCAGGTGCCAGCGATGAGACACCTTGCCCTGGTACAGATCCTGCCTGTCCCATCGTGCAGCTTCTAGTGCTATGTACAGACAGCTCGTTCTATTTGGTGAAAGCACCCGGGGCCGGGAAGTCCAGTGTCACGCTCCTGGCAGACAGGTGAGGTAGACTCTGATAGACCTCACTCCAGCCAAAGCAACCATGTGGTATAGTGGTCGGGTCCAGCAGGGAGCCCCAGATTTCTGTAGGGTAGAGAACTTTCTACTGCTTTTACCCAGGTGGCTCTGCCACGCTGCTGTCAGTAGCAAGTGCGGTTTTGCTGGGAGTCAGTTCCAGGGCTAAAATCCAATGGTTATGCCAGAATTAGGGGTGTTTCTGGGTTCTTCTGTGCATTAGAACACAGGTGCTTATAGCACTGCTACAGGGCTGACATTCAACTAGCTGGGTTACTGCCAGGTACCCGGGGAAACTATTTCTCCTCTCTTCTGCCCTTGCCAGAATAACTTCCCCCTATAAGCCATAATAAGCATTTCTTGCCATCTTTCTATCAATTTTATGTTCACTTATCCCCTTGGTTTGAGAAGGGTCAGCTTTGGGGAAGCTGCTGCTCTGAAGACTACGGTTTCATGTCTCCCTGGCAGGCAGGGAATTTTTATCTCCAATATAGTTCCTAGGCAGGTATGCACAGGGACGGGCCTCAGGGGTTCCTGCCTGGAGGAGGCAAGCTTTGTCTCCACAGGGAGAGGGCTGGGCTGGAACTTTATGCCAGCCCATGTGCCACAAACCACCATTGTCATTATCACAGCTTCTCAGTATGGGCCAAGTGCATGGAACAGTAACATAAGCCTGAGTTTGTTTTACAGGCCTGAAGATCCAAATCTTGCCATCAGCGCCGTGGTGCCTGTCCTGGCATTCCCCAGTGCAGTGAGTATTACTGCAAGCTCTCTTAAGAACTGGGTGAGAACACAGGTCCCTCTGGCCTAGGATTCTATTTCCAGTAATGGCTGTATCTGGGTGTCTAGAAGATAAAGAACAGGGCAATCAGATATGGTACTGCCTTCACATCCTTTCCCAGCCTCCAACTATTTTTAGCGTTGGGACTTCCTGCACCGGTCACAGGTCTGTATGTAGCTAGTAACTCCCAAAAGATTTCTCTTCTATGATCTTACTCAATATCCACTTGTACCCATACCCTCTAATGACCACTGAGGTGGGAGGTTCTGGAGGCCCTCTGCACATGGACAGGTCCATCAGCAAAGATGAGAGGGTCCAGACACAAAGCTTAAGGCATCAGGGTCAAATATGAGAGGGCACCATGGCGAGGAGAAGTTGCGAGCACAAATCCAGCCAGACTTTTCAGATAGCCTCAGAAAGTTTTCAGGCATGGGGAGAAAAAAAGATGAAAAGCTGCTCTCCAGGGCCAGCCGTGCAGAAGGCTGAATCTAGTTCAGTTCTAACCTGCACTGCTGCTCCTTCCCAGTCCCAACCTGCAGCAATTCCAGTGCAAATTCCCTGCACAGCCTGTTCTTGATCTGCTGTGGCCCCACGACTACTGGGCAGTCAAAGAAAACAGCATCGTGGTTGGGGATGTGAGGTCTTGAATGTCATTCCATGTCCTTTCCAGGAAATACTTTTCACCTCTCTGACATCCATTTCTAAGTGTCAACTTGCTGTTTCAGGCCCTGGTCTTCTCCTGGGATGGCACAGTGTCCCTGATGAACACAGCCACATCACAGATTGTTTACTGCTTCAGTATTCCACCTTCTCATGCTGTAGCGTCTCCCTGGCAGCCAGTGTTCACAGTGGATGGTGTGAATTGGTGCCTGCTGCTTCGAGGTGGGTAGCGTCTTGGAGTGGTGGTCTTGGTTACATAGTCGCTGGGTGCATTCAGCTGTGCACTGATCCTTGGTAGTTCTTATTGGATGACTCCTGATGCAATTGTTTCTGTCTAGGAGATAAGCAGCAGCAGGCAGATGCATTAACGCAGAGCAGACCCAGTGACAGCACCATCTTCATTTTTGACTTCAACTCCTACCCACTGAAGGAGGCTTTCCCAAAGGAGCCAGATTTGCCTCTCAAATCCTTGCAGAACCTGCCATGGATTGAGAGATGTAACATGTTCTTACGTGATAGGTAAGGTTCTCCTTCTGCCTGATAGGTAAGTGCACCTGCGTTATTGTAAGCTGTGGTGTTGCTCAACTCCATGCAAGGTCTCACCCTGGAGCTTTTGGGTTCTTCAGGGCACTGTGGAAGATTTATCTCTGGGTAAGGTTCAGGTAGGTGAATTCCTGACAGCCACCCAGAACCCTTCCTCCTCTCCCTTCTGTCCTTCCTAGAACACCTTAACAACTGTAAGTCAGGATGCCTGGGGCAGGCTTGTCATTGTGTAACATAGATTGTGAAAGCTTGTCAGGGAATATAATCCTCACTTAAGTGTCTACTTCTTTCTTTTGACCCCATAGCCAGGCAGAACGGGGATCTCTTTGTCCCTTGCTCCTCCCCTCCATTCCTAGATTCATTTGATATTTAAACGCGATTTGTGTTGGAGGTTTCTCGATTTGAGAAGATCCCCAGCACGCTCAGGCCGAGGTTGTAGTCAGTTTACGTGATGCACTGAGTCCATGCCGTCACTAGATGGCATTGTGACATCTCTTATTGCGTGGCCTTTTCCTTGAATTCTTTTGGGAACCTGGAGCCAAATAGTGGCAATGATACTCTATTTGTTCTTTTCACTATGCCTTAATTCTCCAATTTGAAATGGAACAGGTGGGTGCAGGTATGACCTTACAGCACATGTTACCTGGTAGCCTTCCTTCGTCTACAGGGTGAATCCCGTGGTGTCGCCTGGCTAGTTAAGTGCAGAAAAGTTTCATCCTATGCTGCCAGCCACCAGTTCTGTCCCTCTTTCTCGTAAGCCTGGAGAGGAGACTCTCGTCTGCCTTATACAAGAAAAACTGGGGTGACATCCCCTCCAGGGATATCTCGCTCCCTGGGTACTGAGAGCTCAAGCCAGTGCAGTGCAGAGCAGCGAGACCTGTGTCCACAGAGGCTAACGGGCAAAGAGAAATATGGAGGTCACTGCTGTCAAGAGCAGTAAACTTGAGTGCTGAGTGGCATGAGGGAATCACTGGGGTTTTTCGAACCCAAGAAGTCTGAACTGCTTAATTTGTAGTGAGCCCCAGGGACCCTTGGGGGAACCAGGCTAGGGTTGTCTGAGCACTGGGGTAATGGTGGGGACTGTTTTAACCGCCCGTTTCTTCCCTCGTTAGGCAGCAGAGCCTGCTGGGACTCAGGGAGCAGTTGCCAGAGTACTGGAGTCGGCTGCAGGCACAAGCAGCTGCCATGGACAAGGAGAGACAGAAAGGGAAGGGACAGAAGAAGCCATAGTCAGCCTTGCATTCTGAGGGCCAGGCTCTGCGCTATCACGGTCCTGCAGACCCATGATCCAGCACTGATATTTTGACAGCAACTCTATTCAAATCCATCCTGCTGCTTTCCAGCCTGGGGCAATTTGTCATCTGAAATAGCTGCTTGCCGGCCACTGCTCAGCTGCAAGGTCTGTGCCCTGCCTCTCTCCTTGCCTAACCCTCAGCCTGTCCCAGCAGGGTTCAGCCCCTCCTCATCAGAGACAAACGCTGCTGATGGAAGAGTCCTGAGGTAGGAAAGGCCTCTCACCGAGGTGTCAGGCCCAACACCTGTGTGGTTCAGCTAAGTATTTGTGCTGGATCTCTGGGTCCTCCCAGAGAGCTGGAGTGTCAAAGCAATATAGTATGTTACAATGTCCCTCCTTAATAAAGCCTTTTCTCCACTAAATGTCTCTTACTCTTCACAAGACTGGCGTTTTATCAGGCTCTGATGTTGTGTCCTTCTGTTGCTGGGGCTTATCAGTGTGTTTCATCTTCTGCTCTGACCCAGATGGGCAGGCAGCAGCATCCTTGTGCTTAGCAAGAGGCAGCAAATCAGCCCTGAAGGTGGCACCCCCCAGAGAGCAGCAGGGCCAAGCAGCAGTGACACTGCAGAGTGTGTCGGGTATGACCTAGGCTGTTCTGCCGTCTAATTGTTTCTTTTGACTTCAAAGCAGGCAGCTTTGGGATGAGACTGCTTAGGAATTGCAGCCTGGAAATGTGCAGACAAGCTCTCTGGGTTAAGGTCAGGCCGGAACTGGTATTAGAGCCAAGAACTGATGTCACTGAGGAGCAGGACAGAAGCTGGGGGGCTCAGAGAAGTCAGGGCTGTGTTGAGCCAAAGACAGGCCAGGGGCATGGCCAGCATGTTGGTCAAAGGCCATAAAAAGCTGAAGCATCCCTCCTAAAGGCAACACAGAACAAAGAACTAGCAGGGGCAATGCAAGGCCAAGCACCTATGTATTTGTTTCTCACTCCAGGAGTGTATGAAGTTAGTAGCTTGCCCTGTATACTTGACAGAGGGGGCAAAAAACTACACAGGCTCTCTGGTCAGCCTTTCACTAGCCAGTATTTTCAGGACTGTTGTCCTGTGGGATACTGGCAGTATCTAGACGTTAGCTGCAGAGTTTGACTGCGCAGCTGGGGGCTGAGAGCCTACCTGCATTTTGAACTGGGCATCTTTGTTGCTCTTCAGTCAGGGGCCCTCTGGAACCTGAGGGGCTTTAGGAGAGGTGACGCAAACCATCCAGTCTCGAGCATAGCAAACACGTGCTTTCTTGAGCATAAAAACCATGAGAAAGCCTCAGTCTTTTTACAACTGATTGTGCTTCCAAGATGACTGCCTAATCCACAAAGAATCTGACAAATCTGCCAGCAACCACTCCAATCTGTGTGCATGAGTGAGCTGTATTTTTTTGCAGGTCTCCCACTAATGACTCCCCCAAAAGTTCAGTAAAGCGTCGATGCAGGGTGCCAGGGGTTCAGCACAGACTGAGCTATGTAGATGCTCCCATACCGTGGTCCCGTTTCAGTTTTTCATAGCAAGTTGTCTCAGTTTGGATTGAGTTTTCATGAGAGTTCTCAGTTTATCCTCTGGTAATAAAGTCAACCAGCCTGTGGTGGAGGTAGGACGGGGGAGAAGCATTTCACTTGTTTCACAGTTTCAGGTGCCTGGTTTTGCTCTGGAGAAGGACAAGCTATTTGAATTAAACCTTCCTGTTTGCTACCTTTGTGAAGGGCTTTGAGGGCCATAGTTAAAGCCTTTTGTGCTGTCATTTTCCATCTGCCGCAGATTACAGCTTCACAGCTCATCTGATTGTTACGGATATTGATACTGGGTTGTGTGAGCACTTGCCATCTGCTTCAGGGCAAAGTCAAGCGGGTTAGCTCAAACCACCTTCAATGCCTGTTTAAACTGAGCCACCTGGTTCAGCACTGAAGTGGACAAGGAATGATCCTTGATCCTTTCTTCTGCTCTTGCTGTGGTGGCAGTAACAACTTAATTATTTTGTCTCTGTCATTAAGTTAAGAAACAATGGGCCTTCTGCCGTAACTGGGCACAGGGGATTACTCAGGGCAGGAATTTCTATTCCCGCATTGCTTCCCACGCTGCAGAGAGCCAGCACTACTAATACGTGGCCCCTCAAACAGCACTGGGTCTAGTTCTTGCTATTTGCGCAAATGTAGAGGGCTAGGCGATCTGTGCCCGTAATCCTACCCCATCTGCTTCCCATCCAGAAGAGGAGCAGGGCTGGCCTAGCATCAGAAGAAGAGGCAGGACAGGATCTCCTAAACAGCCAGACATACTGTGCATCCACCAGTTTGTGTGTATTCATCTCAAGATGTGCTTGTTTGTTTGCAGATTGAATTTGCTCTGAAACCCTAATCATGTGCTTGGCCAAGATAACTAGGAGCTGGCAGGCTCCGCAGAGAAAGGAAAACAACAAGCAGCTGCAGGAGGCTGATGAAGAGCCTTTGTTTTTACTCATGACTTCAGCAGGGGACCATTTGTTTCCTGCTTCTTTGAAGTGATACAGAAAAATTGGTGTGATCAGTGTGTTGACATGTATGTTTGTGATGGAGCTGTGTGCTGAGCTCCACAGCATGGTCTGGAGCGGACCAGAGACACCTGATTGCTAATTCCAAAGATGGTGCCTTTACTAGCTATTCTTCCATTCCTGGTCACTCCATGAGCCCCAGGCAGCTGTAGGTCTGAGCCAATTCGAGTTATTCTGCTGCTGGAAACTATAGAAAGGCCTTCAGAGGTATCATAAATATCACCATCAAAAGATGATACTGTAAGAGTTCTGGCTGGGCCAACTCCTAGCTCAGTGCCAAGTTCAGTGCACTCAGAGGTGCTACCCGGGTATAATAGGAGCGATTTGGCTCTGTATTTTAAAAAACTAAAATAAAATTAAAAAATCAGTGAGTGGATTGAGGATTGTAGAGGGAAGAAAAAGAGCTGAGATCCACAGAGAGGCGCTCGAGCAGCATCGTTCCAGCGGAGCCAGGTTACTGCCCAGCCATGCGGAGATGGTTTCTGTGGGAGAGGAGGCTGTTTCTTTAATCTCAGTAAATTATCTGCTGCTCTCTGCAAGAAGCAAAATGTCATCTTACTTCTTTGCATACTTGATTGTGCTGTGGAAGCAGAGGAAATCAGAGGCTGATCTGATAAGATTCCCCCACTTCTGAGGGTCAGCAGAGGTTGGGGCTGTTTGGGTTAAGTCACGTCTGTGCTGTTGGAAGGAGCGTGGTCCTCAGAAGAGCTGAATTGTTGTGTGTTCTGAGAGCTGCACTCTGTGCACCCGTGTTGCCAGCCTTAATGCAACAACCCACACATCTCATAGTGCCCCACCATGTATAACTTGAAGCCATCCTAAGGAGGAATCTGCAAAGACCTCTGTGTCCTATCTGGGACAAATAATGTCCCCACAAGACACCGTGGGATGTGCGGTGGTGCCTAGGGCAAGGCAGTCCCAGCAAGTGTTTGCTCTGTTTGCTCTGGAAGTAGGGGTATACTTGGGTCTGGAAGCAGCACAAAGTCATGCTCCTCCCCTGCTCTACAAATTTGTGCCTACATATAGGTGAACCAGGCACCGCATCCCATTCCTAATCGCTCAAATAGCTCTCGTTGTCCAAACTAGTGTCGCTTCATTACCTCTAATGCCAGTTCCCTGTAGCAGGGTACAGTTTCTCATCTTCCTTTGAGTCCAGGCTATAGCTGTCGAGTTGTGCTGTTCAGCCAAGCTATGCAGATTAACTCTTTTAATCTCCCCTAATGCATTGTGTGAGACATCTCAGTCTAGTTTAATTTTGAGTTTCTGCAAACCCCTTGCAGTTTGTCCAGTGTTTCTGCTCCTGCTCTATTGAGGACCTGGTACAATATTCATGTGTGGTCACTCACAGGGCAAGGGGCTCCCGGTTCAGCTGCCCTTCGTACCTGATTTTGCAAGAGCAGGGCCATTAGCTGGGATGAGAAATGAGCCGTGTTTTCGAGGCCAAAATACAGGAGGAAGCTGGCTGAGCCTAGCTGAGGGTGCTTGAGAGATAAGAGATTTGCATGCTGACTAGGGCGATGCTGTGTTTTGGCTATCGCCCCATGGATTTACAGGCATTTTACACAGCTGAAGACAGACAGGGCTCGTGCTATAAAGAACTCGCACCCTACCTAAGCCAAGTGCCGGGGCTGGGATTTAGCACAGCAGACTGGCCGTGCAGTAGGGGAGGATTTGTCATGGCAAGAGCCAGGTCTTCACGTGGACACCTCTGTGCAGTGCCATGGGTTGGCTCAGCCCCAGGAAAGTCCATGCCTTAAGAGGAGGGGAAGGCGAATGACTCATGTCACTGCAGGGCTGCCGATTAGGCAGGAGGGAAATGTACAGTATCTGAATGGCAAATTGGCCCGGGCTGCCAAGTGTGAAACCCTCTGGCCGCCTCGAGCGTGTCAGGCTGAGCAGCTCGTTTTGTTAGAAACGTGGCGTCAGCCCGCTTGGGCGAACGGCAGCTCTTCTGCCTGTGGAGGGCTGGATCGTCGTTGGCGGGAGAGGGAATGGGTGTCCGTGGTGAGGGGGTGTGCGCAGGAGACGGAGATCTGTAGGGGGAAAAAAACCAAGTCCCGCGCTGAGCAATGAGGAAGAAACACTAATTAGGCAGGGAAGAGGAACCTGCCAGGTTGCAATCCTGACCTAACAACCAATTATAGGATAATATAGCATAGTAATGCGGGGTAAACACTAGGTAAAGGATGTTTCTGAATTAATTCCTTTTTGAAACACAGTGATCATTTAAAAACATCCGGTATCCTAATTTTAAACTGCCCATCATAGCTGCCAGCACAGCCTGTGGTAAATTGTCCCAGTTGTTATAATATATAAATGTATATATATATACGTATATAAATATATAAACCTGTGCTGTTTGAATTTGCACCCTGTTTCTAATCCGAATAGGTCACGTTCCAGCTTCCAGTCACTGGACCTTGCTGGATCGCTGGGAGATGGAAGAGCCCGCCAGCAAAAGGTATGGTTTGTCTGGAGGGATTTACAAGCTCTGTGTGTGTGTGCAAAACAGGTGTAGGGACACTAAATAGATCTCAGTGTCCCCGGTGGAGCAAAGTAGTGGGTTCAGGTTAGGTATGAAGGGAAATTTGTACTGGCTGTGGAGGCAGCATTAGTGTAGTTTTTCTGGGGAGTCATGCAGCGTCTGTCTATGGAAGCCTTCTCAAATGTCTAGATAAGGACAAGGAACTGCTGGAGAGGGTGCAGCAAAGTGCTACGAAGATGATTAGGGGACTGGAACACCTCTCTTATGAAGAAAGGCTGAGGGATTTGGGTCTTTTTATTCTGGAAAAAAGACGACTAAGGGGGGATCTTATCAACGCTTATAAGTACTTAAAGGGTGGGTGTCAGGAGGATGGGGCCAGGCTCTTTTCAGTGGTGCCCAGCGACAGGACAAGAGGTAACGGGCACAAATTTGACCATAGGACGTTCCACCTAAACATGAGGAGGAACTTCTTTACCCTGAGGTTGTCAGAGCCCGGGCACAGGCTGCCCAGAGAGGTGGTGGAGTCTCCGTCTCTGGAGACATTCAGAACCCCCCTGGACGCGTTCCTGTGTGACCTGCTCTGGGTGACCCTGCTCTGGCAGGGGGTTGGACTAGATGATCTCCAGAGGTGCCTTCTAACCCCGCCATGCTGTGATTCTGTGATCTACCCTGAGTGGCATCGTATAGACCTTGCGCTGGCCAGGGAGATTCACTAGTACAGGGGAAACTCTTGAGTTCTTTCTAGCCTAAATTTCCCATGATTCTTAGTTTCTAGAATTGAAGTGGTCTGGGTGCCTGAAGCCTTCCTCATACACTCTGCGCTCTGGTCCTTTGCTCTCCGTGAAGGCTGTAAGATGTGGTGAAGGAAAATGAGAAAAGCATTTCACCCAATTCCTGTGGCAGTGCAGGGAGGCAACAGGAGAGGGGAGAGAGACCAGGAAAAAGATTTGCAATTTCCCCAATGGGAATTGAATGCTCAATTCCATTACTAGTAGCTTTTGGCCTTTATGGATCTCCCCCATGACAGACTCCTGGCAGAGACTGCGGCAGTGATGGTGGATGAGACAGGACTAAGCGGATCTGCCAGCTTGTGCTTCCCTCCCGCTTCACTAGCTCCTACCCTTCACAGTGAGGAGACAATGGATACTACAGTTTTATTGTCCCTTTTTCTTCTTTTTAATTTCTTTTTTTAATCCTAGTGCTGTCTCAGGGAAAGTTATATTTTAGCAATTCATTTTCTTACAAATATTTCTGCTAAAATCATTACCGGAAGGTCCCTTGGCACTGGTAAATGTTTGCGAAGGCTGAATTGTGCTGATCGGCATTGCGGACAAGCACCCTTCCTGCAGATTAAATCGGAGCCAGTGCTGCTGAACGGAGTAACAAGGGGTAAAGCAGGCATGAGTGATAAAAGGAGGAAGCCTTGAGTTATTTTGCTTTGCTATGATCACTTTAATCAGTGGTTTTCAGGAACAAGTTGTATTTTTCTTCAGTGCACATTACCAGTGTTGTAAATCATCATTCCTCAGGGATCAGAGAGGCTGAGGTTATTTACTTGTTGGAAACAGAGTGAACAGATAGAGACTTACACGTTTCCTTTACAAAAGGAGTCTGAATCAAAAGCCTTCCTCTGTATATTCTCCACCTCTTGAGGCCAAACCTGAAATCCAGATCTGGATTTTACGCTGGCGTCTCGCTATGACCACACTGATCCTAATCTGCCAGATTGGGGAAGAAAATATGGAGCCTAACTGTCATTTAGGCTACTTGTTCTGCTTGTGCACTTCCTTTTAAGTCAATCTTAACAACAGTTCCTCTTACTGAACACAATAGGCCAGTCTCATTATAACATAATTATGTCGTTGAAAGACATGCATCTTGTTGTCTCATTCCGGAGCTTCCAGAAGAAAAACGCTAATACAGTTTGCAGTTTGATTATCATTGTGGTGACAGTCATTTACCCATTTAATTTTGACTTTGCTTTCATTCTTTGGGAACAGAGCAACTGCTAGAGCCCCTCTCCCTCTTTCAAAGATGCCATCCTGCAGCTAGGAAGTGTTTAGCAAGGCGCTGGGGCAACAGAACGGACACATAAAAGGCACGTAATGAAATATAATGAATTGTTGGCAAAAAGATCAACCAATTAATGCTTTCAGCTGTTGCGGTGCAAAAAAAAAGACACATTCCCTCCCCCAAAGGTAGATCAAGAACCGTTATGAATTCCTAAAGCCTCTTTAGAGAATTTAAATGCATCATTCAGCTCTAAGCTGTGGACTCACGTAGCATTCCAGCGATAATATTTTCCCAAGGATGAACTGTTCCCGAACAGAATGGCCACTGAAGTGCATTTCATATGTGAGGGATTTCAAGTTAGCAGGAGCTTATAGCTGTATAAGTAAGGTATGTATCATCTGTCGGAAAGCTAAGCGCTTCCCCAAGAAGTTTGAAAAAAATCCTGTGAAGACATTTTCAAATTTTGAGTACAAACCCAGTACTTTTTCACTTGTCTTTATTATCTAATTAGAGGCACAGGGTGAAGAGGGAATAAGAACTCTAAGGAAGCAGGCTTTATTTTTTTATTTTTCTCAAAGGAGAAATATTGCTGTATTTTGTTTCATTAGTTTAAAAAACCACGGTGCTTTTCACTGAAATGGTCTTTTGAGCAAAAACTTGTTTCAGCGAGCTCCGTGCACATGCTCAGTGTTTTGGGAAAGAATGGAGGCATGGTTTTCAAAAGAAATGAGTGATCTTGGATGCCTTTACCTCGTGATACTCAACTAGAGTTCCTTCAAATGGACTGTTTTCATTGTCCCCAAAAGGCCTCCTTCAAATCAAATCAGAGTCTTTTAAGGTTTTTCAAATGAACATAAGATATTTCCCTAGAAAATGCACACGTCATTCATGTGAGGAAAAAACTAAATTTTCCATTGCCCCATAAAATTGCGCTGGGCTGATACTGCAAGGGCCATTTGACTTGGACAGTTTCAGTGTCCACCTGAGACTGTGAAATCAACTTCCCTGGCTCAAATTCATTCCTCATGTGGCTTCCTTGAATGTCTTGACTTCAGTGGATTTACACCAGGGAAAAAACATTTCCTATTTAAATCAAGAGGCGGGAACTTTAGTTACCTGCAGCCACTCAGGGGATTTAGAAACGAGCAGAAGGTGAGTTTTCCTGGAGGACCCTCTCTCTGTCCCCCTGGCATTGCATCAGGGGTACATTCGTGGAACACGTCCTTAGCCATTGGGCTTCACTGCTTCAGAGCAAGGGTTTGCTGACCCACGGTGGATCTCAGCATCTCCAGGCCAAGGCAGAGCCTCATGGGCTCCCAAGAAAAGCCTTTATGCTGGAGCAGCATGGCCACCCCAGCACTGAAATGCAGCAACGCAGCCATTATATTTCTCAGCCTACTCGAACATTAAGTTCTGAGTAAACGGTGAGCTGAGCCCTGCGGGTGCTGCAACCCCTTGGGCAGAGCCAAGGGTCTGGAATGAGGGAAAAACTGAACGGGGCTGAAATTGTGGACACATCTGCAACTGCTGTGCCTGCAGCCTGCCCTGCTACAGCTCTGTGCCAGTGACAAATGGCTCAGGTGAATGAGATGGCCCAGCACAGGCCAGGCAGGGGCAGGAACCTGGAAATTGCCTCCCACTGGCAGCACGTTCCTGAGGGAGGAAGGGGGTTTTGAACTAAATCTGCTGGAGGCTCAGGGGCCTTCTGGGAAGGATGCTGAAGAGGGCAGGGAGCTGCAGGATATTCCCTTTTTCAGGAGCAAATGCCTTTTATGCAATCATTTTAGACCCCCTCTTGGCTTCAGTGCCCTCCCCGTGACAGCGAGGCTGATTATTTGTGCTAATGTCCTCCTCTCTGGTGAACAATATTGCTGCTATATTTAATATGAGAGAGGCTTATTACAGTATTATCTAGAACGAGCCGTAACCATTATAAGTTGCTCTGTATCTCAAAGCTAGTTTTAATTAAAACTGCCAATAACTTTTGAGGTCTTTGACTTCTGGAGTTGAAGCAAAGGAACAAGATGCTCAGGTGGTTTCATTTGATTGTACATCTAATTATGAGAAGGGTGGAAGCGGGTTCACTGGCGGCTGAGCCCTGCAGTTTCTGTGCTAACTGCGAGAATCCATCAGAGCCCGGCTGGGCTGGCCTTCCCAGCGTGCGTGTGTATTTGGGAGCAGGTTATCATTTCCACAGGCCCATGGAAGGCGACGTTATCCTCCCTCACTCCACTCAACTTGGTTTTATTATGAGCCAAACCTGTGGGACTTTGTCTTGCCTGGGATGCCGTTTGATCAAACGCCCCGCTAGCCGGAAATAGACAACTGGGTCCTCAGCTATTGCTTGGTCTGGAGTAAATGCAGAGAGTTTTCCCGCTCCCTCCCGAGCTTCAGCAAACCCGGGTGTCACATCTGCTGCTCTACCAACACGTGTGACGGAATACGAGGTCACCTCTCCCTTTACCTGCAGGAAGCAGAAAAGAGCCTCACAAGCACGATATTAAAAGACTGAAATGAACATGCAATTAGAGATCAGAGAAGCTTTCTTGCAGGAAAGTGCTAATTAGGCCAATCAGAGATTTGTGTGTCTCTCTTTCCCTGTGCACATCAGAGTTCAAGCTTTTGGTAGTCACAGTAAACTTGGAAAATCCGTTTATATCCAACACCCGATGGCTGGTATAAGCTACGTAATCAATCTTTACTCAGACCTTTGCCTATGACCTGCGCGCGATCAATACACGAACGCAGTGAAGGTGAGCTCGGGGCCATAGCTGACACTGAAGGCAGTTTGCAGTCGGATACTCTCGTTGGTTTGATGCGATTCCCCCTTTTACCACATCCCTCCTCCGCCCTCCTGCCCTGTGAGGCTCTGGGCATGTTTCAGAAGTTACAGGTAACGCATGGGGCAGATTTCCAGCAGGGAGAGGGGAAAGGGACGGGGATTTCATGCACATTAATGCAGGTTTGTGAGGAGGGGACCACTTCAACCGCAGAATGAAAGGGACGTAATTAAAAATTAAATTACCTTTCCTCCACTTCGTCTGCCTATGCTTTGTCTGCTGAATATCACCAGGTATGTGGCAAGTTTTCTTCCCTGATGTCAGTCGATGGGCAATTTCCCCACCTCAGATACTGATGGGTTTCCACTATTCACTATCACCTCCCGTGTGCCTCTACACTTAGTACTGTAATCGCTACCTCCAGCAAAAAAATCAGCCCAGATTTGCCCTCCCAGGAAATGTACACTCAGATTTACAGCCCGTCCCTTTCTTTGGGGTGTAGAGACAATCCTACACCATCACATGGCTTGAGTAATCTGGAATCCCACCAGGTCACCCATCCCATTGCCGCAGTGATATGATTAGAGGCCTTTGTAAGCAACTGTATGTACTTTGGCTTTATTTTGGTATCTACTCAGTTCACACTGAATCAGAATTAGCACCGTAATATGAGGAAAAAGACAGCATATTTGTTTGGGAAAATAAAGGCAGGCAACAATGGTATGTGTGAGTGATACTCCTTCCTAACTGTGCCATGAAACCATTTTTTCTCAGCCTGAAACTTCAGTCTCGATTTCCTTAATAGCCAGTTCTTTCATTTTGTTCTCCTTGTTCGGCCTTAAAAGTTATTTACAAGGTACTTCTAAAAGCGGGTGATTTAGGCTGCTCTAATGCTTGGTTTGTTTTTGTCTCATCAAATTGCCTGCTGACCTGTAAGCAGCGGCCAAATCAGACTGAAATTAAAAAGGTGGTGGAATATGCCCCAGTCTCTCCTCAATCAATACCAGCCTAAATTACTGCAAACCTGGAGCCATGGTGCATGTAATACATCATTTTGTAACCCCATAAATTGCTTTTAGCCAGTCTCTTCTGATTTCTTTTTAATGGCCTTTCAGCTAAGATCAAGTGTAGCATCGGTTTCGCATCAGCTGCGTACCCTACCCGGGGACCGTCTTGCACTGGCGCTGGGATGAGCTCAGCCAAATTGTTGTAACTCCTCGATGTTGGTCGTTTGGAAGCACATTCAGAGAGGGAGAACTTGCCTGACACGGACTGTGAAGTCCTGCCCAAGGCTGGGTTCTTACCTATCTCATCCTTGTTTTGAGGAAGGAAGGAAGAGAGGTGGAGAGAAGATATTAGAATATGGGATATAACCCCTGAGTTACACAGCTCCAAAGAATTAGCCCTTCCTATGGTTTCTTTCGGCCAAATGGAGCAGTTTTAATCTCCAGTGAGGACTTCCAAAAGCCGTGGTCCTGCAGACCTCTTGCCGCGGCCTCCAGAGATCACAGCTGGGGAGGTGGTGCCCTGGGCAGTGCGTCTCCTCCTCCTGGATCATCCCTTTGCTTTCTTGGAGCCATGTGAGACTCGAAGAGCAGGTGTTGAGCCTGCCCTCCTCCTGAGACGGCCCTGCGGCTTGTGCTGAGATGGAAGATCCTCACCATCTGCTAGCGTTGCTGGCCTGGCCACGCCACTCTCTTCCCAGCAGGTACATGCCTCTTTCACAAAACCTGCTGCAAGAGAAGCCCCAACCTGCCTTTAGACCAGCTGCCCCTGCAGCTGAACTGGAAATACGATGGGCACTGAGAGACCAACTTGATCCCCTCCAGTGATCCTTTCTAGAGGCTGGGCCCGCAGAGGTATTTGAAAATAACTTTAGAGAGAGATAAGTGCAACACAACCAGAAGCAGGACCGACACTGCATCCCTTCAAACAGGACTCTCTCTTATTGATGGCTTTCCTCAACCCCGTTTTCCGTGTCTGTTTGCACAACGCTCCCGGTTTCAGGAGATGCTTTCTCATTTCCCTCGAGATGTGCAGCAGAGAGACACCTCCTCCGGCTGCAGCCCCTTCACCCGCACCTTTCCAAGACTTCCCTGTAGGATACCAACTCTTCTGTAAAATAAAATATATTCTTCCCTGGGTTTAATTTCAAGGGAGGTGTTGGGAGAATAAGAAATAACATACTCTTTGCTTTATTATGCAAGTCCCGCTATCCCAGACCTTCCTGGACAAGTCAGCTGGAGCCTGGCTACTCTGCTTGCTCTCAATATAAGTTGAAAATTAAAATTTTTCCTCTCATTTCAGTGACATTTATCTCAGTTTTAACCAGAGAGGTGGGTGCAAGGGAACAAACAAACATTTTGTTGTGAGTTTTCTTTCTTGGTTATACACCTAGAGCCAGTCACGGAGCTGGATGGGGTTTCTCATCCATCTTCCCCAGGGAGGTGTATTTCTGCCACCTAACAGCAAGCTGCAGATGGGAGCTCCAAGGACGTCACTCGCCATCCCCAGACCTCTTCTGCAATCACAGCATGGCTTCAGCCTGTTGTTAAAATTGTCCTCCTGGTCCTATTGTTCTCTTTCTCCCTTCCTGCCCCCTTGGGGCCCTTCCCCAGGCCATGCAAACACGGGGGACCTGGAAGCAGAGCTGCTCAGAGCGATCTCGTAGGGCTCCTTGGCTGCTGTCAGCCAGGCAGCAAAGTCCAGCCCCTCTGTGGGAGTGGGAACAAGGGCTTTGGGATACAAGAGCTAAATCCAGGAGCAAATGTTTCTGGAGGGACACTTTGGAGGTGCCAACCACCTCCCCCTTGTTTCCTGAGAGCCAGTAAATGTGGCCGTTCCACTGTTGTTGTAAATGCCACAAGAAAACCCAGCTGTGCTCAACAGCAGAAAAAAAATGCAGTTGATTGTGGCAGATAAGGGGACAAAGGGCCCACTGAGGATGGAGCTCCAAGGGTCGCACCCACCCGTGCACACTCCCTGTGACACCTACGTGCCTCCACTTGCTTCTGGCTCCTTTCTTCAGCAAATACAACATAAGGAAATCGAAAGATTTTATAGATCCACACCGAAAAGAAATATTTTTACAAGAAAGTAATAAGAACTTCAGAAAGAAGAGGTTCCACTTTCACGAAGAAAAGATCATTCGCCTGTGGGTTCTTGCTGAACCGCCAACTGCGCTTGGCTTCTCTTGGCTTTTCTCTTCCACTTTTCCCCAGAAATTGTCTTAGCTATTAGGAGATCTTGGAAGAACTGCGGAAATAGCTGTAATTAAAGTACAGCCTTGGTCTGTGTTGGTGCAACGTGCAAATGAAGTGATTCCCTGGTCTGGGAGACACATAATGAACTGAACTACCCGTAAGATGCTTAAAATCTGTTGATTTAATCTGTGCAGCTTGTAGCATCCTGAAATGAGAATGTAGGTTGTGCTGCAAAGAGCTCAAAACACTTTCAGATGTTCAGTGGTCAGAGAACAGATTTTCCTATCAGAATTATCAAACACCCCCTCCTTCCACCAAAACGCGACCTTTTTAAAAACATCTTAGTAGGAAAACAATGCCTGGTATTGGAGGGCAGAAATGCAAATATCCTATTTCAAGTTGTCATTTTAAATATGCAGGTTTCCATTTTGGCTTGTTTCCAGTTTTCCCGAGGGAAATGCCAGCATTTTCCCACTGGAACTGCTGGCTTCCTTTCAAATGATTTTTAGTTTGGAAGAAAATTAATTTTTCCCTCGGGACAATTACAGGGTCAATCTCAAAGGAAACAAAACACTTCGGATACTCTGGGAGAAAATGCCGCGTTTTCCCCTGTGTGCCAACGTCCTCCTTGCTGCATAGGGCACTCGTATCCTTTTACATAAAAGAGAGAAGCGAAGGGCAGCGGGTGTGTTGGGGGAAGACACGTGCGAGCAGTGGCAGAGCAACCCAGGAGCAACAGGCCTTTATTTTTCTAGGTCCTTAAAATGGGATGCTAGCCCAGGGCAACCCAAAAGCAAGGTGGGATTTCCCGGCTCTGGCTACGAAGGGAGAGAGCAGCGCGACTGCTTTGAGACTTCTTTGAGGTTTGCTGTACTTCTGCTGCCTTTCATCAGGAGTCGGCAGAAGTTTCGAGGTGACACGGAGAGGCCATTCCCGGGGCCTTTTCCCTCTTGATGGGCTTCAAGTGGATTAACGGCTGCCCAGAAGTCACCGCGCTTCACAAGCGATGCAGCCCGGCGTGTGCGATGGGGATGTTGCTGGCAGCTTCGGACGAGGGTACCACTTACCACTGCTCCTCTCAACAGGGAGCCTCAAAGCTCCTCAGATCTTCTGTAACCGAATAAAATGCACATCCAGCTGCAAACTTAATTCCTTTTCATTTCCTTCCAAACAACGTGAGCAGCGTGCTATAGGTGGGTAAACCCTGACGCCTTGTACATATCTTTATTTGAGACTGCAGTGTTTAAAACTTTCAGTTAATAATAATAATAATAATAATAATAATAATAATAATAATAATAATAATAAAAGCCCTCTTAATTAGTAGAGCTTGTAATAGTGACACTGGCGTGTGGAGCAAAATTTGACAAGAGAAATTACTTCTGCAGAAACAGAATAATGAACTTGTGTGCAGATCACAATACTGATAGGCATAATGTACTGCAACTGGTTTCAATTTGCAGGTTTGACCTTTCACCAAAAATGAATTTTAATAGGCAATTGACTTAAATAATTGGTATGTGTTCAAATCAATACTGGAACGTGATGGCTAAGTGGTTAAAATAATTGAGGTGTATGAAAAGGTTTTGTAAAGATTTTCAGATTCAGATCAGAAGGACAATGTTTGTGGAGATCGGAGCTCAGCTCTATGGCCGTGTTATCACTAGAGCACCGTGCACAGCCATCACTTCAGCAAAACTACTTTTCTTTACCTCCTGGAGCCCTCCCGGCAGGATGACTGCTTCTCCCAGCCCCACAGAAACAGGCTGCAGTGCTCACTCCTTCTGCTCCTGCGCCGGGGTTATGGAGATGAGGAGGATGCCGTGCTCTTGGGATTGCTGTGGGAGGGAGAATTCGGGTGCAATCCACCCTGGTGTATGCCAGAGGTGCCTCGGGGATGCTGTAGCGGGCACGCTGCTCTCGGCCCCTGCGGCTGCCCCGGGCTGGACACGGCACAGGGGTTTCGGGGCTCTGGTCCTGCAAGTAACACCTGTGTGATCTCAGTGAGCTCCTGTTCTGCACGTGCAGACCAAAACCATGTTTTGCAGAGCATCGTTTCTGCAGTGGTCCACAGGAAGGTTCCTCTAGATTGTCAAGCGTGGCTGTTGCTCTGGCTTTCGTTTGTAAAGCGTGGATAAGAGTAGGGGACGCCTCATGGCACCCCAGCAGCAAGCGCTGGCAGGTGTGTAGTGCTGGTGACTACTGAGGACCTGTTCTCTCTCCCAAAACTAATGCAAACAAATTTAACCCTGCACATTAAAAACAGGCGCTGAAAAGCGAAGGGCAAGACAGCACACCGTGGTTCGAGATCCCATTCCGACAGGTCGTGGCTGCTACCAGCCCCGCTGGCCACCGCGGCCGGGCTGGGGACACCGAGCTGGGCTCTTTCTGCTCCCCCACCCCGGCTGCAGCGGGGGATCTCTCTGCTCGGGACAGTTTTGCTGGTGATTTATGAGGCCAAGTAGACTCCAGGTTGTTCTTCCATCGCTGGTGGAGCAGCAGCTCTGGTTTGTCTGGTTTGAGGCAGGAATGTGTCAGGGACACACTAGGGCTGAAGCTTGGAGCGAGACCCGGATGCTTTTATTACATCTGTACGCATGTGATATTTTTTTTAGGAGAAGATGCGAGCTTTGCTGCTGACTCTACCCCTAACATCTTCATATTTCTACCACTTGTTTCTTTGTCCAGAAAGAAAAAAAGGCCCAAACCAAACCACCAAAACTAATTCCATTTGGACTCTGTCAGCCTTTTCCGCTAGGTTAGCCTCTCCTCTCTCTCCCATGAAGAAACACAAATGATTTGTGGTGAAAGTCACGGGTTTCCTCCCTGGACAATGCAGGAGGCTGGGGTAAGAGCTTTCAGGTGGAGAAGATGAGCTTTTTTTTTTTGGTGCATCGAATGCAAACCACCTGAAAATCATTAGGGGCCATGAGTTGATAAAAGGCTCAGCCCCACGTCAGGGGGATGGTGGTGAGTGAGGAGCTCAGGTTGGAGACTTGCAGGGTGAAGAGCCTTTGCAGAGGAAGGAGATGGCTGTGGGAAGAGGAACTGCTTGAGAGCCTAGATGGAGGTTAGGTGGGTGACTTCTCTGGTTTCACTTGTGCTTGAAACAGCTGCTTTACTTTGGGGCTCAGTCTCTTGTTGTGGGGTGCTGAGGAGCAGGAGAGGGGTTGTGCTTGGGCAAGCCAAGTGAGAAAGCAAACCTATTTGAATAGAGTGAAGTTCTCCGGTCTTTCAAGGAGTACGTTTGGGGAGAGGGGGCTGTGCCAGTGCAGGCTCTTGCAGTTTGAGCAGCTTTCAGTAGAGCTGCTCTGGTTGGTGCCAGGGAAGTCAAATGTTGATGTGAGTTTGTAACAAGCACCCGGGAGAGATTTGTGGGTATGAAGCACAGTGCTGGCTCTGTTGGTAGGTGCAAATGTGGTCTGTGTCCTGGCACACAGTCTCTCCTGATGTGCATTTATATCGGGAAGAGGGGACCGAGCTGCAGAGCTGGTTAATGTGCTTGATTGAGGCAGGGGCCGTCATCTGGAAGGGGAAGGGCTGTGGACTCTGGCTGTTGCGTTTATAACAAATTCTGTCTTTTTTTTTTGCCTGTCTGCTTCTCTTTGCTGACTGCAGAGAGATTGCTTTTGTGGAACGCCTGGATGCATATTTCAGCTGATCAGGAAAATGTATTAAAAATGGTAAACCCCCAAATTTAGAGGCTTTTGCTGTTGGCTAAGATGATGTGGTAAAGCCACCGAGTACCCTGGGGGGAAGTTGGCGGAGCTGCCTCGTGATGTTTTGTGCTTGGCAGGGGGTGGCCCAGGGGAGGACCGTGGTGATGCTGGGGACCGCAGGCTCTGCCCTGTGCGATGCTGAGGAGCATGAGGGCGGCAGGAGAAACCCCTCATCTCCTGGGAGGAGCTGAGCGTGCCACGGTGGGTGCTGCCTGCCAGGAGGTGTCTCGGTCCCAGCAGAGCAGCCTTGTTCAAGCAGAGTTCTGCTGCCTCTTCTGAAGCTAAATTTAAGAGATTGCTTGCAAAGAGTGGCCCCTATTTTTAGCCCCGATCGGCTCCTCAGTCCGCTTTGCTGTGCAGCTGTGTGTGCAGCTGCAGTGGGGTGATGGGGGGAGCAGCATGGGATGAGGGGCAGGGTCATCCCTGGGGCTGTGCCCAGTTCATGAGGGGGCTCTGAGCTCTCCTGGGATTTTGAAGTCAGGGGAAAGGTAAGAAATTTCATCTTTGGGGCTGGTTTGACCCTGGGAGTGGGTAGTGGCTCTGTCCCCAGGGGACTTCTGCTGTCACCTGTGCACCGTTGCTTGGACTGGTACCAGTGTCTCCACTCACCCCAGGCTGGACAAGGCTCACTCCCACCTGGGAAACCAGTGTTTTAAGTGCAGGCTGACTCTACGATGGTGTAACCCAGCTCCAGGGGTGTAAATCCAGAACACAGAGCCTCTGGCTCAGCTGGGTGTGCAGTCAGCTGGGTCTGAACGTGATGTCTCTCCTCTTTCATCTGCTCTCGGTCTCAGAGTTGGACTCTCATAAGTAGGCTGAACAACGACATCAACATCGTTGCCTGTATTTTAGCAAATACTTTATGCTTTTAAGATTTTTTGTTTTGTTTCCTATTGAAAAAGGCCAGCAGGAGCTGAAGGACTTTGGGGAGAGAGACGTGTTTTGCACGAGCTTTTTTTTTTTAAAGTTGTAAATTCTGCAGAATAGAAAGCATTTTTAGATACATTTGCCCTCAAAATGGAACAGCTGCCAGCTCAAATATTTTTGCAGTGCTTCTGTAAATAAGGTTCACAGGTATGACTGATACAGCAATCTATCATCGTGCCAAGTGGCCGCTCCACTCCGTGACTGCAATTTGATCGCGATGCAGAGTAACTTCTTTATGTAGGGGAAATAATCACGGCTTGTTTTCCCAGGATATCCCTTCTCTAGAAAGATAAAGAAGCTAAATCCTTCCATCGAACTGTGTTTCCGCTTAATTAATGCGTGCCGCAGACCCTTTGGTAGGGTCTCATTTCCCAGGCGTGACGAAGATGAACGCGGCGGTGGATGGCAGATGGGTCTGACGGTGACAGAAAGGCATAGGGAGAAAAAATTTACCCTTTTCTCTTTGAGTAACTGGACATCCTCAGCAGTGCATCCGTCATAATGCTGCTGAGATAATCTATCTTCTCCAGCCTGAAATCTGATAGGATTTGAGACTGACAGTGTGGAAAATGGAAACTGTCTTGGTGTTGAGCAGGCTGGCAGGGGAACCTCTTCCTGGGGCGGGGATTGACAGTGCGGTAAACCCAATTACTGCGGCCCCTGGCCTCGGCTTGCCAGGGCTGGGCTTATTCAGACAACGCTGATGGCCACGGCTCCGCTTGTGCTCAGGCGAGCGGTTGCCATATGTTGAGAGTTGCGGCTTTCAGGGCTTTTGCGGTCTTGAACTGCTGTATGGAAGTCACTCTGATAAAATGCTTTTTGCAGCTCTGCGTTACGTTCTCGAACTAGTCTCCAGTGCTAAAGTGATGACTGGAGGAACAGTGGCTTCTGGAAGCATCATTTTGCTCCTCTATCTTCTGGAAAGTTCATTGCTGCCTTGACAAAATTCAGCTTTTATTAAAAATGATTAATGTCTATGAATTTAATCAAGGCGTGTTCACACAGCAGCAGCTTTACTATAATAGTTTGATTTTAAACAGCTTGTGTCCTGATGCGTGAGGTGTGTTATATTATTTGACAGCGGTGACATTTATATTTGTAATTACTAAATGGTGACAACCCGACGGAAAGCCTGCCCCACTCGAGGGAACGAAATGGATGGAAATGCACGGCACCGCAAAGCACAAAGTGCCACAATACATCAGCGCATCCCGAGATTAAAAAAAAGCTGGGGATGACATTCTCCTACCAACAAAAGCACATACATGTTCTCAAATAAATGGCTGAGTTTTAATTACTGCTTTTGTATTCATGAAATATTCGCTTCCCGCTTATTGCCTGACACGGTTACCTCTTCATTTCATAACACGGGAGCGTCTTGAAAGCAGAAGATGTTGTGCGCGGGAGTCATGAGTCTCTCGGGGTTTGATTACAGAACGCTGAAAAATTGGGCAAGTCAAGCTGGAATAGAGAGCCCAAATCTGATATAAATCTTGACAAATTGGTCGGGGGGGGTGTGGGGTGTGGGGGGGGTGCGGGAGTGGGGGAATATGTTTGGAGCTGCTGTTTTTAAAGCGCCGAGATGTAGGATAAACTTATCAGCTGGTACAAGCTATTCTGAAAGTGGCTTTAGACTATTAACAGTTTGCAGATATGATCCCTCCCCCTGCAAGAGGAAACTCAGTATTTATCAAAGAGAAAGTAGGGTAGTAGGGAAAGGAGATACCCTCAGGCCTGCTGGTAATTAATGGTACTTATCTTCTGGTTCAGGAAGAGCTGTTGGATGAGATTGCTACCTGGATTGTGCAGATGTAGCAACAACATGGGGATCTAAATGAAACTTATAACTTAGATGATTTGTGTCACCTTCTGGGATGCCTGGTGACACTGGGCTATGTTTGCCCTTGACACCCATCTCCTCTTCTCATCTGCATGGTCCGTTAGAGCATTTCCACTCCAGTTTGGGTCTCCATCCTGGCCATGCAGCAACCCACAGGAGAAAAATAGACCTTGTTGGACCTGCATGACATGCAGAAACCTTGTCAGAACTGCTCCTCTGGAAGATCTACCACTTTTTTTTCCTCCCCAGCTGGCCCTCCAACAACCTCTGAGCTGGTGCCCAGCTGGGGGTTGAGCATCTGGCTTTGGTGCAAGGAGCATGGACAGGACCTGGGGACTAGATACACCCAGCAGCATGTGGGAGGGACTTCTCCATATTAGCTCGATTATTAAGGCAAGGCACCAAGTTCTAGAGCTAACCCAGGTCAATGCAGGGTCTGATAAAGTGGTCTTCAGAGCAGGTGGGAGTCAGTGGTGGGGAACTGGGGCATGGGCAGTCCTGCCTGGTGGCTGGAGAAAGACTGTGTATCAGACTACAGATGGAAAACATCTGGGATGCCAGGGCCAGCACAGACAACACAGAGCACTGATGAGGAGGGAAGACCAGGGTCATCAGGAAAAGCTAGGTCAGAATTGTCCCCTACTGGAGGAAGGGGTTTGCCTTCAGGGTCTCCCAGGCTGCTCCCCAGCAGCTTGTGCTATCTGGGGGCTTTCCAGGAGCTCTTCCATGTTAACTAAGAGCTGAGAAGGACGTTGCCCTGACTGGCAGGTGGCTGGAGAGACAGGCTGTTCAAGAAGGATGCAGCAAGAGGTTTGCCCACCCCACCGTATTTCAAAAAGCTTGCGCCGACAGGGGGGCCTGGCTCTGGCAGAGCTGCTGGTCCCAGAGGAGATCACTGCGGTGGGTGCTGCAGCTCGGCTGGGGGCATCTTGTTAATTTACAGAAGGCACTGAGTGTTGTGCTCCGGAGCTGCCTCCACCTCTGTCAGCCTCCCAGCCTCTGCTGTCTGCACGGTCCTACACCCACACCGCTGCCCTCAGCAGTTGGTGCAGGTGTTGCTGCTGCTCAGGACTCAGAGACATCCATCCTTCGTGGATGTGTGATTCTGCCAGGAAGAAGAGTGTGTGAATGCAGACTAAAGCTAGCTCGGTGCACGAGGGAGCTGGGTTTGCCTGGCTGTGGTGGTGTACACCCCTCTTCACAGTGTCGAAGTGGGTATTAGCAGAGTCTCGGCTTTTTGCAAAGCTCCAGTTGCTGAACAGGTCTTGCTGTAAATAACAATCTTGTGACTTCCTCAAGCTCATGTTGCACCTGGATTTTTTGCTGGTAGTCATAATAGGTGTTTTCTCTTTCCTTGCGTATTGGATTTATCCTTTGCAGGTGCTAATTTATACTGATTGCAGCTCATCAGTCTTGCATCATGTCTGCCACAGGGTTTCTTATGCTTTCTAATTTTCTGAAGGAAATGTGTATTGACAGCTCTCAATGAATTCCACAATCCAGGAGGTGCAGGCAGTGCTGAATCCTTGCAGAATGGTGAGTCCCAGATAGTCCCTGACAGTGCCTAATGGTTTTATTCTCAAGTAAATATTTCATTATATTAATCCAACAATGGCAGAAATAGTGCAAGACTGATGATAGCCCTCTTAGTCAAAATAAAAACACTATCAAAAATAAGTGACCTATCTGTCATCTTGCCATGGGTTCTTTGGTAGATAGCAAAAACTGTCTTTTGGATAAGACTGTAAGTCCTCTTTCCCAAGTGGTTTTCTAGTTTTTTAATCAAGCTTTGCTTTCAGGAATGATCTATAAACTCTATCACTATTTATGTAAAAAGAAGTTCATAATTCAAAACGAAGAAATGAAATATTTAGGTAAGATTAATCCTGAAAGCATCACTGCTTTAGCTGTATAATCATTCATCTTATGACACCGACATATTTGTTTGGCTACTAACTTTTCCTTTGAAAAAAATCTAGTTCCATTGCAGCCTAAAATATTGAAGGGGGGAGAAAGGGAACAAGTGTTTGGATAGGAACAGTATGGGAATAGAAGCTGATAGCACTTAAACAAAAGATAAAATGCCGTATGTCTGGCACAGCAACAAAAATAATTAAAACCGCTGTGTGTTGAAGGTGGTCCCTGGCCATACGTACCTATGTAGTGCAGCTCTACAGGTTGCCGTGTGAGATGTCCCTGTAGAGGCAGCAGGGTAGTGTTGCCTTTCTCAGTCTGGGGGAGATGCTCTGGTGGTCCTTTTCATCCTGGGAGGGGTTAAAACTTATGAGGTAAGAACTACCTAAAGGGCATCTTTGCAGCAGAGACAGCACCGATCTCTCCAGGGTACCCTTTGGTGCCTGGTGGCTCCCTCCATCCTGTGCCACTGGGGCCACCAAAGAGGTCCCAGGGACCCCATCCCGGGGGCGGTCGCTGCCTCCAGCGGGCATCGGCGTGTGCCTCCCTCTGCCTGTGATGCTGCTGGGTACCACAGTGGATCACACGTGGCTGCCTTTATTAGACGAAATTGAATCTCAAATGTCCTGAGGCCCAGGGATATTTTGCTTACTTGTCTACAGTGTTTCCAGACTTAAAGCCTGGTTGCTGTTGTGGCAACCTTGAACTCTTGCGGTTTCTCATCTTCCAGCTAAAATGATTCAGGCTGGCAGGAGGCTGGTGAGGCACCGAGCTGCTTAACGAATGCATAGCTTGTATGAATAAGGGAAATTAAATAATTCCTCAAAAACGTGCAACATGTCAGTTTTGCCACAGTTTAGTTGGCTGTTCATTTTCTTGTTGGCTTTTTGTAGTAGAAATTTTCTTAAAACACATTGTGGAAATTCATACTCTGACCAGTTTGGGGTTACTGGTGGAGCGCAGGCTGAGCTTGAGGTTTGAGTGGGGTGAGTGACTGGCAGGGACCAGTGCTCCAAGTGCAAGGTCCTGTGCACCCTGCTGTGAAATAGACGTGGAGCAGAAAGTTTTCACTGAGCAACTTGATGCGTGAAATCAAAATCCGCCCAGGTCTCAGGCAGGTGGAGCCACACAGATCTTCCAGAACATGTTGAATTCCCATCAACTCAAAACAGGGCTTCAAAGGAGTACAGGGGCACGGGGCTAACAGGGATCAGCTGGCATGCTGAGCTCAGGTAAATGCAATAAATCTTTAGTCCAGAAGATATAGAAAATGTCACATATCCCTACACGTCTGGGGACTAACATACAGCAGGTCTTGCAGGTCACGCAAGCTCCAGCACTAGCTGTTCTGTCTCCTGGGGTCTGATGTGCTGCTGGCAACTGCTTGGTACGCGGCCCTGCCCTTTTACAGGCAATTTGGGAATGGGCTGAGGAAGCTCAGTAAATCCTGAGGATGCCAGCTTCCCTGGCTTAAACACCTCGTGGTGCTTGAGTAGTTACAGGAGGTTCTCTAAATGCAGGTTACCAAAAGGGTGGAATTAATGTATTAGTTCCTGACCATATCTCAAAGCTTGACTCGCCTTTATGCTGTGTTTGCTGCTGCCCCAGAAAACACGTGAGATTCCTAACAAGTTGGATTTGACCATGGCAATGTCATTGTGCTCCAGCCAGGTTTGGTGAGATCTGAGGGCTCCTATTTCCCGCTGCGTTACGCACTGCCATCTCCTCTGGTGTGTGGGAAATTAAAGGTATTTATATCTCCAGGGCCCTATAAGCTTTTAGCCTTTGGGGATAATAATGTCTGAAGCATCTTATGGGCAAAAATTTCCCTTTCCTGTATTGTGCTGCCTGCTCTCTTCTGCTGTGGTGTCACCTCCTTCTCCCCAAAAAATCTGGATGGGAGGTCGGGTGAAGGGGAGCGTTTTGCTGAGCTATGCTGTATTCGGAGCATTTTAAAATACGGAAATCCAGTAAAACAGCAACACAGTTAATGCTGTTGGGATCCCTTTGAGGGCAAGTGGTGGCGATGGAGCTGCTGCATTATGGTCGTGAGCTCGTTTGAGGTGGCCGGGGTGGTGGAGCTGCCCTGTGGGCGCAGGTGAAGGGTGCGGGTTGTGTGCCCAGGGCCTGGGGCATGCTGAGGAGGAAAACCATGATGGTGATGAGGGAGCTGAAGGGAGGTGTCAGCGTGGCTGGGACGGATGCGGTGCAGAGAGGAGTGAGGGGATGGAACAGGGTGTTTGGAAAAAGGAAAGCTGTTCCTCCTGTCCTGTTGAAGAGCAGTGATCGCATGATCCGTGAGTTATTGCTGTGTGTTGGTGACACTGCGCTGAATGGACAAACCCAGCTGAGACTCCTCCCGTCCTCGCTTGGTGTGGTCTTGTGCCCAATTTGAACAGCAAAGCAGTTGTACAGAGCACAAAAGCAAATGAGCTCTCGGGTGCTGTGCTTCTCTCTGATTTATCCTTAGAAAAGAGCAGCCTGATGCCGGTCCCACAGGGGAAGCTGCTGAATCCAGCCGCCTGTATTTACAGCTCGTGGCGCTCTGCGGCAAGCCTGACCTCTGCTCCGCAGCAAAACCCTTTTGTGATGCAGGATGGTACCGGAGTGGAGATAAATTAAAGGCCTGAGGGCTTTATTAGGCTAAGTATGAATGGTAAAATTGCACTGGCGTTCCTGCAGTTGTATAATTTAACATAAGATTCAATTAGTTTTATCCTGCCCCTAAATTTTTAATTTTTCAATATGTTAAAATTGTTTCCCCCGCCTCCACCCCCTGCCACCTTCCTCTTCTGAAACACTCACAGTTGCTTCATGGAAATAATCAGTGATGGGGAGACTGAAAAATATGGACAGCTTTGCAGTTGCTACTGGGGCTTTTTGGTATCCACACAAATTGCTGTGTGGGGTCAGGGAGAAAAGGAAAGCAGCTGGAAGTTTAACTGAGCGTTTTGGCTCAAGGAAGAATCCCAGCCCTGTTCAGGGAACTTGCAAGGAGCTGCTGCTGGGATGTGCTCAGCCAGCAATCCGGGGGAAAGGTGGTCATCAATGAAAACATAAAACGATGTTGATGTAGACATTGCTGTCAAAGCAAGCGCGAATGAAGTCCAGACCTGGCTGTGTCACAGCATCACCCTCTCTAGCTGGTAAGATGCCCTTTAATGAGGGATGCCCATTTCTCCCTCTCCTCCTATGGGAAAGCTTTTCCAGCCTTGCTCTCATCAAAGGCTTAGACGCTTAACTAACTGGTGAGTTTGTGCTGGAAATTATGTGCAAAATTTCCCTTGTGCCAAAACTGCTTTTTGTCTTGCACGTTGTCGGTGGAGACGGGGATCGCTCCAGCTCCCAGTGTAAAAATAGGCAGGGTCTGATGCTAGTAATCTCCCTGATCGATTCAAAGACTGTAATTGTACCCCTGGCCTTTCATTTGCAAACTAAAATGAGCTATTTTAATCTCCTTTTGTGAGATTAACTAAACATCTACAGTTCTTTGTACCTGTTCCGGTCTGAATTAGATCTTTTTTGAATTGGGATGCCTGGGCTTGTCCTGTTTTTCAGATCCCCTACCGCTGCCTGAGCCAATGACACTAATCTCCAGCTTCTCCTAAGCAGACCTTCTGTAATAATTGCAGAAACTCATTAGCCTCTCTTGTGGCCCAGTCATATCATCGGCTTGTTCTATCAACAAATACACAAAGGTTGTCATCTTCCCGGGGGCTATCCGTTACACTCAAATAGAAACTAATTTTTTTTTCTGTGGGTTATATTTTTTTTTTTCCTGTCCCTGTTTCAACGGTTTCGCTGAAATGAATACCTGGCTGTTTCAGGGTCTCTGCAGGCATGTGGGAGACTTGCAGTACTGTGTGTCTGAGACGCACCTCTTGCAACTGAGAGGGATATTGGGCCAAATTTGTCAACTTGTCCAGCAATTCTGACGCCTGGATAGCAAGCCAAAGCAGCTGTGTTAAGGTTAGTGTCTGGCTGCCCTGAATGGTGTAGAGTTTGAAGGATTACCCTGTAGATGCTGGGAAGATGCCTCCATGGTGTGTGTGGGTATTTCTACAGACCCTGCGGGTGTCTGAGGGAAGGTTGGCGTGGGCTTCCCAGCCTTTTCCCTACCTGGTTTAGGATGTGGCTGGTTACCTGACATGGGAATTTGAATGTGTGAAGGTGGATCTGGGTTTTACCCCTGTTAACTACCCTTGACTGCTTGGAGACGGTGCTGTCGTCTTTTTGAGAAGGAAAATCGGAAGGC